>NC_045989.1:20157645-20757645 GCF_010909765.2 Amblyraja radiata | reverse complement strand
ACATTAACACTATCCTACCTACATGCACCAGGGACAATTTTGCACTGAGACAAGGTCAATTAACCATGTCTTTGGCGTGTGGGAGGAAACTGAAGATCTCGGAGAAAACCCACGCAAGGTCTCTGGCACCGCAAGCGCTCTAAGGCAGCAACCCTACCGCTGCGCCACCGTTCCGCCACCTTATGGATCGTCTTCCGCCTCGTACTCCTAATTCTCAGACTTTATTTCATCGTCCATGCCTTGTGTGAACTCTGCTAGCTTCAAATCCGGTCTGTAATGTGGGCCCGAGTATCTTTTACATCGAGGACCACAGTGGCTCAAGGAAAGAGTTCTCCAAAACCTTGTGGGCAGTAACATAGAAAATAGGTGCAGGAGGAGGCCATTTGGCCCTTCGAGCCAGCACCGCCATTCATTGTGATCATGGCTGATCGTCCCCTATCAATAACTTGTGCCTGCCTTCTCCCCATATCCCTTGACTACACTAGCCCCTAGAGCTCTATCTAACTCTCTCTTAAATCCATCCAGTGACTTGGCCTCCACTGCGATCGATGTTAAAAGATGGCAGGGTGGGAGGGTGGAGTAACTGGTAGAGATGCTGTCTCACAGCGCCAGAGACCCTGGCTTGGTCCTGACCTCAGGCGCTGACCGTGTGGAGTTTGCACGTTCTCCCCTGCCAACGCGAACGTATTGTTCCTGCTGTGTCGGATAGAACTAGTGTATGGAAGATTGCTGTTGGGGGCAGCATCTCTGGAGAAAGTGCCTCCTGCACTTTGTGTCATTTATTGTACTCCACAGATGCCGCCAGATTCGCTGAGTTACTCCAGCATTTTGTGTCTCACTTTGTAGGGTCAGAAGAAGAGTCCCGACTCAAAACGTTGTCTATCCATGTTCTCCAGGGATGCTGCCTGTCCCGCTGAGTTACTCCAGCATTTTGTGTCATTTTTCTATAAAGGGGAAATTGAAACCATTACATTGTTCACATCACTCCTGATTTCTTTTGATTCTTTTTATGCCATTGTAGCAATTGTAAAAAAAATCTACGTAGACCCACCGAACATTGTGTGCTGCCTGTCCTGTTGGGAATGTTTTGTATTGTGGAGAAAGACTTTGTTTCTGTATTACTGTGCCAGCCCATCGACAGAAGTTTTCTTTTAAAGTATTCGAGCAATTTAGAGGTGAAACAGGCCCTTCGGCCCAACTTGTGGACTAAATAACAAAGATGGTTGGAATCTGGAATTAAACTGGAGGCCGGGCTGCATCTGTGGAGAAAGAAACAGTGTCTCAGGCTGGAGATTCGTTCAGGTTATATTCCAACCTCCAGGGTTATATTCCAACCTCCAGGGAACATAGTGTTCCCAATGTGGTCTCCTTTACATCGGCGAGACCAAGAATAGAACGACTGACTGTTTTGCCGAACATTTGCGCTCAATCCGCCAAGATCTGCTGCATCTCCCACTTGCTAACCCCTCATATTTAAATACTGAGTATTTTACCACCATGACCTTCCTGTCCTGGGCCTCCTCCATTGCCAGTCAGGCTACCTGCAAACTGGAGGAACAGCACCTGGTATTCTGCCTGGGTAGCTGACTTCCACTGGTGTAAACACTGAATTCTCCAATTTCAAGTCGTACACCCGCCCCAGTGCAGACAATTCTCCCACCATCCTTGTCAAACTGCTCCCTTCCCCTCCTCCGTATGTTCATCACCCATCCCCCAGTCGCCCATTTCCCTGTTATTCCCCCCCCCCCCCTCTTTACACCCCAGTTCCCATCTCCAGCTTTACATTTCA
Organism: Amblyraja radiata; assembly: GCF_010909765.2. NCBI lineage: Eukaryota > Metazoa > Chordata > Chondrichthyes > Rajiformes > Rajidae > Amblyraja > Amblyraja radiata. The sequence continues at coordinate 20,755,856 of NC_045989.1, read as the reverse complement.
CCGCTCCTCTTCACTCTTTTGTCTCCTTTTCACCTCCAGCCTTTGTCACTTACTCAACCCATCTCCCTATCACCTCCCCCTCACCTGTATCCACCTATCACTCGCCAGGCTTTGTCCCATCCCTTCTCTTTCCCAGCCTTCTCCCCCTCTACTCTAACCAGTCTTAAGAAGGGTCCCGACCCAAAACGTTGTCTCTCCATTTCCTCCACAGATGCTGCCTGACGTTCTGAGTTCCTCCGGCATTTTGATTTACTCTCTGGTTGGTACCTGATGTAATTTAACTCTAGATCCCTTGCTGTTGAACACATTGCCCACAATTATCCAGTGGTGATAATGGTTAGAGAGTGCAGATTATCTTTTCGTTGGCTGTTGAGACTTTGTCTTGCACTAAACGTTATTTCCTTAACGCTGCGGACGGCTTTATTGTCATTAAATATCGTCTTTCTACTGACTGCAACAAAAGAAAGCTTTTCACTGCACCTTGGTACATGTGATGATAAGAAACTAAACTAAGCAGTGTTTCTGATGTGTGTTTCAGGGATGAACGGAACCAGTCGATCATCGTGAGCGGGGAGTCCGGGGCTGGGAAGACCGTTTCGGCTAAGTACGCCATGCGCTATTTTGCCACAGTCAGTGGTTCCGCCAGTGAAACCAACGTGGAGGAGAAAGTCCTCGCTTCCAACCCCATCATGGAGGTGAGGATTGTGCTGGGAAAGCAGACAAGTTTAGTTTAGAGATACAGCGCGGAAACAGGCCCCCCGGCCCACCAAGCCCACGCCTACCAGCGATCCCCGCACGCTCACGCTATCCCACGCACTCGGGACTATTTACAACTTTACTGAAGCAAAGTTAACCTACAAACCTGTACGCCTTTGGAGTGTGGGAGGAAACCGGAGCACCCGGAGAAAACCCACGCAATCATGGGAAGATAGTACAAACTCCGTACAGACAGCACCCGTGGTCAGAATCGAACCCGGGTCTCTGGCGCTGTAAGGCTGCAACTCTACCGCTGCGCCACTGAATTTAAAAGGACGTCTGAAATATTAGTGACAATCCATGGGTCACTGAGAGAGGTTGAGATTGGTAATATCCCAGAAAATGTAAGACAAGTTGGCAACAGAAGTAGATAGGTTGATAAAGGTGGTTAGTGATAATATGCTTGTCTTCATCGTCCCGGGGCATCGAGTATAAAAGTCAAGAAGTTATGTTGAAATTTTATTGGCCTTTATAGATGCTAGTTATCTGCGGATACTGGAATCTTGAGCAAAACATAAAGTGCTGGAGAAACTCGGTGGGTCATAAGGTCATAGGGGTAGAATTAGGCCATTCGGCCCATCAAGTCTACTCCGCCATTCAATCATGGCTGATCTATCTCTCCCTCCGAATCTCATTCTCCTGCCTTCTCCCCATAACCTCTGACTCCTGTACTAATCAGGAAAGGGTCGGGCAGCATCTGTGGAGGGAATGAGTACGCAACGTTTATACCAACCTGAAATTGTAGAATTCAACATTCAACCCAGTCTGAATTGGAGAATTCGTATTTCGCTTGGGTCGTTTATAATCCAGTGGTATCAACGTTGAATTCTCCATTTTTGGGTAACTCCTACAAACCCCCCCCCCCGCCCCCCTCCTCCACTACAAGTCCGTTAACCAGTTCCACAGTTCACACTGATATATCCCCCTGAGCTCACACTGTTCCCAGCCAACAATTGGCCTATCGGGGAACCTCCCTGCCTGAGGTAATCTGTTGTGCTGGCCCCGATTTGTGCTGGATTTTTTTCTCGCTTCAAGTCCCCCCCACTCCGCCTGCCTGCCCCACTACCTACAGTCTGAAGAAGGGTCCCGACCCGAAACGTCCCCTATCAATTTTCACCAGAGACGCTGCCTGACCTGCTGAGTTATTCCAGCATTTTGTGCCTGACCTTGTGTTGCTTAGGTGAGACCCATCCTGATTTGCAAGTGTGACCATGTGATTCCTTAATCTGCTCTGACGAGGCTTGGAATGAGAGAGCTTTGATCCTCTGAAACGGTGAATCATACTGACATTCCAATAATGAGCAGACATGCTTCATGGTTATTTACAGCAGCTCCTCCTCATTCCAGTGTGTTTAAATCACTTCCTTTTTGGGGTGGGTGATTACAGGACTCTAAAGGGCCTGTCCCACTTGCCGATTTTTTTTCGGCGACTGCCAGCTTCACGTTAGTTTCTCCAAAAGATTTTGAACATTTCAAAATCCAGGGGCGACAAAAAAACCGTTACAACACTTGAAAAAACACCGCACGTCAATACCCCATCATGCCGCGTCATACACCATCACGCCGCGTGATCGAAACTCCCACGTCGGGCCGGTTGAAACTCTCTGCGGCTTGGAGCTCCCGAGTCGGCCTCTTCTTACCAGAGACCGCGGGCTTCACGGTGTTAAAGTCCACAGACCCCGAGATTGGAGATTCGATCCCCGGCAAAGGGATCGCAAGCTCGGCGATGTTATAGTCCCGCAGACTCCCGCGGCTTGGAGCGCCCGTCGGTCTCCGGGAAAGGCCGTCAACTCCACGATGTTAGGCCGCAGTGCGGACGGAGATATGATACGGATCGCATCTCCGTCGAGGTAAGTCAGTATGTAGTTCAGAGCTTATTTGGAGCTTGTAGTGTTTAATAGCCTGATGGTTGAGGGGAAGAAACTGCTCCTGAACCTGGGCGTTCCAGGTTTTAGGCTCCGACACCTCCTTCCCGATGGCAGGAGTGAAATGAGTGTGTGGCCAGGGTGGTGTGGGTCTCGGATGATGCCGGCTGTCTTTTTGAGCCAGTGACACCTGTAGATCCCTTTGATGGTGGACTTTCTTCAAGGTGGGTGCACCAGCGTTATGTGGCGGTGATGGGTGGGTATGGGTGTAGGAGCTCCCATTAGCTGCCGACTGTCGGTGCTGTTGCTTAATTGCTGACTCAGTCTCCTGATGGGAACTTTGAATGACGCTGCCAATGGGCTGTTCAGCCAAAGGTATCGCGTGTTTGGTTTACAGTTACTGAGCTGTCAGGAGGAGTCATCTCTAAGGCTGGTAGATATTTATATTCCCTGGGGCAGAAAAATAAATGAAAGTGAACAAGTGGCCTTTGAAGAATTTTATCTAGAATGTAAGCATTAGCCATCAAAGCGGTCTTCCCAGTAGGTGGTGCCTTGGTGTGGCTTTATGAGGCAGTGGGAGGCTCTTCGGCCCATCAGTTCCATGCTGAGTGTGCTGGACATTCCTTTCATCTATTTTCCCTGCACTTCTGGGATCTATTCCCTCTCAGCTGCCCATCTCCTGCCATCCAGCTACGCAGGTGATAATTTACTGCAGGTAGTTAGTTACCTGCTGGTCTTTGCGATGTAGGGGGGATACTGAAATATCTCGCAAGAGGACTGGCAGAAGGGTCAAGGAGAATGTTGACCAGTCAGATGATCTCATGGAAGTATATTGGACGATAGACACAAACAGCTGGAGTAACTCAGTGGGTCAAACAGATTCTCTGGAGAAAAGGAACAGGTGATGTTTCAGGTTGAGACCCTTCTTCAGACCTAAAGTCAGGGGAAAGGGAAACTGGAGATATAGACGGTGATATAGAACGAATGAAAGATATTCAAAAAAAGTAACGATGATGAATAAAACAGGCCATTGTTAGTTGTGAGCTAGGTGAAAACTGGTTGTAGACAATGCCACACAACAAGATGACTTTGACTTAATGTAGGGACAGTTTTCACTTTGTTATCCTGCATTGATTACACATGACTTTGGTATGTGTTGGCCCTGCAGCTGACTAGCTACCACGTCTGACACGCTTTGTATTCCTAACGGATTATTGCACATGAAAGCCAGCAATGTGAGGAATGTTCTGCGATCGATTTACATTGCATGCCTGCTCCCCTGGGTTTGTTGAAGCAAGGAACCGCAGATGCTGGTTTAGCAAAAAAAAGTGCTGGAATAACCACAGCCCCGCTGGAGAATGAGGACAGGCAAGGTTTAGGGTCAGGACCCTTCCCCGCCCCTGAATCCTCACCCATCCATCTTCTCTGGTGGTGCTGTCCGGTTGGAGATTGTTGTTTTTTCTTGTGCTCCTGCAATTGAGGAGACGAAGGTGAGCACCCACGTTTAGTTTAGTTTAGCTCAATTTAGAGATACAGCGCAGAAACAGGCCCTTCGGCCCGCCGGGTCCGTGCCGACCGACGATCCCCACACTTGCTCCACACACTTCAATTTTACCAAGCCCATTAACCTACAAACCGGCTGGGTCTTTGGGGTGTGGGAGGAAACTGGAGCACCCAGAGAAAATCCACGGGGAAAAGGTTACGGGGAGAACGTACAAACTCCGTACAGACAGCACCCGCGGTCAGGATCGAACCCGGGTCAATGGCGCTGTGTGGCAGCATCTCTACCGATGCGTCACCATGCTGACCACAAAAGCGTAGAAAATGGAGGATCAGCTCCTCGTATTCCACATGGGCAGCTTGCAACCAACGGTATGAGCATTGAATCTTCCAATTGTAGGTAACGAACTAACCACCTGCCCCCACCCCCGCACCCCCATGTCTCCCACTATCCCACCACCTCTCCCATTCCTCCATCCCCTTCCACCCATTTGGGTGACACAGTGGCGCATCAGTGAAGTTGCTGCCTCATGTCACAAGTTCAATCCTGACCCCATCTGCTGTCGATGTGGAGTTTGCACGGTCTCCATGTTTCCTCCTACATCCCACCATGTGCGGGGTTTGTAAGTTGACTGGCTCTCTGCCATTGCCCCCTGGCGGTTAGGGAGTGAATGCGAGAGTGGAATACCTTGAACCAGTGTGAACAGGTGATCGATCAATGGTCGGTGCGGGCACAGTGGGCCCGGAAGGCCTGTTTCCACGTTGTATCTTTAAACTAAATCGGTGGCAAAACTGATGTTTCCTTGAGGGATTGTATTATGGAGAAAACCAGAATGATGAGCCTCTCTTTGCTTTGCAGTCGATTGGAAATGCAAAGACGACCAGAAATGATAACAGCAGTCGATTCGGGAAATACATCGAAATCGGGTTTGACAAGAAGTATCGCATCACAGGTGCCAACATGAGGACCTACCTGTTGGAGAAATCCAGAGTCGTTTTCCAGGTGAGTGCTATCCTACTCAAAGCTTCCTTGAAACTTTGAAGCCTCATTAGTCCAGGCTCGAAGGGCCGAATGGCCTACTCCAGCACCTATTTTCTATGTATCTATGGCCACAGAAGGTAGTTGAGTAGAGACACAGAAACGTAGAAAATAGGTGCAGGAGTAGGCCATTCGGCCCTTCGAGCCTGCACCGCCATTCGATATGATCTTGGCTGATCATCCAACTCAGTATCCCATCCCTACCTTCTCTCCATACCCCCTGATCCCTTTAGCCACAAGGGCCACATCTAACTCCCTCTTAAATATAGCCAATGAACTGGCCTCAACTACCTTCTGTGGCGATAGACACAAAATGCAGGAGGTTCTCAGCTGGTCAGGCAGCATCTCTGGAGGAAAGGAATAGGTGACGTTTTGTGTCGAGACTCTTCTTCAGACTGAGAGTCTAGTTTGAATAAAGGTCTCGACCTGAAACGTCACCTATTCCCTTTCTCCAGAGATGCTGCCTGACCTGTTGAGTTACTCCAGTATTGTGTGTGTGTGTCTATCATCGGTGTAAACCAGCATCTGCTGTTCCTTCGAATATATATAGAGTATAGACACCGGCCTGCAAAGAGTTGATGTGGAGAGTTTAAGAAGGAACTGCAGATGCTGGAAAATCGAAGGTAGACAAAAGTGCTGGAGAAACTCAGCGGGTGCAGCAGCATCTATGGAGCGGAGGAAATAGGCAACGTTTCGGGCCGAAACCCTTCAGAGAAACGTTGCCTATTTCCTCCGCTCCATAGATGCTGCTGCACCCGCTGAGTTTCAGGGTTTCGGCCCGAAACGTTGCCTATTTCCTCCGCTCCATAGATGCTGCTGCACCCGCTGAGTTTCTCCAGCGCTTTTGTCTACCGTGGATGTGGAGAGGATGTTTCCACTAGTAGGAGAGTCTAGGACCAGAGGTCACAGCCTCAGAATAAAAGGATGCACCTTTACAATGGAGATGAGGAGGAATCTCGATTGTCAGAGGATGGTGAATCTGTGAAATTCTTTGTCACAATTCTTTGTGGAGGCCAAGTCGTTAGGTTTTTTTTTAAAGTGGAGATTGACAGGGTCTTGATTAGTCCGGGTGTCAAAGATTATGGGGAGAAGGCAAGGGAACGGGGTTCAGAGGGAAAGATAAATCTGGTGGAATGGCAGAGGTTGAAGATCGACAGTATTGGTGTTGGGTTGAGTGCGGACAAGGAGATAGGGAGACTGTTCTGTTCTGTTGTGGAGCTTTGCACCAAAGTTGGCTTTAAACTCTTGCCCGCGTTCTATTTCAGGCAGAGGATGAACGGAATTACCATATTCTCTACCAGCTGTGCGCTTCTAAGCATCTGCCTGAGTTCAAGGACCTCAGACTGGGTACGTTCACCAAGGCTTTGCTGATTTCGAGTAAATGCGTGGAATTCCATGTCTAAACCTTGGGCTAATTTCCCAAACACTCAAGGGATGAGGAACATCATTGACCAGTGCAACGTTCCTCCTTCTTTCCTGCGCTTACCTGGACCACACCTGCACCAGTTATGCCCCTGTCCCACTTGGGAAACCTGAACGGAAACCTCTGGAGACTTTGCGCCCCACCCAAGGTTTCCGTGCAGTTCCCGGAGGTTTTTGTCAGTCTCCCTACCTGCTTGCACTACCTGCAACCTCCGGCAACCACCTGCAACCTCCGGGAACCACACGGAAACCTTGGGTGGGGCGCAAAGTCTCCAGAAGTTTCCGTTCAGGTTTCCTAATTTAGACTCCCTCATCAAAGATGGACCACGTGTACAGTGAAAAGCTTTTAGTTGCGTGCTAATTAGTCAGCGGAAAGACTATACATGATTACAATCGACCCGTCCCCAGTCTACAGATACACGATAAAGGGAATGACATTTAGTGCAAGAGAAAGTCCAGTAAAGTCCTCCAAAACATTTTAGCCCAATAAAATCTTCCACCACGTTCTCCAGTTGATGAGTTTGCTGCTCGATTTGCCTGAATAGTCCCCATCCGGTCAAACCCCAGAGTCCGACAGGAACTTGCAGCAAACAATTGGCTCCTGTCTCCTTCAGCAAAACACAAAGTGCTGAAGGAACTGAGCGGGTCAGGCCACATCTACGGAGGGAATGGACAGACAACGTTTTGGGTCGTGACCCTTCTTCAGACTGAACAGTAGAGGGGAGAAAGGGTGGCTTCTGAATTGTCTCCAATGTTAACATTCCCATAGATTGAGTATCTTTTTGCATTTAAAAAACATCTTGACAGATACATGGATAGGATAGATTAGGAGGGATATGAGTCAAACGCAGGCAGGTGGGACTGTAGATGGGCCATGTTGGTCAGCAGGGGCAAGTTGGGCTGAAGGGCCTGTTTCCATGCTGTTTGACTCGATGACTCTAATCAGAATGGAAGACTATCAAAATGTCAGTTTTTCAAAGATGCTATATATTCCAGCCTATTGTTTCTCATTAGTGTCTTTGTGGGTTTCTGGTTGATATTGGCCTGTCTTCATGATAATGGCTCCCTTCAGTTTCACCAACTGTTTGGGTTAAAAAACGGCACAGTGGCATAGTGGTCGAGTTGCAGCCTTACAGCGCCAGGGACCCGGGTCAATCCTGAGTTTGTACAGAGTTTGTACCCTCTCGCTGTGACCACGTGGGTTTTCTCCAGGTGCTCTGGTTTCTTCCCACATTCCAAAGACAGATAGGTTTGCAGGTTAATTGGCTTCTGTAAAAAATTGTCCCTCGTGTGTGTGTGTGTGTGTGTGTGTGTGTGTGTGTGTGTGTGGGTTAGGACTAGTGTGAACGGGTGATTGCTGGTCGACATGGACTTTGTGGGCAGAGGTCCTGTTTCCACACAGTATCTCCAAACTAAACAATGTACATGGCCCTTGCAATGTGAGTGAGTGGGCTGTATTAATGTTGTGAATCACCTGGATTTGTTGGCATGTAATGTTATTGAATAGTTGATACCAATGCAGTCAATTAATTGTTCTATTGGTGTCTCTGCTTCTAGGTCACGCCCAGAACTTCAACTACACAAACTTTGGAGGAAGTCCAGTCATCGAGGGAATAGACGATGCAAAGGAAATGATGAACACAAGGCACGCGTGCACCTTATTGGGTACGTTTCTCAATCCTTTACATAGTGCACATAACTAGATTTTGCTCGCTGTCGTTTTAACCTCCTAGTCATAGAATTTGTTTTAGATCAGTACAGTACAGGATCAGGCCCTTCAGCCCACAATGTCCATGCCGAACATGATACAACCTTAAACTCATCTCACTTGCGTGCATGTGATCCATATCCCTCCATCCCTTGCATATCTTTGTGCCTATGTAAAAACCTCTTAAATGCCACTATCATATCTGCCTCCACCACACACCCGCCCCCCCCCCCCCCCGGTAAAGTGTTCCAGGAACAACCCCCCCCCCCCCCCCCCCCCCCCCACTCTATATGCAAAAACAGAAACTTGCACCCCACACCTCCATTAAATAATCTCAAGGAGTTGATTCATTCTTTAAGATGTGGAAAATTCTAAATTTGGAAAGTTATGTTAACAGCAAAGTAACATTTAGCATTTTACAGTTCTTCAGCTCTTTTTGATTAGAAATAGTTGAACAAAACATTCCTTTAACATATTTGTCAAAGGCCTAATTGTCACCAGTCGCACTTATGTTAGCGGCTTCTGTTACTGCGCTCACTGGGTGGTTGGTTGGTGACTCACCCCAGCTAGATCGTTCAAGTAAATTGTGCTGCTTTTCCAAGTGTGTTTGAGCCAAGATCAATACAGACAGCTTTTGGAAGATATTTGCAATCCCAATATAGACTGCTAAGCATTTGCAGCAGTCTGGAGGGTATTGATTTTCTCAATAACCTGAAACGGCGCCTGCTGAAGTAACAGACAATAATCTTCTTCCAACGCACTTGAAAGTCAACATGCATTAAACCAGGAGTGGGCTGCAACAACTCTTCAACCCGCTCCCTCATGCATGATTCCTTCGAAGTGGAAACAAGGAACTGCAGATACTGGTGTATACCAAATATAGACAGTGCTGGAGCAACTCGGCGGGTCAGGCAGCATCTCTGGGAAAAAAGTCATAGGTGATGTTTTGAGATGCGTTTCAATTGAATTGAATACTTTATTGTCACAGTGAATGTCTTTGATTGCACACCCAAAGGTATGCAAATAGTCGCCTGTAAAGGGCGCTGAAAAAGTTACAAATTCCCCCCCACGCCAGGTCCCCCTTTGTTGTTAGGTAGACACAAAAAGCTGGAGTAACTCAGCGGGACAGGTAGCATCTATAGAGAGAAAGAATGACTGACTTCTGAAGAAGGGCCTCGACATGAAACGTCACCCATTCCTTCTCTCCAGAGATGTCCCGCTGAGTTACTCCAGCATTTTGCGTCTACCTTCGAATTAAACCAGCATCTGCGGTTATTTCCTACACCCCCCCCCCCCCCCCACCCCCTCATGGCGGTCCCCCCACGCCAGGTCCTTTGTTCCTTCCCTCGGCAGCGGCGTCCTCGCTCCACGCGACCCGTCCTCGTCTGTCGGCCGGCCCCATCATCGACCGCCACACTGACCTCTCCACTATCGTTCTCGTGTCCTCTCCGGACGCCTCCGTGGCGCCGACCCGGGGCTTCGTTGACCTGCGAGGCTCCGGCCTCGCTTCTCAGCGGCTTCTCCCGAAGACGTCTCCTGGCAAAGAAGGGTCTGACACCCTTCAAACAAGGGAAGGGACATCACCCCAGGGGGCCACATGAGTGACATGGTTGCCGGGTACAAGGATAGTTGCAAAAATGGGAATGTCGGAAGAGTTTCCGCACTGTTCCTGGTCATTATTAATCTGAATGAAAATTATTTTGGGGAAAACGACCCTTATTAAAATAAATGCTTTTGTACAGACACAGTAATTCTACTTGTTAATATCATTGAACGCAAATTCATTTTAGGAGCCGGTTTTGATAAATATCTTGTTTTTTTTTTCCAGGCATCAATGAATCCCATCAGATGGGAATCTTCCGTGTTGTTGCTGCCGTTCTCCACTTGGGGAATGTGACAATCAAGGCCAATGATCGGGACGCAGAAAACTGCTTCATCCCGGTGAGTATTCCTGATCGTTGTAAAGATGGCGGAGGCTCCTCTGGTACGTGGCGGGGGCGAGGTCTACCCATCACCAGTCTGCCACGATTCGTTACAGCTGGTACCTGTGACAAAGCTCTGTTTCAGGTTCGGTTTATTGTCACGTGTGAAAATCTTTTGTTGCGTGGCGCAGCGGTAGAGTTGCTGCCTTACAGCAAAAATGCAGCACCAGAGACCTGGGTTCGATCCCGACTACGGGTGCTGTCTGTACGGAGTTTGTACATTCTCCCCGTGATCTGCGTGGGTTTTCTCCGAGAACTTCAGTTTCCTCCCGCACTCCAAAGACGTGCAGGTTTTGTAGGTTAATTGGCTTGATAACAATGTAAAATTGTCCAAGTTGGCGATATGCCTTGCCCACTACAAAATTCAGAAGGTTCAGAAGGTTGCGTGCTAACCAGTCAGCGGAAAGACAATACATGATTACAATCGAGCCTTTCGCAGCGTACAGCAAACGTGCCAAGGGAATAACTTTTAGTGAAAGATAAAGCCAGTAAAGTCTGATCATTGAGAGTCCGAGGGTCACCAATGAGGTAGATAGTAGCTCAGGACTGTTCAAACTTGCACGTCTTTGGAGTGTGGGTGGAAACCCTGGAGAAAACCCACGCCGTCACAGGGGGAAACATGCAAACTCCACACAGACAGCACCCATAGTCAGGATCAAACCCTGGTCTATGGCGCTGTCAGGCAGCCACTCTACCGATGCACCATCGTGCTACCCCCATTTCCTCCGACAACTCGTTCCATTAACCCACCACCCTCAGTGAAATAGTTGCCCCTCAAGTTCCTGTTCAATCATTCCCCTCTCACCTTGAACCTCTGCCCTCTAGTGCTTGATTTGACTCTGTACAGACAGCGCTCGTACACAAGATTGAACCCGGGCCTCTGGCACTGTAAGGCAGCAACTCTACCGCTGCGCCACCGAGCCGGCCAAGCTGGAAAATGTTCCCGACCGGAAACACTGTCTCTCCTCCCGAGCCTGTTCAGCCTGAGGAAGAGTCCCGACATGAAACGTTGTTTGATTTGTGATTTTCGCCAAATTGTATTGCAGCTGATGAAAGAACTATCTTAGGGTAGGACCCGCGTAAAGTTGCACGCAAGATGGTCGGTAAGCACTCGCAGTGCTAACGGACCTGTTTTCATGCTGTTCCTTTCCATGACTAAATTACATAGCATCTACAAGATGACCCGTGTGTGTATATTCACATCTGAGATGATAGGGGCAGAATTAGGCCATTCGGCCCATCAATTCTACACCATTCAATCATTGCTGGTCTATCTCTCCCTCCTAACCCCATTCTCCTGCCTTCTCCCTAGCTCTCCCTCAGCCCTCGAGCTCCTCATCCTCCTTTTTCCCTTCTTCTCCCCGCCTCCCCCCATCCCCCATCAGTCTGAAGAAGGGTTTCGGCCCGAAACGTTGCCTATTTCCTTCGCTCCATAGATGCTGCTGCACCCGCTGAGTTTCTCCAGCATTTTTGTCTACCTTCGCCCCATAACCCCTGACACCTGTATTAATCAAGAAATATCCATTGACTTGGCCACCGCAGCCGTCTGTGGCAATGAGTTCTACAGAAAAGTTGCTGCTGTAGGCTGACATATGGCATTCCTTGGCTTGTCTCCACCTCGCCTCATTCTCTTCCCTGCTTGCCCGTGTGCTTACCCTTCACTCCTCTCCTTATCTGATTTCTGACTGAGAGTGCACCAGGAATCCTGTGGCCACACCCGCCTTGCTCCAACATGTGAAACGGTATCGTTTTGTCCTCTGCCTGTTACACAATGTTATATTAGAACGAAAGAAAGACACAAAGTGATGGAGTCACTCAGCGGGTCAGGCAGCATCTCTGGAGAACACGGGATAAGTGACGTCTCGGGTCGAGACCTTTCTCCAGACTCGTGTTATGTTAGAGCTGTTCTGTTTTAATTTGCAAGAAGCTCAGCGTGTGTGTTCTGCCCATGGAATAATCAAAGGGAAGACTCGGTTGATGAAATTAATTTATGATCTTTGACTGCAGCACAGATGGGGGTTTTATTTGGAAATGCATATCCTTTCCAGCCTTATGTTACTGGGGAACAATTTGTCCTTGGTTTTATGTTCTAAAGTGTGTAGAATCATCTGGTCATACAGCGCACAAACAGGCCCTTCGGCCCAACTCGTCCATGGCAGTCCTGATAGCCCCCTTTGCCTGTGTTTATTCCATATGAATCTAAACCTTTCCTGTCCATGTACCTGTCCAATTTCTAATTTAGTTTATCTTAGAGATACAGCATGCAAACAGGTCCTTCGGCCCATCAAATCCACACCGACCGTTGATCACCCGTACACTAGTTCTATCTGACACGCTAGGGGCAATTTACAGAAGCCAGTTAACCTGCACGTCTTTGGAATGTGGGAGGAAACTGAAGCACCCGAAGATAACGCAGGCGGTCACAGGGAGAAGGTACAAACACCCCACAGATCAGGTCAAACCTGGCTTTCCAGCGCTGTGAGGCAGCAGCTCTACCACTGTGCCACCATGCTGCATAATAGTACGGAGTCTGAAGAAGGGTCTCAACCCGAAACATCACCCATTCCTTCTCTCGAGAGATGCTGCCTGTTCCTCTGAGTTACTCCAGCTTTTTGTATTTATCTTCGGTTTAAACCAGCATCTGCAGTTCCTTCCGACACATTTCTCCTCCGTTGTTGTGTTCTCTGTTATCAGCTGGCCTGCCGCCATAGTTTCTCTCGTTTACTTAAAGAAAATCCTTCGCTATCCATGAGGCAAAGGAGGTGACAAGCAATTTAGACGCATGGCATGTTTTTATTTTGTTAATAAATTGAATGGTAAACCTGGTGCCGTTGATGAAGCTGAGTTAAGGGCCTGTCCCACTGTACAAGGTAATTCAAGAGCTCTCCCGAGTTTAAAAAAAACTTGTGGTAAGCACGTAGAATGTACGTAGCGGGTATGTCGGAGCTCGGGATGTCTCTTAGCTGCTCGTAACGCTAACGGCAGGTACTCGGGAAACGCGGTAAGCTCGTGAAGACTCGTGAAGATTTTTCAACATGTTGAAAAATGTCCACGAGAGCCCCGAGTACCTACGAGCGGCTATTACCATTATTCTCTGAGTTCGAATCAGGGGAAACTCGGGAGAATTCTTGAATTAGCTCGTACAGTGGGACAGGCCCTTTAAGTTACTAAAAGACAGTTTGTGTTGAATTAAAACATTTTGGTTTTAATTTGCAAAATCAGTCCACACTGATCAAATGACCCTAATGCTTTTTTCCCGTTGTTTATGCTTTTCCTATTGTTTGCATCAGTTGCTTTTAATGCTTTTGTTATTAATAACATTGCACCGGACCAATCAATTTTAACCTGATGCCCATGAGAATTTCAAAGTGCGAATTTGAACAGTGTTGATCTCATCTCCCACGGAGGTTCAGTGTTAAGTGAGCTTCAATTAGTGTCCTTTCAACTCCACAGATCATTGATACGAAATGGTAATACGGAGAAATGTAAAATAAAATGCAAAAGAGGGATTGATAATTATACCCTCGGTTCTAACTTAGACTGAGATTCGTTGACCTTGCTTGTATTATTCACACAGTTTTTGAACTGTGCCCTTATTTTTCACTTCAGCGGTCAGATTTCTCTTCTGCAGTCCTGGAGGTAATATAAATCCACTTATTCAGGCAGAGAAAGAATCGTTGAATATTTTGGCCATTTGATTAGGCGAGAGTTGGAAAATAGACCAGAGGACAGCACACTTCCCTGACATCAGTCTGAAGAAGAGTCTTGACCCGAAACGTCACCCATTCCTTCTCTCCAGAGATGCTGCCTGACCCGCTCAGTTACTCCAGAATTTTGTGTCGCTCTTTGATTTAAACCAGCATCTGCAGTTCTTTCCTACACATAGAACATAGGGCAATGTGATACAGGTACAAACCCTTTGGCTCACAATGTCTATGCCAAACCTGATGCTGTTAAATTAATCTCCTCTGTCTGCACATGATCCATATCCCTCCATTCCCTGAATATCCATGTCTCTCTGAAAGCCTCTTAATTCTGTCTCACCTTATGCCGTGTTCTCCAGTCCTGGACATTTCCACCCTGCTAAGAAAGTTCTGAGTGTCTACCCTATCCACATCTCTCATAACTTTATATACTTCCGTAAGGTCTCCCCTCAACCTCTGTTGTTCCAGAGTAAACAATCCTGTCTCTCCAACCACTCCTTGTGGCTAATGCTCTGGAAACCAGGCAGCTATCTGGAAAACCGTGCTGTATAAGTAACGCTACGGGTCAGGCAACATGGAAAGATGGAAATCCTTCTTCAGACCGTTCCCAACCCAAAACGTCACCCATCCATGCTCTCCGCAGATGCTGCCTGACCCACTGAGTAAGACCCACTAGATGCAGGAAGATCATTCCCGATGTTGGGGAAGTCCAGAACACGGGATCACAGTTTAAGGATAAGAGGGAAGTCTTTTAGGACCGAGATGAGAAAATCATTTTTCACACAGAGAGTGGTGAATCTGTGGAACTCTCTGCCACAGAAGGTAGTTGAGGCCAGTTCATTGGCTATATTTAAGAGGGAGTTAGATGTGGCCCTTGTGGCTAAAGGAATCGGGGGGTATGGAGAGAAGGCAGGGATGGGATACTGAGTTGGATGATCAGCCATGATCATATCGAATGGCGGTGCAGGCTCGAAGGGCCGAATGGCCTACTCCTGCACCTATTTTCTATGTTTCTATGTTTCTATGTCCAGCACCCTATGGCCTTTTGTAGTAACATTAACGAGCTGTGTATGTGGTACGAGTGGACGCAATGTGATACCGATTCGTTGTTCTGCTCCTCGCAGCCCAAGACGGAACATCTGATCATCTTCTGCGAACTGCTGGGCGTGGACTATGAGCAGATGGCTCACTGGCTGTGCCACCGGAAGATCATCACGGGCTCGGAGACGTACATCAAGCCCATGCCCAAGGTTCAGGCGATCAACGCTCGTGATGCCCTGGCAAAACACATCTACGCCAGTGTCTTCAACTGGATTGTCCACCATGTCAACAGGGCTCTCCGTGCCTCTGTGAAGCAGCACTCGTTCATTGGGGTGCTGGATATCTACGGGTCAGTGCCACCCCCCCCCCCTTTCATTGATCATGATACTTTATTATCACAAGTTATAGGAGTAGAATTAGGCCATTCGGCCCATCGAGTCTACTCCACCATTCAAACATGGCTGATCTCTGCCTCCTAATCCCATTTTCCTGCCTTCTCCCCATAGCCCTTGACATCCGTTCTAATCAAGAATTTATCTAGCCCTGCCTTAAAAATATCCACTGACTTGGCCTCCACAGCCCTCTGTGGCAATGAGTTCCACAGATCACCGGTCAGAGTTTGCGTTCTCAGTGTTAACCTGTTTTAACCTTCCCATTACTCACACTTACAGGTGACGAGTTGATTGTGTTCATCAATTTTGAGAAAGCTATGTTGATCTACGGATTCAGTCACCCAGCAAGAGAAGGCTCGTAGCCCTGGGTTACTTAGTATATGTTGGAGATACAGATTGAACACAGGCCCTTTGGCCCACCGAGTCCGCCCCGACCAATCCCCGCACACAGAAGTTCTATCTCCACACTAGGGACAATTTACAATTACATAACCTACAATCCTGCATGTCTTTGGAAGCTGGGAGGAAACCAGAGCACCTGGAGAAAAACCACCCAGTTACAGGGAGAATGAGTAAACTCTGGGAACCCCGTAGTTAGGATCAAACCCGGGTCTCTGACCCTGAGAGGCAGCAACTCAACCGCTCCACAACTTTTCTTGAAACCAGTTTCCCCATTTAATTATCTTTAAAGTAAGTGTGTGTTTTTAATGGCTTCCTTACCTTTTTCTCCAGGTTTGAGACTTTTGAAATAAACAGCTTTGAACAGTTTTGCATCAATTATGCAAATGAGAAGTTGCAGCAACAGTTTAATATGGTGAGTAATTGTTGTCGCTGTTAAAACGGGTGCTGGTGACCTGAGAAATATGGATTAGCTTCAGATTATTGCAAATGCCATAGTGTTACAGCACGGAAACAGGCCCTTCAGCCCAACTCATCCATGCTGACCAAGATGCCCCATCTAAGCCAATCCCATTTGCCTGCGTTTGGCCCATATTCCTCTAAACCTTTCCTAACCATATAACCTGTCCAAATGGCTTTTTAAGTGTTGTCATTGTACACCTGCCTCAACTACGTATTAGTTCAGTTATTAGTTTTATTATTAATGCCCAAACGGTATGTTTGAACATGCAACTAGAAATAAGAACTCTGAAGCAAGGAATGATTTGAGCCAAGGGTCTAAAATTCTTGGGCTTGACAGGTTAGATGTGGCTTCGATATTTTTCTTGCGTCTAGAACCAGTGGTCTGTGTCTCACAGTAAGTTCAAGTCACCCACTCAAGGACAGAAGATGGAAGACATTTCTCCTCACTGAAGATGGTGAATCCTTGGAGTCCTTCACTCTAGACGTCAGTGAAGACTTGGGTGCGGAGAGTATTAAAGACGGAGACTGAAAGGCTTTGGATATTGGGCAGGGCAAGGCTGCAGTGGTTCTAAGGTCAAAGATCAGCCCCATCTTGTTAAATGGAGGACTAGATGCCAGTGGTTGAATGGAGAAACAAGAAACCGCAGATGCTAGTTTACAATAAGAAGACACTAAGTGCTGGAGTAACTCAGTGGGGTCAGTTTCCCCGAACAGAAACATTACCTGTCCATCTTCTCCAGAGATGCTGCCTGAGCTGCTGTTACTCCAGCACTTTGTTATTTTTGTCAGTGGCCGATTCTTGCTCCTACTTATGTTCTGACGTTCAAGTCAAGAGGTAAGAAAGGCATGGTTGAGGGTTTCAGTGGTTGAGCTACTGAGGTCGAAGGAAAATGAAGGCGAAAGACATATGAAGTCATATTGACCTTAGGCTTGGTGCAGGAGCAAATTCTAGCATGATTCCCAGATGGACACAACAAAGCAGATGCTAACATGAAATATGTGTCAGTGTGGAGTTTGCACGTTCTCCCTGTGACCACGTGGGTTTCCACCAGGTGCTCCGGTTTCCTCCCACGTCCCAAAGACGTGCGGGTTTGTAGGTTAATTGGCCCTCTGTAAATTGGCCCGAGTATCGAAGGGAGTAGATGAGAAAGTGGGGTACCGTAGAACTAGCGTGAACGGGAGATTGATGGACGGTCGTGGACTGGATGGGCCGAAGGGCCTGTTTCCATGCTGTGTCTCTAAATTAAGCTAAACTGGTTTTTCTTGGTCTGGAATAAGGTGAGAGGGGAAAGATTTAATAGGAACCTGAGGGGTGATTGTTTGTTCCACACAGCAGGGGGTGGGTATAAGGAACGAGCTGCCAGAGGCAAGTACTATAACAACATTTAAAACATAGAACTAGTGTGAACGGGTGATGGATGGGCAGCATGGACACGGTGGGCCGAAGGGCCTGTTTCCATGCTGTGTCTCTAAACTAAAGTACTGCTGTCACTTGACTCTAGTGGGAATGTTAATTTGTTGTGACTGGAAGGAGATAAGTTCTCCAACGTATGATCAAAAGGAGTTAATAAAAAACTTGGTGTCTAGGAAGGTGGAAAAATTAGATGTCTACGACTCTCCATCTGAAGAAGGGTCACCCGTTCCTTCTCTCCAGAGATGCTGCCTGTCCACGCTGCGTTACTCCAGTGTAGCAATGGATATGGTACAGGAGTACTAAGTGTTAGTTACTTGAGGGTGAGAGAGCAAAGTTATGCTTTCTACAAATTCGATTGGCTTTTAGAAGCTACATTGAATAAGTAATAGGAACAGTTGGAGTCTTGTGCTAATTAGTCGTAGACTGATTCTCCGAGGCAAAGCTTCTAAGGCAACAGGCTTGGCAATCAGTGTATTTTACCATGGCAACCTACTCATGAGGACTCATAGCATGTATAGCACAGTGGAACATCACTCTTTCTCCACCATTTTCCTTTCTTTCATCGTGTAAACAAGAGGTTAATTTATTTTGCCTCGAGCACGCAGTCAGCAGAATGTCAAACCTGACTTCATTTATGGAAAATGTTGTTTCTCCCCAGCACGTGTTCAAGCTGGAGCAGGAAGAGTACATGAAGGAGGAGATTCCATGGACGCTAATAGATTTCTATGACAATCAGCCTTGCATTAACCTCATTGAAGCTAAACTTGGCATTCTGGATTTATTGGATGAAGAGTGCAAGGTAATGACAACTATAACACGTTTGAAGATCGATCTCGTGTTATTTTGCTTGCACAGTCAGCAAGGGTACTGGCCTATTCACTTCTACTCCACAGTCTACTCCATCTGAGTGACAATGCTGAAAATTATATTCTCCAGGAGTCCAGAACCAGGGGCAAGGTTTAAGAATAAGGAATAAGCCATTTAGAACGAAGGCGAGGAAACACTTTTTCTCATAGAGAGTGGTGAGTGTGGAATTCTCTGCCTGAGACAGGAGGCAGGTTCTCTGGATGCCTTCAAGAGAGAGTTAGATAGGGCTCTTAAAAATAGCGGAGTCAGGGGATATGGGGAGAAGGCCCATATGGGGTACTGATTGGGGATGATTAGCCATGATCACATTGAATGGCGGTGCTGGCTCGAATGGCCGAATGGCCTACTCCTGCACCTATTGTCTATTGTCTATTCTGCAGATACTCTGTTTCTTCCCCTTTGCTCCACCTATTATACTTGAGGTTGACTTGGTTGTATTTATGTATGGTATCGGAACTGATTGTCTCGCATGCAAAACAACGCTGTCCACTGTACCTCGTGACAATAATAAACCTAAACGGAAATGATTTGTGTTCGCTATATTTCATGCCGCAGAAGTCTGACCATACCCTGGGGTTTGGGCAGGTTGGGTCAGCTATCAAGAGTCTTCTAGCTTGTACGTAGGGGCTGCTATACGTCTGATATTGTGAGGATGGTGGTCAAGTGGTTATAGAGGCACAACGCACAAAAACAGGCCCTTCAGCCCAACTCTTCCATGCTGACCAAGATGCACCATCTCATCTAGTTGCGTTTGGTCCATATCCCTCTAAATCTTTCTTGTCCATGTACTTGCCCAAACAACTTTTAAATATTGGTATTACACTTGCCTGCAGCAGCTCGTTCCATATACCCACCCCGCTCCGTGTGAAAAAATTACCCCTCAGACAATAGCCCCTCAAAAGTTGAAAGATCCTTATTAGATTGTTCCCCACTCACCTTAAACGTATGGGCCTGTCCCACTTAGGCGATTTTTTAGGCAACTACAGGCGACTAGTTTGTCGCCACATGTTCGCCGGTGGTCGCCGTGAGTCGTCTCCTCAGTCGCACAAAAAGTCGTAGCGTCTTTCTGGTCACCGCTAAGTTTTCAACATGGTGAAAAATTTTCAGCGACAGTGGGTTTGACGCCAATGAGCGTGGCTTGACCTCCTGACGTAGGCGCTGTCGTAGGTTGTCGCCAGGATGACGTAGGTTGTTACCGGTTTTTCGGCGACACTGGGCTCTCTAGTTTTTGATTTCCCTACCCTGGGAAAGAGACTGTAATGCTGTTAGATGGTATCTAATGTCCTCATGATTTTATACACCTCCACAAGATCAGCCCTCAGCCTCCTGCGCTCCATGGAATAACGTCCAAGTCAGCCCAACCTCTCGCTATAGTTCAGGGCCTCGAGTCCTAGCAACATCCTTGGAGATCTTCTCTGCACCCTTTCCAGCTTAATGGCGTTGAGTTGTATTCTGGAGCTTGTGAGTTGCGATCAGGCCAGGGGAAGTCAGGAACAGGAATTAAATCCAGTCATTGGGGAACTGACTCCAGGAAAGTAACCAGGAAGGTTGTTGGACCACAAAATCAAAACCATGTTTGACTCGCGTTTCTGGGGACACCCCAAGTCTAGCAGTCTGTCGTTGAGAACAGCGACGTCAATATCAAGAACGAAGAGAGAGTCGAGAGCATTTAACTGTCGTATGTGCCAACAACGGAACAATTCAATTCTTAATCGCTGCGGCTTAAAGGAACTGTCAACACAATCCTCATGGATAATATAGAATGAAAAATCAATTGATTCATAATCACAATCCTAATGTAAATAAATACCAAAGTCCTCCGTGCAATCAAAGACAGTCCATAGTTCAGAGTTGGGGTTGGTTGTGCAGTGTTCACGGGCTGATAGTAGCTGGGAAGAAGCTGTTCTTGAACCTAGTGGTCACGGTTTTCACACTCCTGTCTCTTCCTATTGATGGAAGCAAATATAAAATTACTCTTGTGCCCCGACTGGATCTGTTAAATCTAATTTTGCAGAAGTGTTTATTTGATTTGTGACTTGATTGTGTGTTTTTTTCAGATGCCCAAGGGGTCTGATGACACGTGGGCTCAGAAGCTGTACAACACTCACCTGAACAAGTGTGCACTCTTCCAAAAGCCCCGCATGTCCAACCGGGCCTTCATCATCAAGCACTTTGCTGACCAGGTAACTACCTCCAAAACAACAGCCCTGGTGTATGGATGTGCCCCCCCCCGCCCCATTTGGGAGGTGGCTCTGTGACAATTGGTGAGAGGTCGGCATAAGCATGGAAGCCCGTGCATGTGGAATGTACATGCAACAGAGAGTCATACTGTTTCACAGCGTGGAAACAGGCCCTTCGGCCCAACTTGCCCACACTGGGCAACATGTCCCATCTATACTAGAGGGTTTAGAGGGATATGGACCAAATGTAGGCAAATGGATGAGGAGGGTTGAAGGGCCAGTTTCACATGGTTAGTGACACTGCGCTTGGCCCCTATCCCTCTAAACCTGTCCTATCCGTGTACCTGTCTGAATGTTTCTTAAGCGTTGCGATTGTACCTGCCTCAACGACTTCCATACACCCACCACCCTTTGTGTGAAAAAGTAATCCCTCGGGTTCCTATTCAAACTTCCTCTCCCCTCACATTAAACCTAATTCCTCCGGTTCTTGATTCCCCTACTCTGGGCAAGAGACTCAGTGTGTTTACCCGATCTATTCCTCTCGTGATTTTGCCCGTGGAACAATACCGCGCAGGATCGGGTCCCCTGGCCCCACAGAGGTCTATGCTGAACACAACGCCAAATTAAATGAATCTCCTCTGCCTGCACGAGATCCATATCCCTCCATCCCCTGTTTAACCATCTGCCGATCTAAAAGGCTCTTAAATGCCACTATCGTATCTGCTAAATCTAACTCTCTCATGAAAACATCCAGTGAATTGGCCTCCACTGCCTACTGTGGCAGCGAATTCCACAGATTTACAACTCTCTGGGCGAAAAAGATTTTTCCCTCACCTCAGTCCCAACTGGCCTACCCCTTATTCTTAAACCGTGACCCCTGGTTCTGGACTCCCCCAACATGGGGAACATTTTTCCCATGTTCTTCTCTGCACTCTTTCCATTTTAATGACCTTCTTGTCTCTGCGGTTGAACATTCTCGACGCTTGACGTTCCTTCAAGGGCCTGTCCCAAGAGCATTCCATGCAGTAAGCGCGACCAAACCAGAAGCGGGAGCCACGTGGAGGTCAAGTGAGTGACATGAAGTTCGAGCGAAGTCCGCGGGAAGTTCGCGCGAGACATACGCCGTCGAGGCGGCTGCGGGCAGGCCGTTGCCGCGCAGAATTTTTGAACACGGTCAGTTTTTTGGATCCCCGCGCGATGTCGGGATCAGCACCGCACAACTCCATACGGCTCCGGCGATCGAAATGGGACCGGCCCCGCGAGGCCGTAAGACTCAAGCGACCACGTTAGGTCGCGCTTGCCGCATGCAGGCGCATACTGGTGGGACCGGCCCTTTAGGTCGCTCTTACCGCATGGAGTCGCATGCTCGTGGGACAGGCCCTTAATTAGTTTGACTGGGTGGGGGGGGCTCCTCTGGATTGCTCACTGGAGCGCCCCCTTGTGTTCTTCCCCACCGATGCACTCTTCAACATTGGTCTCTAACAGGTGGAGTATCAGTGTGAGGGCTTCTTGGAAAAGAACAAGGACACTGTGTATGAGGAGCAGATCACGGTGCTGAAGGCCAGTAAGGTGAGTGTGGCCAGTGTTATGTTTCAGGTCTGTCTGAAGACCGAGGTCCAGGTTCGACCAGTCTGTACCATTAAGAAAGTTGGCACATTGTGCGTTATGTAACACAGCATCTCCTATCATTAAAACACATCATGTCAGTCCTTTAATGTTGAGTGCAACTTGTCCTTGGGTTGCAAATGCCTGTTTAAGTTAAAGTGAACCTGTTCAGTGCCCCCGAGTATACTCTGATCATGGCCAATAGCGGGAAAACTGGGCAGTGAGCAATGTAAGAGGGAACTGCAGATGCCGGTTTAAACCGAAGATAGACACAACAAGCTGGAGTAACGCAGCGGGACAGGCAGCATCTCTGGAGAGAAGGAATGGGTGACGTTTCGGGTCGAGACCCTTCTTCAGATCACGTTTGAGAAACCCAAGAACGAAGGTCAGAAGAAGTCTCGACCCAAAACGTCACCCGTTCATTCTCTCTAGAGATGCCGCCTGTCCCGCTGAGTTACTCCAGCTTTTTGTGTCTATCTTTGGCAGTGAACAGGTTAAGTTAAATTAATAAAGTTTCAATCAAACAATCCTGGAATACAATCCAGCTCCCATTAGAATATTAAATTCAATATTAAATATTTGTCCCCATGAACAGCAGAACCAGTGTAGGAAGGAACTGCAGATGCTGGTTTACACCAAAGATAGACACAAAATGGACTACTTCCCATTCTCTCTCTACTTTCAGAAATTGTTTTCTCCTCACAGTTTTGTGTGCTTTTGTTGCTATTCATTCCAATGCTGTAGAAATATGGTCATTATATCAATTGATTTGTTTTGACTTGCGGGGCAAAGTCAGCTTATGAATGTCCGTGAAAATGGAACCAATTTGTAACCCATTGAGGGTCTGTGCTTGGAGTCAGTATCTAGAGTTATGAGTAGACAAGAAGGGTTTCGGCCCGAAACGTCGCCTATTTCCTTCGCTCCATAGATGCTGCTGCACCCGCTGAGTTTCCCCAGCAATTGTGTGTACCTTCTAGAGTTATGAGGTTGTCTTATTTCAGCCAGAGCAGAAATCACAGGGAAAAGTGGGTAATAAGTGTCTATTTTGACTGTTAAAAAATTGTTTTGATTATTTTGTTTCCTTCTGTTCAACGCACACGGATGTCCACTCTACAGAAGGTAAAACCTTTAATATTCACTATTCTACAATATTCCCAGATCCAGCAGCAATGACACTTGGCAATCTCCACTGTGCAAAGGAGGGTTTAACTCATCCCCCCTGCATTATCGATGGAAAGGCTGACTCGTCTATCCCTAGTTTCTCATGTTCTTATAAATGCAACAATTTGTCTAGTTTTAGTTTAGTTTAGAGAAACAGCGTGGAAACAGGCCCTTCACCCACCGAGTCCACGCCGACCAGCGATCCCCCCGCACACTCACGCTATCCTGCGCACACCAGGGACAATTTACAATTTACAATTTTACCAAGCACGGGGAAAGTGTGCCGAACGGCCTGTTTCCGTACTGTACTCCCTTTGCCATGGACTCACCTTCTCCATCATGGCCTGGTTTGGCTCAGCCACCAAGCACGACATCCAGAGGCTGCAGCGAATCGTCCGATCAGCTGAGAAGGTTGTTGGCTGCAACCTTCCCCCCCCATCGATGAACTGTACACTGCAAGGGCCAGGAAGCGAGTGGGTAAGATCATCTCTGTCCCCTCTCACCCTGGCCACAAACTCTTTGAATCACTTCCCTCTGGAAGGCGACTCCGGACTGTCAAAGCTGCCACAGCCAGACATAAAAACAGTTTTTTTCCACAAGCAGTAGCTCTGTTCAACAACCAAAAGTCTGTAGCCTCCTTTTGCTCTTGTATTTTATTTCATACACAAACTATAATGTTTTATTCTTAATGTTTTATGTTTTATTCGTAATGGTTTACTGTATGTCGTGTTGTTACTTGCGAGTGGAGCATCAAGGCAAATTCCTTGTATGTGTATATACTTGGCCAATAAATTTATTTATAAACTCATAAGACTTCGGGTGATAGAGGAGTCAGAGGCATTTGCAAATATCCAAGTGGATTTCATGTAAGCATTCCCGGGGTGTGGATGGTGATCCAGAACCTTGCCTGTCCTTAATGTTGTGGTGGTTGTTCTTGTATTTTCCAATGAAAACCAGCTGACGCTGCTGGCTGAGCTGTTCCAGGATGAGAAGCAGGTGAGCAGCCCCACCGATGGCCGCCCACCCTTTGCCAGGGCGACGGTGAAGTCGGCCAAGCCCAGGGCCCTGCAGCCGAACAAGGAGCACAAGAAATCAGTGGGGCATCAGGTGAGTGCAGAGGGAAGTGGAGCCAGAGGGAGAATGACAATGAAGACTTTTGCCTCCATCACAGTGAGGAGGTGCCTGGTGAACTCACTGTGGTGGATGTTAATTTGTGTTTATTGCGTGTTTTGTTGTTTATTATTATATGTATGGCTGCAGGCAACGACATTTCGTTCAGACTGAAAGGTCTGAATGACAAATAAAGGATCTAATCTAATCAGAGCCAGACCATTCACTGTGTCTGTCCCAGCCCCACCCGACCATTCACTGTGTCTGTCCCAGCCCCACCAGACCATTCACTGTGTCTGTCCCAGCCCCACCCGACCATTCACTGTGTCGGTCCCAGCCCCACCCAGCCATTCACTGTGTCGGTCCCAGCCCCACTTCAGCAAAAACAAAACAAGCTCCCCTCTGTAAATGTGACCATAAACTTGCTGGTTTGTTGAAGAATCACAAAACACACACATGGCCCGTCTCCTTTTTCGGGGCCTGCGATCGTTTCGTTCTTGGGCCAGTTTATGACTTTAGTCCTATGCCGACAATTTTGGAACATGACGCTCCGTCAAGCATTACACTGAGGAGTGTGTGGGGGGGGGGGGGGGGGGTTCACACAGCCTGGGAACGGGACCTTCAGTCCAACCCACCCACGCCGGCCAACGGGCCCCATCCACACCGGGCCTCCGGTCCCACCTGCCTGCGTTTGGCCCATATCCCTCTTATCCTACTCTATCCATCCCAAATGCTCTTTCAATGTTGTGATGGTGCCTGCCTCAACTACCTCCTCCTCGGGACAAACATTTCACTCCAAGTGGTGCCTCTGTGAAATGAGCTTCCAAAGGAAGTATTGAGGCTGGTACAATAACAACCTTAAAAAAAACACTTTGACAAGTACCCCGATATGAAAGGTTTAGAAGGATAGATAGAAAGTGCTGGAGTAACGCAGCAGGTCAGGCAGCTTCTCTGGAGAAGATGGATAGGTGAGTCGGGACCCTTCTTCAGACCCCAACAATCAATCTGAAGAAGGGTCCTGACCTGAAATGTCACCTATCCATTTTCTCCTGAGATGCTGCCTGCGTTACTCCAGCACTTTCTGTCCAACTTTGGTATAAACCAGTATCTTCAGTTCACTCTTATTACACAAGGTTTCGATGGATATGGGACACATGCGGGCAAATGGGACTTACTTAGATGGGGCATCTTTGTCGGCATGGGCGAGGTGGGCTGAAGGGCCTGTTTCCTTGCTGCGTCACTCTACGAGATGAAAGCTATTCCTCTAATGTGATGAGTTACAGTTTGTTCTTCGTTGATCTCTTGCAGTTCCGCAACTCCCTCCACCTCCTGATGGAGACCCTCAACGCCACGACCCCTCACTACGTGCGCTGCATCAAGCCCAACGATGACAAGCTTGCCTTCACGTAAGCTGCACTCTGCTTCCATTCTCATTAACCTCAGGGTGTCAGGGGTTATGGGGAGAAGGCAGGAGAATGGGGTTAGGGGGGGGGAAAGATAGAACAGCTATGATTGAATGGCGGAGTACACTTAATGGGCCGAATGGCCTAATTCTGGATCTTTAGAATGTTTGAACAGTATACAATAAACCCTCGTATTAATGCACCTTAGGGAGGGACGGGGTTGTGATGGTATCTGCTGTTGCCGGTTGTCACCTATAACCAAGTGAGGGGGTGGGATGGGACGATATGTGGCATTGGGCGGAGGATAAGGTGAGAGGGGAGAAATCTAAAGGAGAGTTGAAGGATAGATTTTCAACGAGCATGGTATGTATCTAGACATTTAAACGATACACTGGGTATTTGTTAAGCAGAGATTGTTAGGTTTGTGATTAGGAAGGGTGTCAAAGGGTATGGAGAGAAGGCAGGAGAATGGGGTTGAGAGGGAAAGAAAGATCAGCCATGATCGGTTGGCTGGGTAGACTCGATGGGCTGAATGGCCTAATTCTGCTCCACTGCTTATGGTCTACAAGTACGTAATTCTTAAATGTTGTATCTGCCAGAGGGGATAACTTGTTGAAACACCTCCTATCCACGTCCTCCAGAGATGCTCTCCAGACCCACTGAGTCACTCAAACACTTTGCGTCTTTTTTAGGAAGAGTTATTTATGTCAGATGGTTACGGAGTTAAGCCTTTGTTGCATTGAACAAACCTTTTGCGTTTTGAGCAGCTGTGAAACGGGTCCCAAAAGCAGTCTAAGCACCTGCTGTGTGAATGGGTCAATGGATCTTTCACCGGGCAGAGTCTTAGATACAGCACGGAAACAGGCCCTTCGGCCCATAGAGTCCGTGCCGACCAGCGATCCCCACACATTATCATTATCCAACACACACTAGGGATAATTTACAATGACACCAAGCCGATTAACCTACAAACCTGTACGCCTGTGGAGTGTGGGGGGCAACCAGGGATCCTGGAGAAAACCCACACAGTTCACGGGGAGAACGTGCAAACTCCGCCAGACAGCACCCGTAGTCGGGATCGAACCCGGGTCTCCGGCGCTGTTACTCATCCGGGTTTTAAGTAATTAATGCTGACAGACAAGGTCTATAGTTTGTCGTGGAGTGACCCTCAGTAGTGGATGCAGTGTGGCGCTGGTGGAACTCCCTGATGTTGGGAGAGGAAGAGGCTCCGACTTGAAATAACAAGTAACACCGTAATGTCACCCTCAGTCGAATGTATGAGTGTGGAACAAGGGCTGTTCAAGTCTGGTGCGCTGCCAAGTCACTGAAACTGCAAGTTATTGTTTCCATAAGTCCTCACAGCCTGAGATAAAATTATTTAATGAACACCACAGGGTTCCTGACCCTTAGGGCCTGTGTAGCATATTAAAAAGTCAGTACTGTTGGAATAGCAGACGTAATTCAAGTTAATTTAATTCAAATGGTTTGTTAATTCAGTATTTAGGCAATCAATTTCTAATTTGCTCAGTTGGTCATGACTTCATTCAAAATGTTGGATTATTCATTCATTTTTATAGTATTAAAAAAATGGCTGAATTGTTTTTTGAAGGTTCTAGAAGTGACCAGAGGGTCGAAATCTGTCCTTGGAGGGTTGAACATTGCAACGTTGTACTTGTAGACGCCGAGGGAACTGCAGATGCTAGTTTACCACACAAAAAGACACAAGGTGCCGGAGTAACTCAGCGGGGCAAGCACCATCTCTGAAGAACATGGAGACTCGATGATTCGGGTCACGAACCTTTGAGTTCCTCCAGCACTTTGTTTCTTTTTTCCACACATTGTGCTTACCGCATGGAGTTTGGTTCCCTTGCAACTTGTGAAACTAGGTCTTTCCAAGATGGAGGGCCAGGCACTTTCACTGATGGAATCCATCTGGTGGTAACAAAGCATTCACCTTTACAGAAGCTGTTCACTAAATCTCAAAAACATGACCATAATAAACCAATACAAATGACCAGAACATTCTATCTGTGTGGGAAGGAACTGCAGATGCTGGTTTAAACATAAAAAGCTGGAGTAACTCAGCGGGACAGACAGCATCTCTGGAGAGAAGGAATGGGTGACGTTTCGGGTCGAGACCCTTCTTCAGACTCTGCCTGTCCCGCTGTGTTACTCAGCTTTTTGTCACACTTTCTATCTGTTTAGTTATGACCTGATGAATAAAGTTGCCCAGTTTAACAAAGCCTTAATTAGTTCATTAGGATAGAACATAAAACGGACCCTTCGGCCCAAAATGTCCGTGCCGAACTTGATGCCAAAGACCATCACTTTTCCACCTGCTCGTAACTAATGTCCCTACATTCCCTGCATGTCCATATGCACATCCAATAGCATTTTAAATGTCACTAACGTGTCTGCTTCAACCACCACCTCCAGCAGCACGTCCCCAGGCCCTCACCGCCCTCTGTGAAAATAAAACTTGCCCTTCACATCTCCTTTAAACTTTGTCCCTCTCACCTTAAACCCATAACCCTCTGGTATTTTGTTTTTTACATCCTGGGAAAAAGATTCTGACTAACTAAAGTTGCAGACAGACATTAGTTTACCTTGACATCATGTTCGGTATGGACGTTGTGGGCCGAAGGGCCTGTTCCTGTGGTGTACTCTTGTATATATTCAATGTGGTACTATCCTACACACTAGGGAAGCCAATTAGCCTACAAACCTGTACGTCTTTGGAGTGTGGGAGGAAACCGGAGCACCCGGAGAAAACCCACGCAGGTCACGGGGAGAAGGTACAAAGTCTATATGGACAGCCCCCGTAGTCAGGATCGAACCTGGGTCTCTGGTGCTGTAAGCAGCAACTCGACCTGCTGCGCCACTGTGCCCCCTCTAGTTTAGAGCTTGGTTTGTCTGGTATCTGCTAGTGGAGGATGGGCATCCAATATTAACTTGTTTTTGATTATCTCTCTGCAGGTTTGACCCTAAGCGCGCAGTGCAACAGCTTCGAGCCTGTGGAGTGTTGGAGACCATCAGAATCAGTGCTGCCGGCTTCCCGTCCAGGTGGGGTGAATCATAGAGTGATACAGCGTGGAAGTGATACAGGCCCTTCAGCCCAACCTGCCTATGGCAGCCAACATGCCCCATCTACACTAATCCCACCTGCCTATGTTTGGCCCATATCCCTCTAAACCCATCTTACCCATGTACTGTCTAATGTGTCTTAAACGTTGCAATAGTCCCTGCCTCAACTCTCTCTTGCAGCAGCTCGTTCCATACACCCACCACCCTTGCGTTCCTGCCCCTCACCTTAAACCAATGTCCCCTACTCTGGGCAAGAGACGGTGTCTACCCGATCTATTCCTCTAATGATTTTGTACACCTCTATAAGATCACCCGTCATCCTCCTGCGCTCCAAGGAATGGAGTCCCAGCCTGCTCAACCCCTCCCTGTAGCTCAGGCGTTTAGGGGAAGTCCGAGACTCTCCCTTGGGCCGCCCGGAGCCGTGCTGTGCTTCATTCGTTTAATTCAGGAGTTTGTTCACAGTTACAACACAGTGCAATTTGGCCCTGGACCTGAGGTTGGAAAACTTGTGTTGATTTGCCTTTTCAGATGGACCTACCAAGAATTCTTCAACCGATATCGGGTGCTGATGAAGCAAAAAGATGTTCTCAGTGACAAAAAGCTGACCTGCAAAAATGTCCTGGAGAAATTAATCAAGGTGATGCCTGTGTGGTGCAAACTTCTGCAATGTTATTCCCTGGAACGTCGGAGGTTGAGGGGCAGGCAGGGTAGATAGTCAGAACCTTTTTCCCAAGGTGGATGGTTGCTGGGAAGATGCTGTTCTTTAAGCTGGTGTTCACGGTTTTCAGGCTCCTGTACCTTCATCCTAATGGTAATAGTGAGATGAGAGCGTGGCCAGGGTGGTGTGGGTCTCTGATGAAATTGGCTGCCAACACCCACCATTGCCTTCCATCTACACTAGTCCCCCCTGCCTAAAGTTTGGCCCATACCCCTCTAAACCTGTCCTATCCATGGTTTAGGACAGGTTTTAAGGCAGAGCCTTCTGCAATTCCCTTCTTCTTCTTCTTCGTGCGTATGGCGTGCACAGCCAAATGTTGTAGGACAACTTGTTCTATTTGATCTTATTTGATTGTGCACGCCGGGTTGATTGCATTCGTCAAAACAGGGCGGACCACGTGAAGGTTGCAATCTCCCACCCCAGCAATTCCCTTTGAATGGTGGGGAGGTCAGTACCCGTGATCGAACCGGCAACATTTACCACTCTCTGTAGCTTCATTCATTCCTAGGCTTTGTCCTGGACAATTTCTCCAGGACACTGAAGGATAGTTAGCTATTCCCTCTCCTTGCCTCTGCTCCAATGTATCAGCTGCCGTTGCATCTCTCTGCAACCATCTCCAGGTGACTCTTTGATAGACTAGAGATACAGCATGGCAACAGACCCTTTGGTCTCACCGAGACCGTACTGACCAGCGAACAACCCACACACTAGCTCTATCCTACACACTCGGGACAGTTTATTTTTAGCAATTCTACCGAAGCCAATTAGCCAACAAAACCGCATGTGTTTGGAGAGTGGGAGGAAACCGGAGAAAACCCACGCGGTCACTGGGAGAATGTACAAACTCCGTGCAGATTCCCGCAGGGAGAGATCGCTCGCTGGCGCCACCTACCTTGAGGGATTCGTATTCCAGTTCCGTGCCCCTGGCTTTAAGTTGCTGATCTTCTGCCTCCTGGTGAGAAGCACAAACAGAATCCACCGGTCAACTGGGCAGCAGAGTGGCGCAGCGGTAGAGTTGCTGCCTCACAGCGCCAGAGCCCCGAGTTCAATCCAAACTAGGGTGCTGTCTGTGCGGAGTTTGTACGTTCTCCCTGTGACCGCGTGACTTTTCTCTGGGTGCTCCGGTTTCCTCCCACACTCCAAAGACATATGGGATTGTAGGTCAAATTGGCTTGGTATAAGTGTAAAATGTCCCTAGTGTGCGTAGGAAAGCATCAGTGTGTGCGGGGATCGCTGGTCGGTGCGGACTCGCTGGGCCGAAGGGCCTGTTTCGTTGCTGCATCTCTAAACTAAAACTAAATTGTGACTGTTCGGATGGGCTGGGATTACTGCATAAAATGAGCCATATATGTGATCCCTTCAGACCCTTTAAGATCCCTAATTGCTGTTCTCAGGAGGATATGATAAGGCACAGTAAGCTATTTATGGACAAGTTCTCTCATTGAGCTATCGTCAGCTTTCTGGTAGTCAACATTTTCTGTGTCATTGTTACTTTTGCAAGCCATTTAGACTGCATAATAAGACCATGTTGTCTAACCTTAACATTTTCAAATGTGGACTTAATTTGGCGATAATTCATTATTTTTAATATCGCTCGAGTGAATGTCGCTCGTGAAGAGAAACATAAAGGTTGCCATTGATAAAATATATTGATTTTTATTTAAATGGATTAGTTTCGTACAGCCATATAGATTGTGTGGTGTAGATGCCTGACATGGGAGGTAGTGCCTGTAACAGTGTAGCTGTAAGAATGACGACTCGGGTGAACAATGTGTAGAAGGTGCTTGGCACACTTGCCTTCATTTGGAAGGATATTGAGTACAAACGTTGAGACATCAGTTGTACAATTCATTGGTGAGGCCACACTTGGAGTATTGGGTGCAGTTCTGATCGCCCAGCTCTGGGAAGCATGTCTTTAAGTTGGAAATAGTGCAGAAGGGATTCACCAAGGTAGCACAGTACAGCACAGGCCCTTCGGCCCACAATGTTTGTGCTGAACATGATGCCAAGTTGAACTGATCTCCTCTGCCTGTTCATGATCCATTTCCCTCTATTCCCTGCTCTTCCATGTGCCTATCTAAAAGCCTCTTAAACACCACCATCCAATCTGCCTCCACCACCATCCCTGGCAGTGTGTTCCATGCCCACACCAGTCTATGTAAAAACAGATATCCCACACATCTCGATTAAACTTTTCCCCTCCCCTTATAGCTAATGTTGGACATTTTCACCTTGGGGGGGAAAAGGTACTGACTGTCTACCCTATCTATGCCTCTAATCATTTTATATACTCCCCTCAACATTCGACGTTCCAAAGAAAACAATCCTAGTTTATCCAACATCTCCCTGTAGCTGAAACACTCTGATCCAAGCGGCATTCAGTAAAACCTCCACTGCACCCTCTCTAAAACCTCTGTATTCGTCTAGTAATGGGGTGACCACCAGAACTGCACGCAATACTCCAATTGCGGCCTAACCAAAGCCTGTATCATGGCTTCCTGACTTTTATACTCAATGCCCATAGCAATGAAGGCAAGAATGTCATACACCTTGTTTGGGACTTTGGGATTTTATTTCTTTGGAGCGCAGGAGGCTGAGGGGTGATGATCATGAAGGGCATGGAGAAAGAGAGCGCCCAGTCTTTTCCCCACGGTAGAGGATTCTAATACCAGAGGGCACAGGCTGAAGGAGAGAGGAGAAAGATTTAAGAGGGACTATGAACAACATGTTCACAGAAGGTTGTCCATTTCTGGAACAAAGTTGTCCGTGGAAGTTCTAGAAGGAGATAAAATAATGACTTTCAAAAGACATTTGGACCGATATATATGGGTAGGATGGGCTTAGAGGGCTATGGTTTGGGCCTCTTGATTGGCGTGGGCAAGGTGGGCTGAAGGGCCTGTTTCCGTGCTGTACAGTTCTATGGATCTGTGACTCTCGCCAATATGAACATGTTCAACCTTCCACACAGCACAGATCATTAAAATGACTGTTTCCACATCAATAAATTCACGGGCTAAGTGCAGGGTTGATGCGAGGGCAAAGCACCTTAGACTGCAGAGATATCGTATGGAAACAGGGTCCCCGGCCCACCGAGCCCACCAGCGATCACCCCGCATACTAGCACTCTCCTACACGCGAGGGAAAATTAGCCAACAAACCTGTACGTCTTTGGAGCGTGGGAAGAAAGCAGGAAACCCATGTGCTCATAGGGAGAACATACAAGTTCTGTACAGACAGCACTCGCAGTCAGGATCAAATCTGGGACTCTGGCGCTGTCATGCTCCTGTCCCACTTAGGAAACCTGAACGGAAACCTCTGGAGACTTTGTGCCCCACCCAAGGTTTCCGTGCGGTTCCCGGAGGTTTTTGTCAGTCTCCCTACCTGCAACCACTACCTGCAACCTCCGGGAACCGCCCGCAACCTCCGGGAACCGCACAGAAACCTTGGGTGGGGCGCAAAGTCTCCAGAGGTTTCCGTTCAGGTTTCCTAAGTGGGACAGGGGGCAGCAACTCTACCGCTGCACCACTTATAATGATAAATTTAGTTCATCTGTTAAAATGTGCGCACACAGTCTCTCTGTATTTTATTTGTCTTTATAAATCCCTCTTGAATTAATATTTCTTGGGAAATGCCTGCCAGATGATTGATGGACTTAAAACGCAGACACCGCACATTTGTTCATGATGCAGCCTCAGTATTTTGACTGAAGGCAGGATTAATACTTAATTTATTGAGCCAGTAAACATAAGTGTTTAAATCCAAAAACCTTTTCAAAGTTTTTCTTGGTTTTAATTCAAAGCTTCAAGTCTAAACATCAAGCAGGAGTTTAGTCTTGCTAGATTAATTAAGCTGAATAATTAAGGTCATTGATGTGAATTGGTCGGATGGGAGATTGTCACACCACGTGTCTGGGTGATTTGTTTTGGGCTGTTATCTTTTTGTGGTTGCAGACGTTCCCGTCTCCCACGCACTGTTCTAACTTTGTGCCCTTCCTTCAGGACCAGGACAAGTATCAGTTTGGTAAAACGAAGATCTTTTTCCGGGCTGGGCAAGTGGCCTACCTGGAGAAACTGCGTGCCGACAAGCTCCGCGTGGCCTGCATCAGGATCCAGAAGACCATCCGGAGCTGGCTGCAGCGGAAGAAGTACCTGCGTATGCGGTCTGCAGCGATCACTATCCAGCGATACGTACGCGGCTACCAGGCCAGATGGTAAGCGGCTCTCCGAGAGCGATCCCAGCAATGCGCCGGGGTAACATGCGATGACAATGAAATTAGTAGGAAGGAACTGCAGATGCTGGTTTAAACCAAAGCTAGACACAAAATGCTGGAGTAACTCAACGGGACAGGCAGCATCTCTGGAGAGAAGGAATGGGTGACGTTTCGGATGGAGACCCTTCTTCAGTCTGAAGGGATGCTGCCTGTCCCGCTGAGTTACTCCAGCTTTTTGTGACAATAAAATTAATTTTGAATATTTGGGGCCTTGACAGGGGGATTGAGGAAAGGATGTCTTCTTCAGAGAGAATCTCAAACTAAGGGTTATTGTTTAGAATTGAGATATTGTCCTTCGAACGCAAGGAAAGAGACAATGTTGAGCGTTTGAAGGCACTGGGTCTGTACTCGCTGGAGGTTAGAGGGATGAGGGGAACTCATTGAAACTTACCGAATAGTGAAAGGATGTGGAGATGATGTTTCCACTGGTGGGAGAGTCTAGGGCCACAGGTCATTGGTGCAGAATTAAAGGACGTTCCTTTAGAAAGGAGATGAGGCGAAATTTCTTTAGTCAGAGTGTGGTGGAATTCATTGCCGCAGAAGGCTGCGGAAGCAAAGTCAATGGACATTTTTCAAGCAGCGAGGGATAGATTCTTGATTAGTATGGGTGTCAGGGTTATGGGGAGAAGGCAGGAGAATGGGGTTAATTGGGAAAGATAGATCAGCCATGATTGAATGGCGGAGTAGACTTGATGGGCGGAATGGTTTAATTCTGCTCCTATCATGCATGAGACCTTTACAATGAGACCGTCCGTGCTTGATCTCCTAGAGTTGTCAGGGAAGAGCTTATATCATTTAGTTTACAGGAGTTTAGCAATCGTGGGCATCTGGTATCCCTCCATGCCACGCAGCCACTAACCTAACTCTGCCTTGTTGTCTGTCGCTCGTGCTCTGCCCCTCTCAAGCTATCAATAACTGCGTCCTCTTTGTTGCATTACAGCTACGCCCAGTTCCTCCGCAGGACCCGCGCAGCCACCCTCATCCAGAAGTACCAGCGCATGTACGCAGCCCGGCAGAAGTTTCTGCGCTTCCGTTCAGCGACTATTGTCATCCAGTCTTTTATACGAGG
The DNA here is from genome assembly GCF_010909765.2 of Amblyraja radiata. Taxonomy (NCBI): domain Eukaryota; kingdom Metazoa; phylum Chordata; class Chondrichthyes; order Rajiformes; family Rajidae; genus Amblyraja; species Amblyraja radiata. The sequence goes on along the minus strand of NC_045989.1, from coordinate 20,720,705 downwards.
CTTCCGGGGAAGGAGGCAATACAAAGCTGTAAGTACTGTAACTGTGAACACTTCAATAGTTCACTGTAAGATGCATGAGGACAAATCAATAGTCTCTTTATTGTATCTCCTAGTACAGTGCAAGGCTTGTCCTGAATGCTGTCAAATTATACTATACTATACATGAGTACAATAGATCCTCTAGACTTTAGAGATACAATGTGGAAACAGGCCATTCGGCCCACCGAGTCCATGCCGACCAGCAATCACCCCGTTCACTAGCACTATCCTACATATTAGGGACAATTTGCAGAAGCCAATTGACCTAGACAATGTCTTTGGAGTGTGGGGCGAAACCAGAGCACCCCGGAGAAATTCCACACAGTCACAGGGAGAACGTACAGACTCCACACCGACAGCACCCGTAGTCGGGATCGAACCTGGGACTCTGGAGCTGTAAGGCAGCAACTCTACCGCTGCGCCACCGTGCCGCTCTTCTGAAGGCAGCAATGATATATTTTCTTTCATGCAGAGATTAGTTCCAATCTGTGCGATTGGCATGTCTCCAATTTCTGCCGATGTACCATAGAAAGCATACTGCCGACTTGCATCACAGCTTGGTTTGGGAAAATTGCAAAGAGTTGTAGATGAAGCCCAGTCCATCACACGGACCAGATTTCCCACCATTGACTCCATCGACACTTTATACTGAGTATCCTTTAACGCTGCCACTGCTACCAGAGGTGCGGCCGGTTTAAACCATGGGTCAGAACCCCACGTTTACCCGTTCAAAACTCTTCCTTTTCCCAAACAGATCCTCCGGGAACAGAAAGCCACCATTCTTCAGAAGCACATGCGGGGCTGGATGGCCAAGCGCAAGTACCGCAGGACGCACCACGCCATCGTCTACCTGCAGTGCTGCTACCGGCGCATGATGGCCAAGCGAGAGCTGAAGAAGCTGAAGATCGAAGCCCGCTCGGTGGAACACTACAAGACTCTCAACATTGGCATGGAGAACAAGATCGTGCAGCTGCAGTGTAAAGTCAATAACCAGGTACGACCAATGTCATTGTAATGGATAACATGCAGCACAGGAACAGGCCCTTCGGCCCATAATGTCCGTGCAAGCATAATGCCAAATTAAACTAATCTCCTCTGCCTGCACATAGTCTATATCCTCCAATCCCTGTACATCCATTGCCCATCTAAAACCCTCTTAATCACAACTAACATATCCACCTCCACCACCACCACCCCTGGCAGCAGGGTCCAACTCCACATCAATGCTGTTACGGGTCTTGCCATTAACTGCATGCTTTGCCCTTGCATTCGACATCCCAAAAGACGAGTTATTCTGCCGCATTTATCTGTGAGAGTCATAGAGGCCTTTCAGCCCAACTTATCCATGCTGACCCAGCTGACATTGAGCGATCCCCAATTGCCGGCACTTGGTCCTCTGGGCTTTTTCTATCCACCTCCTTTCCGTGTCCGTATGTATTTAAAATGTTGTTAGTGTACGTGATTGAACTACTTCCTCTGGCCCCTTTGCTCTCCAATGACGTCCGGGTGTTGAACCATCCATGAGGTTTGTGCAGAGATGTGTCTCAGTCCATTGTGGAGCGGCACAGCAGGTGAACGAAAGGCCTTGGATTCTCACTGTGATGCCCCGGCATCTTTGTCTTTCAATGTAGACCAAGGAGATGAAATCTCTGCTGGAGAAGTTGGTGAGCTTGGAGTCCACGTACACCCACGAGACGGACAAGTTGCGGACGGAGGTCGACAAGCTGCGGGTAAACGAGGGCAGCGCCAAAGTGTCCTCCAACAAGATCACGTGCCTGATGGAGGAGATTGCCATACTGCGCAAGGAGCTCACGGAAACTCAGGCTCAGAAGAAGCGTCTTGAAGAGAGCGGGAATAAATACAAAGCGGAGACAGATGTGGTGAGTATGTCTTGTATACTGAGCACTACATGTTGTGTGGGAGCCTTCATAAAACTTCTTAGTCAGAGTCATACAGCATTGGCAACAGGCCCTTCAGCCCAACTTGCCCACTCTGGCCAACATGTCCCATCTACACCAGTCCCACCTGCCTGTGCTTGGCCCATATCCCTCTAAGCTATTAAACCTGGCTCGGACAAAACTCTGATTATTAATAACCCATTATCTGTTATTTGCACTTTATCAGTTTATTTATTCATGTGTGTATATATTTATATTATGGTATATGGACACACTGATCTGTTTTGTAGTCAATGCCTACTATGTTCTGTGTGCTGAAGCAAAGCAAGAATTTCATTGTCCTATCAGGGACACATGACAATAAACTCACTTGAACTAAACCTATTCTATCCTTGTACCTGTCTAAATGTTTCTTCTACGTTACGATAGTCCCTGCCTCAACTACCTCCTCCGGCAGCTCGTTCCATACACCCACCACCCTTTGTATGAAAAAGTTCCCCCTCAGTTTCCTATTTATTCTTTCCCTCCCTCAACGTAAACCTATGGCCCTCGATTCCTAGTACTCTGGGAAAATGACACTGCGCACTTGCACAATCTATTCCTCTCATGATTTTATACACCTCTCTAAGATCATCCCTCATCCTCCTGCACTCCGTGGAATAGAGTCCTAGCCGGCTCAACCCCTCCCTGTAGCTCAGAGCCTCGCTTCCTGCCAACATAAATCTTCTCTGCAACCTTTCAAGCTTAACAACATCTTTCCTGTAACGGTGCCCAGAACTGGACACAATACTCTAAATGCAGCCTCACCAACATCTTATATTTATCATACGGTGGTTATCGTATCACACTTTCATAAAATTAAGTTAGTATCGTGCAATGTTTCTTCACAAGTATCTCCAGATGCACTGACTGCCCTATTTTCCTTCAAGATTATGTTATTTTCCGTTGCTTAAGAGATCTCAGTTTTTCCTTGGGTGAGATTCAAACACTTGAGCGTGCACAGACTATTGTCATGTGGTATAGAATTGGCAATCAAAGAGTCAGGCTGGCAACAGTCCCTTCGGCCCATCTCGTCCATGCCGACCATCCCAGCTTGTCCCATTTGCCCCATGTTTGACCCACATCCCACTGAACCTTTCTTATCCATTAACCAGTCCTTCACCTGGCAGCTCACTCCATATACCCACTGCCCTCTGTGTGGAAAAGGTTGCCCCTTCGGTTCCTATTAAATGTTTCCCCTCTCACCTTAAATCTGTGCCCTCTAGTTCTGGAATTTCCCCTAACCCTGGGAAAAAGACTCTGTGCATTCACCCTGTCTATTCCCCTTATTTTATCCACCTCTATACGATTCACCCTCAGCCTCCTGTGCTCCATGGAGTATAGTCCTAGCCTCCACAACCTCTCCCTATAGCTCAGGAACTTCAAGTCCCAGCAACATCCTGGTAAAACTTCTCTGCACCATCTCCAGCTCTGCGGATCGTCAAAGGTGAGGAGACTAAAACTGCCCTTGCCCTTCTCCCCAGGTGTTGTCCCAGCTGACAGAGCAGAATGCATTGCTGAAGAGCGAGAAAGATGATCTGAATTGTCGAATCCAGGTGCAGGCCAAGGAGATAACAGGTGAGTGAGTCCTCCATTGATACAAGATACATAAAAATAAAGAAAACAATACACGATAGAATTCAACATAAAAACATCCCCGCACAGCAGAATCAAATGTTCCCACTGTGAGGGAAGGCACCAAAGTCAGTCTCTTCCTCTAATGTTCCCCAATGTTCACCCGTGGTCGGGGCCTCCCCGAGCCCTCCGCAGTTGCCGCTACGGGCGATCCGATGTTCAGGCCCATTGCCCATGCAGGTGAAGTGTAGTAGGGAATGGGCTGGACTGGAGCAAGGTTGAACGGATGAAATCTGACTGTGAGGTCACAGCAGTAGACTTTGTCCCACAGGACATGAGTATTGTAGGAAAATCAACACTTTGAGAACACCGTCCTTTACAGATTAAAAAATTATATAATTAAAACTCCATGTTTTTTTTTCAGTTCATGTTAGACTTCTGGAGTAGGTCAGGTCCAGACAGATTACCAGATTCAGACAGATCACCAGCCGGTTTTAGACAGGCACCTGGTCTTTGTGTGGCACAGTGACACAGTGGTAGAGTTGCTGCCTTACACCACCAGAGACCCAGGTTAGATCCTGACTACGGGTGCTGTCCGTACAGAGTTTGTACGATCTCCCTGGAGAACATAGGTTTTCCAGGTTCCACCCACACTACAAAGATAAAAGTTTGTAAGTTAATTGGCTTCGGTAAAATTGTAAATTGTCCCTCGGGTGAAGGGATGATGCTAGTGTAATGGGGTGATCGGTGGATTTGACTGGGTGGGCCAAAGGACATGTTTGCATCTCTGAAGTCTAAAGTCTTGATGTCACACTGGTCCAATAAGTTCAACGTCTCATAGTGCTCTGCTTGTCCTCCAGAAACAATGGAAAGACAGAATGAAGAAGAAACCAAACAGCTTCAGGTTGACCTTAATGATGAAAGGTCCAGGTATCAGTCTCTGCTCAACGAGTTCTGCAAACTGGAGGAACGCTATGACAACCTGAAAGAAGAAATGTCTTTGGTTGTAAGTACCTTCCACACACTGATGTCTGGAGCACCCGACAGAACAGCACAGGAACAGGCCATTCAGCCCACAATGTCCAAGCCCAACACCACGGTTAAACTAATCCCCTCTGCCTGCACCTGTGATCCATATCCCTCCATTGCCTGCATATGCATGCGCCTATCTCGAAGCCTCTTTAACACCACTACTGTATCTGCTTCCACCACCACTCCTCAATGGCACAGTGTCACTTTGCCATAGATCAGCAGTTTCCCATTGAAGCCACCGCTCTCTCCACCTTGCTGTGGCCTTGCCCCAGACCCACCTCTGCATCTTCCAGCACCCATCGCTTGCAATGTTCTCCACTCCTCCAACACCAACCTCCCTTCTCAACCTCTGCCCCACAGTTGGACCTGTTCCTCAAGACCGTGTCACTTGTCCTGCTACTAACTCTTTCCAAAAAATACCCTCTAATTTCATCAGAATCCAGGTAGTTTATAGACCTTCTCCAATGCAATCAATAGACAATAGATAATAGAAAATAGGCAGCACCGCCATTCAATGTGATCATGGCTGATCATCCACAATCAGTACCCCGTTCCTGCCTTCTCCCCATATCCCTTGACTCTGTTATCTTTAAGAGCTCTGTCGAGCTCTCTCTTGAAAGCATCCAGAGACCCGGGTTCTACACTTCCAGTGACTGGCGCTGGCTCCCTCCATCACTTCTACACAGTTTCTTTGGACAACATTGGTCCGAAGATCCTTATTTTCTTTATCCTCGCCCCCCCCCCCCCCCCCCCCCCCCCCCCCCCCCCCCCCGCCCTGAGCCTTCCTCAGTCATAGAGCAGGGAAACATGCCCACAAAGATGCCCCATCCCAGCAAGGCCCAGTCTCCTGCATTTGGCCCATACATAAACCTTTCCTACCCGTCAACCTGTACAAGTGTCTTTTAAATGTTTTCGTACCTGCCTTAACTATCTCCTCTGGCTCATTCCAATAACCCCCACCACTCTGTGTGGAAAAATTTGCCCCTCAGATTCCTATCAAATCTTTCCCCTCTCACCCTGAACATATGCCCTCTAGTTCTTGAGGGTCACATGTCAAGTGTGTTTTATTCTCATTCCCCAACAATATCGTTGGGATACAGTGCATTCTTCCTATCTATGCCCCTCATGATTTTATACACCTCTATAAGATCATCCATCCCTCACTTTCCCGCACTCCATGGAAGCGTTTTAATCTGCCCAACCCCCCCCCCCCCCCCCCTCTTATAGCTCAGGCCCTCCTGGTGATATCCTGAAAAACTTTAGGATCTGGCTTTTGGGCATTGTAGTTTAGTTTAGAGATACAGCACGGAAACAGGCCCTTCGACCCACCGAGTCCACGCCCACCAGTGATCCTTGCACACTAACACTATCCTGCACACTAGAGACAATTTTACATTTACACCAAGCCAATTAATCCTGTACATCTTTGGGATGTGGGAGGAAATCGGAGATTCCAGAGAAAACCCACGCAGGTCACGGGGAGAGAACGTATCAACTCCGTACAGACAGCACCCGTAGTCAGGATCGAACCCGGGTCTCTGGCGCTGTGAGGCAGCAACTCTACCGCTGCGCCACCGTGCCGCCAATTCTGCACCAAACCTGCAGTATTCCCCAGATTCAGGTGCGTTACTCATTGAGGATTGCCCACTCCTTTTGCAGAGCATTACCAAGCCTGGCCACAGAAGGACGGACTCCACCCACAGCAGCAACGAGTCGGAATACACCTACAACTCCCTCTTGTCCTCAGAGCCTGGAGAATCGGAGGACGTGACGAGAAGAACGGAGGTAGGTTCCATTCTTTGTTGGCCAAGTTAGAGATACAGCGTGGAAACAGACCCTTCGGCCCACCGAGTCTGCGCCGACCAGCGATCCCCGTACACTAACGCTATCCTGCACTAGGGACAATTTACTGAAACCAATTAACCTACAAACCTGTACGTCTTTGCGATGTGGGAGGAAACCGGAGCACCCGGTGAAGACCTACCAGGTCACAGGGAAAACGTACAAACTTCGTACATACAGCATCCATAGTCAGGATTGAATCCGGGTCTCTGGCGCTGTAAGGTAGCAACTCTACCCCTGTGCTACCATACCACTTGTTCCCTTGAAGTAAATCCAGGGCCGGTCTGCTGAAAGGCAAGGTTAGGTGCACTGGTCCTGAAAATACTGGACTGCAGCCATTTAAACCTCCACCAGAGTCTCAGACCAAAAGACAGGCTATAATGTTCAGGATTACTGATTACATAAGGCTATGTGGGGGGAATGGGAGCTCCAGGTAGGACACTGTATAACTGCAAAGGTACGTTGTGGTCAAGAATATAACAGGTAGGATGTAAAATGCATAAATGTGAAATTACCCATTTTGGTAGCAACATAGAAAGGGTGAAGTTGATCAAGAGTGTTTAATTGTCAGATATCCCAGCAATGGAATATTGCTTATTTGCTGTAACCTAACAGGCCCATGAACACAATAGCGCACAGATAAACAAACAATAATCCAATCATACAGTGGATTAATAATCAGTAATACTGGGAAACCTTGGTGTGTGTTGGTAGGTTAATTGGCTGCTGTAAATTATCCCAAGTGTGTCGGTGAAGGATTCAATCAGGGAGGGAGTTGAAGAGAATGTCAGAAGAATTAAAAATTGGGATCAGTGTAGGATGAATGTCAATGGGTGGTTGATGGTCAGCACAGTCTCAATGGGCTGAATGGCCTGTTTCTGTGGCGCTAATAAGGGAGTTGGTGACTTTGAGATCGTACTGGAGTTCAGGAACTAACCAAGTCCATTGGTATGTGGGTGAGACATTAATGTTCTCTTTAGTGTTAGTAGTTCTAGATGAAGGTTGGGGTGTGTAGGAAGGAAATGCAGATGCTGGTTTAAACCAAAGATAGGCACAAAATGCTGGAGTAACTCAGCTACTCCAGCATTTTGTGTCTATCTTCGAAGGATGGAACGTTATTCAGATAATCCGTTGCTGGGATTGAAATGGATTCTCCCTGGCGTGACCTTATTTGAAGGGGAAAGGGGCATGAAGACAGGAGGGATGAGAAGCGTGTTTGTGCCCATCTTTGTCCACAGTTGGTAACCCAGAAGGAATTCAGCCCAATCTCAGGGAAGGAAGGTTAGACACAAAGAAAGACACAGAATGCTGGAGTAACTCAACGGGTCAGGCAGCATCTCTGGAGAAAAAGGATGGGTGACGTTTCGAGTTGGGACCCTTCTTCAGCTCTCTCCAGAAATGCTGCCTAACCCGACGAGTTACTCCAGCACTTTGTGTGATTCTTTGGTAATAAAAGCAGTTTTTTTCCTACAAGGGTAGACACAGCAACTGCTGGAAAGATGAGCAGATCACAAAGTGCTGGAGGAACTGGGCAGGCCAGGCAGCATCTGTGGAGGGAATGGCCAATTGATGTTTTGGGTCAGGATCCTTCGTCAGTCTGGGATGGTGGGAAAATGTCATAAGTCCCATCTATGACTTTCCTGTGAGATTACCCCTTCCCCTACTCCATCAGCCTGAAGAAGGGTCCAGACCTGAAACCTCGTTAGTCTATTCCCTCCACAGATGCTGCCTGACCTGCTGAGTTCCTCCAGCACGGAGAAGGGAGCATCAGCTGTCCCCCCCCCCTCCTCGTTTGTATCGCTGACTGTTCTGCTTGTTGCAGGAGTATCCGGAGATGAAGGGAGCTTTGGACATGTCCCTGTTCCTGAAGCTGCAGAAACGGGTAACTGAGCTGGAACAGGAGAAACAAGCCTTGCAGGAGGAGCTGGACGCCAAGGAGGAGCAGGCACTGAGAAGCAAAAAGGTGAAGGTTCACGTTTAGAATTGTCGCATGTGCCGAGGTACAATGCAGAACCTTTGGTTAGCATGCTGTACATGTTATAGGAACGGAATTAGGCCATTCGGCCCATCAAGTCTACTCCGCCATTCAATCAGGGCTGATCTATCTTTCCCTCACACCCCCCATTCTCCTGCTTTCTCCCCTAACACTCGTACTAATCAAGAATCGTACCAATTTCCGCCTTAAAAATACCCATTGACTTGGCCTCCACAGCCTTCTGTATCAGATGTATCAGATGAGACACAGGCAACTGCAGATTTTGGTTTGCAAAAAAAAAAAACACAAGGTGCTGGAGTAACTCAGCAGGTCAGGGAAGACCTCCAGTTTAAATTCAATTTGGAATATTTTGGAGGACCAAGAAACCAAGAACCAAGAACATCTCTGGTGAACATGGATAGGTGGCGTTTCAGATCAGGACCCGTCGTAGACTGATTGTGTGTGGGGGTGGAAGCTGGAAGAGAGTCGAGGGATGGGACAAACCCCTCAAATAATACCATGCATAAATACAATCAAGCCAAACTCAAGCAAAACAGAAAGAGAAAGGGTGTAGAATATACTTCTCAGCCATGTCACGCATCAGTGTGAAGAAGGCTCTTGTCCTTAACTGTCGCCTGTCCATGTTCTCCAGAGATGCTGGCTGACCTGCTGAGTTACTCCAGCACTTTGAGGCTTTTTTTTTTGTAAACCCGCTCCTGCAGTTCCATGAGCGACAAAACCTCCCCTCCTCCAACCCTGGTGCGGAGACTATTGCCCTTCCTGCATCCTTCAAAGCTCGACCCATTTCAGTATTCAGTCAGTGGGGGATTCAGACCCAATGGTGTGTTCATGCCAGCATCCTGAGTGAACACTTAAGCCTTGCATGCTTACTGCTCTCTTCCACTTTAGAGTTATGGAATCATACAACGTAGTTGCAGATACACTAGAATTTAGAGATACAACAAGGTAACAGGCCCTTCGGCCCAACTTATCCATACTGACCAAGATGCCCCATCTAAGCTCGTCCCATTTGTCGGTGTTTGTCCCATATCCCTCGAAGCTTTTCCTATACATGCACCTGTCCAAACATCTTATCAATGCTGTTATTGTACCTGCCTCAACTACTTCCTCTGGCAGGTCGTCCCTTATACCCACCTGGCAGAAGTCACCTCTCGGGTTCATATTAAATCTTTCCACTCTCACCTTAAACCTGTGCCCAAAACGCACACTGCCAGAGGAAGCCAATGGGTCAGGCTGCAATCCGTGGAGGGAATATACAGGCAATGACTTACTTGGTTGCCTGGTTGCCTGCTTTTCCCCAGAGCAGTAAGGTTTGATCAGACACAAATACAGTCGTAGCCCTTGTCCGAGTGGAAGAGTGTTGCAAGCTGCAGCCAGCAGGAGGCGGCAGCGTTCAGGTTCTGAAGGTTGATTGTAATCCCATCAGGAGGAGAGTTCTACCCCCCAGGATGGATGTAGAGATCCTGGAAGATGAGAGTTGCAGATAGACTTGGGTTTAGAGATACAGTGTGGAAACAGGCCCTACGGCCCACCATGTCCATGTTGACCAGCGATCGACTAGTTCCATCCTACACACTAGGGACAATTTACAGAAGCCAATTAACCTCTTCGGCCCACCGAGTCCCCGCTGACCTGTGATCCCCGCACATTAATACTATCCGACACACACACTAGGGACAATTTACATTTTTACCAAGCTAATTAGCTTACAAACCTGTACATATTTTGGAGTGTGGGAGGAAACCGAAACTCACGGGGAAAACCCACGCAGGTCACGGGGAGAACGTACAAACTCCGTACAGACAGCACCCGTAGTCGGGGTCGAACCCGGGGTCTCCAGTGCTGTGAGGCGGCAACGGTGGTGCAACGGTAGAGTTGACCGGACAACTTTGTTTGTGTTTCTCACCAGGAGGCAGAAGATCAGCAGCTTATGGCCAGGAGCACGGAACTGGAATACGAATCCCTCAAGGTAGGTGGCGCGGGTGAGCGATCTCTCCCTGAGGCTGTCGGTCTCCCAACCCCCAGAGGGTAGTTTATTTAATGAACAACTTCTCTTGTGAGAAGCAAGGAGAGGGAACAATTACATTTCATGTTTTTCTTCACTCCATACAATGCTATGTACGACAGTGATCGCAACTTCTACTGAAGTGTGGATGGCCGTTTGCTCGCTAGGAGCTCATCCGCCCTTTGACAGGCCTTGTTTTTGGTCCTGCTGGGGGTCCACAGCCCCCTCCTCACCTGGCAAACCAGGTGGGGGAGACGGTTTAGTCGCCGACTGTCCAACCATGGAGCGGGTAGCGCGGGATTACATGGTACCCGTGGCAGGGGGAACTCCTCCCGACCTGACCTGATGTTAGTAAAATGCTAGCATTATGGTCCATAACTCAATCCTCCTGGGAGCACATGTTCTGGAGTACTTGGGCTGCCTTCTCAGTCTTAGTGTCTTTGGTCTCCTGAAGGGACGTGTTGTCCTAATTCTCTTCTGCCTGTGACTGTGAACACCTTTCCTAGCCTTCAAGGCTTTGGATTTGGCTTCAGTCTTGGCAGGGACAGCTTGCTTCTTGACCTTGGGCGCCATGTTTAAGGTCACAAGGAATGGGAGTAGAATTAGGCCATTCAGCCCATCAAGTCTACTCTGCCATTCAATCGTGGCTGATCTATCTCTCCCCCCTAGACCCATTCTCCTGCCTTCTCCCCATAACCCCTGACCCCCGAACTAATCAAGAATCTATCTATCTCTGATGTTGGGGTGGGGACGTGGCGGGTGGGAGGAGGAATTCCCTCGTGTGTCGGGATTGGGGAGTAACAGGAGCTTTCCCAGACTCCGCTCCATCTGGTTGTTGTTGCCCAAGCTACGAGAGGCTCCAGTAAACACACCTCAACCTGAATAGTTCCACGTGAAAGTCCAAGTATGTGGACCAAAGATCTCAGGTTTTATTTACTTGGGATGCAGCATAGTAAAAAGGCCTGGCCTGCTGGCCAATAGTTACCTGACAAATCTTAAATTAAAAATTGATAATCAGGTCCTGCTCTTGCTTGTGGGAGCTTTGAGGCACCTGTTAGTTGCTGTGGATGTAGAGACTATGTTTTCTATAGTACATTTCATCAATGATTCATCAGCTGTGGAGTACTTTGTGGACTTCTCTAGTCATGGACAGTGATAAATGCAAGCTTCTTCAAAGTCCTAATAGATAGAATACTAAACTCATTGCAAATGCTTCTGATCTGCCCAATCCATTCATGATGAAATATTTTCATCTTCACACAGTTTAAGATTTTTAGAAATATGAAATGATTGGGACTGAACAGCTGCCAAAGGCGTGGGAAGCAGTTTAAGTGTGGGTTGATTATTGTCACGTGTATCAGGGTACAGTTTAGAGTTGAGAGATGCAACGTAGAAACAGGTCCTTTGGCACACCAAGTCCACGTTGACCATTGATCACCCGCACACTAGATCCATGCTACCCCACGTTTGCACCCGGAACACTAGGGCAGGGGTGGGGAACCTTTTCATGTAGGAATGCCGCATTAAGTTAGCTGTAATCTAATAAGGCCGCATCCAAGAAACTTCAATTAGATATAGGATTATTTCGTTGAATCTTCTTTTACTCTTTGGTATTTTAAATACGTTCATCTTAAGATTAATATAAAAATAATAAGACGAACAAAAACATATTAATAAAAATATAAGGATTCGTTCTATAAAAGTTGGATTCATTCAAAAGGCCGCACTTATTGGCCTAGAAGGCCGCAGGTTCCCCACGTCTGCACTAGGGCCAATTTACAGGAGCCAATGAACCTACGAACCTGGAAGACGATTCAGTCAAATTCACAGTCAAACGCTTTGTTTTGCAGTTTATCCAAACAGATAATACTGTACATATGTGTATGGAAATTTCATATATAATTTTTACACACACGTGTTGTATGTATATATGTATGCGCGTGTGTGTGTATATATATATGTGTGTGCACGTGTGTGTGCGTGTGTGTGTATAATTGTGCGTGTGTATTACACATACACACACACATGCGCGCACCCACACACACACACACACACACACACACCTCAAGTACAATATATACAGAGCAAAGGGAAAGATGCAGAATATATTTTTCAACATTGTAGCGCATCAGTTCCACAGACAAAGTCCAATGTCTGCATTGGGGTCGAGGTGAATCAGCTTATAGAAATACTGTTCTGTGGAATTCTCTGCCTCAGAGGGCGGTGGAGGCAGGTTCTCTGGATGCTTTCAAGAGAGAGCTAGATAGGGCTCTTAAAAATAGCAGAGTCGGGGGAAATGGGGAAAAGCCAGGAACGGGGTACTGATTAGGGATGATCAGCCATAATCACATTGAATGGCGGTGCTGGCTCGAAGGGCCGAATGGCCTACTCCTGCACCTATTGTCTATTGTCTATTGTCTATTGTCCAGAAGACCGATAACAAAGGGGAAGGTGCTGTTCCTGAGTCTGTGTTGTTCCGAGTCCCGTCTGGGTTGACCCTGCCTCACCCACCCTTTGCCGCCAGTGTGTGCATGCCAGGGTGGGCGGGCGAGCGTCCGGCACTTTGCCAGCTTGAAGGCAGCATCTCCACAGCTGCAGGTACAAAGGCGTCTCTGCTGAAGGTCGTGAGTAAGATGACCAACTGCACCACCTGGTGGCAGTGAAGCAGATTTCTGCCGGTGGACCAAGATCAGACACCAGCTTAGTGTCCGATGCGCAGCTATGGTGAGATGCAGTGAAAATTCTCGCTTGCAGCAGCACTTCATGCTGCCTTGGAAAAGCAGCCAACGTAATCAAAAGCCTGTCCCTCCCATTTGCTTCTATCGGGCAGAATGCGTGCACCACTAGGCTCAGGAGCAGCTTCCCCTCTGTTATCAGGCTTCTGAATGGTCCTTCTATAAGCTATGGTACTGTCCGATTCACCACTACCCCATTGCGGACATTGGACTTTGTCTTTGGAACTGATGCGCTACAATGTGCTACAGTTCTGCACTCTGTATCTTCCCCTTGATCTGTTGCAGTTGAGTTTAAACTGATTGCATCTATGGATGGTGTATTTGATCTGTCAGGATAGCACGCCAAACAAAGTTTTTCACTATACTTCGGTACACGTGACAATAATACATCTAAATCCAAACCTAAACATAAACTCAAAACACATCTGTGTGAAATGGAAGCATCTTCAAATGGACGTGGTTTATTCAACATCATCTGTAGGCCTCAGTTCAAACTTCAACAAATATTTAGTTCCTCAACTGCCTGGAGAAATCTTTTCGTCCATTTTTATCGGAGAGGGAATGAAGATGGAGAATTAGTGTAATTTATTTTTCTCTGGATTCATAAGTGATGGGAGCAGAATTAGGCCATTCGGCCCATCGAGCCTACTCCGCCATTCAATCATGGCTGATCTATCTTTCTCTCTCAACCCCATTCTCCTGCCTTCTCCCCCATAACCTTTGACACCCGTACTAATCAAGACCATGTCAGTCTCCGCATTAAAAATACCCACTGACTTGGCCCCCACAGCCGTCCGTGGCAATAAATCCCACAGGTCGTGGAATCCTCAAATGCAGGAAATAATTTATTTTGACTTTCAAAGGCCAAGCCAGTGGAGAAGATGTTCAAGGGCATCCTTGTGCTTCAATTCACAGAGGCAAGAACTCGAGTCGGAGAACAAGAAGCTGAAGAATGAGCTGAACGAGCTGCACCGAGCCCTGACGGACAAGTCGGCCCCACAGGCCACGGCCCCTGGTGCGCCTGCGTACAAGGTTCTGCTCGACCACCTGAATGCAGCCACTGAAGAACTGGAGGTCCGTAAGGAGGAGGTTCTCATCCTGCGGTCCCAGCTGGTCAGCCAGAAGGAAGCGGTGGCGTGCAAGGTAGAGTCCCGTGGACGTAGGCCCCATCATAAGGTCATCAGTGACAGGAGCAGAATTAGCCCATCAAGTCCATTCCGCCATTCAATCATGGCTGATCTATCTTTCCCTCCCAATCCCATTCTCTTGCTTTCTCCCCATCACCCCTGACACCCTTACTAAACTTATGTTCATAAGTAATAGGAGCAGAATTAAGCCCATTCGGTCCATCAAGTCTATTGCGTCATTCAGTCATGGCTGATCTATCTCTCCCTCTTAACCCCATTCTCCTGCCTTCCCCCCCATAAACCTCTTTGGCCCCGTGCCATCCAAATTGCCTAATGCGCCAGTCCCCTATCCCTGCACCTGTCCCACACCCCTCCACACCTTTCCCACCACAAAGCTGTTATTTAAATGTCACAATCATACCCATCTCTGGCAACTTGTTCCATAGGTCCAACAACCTCTGTGTAAAACTATTCCCCCATGAGTCCCTTTGAAATCTTTCCCCTCTGGCCTTGAAACCTATTTACCCTTTTTGCCCCCTGGACTGGTGCGGGAACCATGTGTTGAACGGAGACACTGAGGCTTAGCCTATTTATTGCTTGGTTTGTTTAGAATAGAACTGGAGCTTTAATAAGCCTGTAATGTCTATATTTAGATTATTGTTTCTGCATTCCATTTCATCGTTATGTTGTAATTATACTTTAGTGTTTTCTAATTCTACTGTATTAATTCTTATCTTGTGTTTTCCTTCTGCACCTATCACTCACCTCAAGGAGAACAAGGTAAATGCTCACCTTTATCTGATTCTGTTTTTATGCCTTGGTACTGAAGGACAATTTTATATTCTCTGCCATTTCCCCACTATCTTGGAGGCAGGCGGGTATTGGTCAGGGGAGTGGGCCAGGTCGGGGGAGGTAGGAATAGTTGAAGATAGAAGCAAACTGCTGGAGTAACTCACTTCTGGAAGTAGAGGGGGAGAGGGAACTGGGGGGAAGAAAAGTCTAAAACAATGCGTGTGCGGGGATCGCTGGTCGGTGCGGACTCCATGGACCGAAGGTCCTGTTTCGTTCTGCGCTGTATTCCTAAACTAAACCAAACTAAACTAAGTTGAGCTGGTAACAGATGGCCAAGGCAGGGTGGAGACCACAATGGCCCATTGTTGGCTGGGGAAGAGGGGATAACAAAGGGATGGAATGATGGGAACAGTGGAACTAGTAGGATGCTTGGGAGGGGGGAAGAAAGGGAAGACAAGGGATACCTAAAATTTGAGAAATCACCGTTCATACCGCTGGGTTGTGAGCTGCCCAAGCGAAATATGAGGTGCTGTCAAAATGGTTCATGGGGGTCTTGTCGTGCGAAGTGGGGGGAGGGGGGGGGGGGACAGGAGTTTAACAAGAGAGGTTAGAGCTTCCTCAGGGAGATGACACGTCTCCTGCACCAGGTACGTTAGTGGATGAGGCAGCCCGATAACATTCCTGGATTTTGATTCATTTTATGGCCACCATTGATTCCAACAAACCTGGGAAGGGATGAACTTACAGTCAGAGTCATGGAGCGCACCTTTGGCCCACTTTGTCCATGCCAGCCACGTTGGCATGCAGGGCTAGTCCCGTTTGCCTGCATTTGGCCCATATCCCTTTGAACAGTTTGTATCCATATATTTGTGCAAACGTCATAATTATATCCGCTTTCATAGTTTCTTATGCAGTTCATTCCAGATATGAGTGAAGAAAGTACCCCCGAGGTCCTTCGTAAATCTCTCCCCTCTCATCTTAAGCCCATTCCCTCTAGTTTTAGAATGCTCCACCCTTGGAAAAAAGACTGAATTGTCACTTGATCCATGCCCCTCATGATCTCCTTTCGGGACTTTTTTAACAAAATTTCTTTAGTCAGTGGGTGGTGAATTTGTGGAATTCTTTGCCACAGAAGGCTGTAGATTCTTGATTAGTACGTTTGTCAGGGGTTATGGGGAGAAGGCAGGAGAATGGGTTAGGAGAGACAGATCAACCGTGATTAAATGGCGTAGACTTGATGGGCCGAGTGGCCTAATTCTGCTCCTATCACTTATGGAGTCATAGTATGTGGAAACAGGCCCTTCGGCCCAACTTGCCCACACCGGCCAACATGCCCCAGGTAGTTGAGGCTGGGACTATCCGATTGTTTAAGAAACAGTTAGACAGGTACATGGATAGGACAGGTTTGGAGGGATATGGACCAACCGAAGGCAAGTAGGACTAGTGTAGCTGGGACATTGTTGGCCAGTGTGGGCAAGTTGGGCCGAAGGACCTGTTTCCACACTGTATCACTCTATGACTCTATCAGCCCATTCACCTGCCTGGTTTTATTTTGACTTTGGTGGGAGTGCTTTGTTCAGCAGCAAACTCTTAAAGTGCTGAGTGTTGCAGGAATCCTCAATGAGTTCTTGTTACAGGAGACGATGACGGAGCCAATACTTTTTCTGGAGGATGTGCGGAAAATGAAGAATCAGGGAGAAATCACTCAAGCGTTTGTTGGGCTCAAGGAAACCAACAGGTAACTAACTGGCTGTTAGACATTGTTGCATGTGCCCTTTGACATACCCACCATCTCATTTCTTCCCTCTGTTCCCACACCAAAGTGTTCCTGATGCCCATTCATTGTCATTTTAGTTTAGTTTAGAGATGCGGCGCAGAAACAGGCCCTTCGGCCCACCGAGTCGGCGCCAGCCAGCAATCCCCGCACACTTATACTATCCTACACACACTAGGGACAATTTACAATTCTGCCAAGTCAGTGAACCCACAAACCTGTGTGTCTTTGGAGTGTGGGAGAAAACCGGTGATCCCGGAGAAAACCCACGCAGGACACAGGGAGAAAGTACAAACTCCATACAGGCAGCAGCCGCAGTCGGGATCGAACCCGGATCTCGAGCGCTGTAAGGCAGCAACTCTATCGCTGTGCCACCGTGTCATATGTTAAGGATGCGTCTCCTGCAGATCTTTTCGATGGTGGGGAGGTCAGTACCCATGATAGACCGGGCAGTGTCCACCATGTTTTGTCATCTCCTTCGACCCTGGGTACTCAAATTGCCAAAGGAGGTCATGATAAAACCAATCCCTACGCTCTGCTGTACACCTATAGAAGTTCAAGAGAGTATTTATCGAATTATCGAATCCCCTCAATCTTCTCAGGAAGCAGATGGGGTTTCTTTATGATAGCATCGATGTGCTGGGTCCAGAATATCTCCAGAACTTTGGAGATATCCACGCCCAGGAACTGGAAGCTGTTGACTCTCTCCACCACTGACCCCTTCGATGAAGACAGGTTCATGCATCCTCTGCTTCCCTCTTCTAACGCCAACAATCAGATCCTAGGTCTTACTGATGTTGAGAACAAGGTTGTGTTCTGGCACCATTCGCTCAGTCACCTTCTGTACTCATGACTCATCACTATCTGCAATTCGTCCAACATCGGTGGTGACGTTGGCAGACTTAAAGATGAAGTTGGAACTATGTCCGGCTATAGGTATAGAGTGAGTAGAGCAGGGGGCTGAACACACAGCCTTGAGGTGCCCCTGGGCTGATGGTGAAAGAAGGGGAAGTGGCAACTGATGTGGATAAAGGACAGGGGGGTGGTTGATCGGAAGAAGGTTGGACAAAGGCCAGAGATGAAAAGGCAGAAGGTATGAGATATGGATTGAAGAGCTGTGAATTGTGAAGCTGGAGGAAGGAATACAGATGGAAGGGAAAGGGAAGGAGAGAAATGGGTGCGCGGTAGATGTGGCCCCATGGAAGAGATTGGGGGTGAGACGGTTTGGTTAGTTACCTAAATTTAGAGAATTAAATGTATATCCCATTGAGTTGTAAGCTGGCCAAATGAGGAATATGAGGTGCTGTTCCTCTTGTTTGTGTGTGGCCTCACTCTGGCAATGGAGGAAGCCCAGGACATAAACTTCAGTGTGAGAATGGGAAGGGGAGTTAAAATAGTTAGCACAATCTGTCTTTGGAAGGGTCGCTGAATTCCTCCATCACTTTGTCTTTTTTTTTTGTGTGTAAACCTGCATCTGCAGTTCCTTGGAATCAAAGGTTTCGGGAGAATGAAATAAGAATTAAATGAGAATCTTCCTTCTTTATTGAGGGGGAGCTTGTGTAGGGTGGCAGGGAGGGCATTGTGAATGAGTCTAAACTGCAGACACTGCCCTGTTTTACATTAGACAGCCTAGCTCAGAAAAAAGCTCTGCAGAAATGGGTCAGAAATGGCCTGTATTGTAAAACAATAAACTGTATTCTTTTTGATGATGGATTAGTGATTTTTTAAGGGCAGTGTAATGAACTGATGACCTACTTTGGAAGAACACTGACTTCAGAGATGTTTATAATACATTAATATTGACTGCTGCATTGTTATCATCTTACCAACAACTAGCGAGCAGTCCTGACCCACTGTCTACCTTATCAGAGCCCCTAGGACCATCTTTGATCGGACTTTGCTGGACTTTATCTTGTACTAAAAGTTATTCACACTCTTCCCTTTCTCGTGTATCTGTACACTGTGAATGGCTCAATTGTCATCATGTCTTGTCTTTCCGCTGACTGGTCAGCACGCAACAAAGGCTTTTCACTGTACCTTGGTACACGTGACTAAACTCAAACTCGTGTTCATGGCCATAGTTTAGCTGAATTAGCGAGTGATTTTGTTTGATGAATTTGTAGAGGATTTGCGATCCTCTCTCCCACCCTCCCTGCTACACAGTAAGATTCAGAGCTGCATTTTCGGCATGTGGCTCATCGAGGGTAGCGTTTCAAGTTGGGACCCTTTTTCAGAAGAAGTCTGAAGAAGGGTCCCAACCTGAGATATTGTCTGTCCATTTTCTTCCACAGATGCTGCCTGACCCGCTGAGTTCTTCCAGCACTTTATGTTTTGCTGAAGGTTCCCGCATCTGCTGTTTCTTGTAACTCCTTAATGCAAATTGTGTTTGCCAGTGAGGGCACTTTTAATGGTTTGTCTTCCCTCTTGGCCCCAGTCTCTGAAATGGTCTTCTTAATTCCTCTTGCCTTTCTACGCTCCACTCTTTCCTTGAGCACTAAACTCTTTGCCCTCGTCTCTGACCACCTTGCATTGGATCGATGCCGGCTTTGTCTCACTTAACTCAGAAGCATGTTGACAATTTTTATGTTATGCCACGTATATGGGAGTTGCTGTTGACAGCGCATTAATGGGCAGCCTTTAAAAACAGAGTGAAATGTAAAATAAATAATAAATGGTATCGATAATTAGTTAATGATTTAATAGTGCAGTTTTGGTTATCCCTTATATGTCTCCATCTTGTTTGTCACCATAATTGTTATTAACATTTCATTTGTTCCATCATTTTTTGTTTGCATGTTTTGTTCCCATTGAAGACCATCACAGGACTGCCGGTTACTGAATGAGGATGGAGAGCTTTGGATTGTTTATGAAGGGTTAAAGCAAGCCAACAGGTTACCACCACCATTATCCCCAGGGCCTTTATAGTCCCGCTCATTGTTTGTACTAACCAGGGCCCTTTCTCTGCACAGAAGTACGCTTTGGCACGTTGGTAATGTGAACAGCTCTCAGCCACTCATACCTGGAATCAAGCTTGCTGTGTTAACTAGGCCTCGTACCTGGAGTCAGGCTTGCTGTGTTAACTAGGCCTCGTACCTGGAGTCAGGCTTGCTGTGTTAACTAGGCCTCGTACCTGGAGTCAGGCTTGCTGTGTTAACTAGGCCTCGTACCTGGAGTCAGGCTTGCTGTGTTAACTAGGCCTCGTACCTGGAGTCAGGCTTGCTGTGTTAACAAGGCTTAGGCCGGAAACTTAGTTAAATTGTGCTGCCAATTCTAACCAAATGTTTTTATGTCTGCTGCTTCCTAATGCATCTTTGCTGCCTGACGACAAAGTAATTCTCTTTAACAATAGCTGTGCATCACTGTTTATAAAATGATCGGCTTAAGAGGATGGTTGTGAGCTGCTGGAGAACATGGATAGGCGATGTTTCGGGTCAGGACCCTTCTTCAGACCGATTCTAAGGGGGAGGTGGAGGGGGGGGGGGGGGGGGGGGGGAAGAAATTAGAAGCATGAAAGACCAGGACCAATTAGGGCTGGCAACAGATGACCTCTGGCATGGTGGTTCCCAAATAACCCATTTGTAAGCTTGGGACAGTGTGATCCCAAGTGGGATACCATCGCTGTAAACTGTGGAGCTGCTTAACTGACCTTTACTGGGGAGGAGGGCAGGGAGAAGGACTGTCTTGGCCCGTCTGTTCTTTATTGGATGAGAGGAGATCTTATCCAAATGTGTAAAATTCTTCAGTGATTGGACAGGCGAGATGCAGGAAAAATTTTCCCAATGTTGGGGGAGTCCAGAACCAGGGGTCACAATTTAAGAATTAGAGGTAGGCCATTTTGGACTGAGATGAGGAACGACTTTTTCATCCAGAGAGTTGTGAATCTGTGGAATTCTCCGCCACAGGAGGCAGTGGAGGCCAATTCATGTTCATATGAATTGCTGGCTCGATGGGCCGAATGGCCTACTCCTGCACCTATTTTCTATGTTTCTATTGAAGTGTGACTAAGATCAGTGGCTCCCTGTGAAACGCGATCAATTTAATTCTGCTTCGGATCCATCTCAGCCCCCAGAACAACTCTGCTTTATTAGTATTCCTGCTCAGACAGCTGTCCAGTGGTCCTGAGGCCAACACATACGTTTCACAGCAACTCATAAGAGCGTATGGATTGAGGGGGATGAAAGATTCAATGCTGGGCCTTGAAACTGGCCACTGATCACTAACAAATTCCTCTGTGCCTGTGTTCTAATCCGGGTGTACGTAACCTGTAATCTAAACGAGGGTCAGATATCGATGTTAAAGATGGCTGATAGACCATTCAATTTCCTTGAAAGAGAAAATACCTACTAAACACGTTCCTTGCCTGGGCTTCTGTAGTTGCTGAGCGTGGTTTTGGAGATGCGGGAATAATACGTCGTCATTGCTATGTTAATGATTCTTTTAAGCAAACTAAATCCGATGCCTAATTATTATGTCTTCAACTTGTTTTGTGAAGCTGTTACTGTTCATGTCACATTTCTGCTTTTCACACTTAAACCTTCTCAAAGTGTTACTTCCAATCCCAAATTTTGAAATTGAAGTCACTAAAGCCATCATTGTTAAATGATAAATGCTCGTAAATCATTGTTAAAGTACATCATTTAGCTGCTGTTAAAATTATAAAGCGTGAAAAAAAATGTTTCAAAGAAGTCATCATTTCGTTCTTCCATTTGCCCGTACCACTTTGAAGGGTTTAAAAGATAACGCCCTTTCGTTTTCACCCTGAGGACTGTACAATTAGTGTTCAAAGCTGCAAGCTCTGCTTTAGCTATTTCAACAAAAAAAAACAAGTGCTGGAGTTACTTAGCAGGTCAGACAACATCTCTGGAGAATATCTTGGGTCGGGGCCTTTCTTCAGTCTGAAGAAGGGTTCCAACCCAAAACTGAAGAAGACTCCCGACCCTAATCTTATTCTGTCCATGTTCTCCAGAGATGCTGCCTGACCGGCTGAGTTCCTCCAGTACTCTGTGTCTTTTTTGGTAAACCAGCATCTGCAGTTCTTTGTGCCTGCTTTGGCTCAGCTGGTTTGGAAGGTCACGGTTACTCTTCAACCCTCTCTCTGTGTTCCCCCTCTTGCCGCTCCAGGTTGCTGGAGTCTCAGCTCCAAGGCCAGAAGAAGGTTTACGAGAACGAGCTGGAGATTCTGCGCGGGGAGGTGCAGAACTTGAAGGAGGAGATAAATCGGCAGCAGCAGCTGTTGGCTCAGAACCTGCAGCTTCCGCCCGAGGCTCGCATCGAGGCGAGCCTGCAGCATGAAATCACCAGACTCACCAACGAGAACCTGGTAAGAGTTACCCTGCCTGGACCAGCAGTGCTTACAGTGTACACTAAGGTTGCCAACTGTCCCATATTAGCCGGGACATCCCGTATATTGGTTTGTGCCATACGGGATCGCCCTTGTCCCGTATTTGACTGCTACTACTTGGGTCGAGGTGACTGTCGGGTCGGAGCGTCGCGTCCGGCCCTGCCTCACCCGTCCCGACGTAGTGCAGCCCATGGAGTGCAGCAGCAGCACCTCGCCCGTGGCCCCGTCGGTCGGCAGCCCGGCCAGCTGTCCGACCTTCGGACCTTCGATTATCGCCAACACCACCACCACCCCTCCTTCTCATGGCCGATCATCGGTTCATGAGTTGGATGGGGGTGCCGGACTTCGCGCGCGATGTCGCGCGCCGGCTGGGCTTTGTGTGCAGTCCAGCACCCGGGCCAACTCACCGTTCACCCAGCCATGCCCGAGTCGGTCATCGAATTGCCTTGGGAATTTGTCCCTTATTTTGACCTTTTGTCCCATATTTGGGAGTGAGAAAATTGGCAATCCTAGTGTAAACCACAGCGTACACAGCGACATGCCTTTTTGACACCACTCTACATATCCAGCCCACAGCCTACAAAACTTGCATATTGCTCCCACACAGTGCTTATTTTTGTGACTGCATGCACCAATATGGAAAGGCCATGGGGAGTGTCGTAGAGCAGAGGGGTTTAGGAGTACAGGTACATAACTTCCTGAAAGTGGCATCACTGGTGACCAAGAAGGTCTTCGATAGATTGGCCTTCATGTAAATTGACCAATCTATCGAAGACCTTCGGTGTAAATTGTCCTTGATGTGAATGTAAAAATTGTTCCTGGTGTAGGATAGTGTTAGCGTGTGGGGATCGCTGGTCGGTGCGGACACGATGGGCCGAAGGGCCTGTTTCCGCGCTGCATCTCCAAACGAAACAAATCTACACAAACCTTTGAATCTACAAGCAAATTATTGGGGTAGCTTGATCTATCAATCATTCCAATGTGTTTCATATCAATGATGGAGTTAGATTTGAGAATTTACTTCGCAACAATTTCCTTGTATTAAGAAGACCTTCTCTGCAAGTTATGTGTGTTTGTTGGGGATTTTATTATACTTTGGGGAATCATTTTAAATCATTTAACATTATGCATAGAGTGTGAAGTATCTTTTAGTTGTCCATCATGATGTGATTTTGCTTTAGAATTGTGTAGGCAATTAATTAATGAAGAGCGAAGCATGTTTGCAAATTTCATTGTTGGTTACTTTGGTTGTGGGATCTTTGCTATTTCTGCAAGCTTTCTCTCTGGCCTGAGATGGAGTTGTCCTCATTCTGTGACAATCCGTTGGCCAAAGTTCCTCTTCATTTGGATTGTGTGAAAGCATCCCTGGAACAAATGAACAAAGCACGATAAATAACTTGTCTAAACTGGCACATTTACCGGGTATATTATATGTAGAATAAAATCAGTACACATTGAGAATAAAATCTGTTATAGATCATGGCGCTTTGGCCCACATTGTCCATGCCGACCAAGTTGGCATATTGGGCTTGTTCCATTTGCCTGCATTTGGCCCATTGCCCTCTAAACCCTTCCTATCCATATATCTGTTCAAAAGTCTTTAAAAAAATCTTAATTGTATTTGCTTCATTTATCTTCCCCTGGCAGCTCATTCCAGATACTAACTACCCTCTAAGTGAGAAAGGTTTTCCCTGAGGTTCCTCTTAAATCTCTCCCCTCTCACCTTAAGCCTGTACCCTCTAGTTTTAGAATCCTCTACCATGTGGGGGGGGGGGGGGGGGGGGGGGGGGGGGAAGGCTGTGAGTGTTCACCTTATTAATGTCCCTCATGCTCTTGTGCACCATAGTCAGGTTAATTAGGAAATTCTTCTCGCAATTACTCCAACGTTAACTCTGCGCATTTCCCGATCCCAATTTTTTTGTTTGCCTCCAGGAGCACTGGAAGGAGAAGGAAAGGGTTGCGTCCGTTAGGCCCAAAAATGTTTAAAATAAAATTACACTCACTGATTGCAAAACGAGTCAATCAGCTGCCTTCTCATCACACTCTCTTCCCCACCATAGACATTCAGTGCATTATCTGGAAAGTAAGCAGGAAGTAAACAAAAATAGATACAAAACTGAGCGGGACAAGCAGCATCTCTGGAGAGAAGGAACGGGCGACGTTTCTGGTCGGGACGGCCTCGACCCGAAACATCACCTATTGCTTCTCTCCAGAGATGCTGCCTGTCCCACGGCGTTACTCCAGCATTTTGTATCTATCTTGGGTGTAAACCAGCATCTGCAGTTCCTTCCTACACATTTAGGGAACAAAAATAAGTTGGAGACGCAAGGAACTGCAGATGCTGGAATCTTGAGTAAAGCTAAGTGCTGGAGTAACTCAGCGGCTCAGGCAGCATCTGAGGAGGTCATTGATATGCAATGTTTAGGGTCAGTTGGCAACTGGGCCTCGTGTTTGCATGGGAGCGGAGTAGAAAGTTGACATTGTGGCTTCCAACAAATTAATTGTCAATTTTTTTCTTGGAACAAATTAATATAATTGATGCTTAACTACAAGCATCTGCTTCAATTTAATCCATCCTTATTCAATAATGAAACTGATTCAATTTGTTATCATTAACTAGTTCCCCAAAATAGGCATTTTCTGGTGTGACACGGGGTTCTGGTGTAGCGGTACGTGGTGCCAGCGACAAGGGTGTGGGTGCGTGTGACTGGTGGGAATGGTCACCATGTTAGAGCAGGATTGGGTGAAATGGAGCAGAGGATTAATAACTGGCCAACCAAGTTGGCATATTGGGCTGGTTCCATTTGGCCAAGAGCCCACTAAACCCTTTGCCCACTAAAACATCTGTCCAAATGTATTTTTAAAAGTCATAATTGTATCCAGCGAGTGGAGGCCCAACTCTATAACTTCCTCTGACAGCTCAATCCAGATACAGACTACCCTCTGAGTGAAACTGTTGTCCCAGAGGTTCCCCTTATATCTCTCTCCCCTCTCACCTTAAGCCTAGTTTTTGAATCCTCTATCCTCGGAGGGGGGGGGGGGGGAAGACTGCGAGTGTTCCCTTTATCTGCGCCCCTCACGATCTTGTACACCTCAATAAGGTCACCCCTCAACCTACTTTGCTCCTGTGTCAGCCTGTCAATTCTCACCCTGTAACCTGAGCCTGCAAGCCCAGGTAATATCCTGGTGAATTTCGGCTGCACCCTTTGCAACCTAATGACATCCTTCCATTAGCTGGGTGGCCAGAACTGCACACAGCGCCCCAAGTCTAACAGTTCATCCATGCCATTTTTAATCTTCTGACAGCTCCAGCAGCTTAGTTGATCATCCACAATGCAATTTGTCCCTCAATAGGTTCATTAGTTCGATGGAGCAGAATTAGTCCATTCGGCCCATCGAGTCTACTCCGCCATTCAATCATGGCTCATTTATCTTTCCCTTTCAACCTCATTCTACTGCTTCTGCCCCATAACCCCTGACACCCACACTAATCACGAATCTGTCAATCTCTGCCTTAAAAATAGCCATTGGCGGCATCCACAGCCTTCTGTGGCAATGAATTCCACAGATTTACAATCCTCTGATGAAAGAAATTCCTTCACAAATCCTCACTAAAGATATGTCCTTTTATTCTATGGCCTCTGGTCCTAGACTCTCTCACTAGTGGAAACATCCTCTCCACATACACTCTATCCAGGCCTTTCACTATTCGGTAGGTTTTATTGTGGGTCCCCCCCCCCCCCCCCCATCATACTTCTAAACTCCAGAGAGTACAGGCCCAGGGCCTTCAAACGCTCATCGTATGTTAAGCCAGTCATTCCTGGGATCATTCTCAAGTAGGGTTGTACATGACCAAATTAGGATTGCAAGCTATATAAAACTCCGGTAACCTGATTAGATCTCAGGACAAATCCAGTCTTGAAATGAAGAATAGAGCAATATGGTAAATTTAAATTAATACAATGTATTACCCTTCAACGTATTAATTTTTCCCAGATATGAATGTTATCACTCTACCAAATTAACTCTCAGTCTGAAGAAGGGTCTCGACCCAAAACGTCACCGATCCCTTCTCTCTAGAGATGCTGCCTGAGTTACTCCAGCATTTTGTGTCTTAAAATCATGGTAAATTTTCAGCAGGCTTGCATTCGAAAGGAAATGCACTCAGGTTAATGGTAACTGCAGTAAATAAACTCTTGTTAAAAAACTGCTGACTATTTCCCCTCAATGCTGGCATAACGTTGAAACCGTGTGGGTAACGGCACCAATTTCACCACTATTTTTGCAGTATTATGAGGAGTTATATGCAGACGACCCCATGAAGTATCAGTTCTACAGGATATCGCTGTACAAACGAATCATTGTACGTAGATCAAAGCACTGATGCTCTGCCTCAATTGTACTCTTTCCACTATTTCTCCACTCTGGAATACTAACAGAAGAATGACTTGCCTTTGCACCCATGAAGAAATATCCATGTTTTCTTCTCCTCTGTAATGTTCCTGCAAATCGCCTCGCTGTTTTGTGGCAATCAATTTTAACACAGCAATTTATTCCTAATGTTGTTAACTGGATCTCTGTCGAATTATGTCGTTTATTAAGAATAAAGCTTTAGAAAGTGATTTTCTCTTGGCAATTATGCTAACCCTGTTAAAATGTATTCAGTAGCTAGGCAGCTATAGTCCATTCTAATATGAAGCAAATCGCACAATGTGGAGAAAATGTGTACTCATGTACACATCACCATCTCCTGAGAATACATGTACACGACTCGTGCAATGGGTTGTGTTCATCACCATTCAACCTTCAGGCTGGAAGACAGGAAGTCTTTGTAGGAATCTCCTAGGTCAATTGATGTCCAGAATAACAACCATCCAGGTTACTAGATGTACACCATGGCAACCATCAGGTCATTGGATGGACACCATGGCAACCTTCAGGTCATTGGATGTACACCATGGCAACCTTCAGGTCATTGGATGGACACCATGGCAACCATCAGGTGACCAGATGCACACCACACATTTTGGACTCACAATATGTCCAAACATGGCTAACATACCAAGCCTTAATCCTCTTAAACTGGGAGATGGAGATGGAAAAGGCAGGTTGTTTGCACTGGTTGCCTTCCTAAACCTGTGCCCCCAAGGACAGCAGAGTGAGTGACACACTGGTTAGAGCTGCTGCCTTGCAGTGCCAGAGACTCGATTCGGGATCAAACTCGGGTGCTGTCCGTATGTAGTCTGCTCGATCTCCCTGTGTCCTCGTGGGTTTCCTCCGGGTGCTCCGGTTTCCATCGACGTGCAGGTTTGTAGGTCAATTGGCCCTCTGTAAATTGCCCCTAGTGTTGGGGGAACGGATGCGATGGGATAACATAGAACTAGTGTGAGCGGGTGATCGACGGTCAGCATGGCCTTGGTGGGCCGAAGGGCCTGTTTCCATGCTGTATCTCTAAACTAAAGAGCTGTACCATCCAAAACGGCCTGGACTGAGAGAATTAGAGGGACCACCCTTATGCTTAGCGAGCAGATTAATAATTGTCCTGTCACCCTTGTTTGTACCTCCGTGAAAATTGCATTAATTGCTGCTACACTGGGATTTCTGCTGGTGTGTTGCTAACCGTTTAATGTCAGCCGTCTACACTCTGCTTTGGTCGTGCTGTCGCGATGATCTTGCGTGTCCGCAGTTTGTGTGTGCAGTGACGTCACGCCAGTGGACAACTTTATTCAGTATTCTCTGTCTGGTTCTCTCTGCCCCGCACCACAGGATCTCATGGAACAGCTGGAAAAGCAGGATAAGACTGTCCGGAAGCTGAAAAAGCAGCTTAAAGTATTCGCAAAGAAAATCGGTGAACTGGAAGGTATGTTCTCTGAGATGAAATAAACTCATCTCTAAATGCTTATCAGTGAAGTGTGAGATTTTACTGCTGTTTCTTAGAGCAGTTTCTGTAACCTTGATGAGTAAATTGTTAAGGGTTTGGACACACTAGAGGCAGGAAACATGTTCCCGATGTTGGGGGAGTCCAGAACCAGGGGTCACAGTTTAAGAATAAGGAGTAAGCCATTTAGAACGGAGACAAGGAAACACTTTTCCTCACAGAGAGTGGTGAGTCTGTGGAATTCTCTGCCTCAGAGGGCGGTGGAGGCCGGTTCTCTGGATGCTTTCAAGAGAGAGCTAGATAGGGCTCTTAAAAATAGTGTAGTCGGGGGATATGGGGAATCAAGAACAAGAGAGCATAGGTTTAAGGTGAGAGGGAAAAGATTTAATAGGAACCTGAGGGACAACATTTTCACACACAGGTTGGTGAGTATATGGAAGGTGCTGCCAGAGCAGATGGTTGAGGCAGTTACAACAGCATTTAAAAAAACAATTTGAACAGGTACAAGGATAGGAATAGTTTGGTGGGATCTGGGCCAAATGCAGGCAAATGGGACAAGCTTAGCTTAGATGGGACATCCTGGCCAGCATGTACGTGAGATCAAAGTGTCTGTTTCTGTGCTGTAGGAATCTATGAGTCTCAATTAATGACACCACTGAAACAGTACGAGCTTCCCACTTGCTGTTCCACCAGTTGGCATGTTCACTAAAATAACTTGGTGGCGTATGTGTGGATTTAAAATGTTTTAGATTTGTGAGAAGTTGCGACGAGAACACAATGTTTGATTTTGATCAAAGTCGCAGTTTCTTGAACTGCTGAAGACCACCTGACGGAGGTACGCACACACACACACACACACAGCGTTTATTTCTGATGCACCTTGTTACAAGGTGACTGATAGAGCATTGATGGTACGATGCAGGACCTGGGCTCTATAATCAGTGAGTCACGGGACATTCTGTCCATTCACCATCTCTCCTTGTGCCACAGTGGGCCAGACCGAGAACGTCTCTCCTGCCCAGCTCGCCGATGAACCCATCCGTCCGGTGAATATCCCACGGAAAGAAAAAGATTTCCAGGGAATGTTGGAGTACAAGAAGGATGATGAGCTGAAGCTGATTAAGAACCTCATCCTCGGCAAGTATACACTTAAACACCACCTCCTATTCCGCTTGGGCGGCTTGCAACCCAACCCAAATGAACACTGAGTTCTCCAATTTTAGGGAACTGATCCACAAACAGCCCCCTTCCCCTCCCCCCCCCCCCCCTTTCTTCCCAAGAACACCCAACAGCCCACCCCCCACCCATTTGCCCTCCCCACTCCCCTCCCCTGAACTCCTGAATAGGTTCTTGATTAGTAAGGGTGATGGGGAGAAGGCAGGAAAAATGGGGTTGAGAGGGAAAGATAGATCAGCCATGATCGAATGGTGGAGAGGATTCGATGAGCCAAATGGCCTAATTCTGCTGGTACACAAAATTGCTGGGGAAACTCAGCGGGTGCAGCAGCATCTATGGAGCGAAGGAAATAGGCGACGTTTCGGGCCGAAACCCTTCTTCAGACTGATGGGGGGTGGGGAAAGAAAGAAGGAAAAGGGGAGGAGGAGGAGGAGCCCGAGGGCGGGCGGATGGGAGGGTGGGAGGAGACAGCTAGATGGTTAAGGAAGGGGAGGAGACAGCAAGGGCTAGCCAAATTGGGAGAATTCAATGTTAATGCCATAAGGACACAAGGTCCCCAGACGGAATATGAGGTGCTGTTCCTCCAATTTCCGCTGTTGCTCACTCTGGCAATGGAGGAGACCCAGGACAGAGAGGTCGGATTGGGAATGGGAGTAGGAGTTGAAGTGCTGAGCCACCGGGAGGTCAGGTAGGTTATTGGCCTAATTCTGCTCCTCTGTCCTATGGGCCTGTCCCACTTGGCAATTTTTTCGGCGACTGCTGGCATCATTGACTGACGTAACAGGTCACCGAAAAATTTGCGGCGTTGACGTGGCGTGATGACATTTGACGTGTTTTTTCACGTGTCGCAACATTTTTTTTGTCGCCGCTGGATTTTGAAATGTTCAAAATCTTTTGGCGACACTGATATGACGCCGGCAGTCGGCGAAAAAAATCGGCAGGTGGGACAGGCCCTTAATTCCAGACACCCCCTTCCACAACCCAGAGACGTGAAGGTTGGTGGGTTAACTGGCCATTGCGAATTTCCCCCAGCGTGTAGGTGCGTGATAAAATCTGGGGGGGATGTTAAATAAACTTTGGGGAGAATAAAACGTGAGATCAGTGTAAATAGATGGTTGATAGTCAGCACATCTGTGATGGGCAGAAAGGCTAGACCTCTCTGATTCTATGACCCTTGCGAGCCCAAACACTTGGGTATCGCTGACCCAGATCTACATTGGGAAATAAGACACAAAACGCTGGAATAACTCAGCAGGTCAGACACCATCCCTGGAGAACATGGATAGGTGAGGTTTCGGGTCAGGACTGATTGCGGTGTGGGGTGGGGGGTGGATTTGGGGGGAAAAGAAAGCTGGGAGCGAGGTGGGAGCAGGTCAAAGTCAGGGGAGTGATAAAAAATGCTGGAGAAACTCAGCGGGTGAGGCAGCATCTATGGAGAGAAGGAATAGGCGACGTTTCGGGTCGAGACTCTCGACCCGAAACGTCGCCTATTCCTTCTCTCCATAGATGCTGCCTCACCCGCTGAGTTTCTCCAGTGTTTTTTTGTCTACCTTTGATTTTACCAACATTTGCAGTTCTTTCTTAAATGGGAGAGTGATAGGTGGATACATGTGGGGGAGGGGGGAGTTTGATAGGCAGATGGTTGGACGAAAGCCAGAGATGAAAAGACACAAAGTGTGAGTAAGGATAGGAGAGGTGGAAATTGTGAAGCCAGAGGAAGGAATATAGCTGGAAGCAGAAAACAAATTGCTGGAGGAACTTGGTGGGTCAGACAGCATCTGCGTTGTGTCTCAAACTAAACTAAAACAAAGCCTCATATCCTTCGTGTAATCATGCGACCAAAACTCCACAAACAAACCAAATAGGCTTGTTTGATTTTTTTATACCACATTTCTGAAATCAAGTTCAACTTCAAGTGAGTTTATTGTCATGTGTCCCTGTATAGGACAATGAAATTCTTGCTTTGCTTAAGCACGCAGAAAATAGTAGGCATTTACTACAAAACAGATAAATGTGTCCATTTATTGATATGTACTCCCTTCAAACCACAGAACTGAAGCCTCGTGGCGTAGCTGTCAACTTGATCCCTGGACTGCCGGCTTACATCTTGTTTATGTGCGTACGCCACGCTGACTACATCAACGACGACCAAAGAGTGCGGTCTTTGCTGACGTCAACCATCAATGGCATCAAGAAGATCCTCAAGGTATGACGGCTCAATAGACAATAGACAATAGGTGCAGGAGTAGGCCATTCGGCCCTTCGAGCCAGCACCGCCATTCAATGTGATCATGGCTGATCATCCCCAATCAGTACCCCGTTCCTGCCTTCTCCCCATATCCTCTGACTCCGCTATTTTTCAGAGCCCTATCTAGCTCTGTCTTGAAAGCATCCAGAGAACCTGCCTCCACCGCCCTCTGAGGCAGAGAATTCCACAGACTCACCACTCTCTGTGAGAAAAAGTGTTTCCTCGTCTCCTTACTCCTAAACTGTGGCCCCTGGTTCTGGACTCCCCCAACATCTGGAACATGTTTCCTGCCTCTAGCGTGTCCAAGCCCTTAACAATCCTATATGCTTCAATGAGATACCCTCTCATCCTTCTAAACTCCAGAGTGTACAAGCCCAGCCGTTCCATTCTCTCAGCATATTAACCTTGTAAACCTACGCTGCACTCCCTCAATAGCAAGAATGTCCTTCCTCAAATTAGGGGACCAAAACTGCACACAATACTCCAGGTGTGGTCTCACTAGAGCTCCTTACAAGAACATTTACACATTGGCCTAAATTGGTTCAATGATCTACTTAACCTATTGATAAACCTTCCGGAATCAGAGAGGGTGACTTCTTGCCAGGATGGGGATTGATTTTTTTTTTAAGGGCGGCACAATGGAGCAGTGGAAGAGTTGCTGCCTCACAGTGCCAGAGATCCGGGTTCGATCTTGACTACGGGTGTAAGTCTGCACGGAGTTAGCACGTTTTCCCCGTGACCATGTGGGTTTTCCCCGGGTGCTCCGGTTTCTACCCGCATTCCAACGTCATGCAGCTTTGTAGGTGAATTGGCTTGTGTAAATTGTCCCCAGTGTGTAGGAGAGAACCAGTATATGGGGGCCGCTGGTGGGCATGGATTCGGTGGGCCAAAGGGCCTGTTTCCACTCTGTATCCCTAAAACTAAAAACTAAAACTCTGAGAGATACAACACGGAAGAAGCCCTTCGGCCCACCGAATTCTATGCTGTCCCACTTTCTCATCCACTCCCTACACACAAGGGGCAATTTGCAGAGGTCTACAAACCTGCACATCTTTTGATGTGGGGGGAAACTGGAGCACCCTCTAAGCTGGAAAGAGTGCAGAGAGGATTCATGAGGATGTTGTCAGGACTCGAGGGCCTGAGCTATCGGGAGAGGTTGAGCAGGTTAGAGCTTGATCTCTTGAAGCGGAAGAGGATGAGGGGTGATCTTATAGAGATGTATAAGATCGTGAGAGGACTAGATAGGGTAAATACAGAGTATTTTATCCAGAGTTGGGGAAATTAAGAACCACTTGACATAGATTTAAGGTGAGGGGGGAAAGATGTAATAGGGACCTAAGGTGCAACTTTTACACACAAAGGGTGGTGGGTATGTGGAATGGATTCCAGAGGAGGTAGGTGAGGCAGGTAATGTTGTGTCATTTAAAAGGCATTTCGACAGGTACATGGTTAGGACTGGTTTAGAAGGATATCGGCCAAATGCAGGCAGGGGGTGGGACTAGATGGGACATGTTGGTCGGCGTGGGCAAGTTGGGCCGACGGCCCTGTTTCCACGCTGTACGACTGTCTCTATGTCACCCAGAGAAAACGCACGCAGTCGCGGGGAGAGCGCGCAAACTCCACACAGACAACAGCCGAGGTCAGGGTTTGGTGATCTGCTCTCATTGTTGTTTATCTGTTGAACGAGCTAACTTTTATAAGATCCTTTCAAGCAATGATGCACCAGAGCGAGAGGTAGATGGTAAATAATCGATGTGTAACATGAAACTTGTGGGATTTGATGTTTATCCAACAGGTGGGCCAGATTGAAAAATGTGTGTGTGTGTGTGTCGGATTTTGCATTTGTCCCATTTGTTGGATTCAGTGGGATCTGGGCTATAGTTTGTTCAATAAATGTGAACAAAGATTATTGACTTTATTTTAAACCCAAGATAAATAACACTTCACGAAGGGATGAATGCAAGACAATGCAGCTTGCATTTGGAAAAACATTTGCGTTTGAGTTTAGTTTATTGTCACGTGTACCAAGATACAGTGAAAAGCTTTTGTTGCGTGCTAACCAGTCAACGGAAAGACAATACACGATTACAATCGAGCCGTCCACAGTGTACGGAAAAGTAAGTAAGTAAGTTTATTGGCCAAGTATCCACATACAAGGAATTTGCCTTGGTGCTCCGCGATATGATACACGATAAAGGGAATAATGAGAATAATGTTTGTTGTAAGAGAAAGCCAGTAAAGTCCCATCCAAGATAGTCTGAGGGTCTCCAATGAAGTAGTTCAGGACTGCTTGAAAACCGTGACCTCCAGGTTCAAGAACAGCCTCGTCCCAGCAACAGTCAACTATTAACAACTGTACAACACTAACCTCAACAACTATGATCTTCTGTGGACTATCTGTAGTTGCACAAAGGAGGTTTTTTTTTTTTTTGCAGTAGTATTATGAACATTAACATTAAATGTTTTTGATTATTTGACTAATTTGTGCTTTTTTTTTTGCCTTTCCGGATGTATTTAGCTTGTTTCATTATTTCTGTTGTTGGTACATTTGACAATGTAACACTCTTGGCCCTTGACTCTCTTGACACATTGAATAAGTAAACCGAACAGTTGTTAGAGTGAGAGCATCTCTCCCGAAAGATATTTTCACAAGAAAAAAATCTTCACGCTGACTTTAATATGTTTTTCTGATGTTCTCGTTTTTTCTCCTCGCCTTTCATTGCAGAAACGAAGTGATGATTTTGAAATTGTGTCGTTCTGGTTGTCCAACACGTCACGGTTCTTGCACTGTCTGAAGCAATATAGTGGTGAAGAGGTACGTTGCGATTTGTACAATCAGTTGTGGAAAAGTATCTAATAAATACACAATTACTCAGGGTTTACTTAAATGCTCTGACTGCCGTTGAATCATCTTGCTTAAAATAAGTATGAGCAATATTAGAAAATAGACACAAGATGCTGGAGTAACTCAGCGGGATAGGCAGCATCTCTGGAGTGAAGGAATGGATGGCGTTTCAGGTCGAGACCCATCTTCAGACGATATAAGATAAATCAGTCTGAAGACGGGTCCCAACCTGAAACGTTACCTATCCATGTTCTCCATGGATGCTGCTTGACCTGCTGACTCCAGCACTTTGTGTCCTTTTGTGTATTATCCAGCAACTGCAGTTCTTCATTTCGAGGGCAAATTGGTGTAAGATTTCATACTGTGTAAGGATTGGTTCTTAATTCCTGACAAACTGTTGGGAATTAATGTTTGATCAGATGGATTATATTCAACCATGGGCATTAATAAGCACACATTTTAGTTAGACAAATGTGCTGGAGAAACTCGGCGGGTGCAACAGTATTTATGGGGCGAAGGAAATGGGCAACTATTCGGGCCGAAACCCTTCTTCAGACGGCCCGAAACGTTGCCTATTTCCTTCGCTCCATAGATGCTGCTGCACCGGCTGAGTTTCTCCAGCACTTTTGTCTACCTTTGTTTTTCCAGCATCTGCCGTTACTTCTTAAACACATTTTAGTTACCTGTAAACTGTCGAATCATTTAGTGGATAAATTTGGATGTTCCCAGATTGTAGAAGTTAGAAGATCCATTACATTACTTGATTATTCACTTTATCCTGTTGACAACAACCAGTTAATGTGAATAAAGAGTTAATCCTATGGATCTTAGAAACATAGAAAATAGGTGCAGCAATAGGCCATTCGGCCCTTCAAGCCAGCACCACCATTCAATATGATCATGGCTGATCATCCAGAACCAGTCTGAAGAAGGGTTTCGGCCCGAAACGTCGCCTATTTCCTTCGCTCCATAGATGCTGCTGCACCCGCTGAGTTTCCCCAGCAATTTTGTGTACCTTCGATATTCCAGCATCTGCAGTTCCCTTTTGAACATCCAGAATCAGTACCCGGTTCCTGCTTTCTCCTCCTATCCCTTGATTCCGTTAGCCCTAAGAGTGAAATCTAACTCTCTCTTGAAAACATCCAGTGAATTGGCCTCCACTACCTTCTGTGGCAGAGAATTCCACAGATTCACAACTCTCTGGGTGAAAAAGTTTTTCCTCATTTCAGTTCTAAATGGCCTGCCCCTTATTCTTAAACTGTGACCCCTGGTTCTGGATTCCCCAAACATCGGGAACATTTTTCCTGCATCTAGCCTGTCCAGTCCCTTAAGAATTTTATATGTTTCTGTAAGATCTCCTCTCATCCTTCTAAATTCCAGTGAATAATAAGCCCAGTCGATCCATTCTTTCATCATGTGTCAGTCTCGCCATCCCAGGAATTAACCTGATGAACCTACGCTGCACTCCCTCAATAGCAAGAATATCCTTCCTCAAACTAGGAGACCAAAACTGCACACAATACTCCAGATGCAGTCTCCCAAGGGATCCTCCACCTTCTACAATGTGACTTGTGGAATTTTACACAGACGAGTTAAAAATTG
Source organism: Amblyraja radiata (assembly GCF_010909765.2). Taxonomy (NCBI): domain Eukaryota; kingdom Metazoa; phylum Chordata; class Chondrichthyes; order Rajiformes; family Rajidae; genus Amblyraja; species Amblyraja radiata. The sequence goes on along the minus strand of NC_045989.1, from coordinate 20,684,761 downwards.
TCAATGAACACCAGATCCAAATGCCTTTTAAAATAACGTTCATGTTAAAATATATATTTTTTTCTTTTATTGATGGATAACTTCAATGCCACTGTTTAAAGTCTGTGGCATGGTTTTCTATTTTCTGGGTGAGTTGAATAGTGGGGTGAAGAATCTATTGTCAATGCAAGGCAGAATCTGTGGTCATGAGAATTGACTAACAATGATGTATTTTCCATAATATTTAGGCCTTCATGAAACACAATACTCCACGACAGAATGACCATTGCTTGAGGAATTTTGACCTTGCTGAATACCGGCAGGTCATAAGTGATCTCGCAATTCAGATCTACCAGCAGCTTACCAAGGTGTTGGAGAATGCTCTACAGCCAATGATTGGTAAGTCGATGCAGTTTAGAGACAAGAAAGTGAAAATGAGTTTTAAGTACAAATATTCTTACCAGTGTTTGGCGGCCCAGTGGCACAGCGGTAGAGTTGCTGCCTCTCAGCACCAGAGACCTGGGTTCGATCCTGCCTATGGGTGCTGTCTGTACGGAGTTTGTACGTTCTCCTTGTGACTGCATGAGTTTTCTCCAGGTGCTCCAGTTCCCCCCCCCCCACACTCCGAAGATATACAGCCATTGGCTTTGGTAAAATGTTAAATTGGCCCTCGTATGTATGGTAGTGTTAGTGTACAGGGTGAAATTGAATGGACAAGGACACATTTAAGTTATTTAGTTTTAAGCAGGGCAACTGTCACAGAAGGCATGGAAGCAGGTCATTCGGCCCACCGAGTCCACACCGACCATCGATCACCCGTTCACACTAGATCTGTGTTATTCCACTTTTGCGTCCACTCTACACACTAGGCCCAATTAACCTACAAACCCGCACGTCTTTGGGACGTGGGAAGAAACCGGAGCACCCGGAGGAAACCCGTGCGATCGATCACAGGGAGAACGTGCAAACTCCGCACAAACAGCACCCAAAGTCAGGATCGAACCTGGGACTCTGGCGCTGTGCGGCAGCAGCTTTAACGGCTGCGCCACTGTTTGTATCAACCTCCATTATATCTCTGCAAAGGGCAAATTGGAATGAAAAGCCTCGTTACTAACAGTCTCGTGTCACAAATAGTTTCAGGTATGTTGGAACACGAGACTATCCAGGGAGTGTCGGGACAGAAACCCACGGGTCTGCGAAAGAGGACCTCCAGTGTTGCAGATGAAGGGACGTACACTCTGGACTCCATCGTTCGTCAGCTCAATAACTTCCATTCAATCATGTGCCAGCATGGCATGGACCCTGAACTCATCAAGCAAATCGTCAAGCAGATATTCTACATCATTGGCGCGGTCACCCTGAATAACCTGCTGCTCCGCAAGGATATGTGTTCCTGGAGCAAAGGAATGCAAATCAGGTGAGTCATTAGAGTCGTACAACATGGAAACAGGCCATTCGGCCCAACTTGTCCATGCCAACCAAGATACCCTATCTACACTAGTCATCCCAGTATTTGGCCCATATCCCTCTAAACCTTTGTTTAAGAACTTAAGAGTTGAAGTGCTCAGCACTTCAACTCCCCCTCCCATTCCGAATCTAACCTTTCTGTTCTGGGCCTCCTCCCTGGCCAGAGTGAGTCCCACTGCAAATTGGAGGAGCAGCACCTCATATTTCACTTGGGTAGTTTACACCCCAGCAGTATGAACATTGACCTCCAATTTCAGGTAGTCCTTGCTTTCTCCCTCCTCCCCTTCCCATTCCCAGCTCCCCCACAGCCCACTGTGTCCACCTCTTCTTTTCTTCTTCCCGCCCCCCCCCCCCCACCCCACCCCACATCAGTCTGAACAAGGGTCTCGACCCAAAACGTCACCTATTCCTTCTGAACAAGAGTCTCAACCTGAAACCTCACCTATTCCTTCGCACCAAAGAATGCTGCCTCACCCGCTGAGTATCTCCCGCATTTTTGTCTACCCTCTAAACCTTTCCTATCTATATACGGTCCAAATGCCTTTTAAATATTGTGACAGTGCCTGCCTCAACCAACTCCCCTGGCAGCTCGTTCCATATACCCACCACCCTCTGTATAAAAAAAAAAGTTTCCCCTCAGGTTCCTTTTAAATCTTACCTTAAACCCAAATCCTTAATTCTTGATTCCCCTTTTCTATTGACGCTATCTATTCCCCTCGTGATTTTGTACACCTCTATACGATCATCCCTCAGACTCCTACTCTCCAAGGAATAAAGCCCTCTCCCTATACCTCACATCTTTGAATCCTGGCAACATCCTCATAAATCTTCTCTGCTCTCTTTCCAGCTTAATGGCATCTTTCCTACAGTGTGGAGACTGAAAGAGAGCACAATACTCTGAGTGCAGTCTCGCCAACATCTTGATGGCTTTTACCTTAAGATGAAATGTCCTCCCAACCCCATCTCTCTTCCCCTCATATAACATACCACAAAAGATTTCTAAGTTAGTTCCAGTCTGAAAATTCACAGTTCCATCAGCTGTTTTGCAGTTTTGTGACGTATTTTAATGGCAAACTAGTTTTGTCTCAAAATTGCTAACTTGCCTGTAACGTCTTAATGGCTAACTAAGCAGTAGACAGAACCGACTTGTGTTCTCAATTCTCTGAAGGCCAGCAGCCCAAAAGTCTTCCTCACTGCAATATCTATCTACGCACCAATTTTAGGGAACTATGTACTTGCACTCCTAGATCCCTCAGTTCTACACCACGACCCAGGGCTCGACCAGTCACTGTGAACGTCCTACCCGGGTTTGACTTCCCAAAATGTCTCATCTTGCACTTATCTGAATTACACTCCATTAGCCATTTCTCAGCCCACCTGCCTAACTAATCAAGATACTTTCTCAGCTGCTTTCCCAATCCCATCGTTCTTCATCAGCTCATTAGTTCCAGAAGCAGATAGGCCATTTGGCCCATCATGTCTACTCCACCACTCAAATGTGGCTGATGTATCTTTCCCTCACAACCCCATTCTGCCTTCTCCCCATAATCCCTGACACCTGTTCTCCAAGGACTAAAGTCCTAGCTTGCCCAACCCTCCTTATAGCTCAGGCCTTCCAGTCCCGACAACATCCTTGTAAATCTTCTCTGCTCTCTTTCCAACTTAATGGAATCTTTCCTACAGCATGGAGACCAAAACTGAGCACAATACTCCGAGTGCAGGCTCACCAACATCTTGTATATCTGTATCATCTTGAACATTGTCCTTGATAGTCTTTACCTTGCACTAAACGTTATTCCCAAATCATGTTTCTATACACTGTAAATGACTCGATTGTAATCATGTATTGTCTTGCTGTTTGGTTAGCACACAACAAAAGCTTTTCGCTGTACCTCGGTACATGTGGCAATAAACTAAACTGAAATTCAACTGAAACCTCTTTCACCCTCTTAACAAACCACAGAAGATTTCTAAATTAGCTCCAGTCTGAAGTTTTAAGTTGCCATGAACCAGTTTTGCAGTTTTGTGGCCTGTCTTAATAAAAAACTAATTTTGTCTCCAAATTGCTAACTTGCATTGGCAACCGATCCTGACCTGTTTTTCCTGGTTGTCCAGATACAACGTGAGCCAACTGGAGGAGTGGCTGAGGGACAAGAACCTGCAGACCAGTGGTGCCAAGGAAACACTGGAGCCTTTAATCCAGGCCGCCCAGCTGCTGCAGGTGAAGAAGAAGATGGATGAAGATGCAGAAGCTATCTGTTCAATGTGCAACGCTATCACTACTGCCCAGGTAAGCCACTAACAAATAAGGACACAAAATGCTGGAGTAACTCAGCGGGCCTGGCAGCATCTCTGGAGAGAAGGAATGGGTGACGTTTCAGGTCGAGAATTGACCTGAGACGTCACCCATTCCTTCTCTCCAGAGATGCTGCCTGACCCGCTGAGTTACTCCAGAATTTTGTGTCTATCTTCAGTGTAAACCAGCATCTGCAGTTCCTTCCTTCATATGTTATCCTTACCTGGACTGGTCCCTCTGACCCCAGAACCTCTTCATTCATTCCGTTCAGGGGAAAATTATTTAAAAGAGCATCCTGAGCAGTTTTGGGCCCCATATCGGAGGAAGGGTGTAGTGGCGTTGGAGAGGGTCCAGACGAGGCTTATGAGAATGATCCCAGGAATGATTGGGTTAACATATGATGAATGTTTGAAGGCACTGGGCCTCTACTCGCTGGAGTTTAGAACGATGAGGGGAGGACCTGTCTTAAACTTACTGAACAGTGAAAGCCCTGGATAGAGTGGATATGGAGAGGATGTTTCCACTGGTGGGAGAGTCTAGGACCAGAGGCCATAAGCCTCAGAATAAAAGGACGTACCTTTAGAAAGCAGATGAGGAGGAATTTTTTTAGTCAGTGGGTGGTGAATCTGTGGAATTCATTGCTTCAGAAGGCTGTGGAAACCAAGTCAATGGTGGAGATTGATAGATTCTTGATTAGTACATGTCAGGGGTTATGGGGAGGAGGCAGGAGAATGGAGTTTAGCGGTAGAGATAGATCAGCCATGATTGAATGGTAGAATAGATTTAGTGATACAGTGTGGAAACAGGCCCTTCGGCCCAACTTGCCCACATCGGCCAACATGTCCCAGCTACACTAGTCCCACCTGACAGCGTCTGGTCCATATCCCTCCAAAACATGTCCTATCCATATGGGCTGAATGCCTTAATTCTGCTCCAACAACTTATGAATAAAGATGTTAAACTGACCAAAGTCCATAGTGCATCTACGAAGTCCACATAAGATCATCGTTGCTAAGCTTAGTGTAGTGCAGTGTTCAAGAGCCTGATAGTTGCTGGGAAAAAGCTGCTCTTGAAGCTGGTAGTCACAGTTTTCAGGCTCCTGGACCTTCCTCCCGATGGTAGCAGCGAGATGAGAGTGTAGCCAAGGTGTGGTGTGGGTCTTTGATGATCCTGGCTGCTGTTTTGATGCAGCACCTCCATTCGATGGTAGAAAGGTCGGTACCTGTGATGAAGCGAGCAGTGGCTACCAACTCCATTCCTGGGCGTTCGAGATACTGAACCAGTCAGTCTGCTCACTGGGTCTCTTGGCAGTGGATATCTGTGAAAGCTCACTGTGTTTTCTGTAACACAAGTGCATTAAATCCATCACAGACTCCCTCCTGCGTTCCAAATTCAGATCAGAGTTTGAGATGAGGGCCCATCAACTGATTAGGGCCTGAACACTACTAAATCAAATCATCTAAAAGGCCGTGTTTTCTAGTTCAATACACACTCGTGACGGCAGTCTGTGATCTATTTATAACGTCAGATGGATCTGAAGATAGACACAAAATGCTGGAGTAATTCAGCAATGAGAATAACCACTCATCCTTCTGAACTCCAGCGAGTTCAGGCCCAGAGCAGCCAAAGGCTTCCGAGCAGCTGGGTGCTTCAAGCTTTAAGATGTATTAGTTCAATAATGGTTTTCCAACACATTGGCAGCAGCTTGCGTGAATCTTTTGATATTGGGAATGGCGTAATAATAGAAATGCATTAAGTGAGGATGTCATGAATGGTTCCGTCAGGAAGAATTAGATTCCAACAGGTAATCAAATGATCTTATTCCCACAGGTTTTACTGCATAAATGGTAAACCCATGTCATGGTAACTGCATTTTTGTCTTTCTTTGCCAGATTGTTAAAGTCTTAAATTTATACACCCCCGTTAATGAATTTGAAGAACGTGTAACTGCCTCATTCATACGCACTATTCAGGTAAGACTGTAATTCTAATACCAATATTGGTGTGTTGGTTCTTTTATTTGTGTTGAGATGTGGCTCCCATTGACAAAGACAGTGCTACTGCAATCCCCTAATTGCCCTGCAGGAGGTGGCGATGAGCTCCCATCTCAAACTGCAGGAGCTTAGTTTAGTTTCGAGATATAGCGCAGAAATGGGCCCTTCGGCCAACTGAGTCCGCAACGACCAGCGATCCCGCACACTAACACGATCCTACACACACTGGGGACAATTTTACACTAATACTATGTCAATTAACCTACAACCCTGCACGCCTTTGGAGTGAGGGCGGAAACCGAAGATCAGGGAGAAAACCCACGCAAGTCACGGGGAGAGCGTACAAACTCCGTACAGACAGCACCCGTAGTCAGGATCGAACCTGGGTCTCTGGTGCTGTACGGCAGGAGCTCTACCGCTGCGCCACTGTACCACCCTCTGAGTTCCTCTGGCGAATGTACTTCCATGGTGATATTGGGTGGGGAGTTCAAGCATTTAGACACTACGACACTGAAGGAAGGGCAACACAAGAGTAACAGGTTAATTGGCTTTGGTATAATTGTAAATTGTCCCTAGTGTGTGTAGGATAGTGTTAGTGTGCGGGGATCGCTGGTCGGCGTGGGCCGAAGGGTCTATTTCCGCGCTGTATCTCTAAACTAGTTTAGTTTTTTGAGGTACAGCTTGGAAACAGGCCCTTCCTCACCGAGTCAATGCCGAGTCAATGCATACTATTCCACCCTACACACTAAGGGCAATTTACAGAAGCCAATTAACCTATAAGCCTGAACGTCTTTGGAATGTGGGAGGAAACCGGAGCACCCGGAGAAAACCCACGCGGTCACAGGGACACTGTACAAGCCCCGTACAAGACCGCACCCATAGTCAGGATCGAACCCGGGTCTCTGGCTCTGTAAGACAGCAACTTTATTTACCTTCCTTTCAATGTCTGAATTTTGATTTTTTTTTTTAAACCGTACAGAGATCTGAAACCTATGGGGAATATTTGTAAACTCCGATTGCGTTAAGACTCCGACAATAATAATCCATTAATTTTTTTTTTTCATCCCCTCTCTCTAGGTGCGCTTACAAAATCGAAAAGACTCTCCGCAGTTGCTAATGGATGCAAAACACATATTCCCCGTCACGTTCCCGTTCAATCCATCTTCTTTAGCGCTTGAAAGCATTCAGATTCCAGGCAGCATGAACCTTGGTTTCCTGTTACGTGTCTGAGGAGAGGTTCTGCAAACTAGCGATCACATCCATCCGTTACACACACAGCTAGAGCAATGTTAACAAGGAATGTACATTGTAAATAAATGCCCAACACATTCATGCAACTGCAGTAAATATCCAGTGATGACTGCTCTTGTGCAGTTTCAGTGAATATACTTCAAAGTCAGCAACTGTAAATTAGGGTTTGTCATATCGTACCTGTTAGATATCTAACTAAGGGGAATACAACTGCCTGATATAGCATCATTTTGTCGAATAACTCTTATGTAAGGTCTATATACAAATGATGTAGAATACAAAGCTCTGTTAGAATATAATCTAGAGATTACATTGTTGGTGTTTACATAGCCAATTATGTGTCCCTTTAATAGGTTGAGCTGCACTCATCTGACAGTGTAACGTCAATATGTCACTAAAAATATATCACGTCTCCATTATGCCTTTATCAAGCCCGTTTTAAACTGATTCATGCAGGTATGTGTAGTTAACATTTTAAGGTCCAATTCTGACAAAGCACAAAAGCGCTCAAAAGTAATCAAATTCTCAGATGGATATTTGGCAACAGACTAAAATATAAAAATATTGAAAAGACTAGGCTTGTATTCACTGGAGTTTAGAAGGATGAGGGGGTGATCTTATAGAAACATATAAAATTATAAAAGGACTGGACAAGCTAGATGCAGGGAAAATATCCCCAATGTTGAGTGAGTCCAGAACCAGGGGCCACAGTCTTAGAATAAAGGGGAGGTCATTTAAGACTGAGGTGAGAAAAAACGTTTTCACCCAGAGAGTTGTGAATTTATGGAATTCCCTGCCGCAGAGGGCAGTGGAGGCCAAGTCACTGGATGGATTTAAGAGAGAGTTAGATAGAGCTCTAGGGGCTAGTGGAGTCAAGGGATATGGGGAGAAGGCAGGCACGGGTTATTGATAGGGGATGATCAGCCATGATCATAATGAATGGCGGTGCTGGCTCGAAGGGCCGAATGGCCTCCTCCTGCACCTATTTTCTATGTTTCTATAGCCAGTTGAACAAAACCATTTTATTTGCAGTATTTGGCACAATATCGTTTGACCTTTTAAATACTCCCCTGTTGGAATCTGTGGAGACTTCACAATACAGGACTCGCTCTTTAATTTGTTTGTTACTGTGTATATTAGGGTTAAAGATGACAATTGTACAAGCTGAGTAGAAGTATTTTTTTTTTCTCCAGTATTTTCAGCATTTTTCAGTATTTAGTGACGTTCGGGTCAAGTTACATGCAGGTTGCAATAGTTAAGATGCAGGCATCAATCTGACTAGACAGCTTTCATTCCACTGGCTCAATGGCTTCGGATGTTGTTCTATAGAATCAATTCTGGGAGGTCTTACTTTAAAGGACAATAGGTACTCTGAATTATAAATTTGATTTAAAATGCCACTTCACCGTGGCCAAAATATATACACTTGTTTTACCCTTCATTGTTTACATATTTTAAGTTATTTAATTCATGAACCAACCAGCCAATTTCAGAAATCTGGTTTCAGGACAATGGTTTATATGTCTCTATGGTGTATTATATGTGCCTATTTATAGTCCTGGTAGAATACCTAATATTTAACTGTAAGGTGTATGGTATTTCAAAATCTCACATGGTAGAAGTTAATAAAATACCCTGTATACATCTACAGTCCTTTATTTAATCCACAAAGATTATTGAAAACAAATCAGACTATACATTAAAGATAGACACCAAATGTTAGAGTAACTCAGCGGGACAAGCAGCATCTCTGAAGAGAAAGAATGGGTGACGTTTCAGGTCGAGACCCTTCTTCAGACTGAAACATTGACTGAAACTATACTGAATATTTGATTTGCTTACGACATTTTGCAGTTGTACACATTTCAGTCTTTAAGTCTTAACGGATAAAGTTCCCCAGTTCCCCCGTTTGCTCAATTCGCCGAAATTAACATTTTTCAAAAGCATAATATGCTTTGGGCAATCTTTTTAAAAAAAAAAACAAAGTGGCTTTTTGTCAAGAGAGCAGAAACTGTATAGACAGAACGGATTTAAGTTTTAAAAAAACATTGTCTGGGAAATCGGTAAAGTCGAAGCTACCGGTTGCCGCTCATCAACACTGTCTCCTCCCAAAACCAGTACTTTTATTTTAAGCCATTTTGACAAATTCTGGGTTTAGAAAGCGAAACATTAGAATTGATTTAGAATTCGACGAGTAACTAAATTGCTGAACAAAATATGAAGGTCATATTCCTTTGAAATATCATTTATGCACTTTAGTTTTGCCCCACATATATATCGTCTCAAGTTTTCTGCTTTATATGGCTTTTTACTTCTTTGTATCATAAAACGTACGTACATTACTCGCGGTTAGTGTTAAGAAGCTGGAGATATTTAAATTATCGGCAGTGGTCATGAAAGAAAACGTGTGTTGCTATAGTATGTTGTTGAGGAGGGACATTGACCTGAAAAACTATTGTGTTTAACCAGGTAGTAAACACTGAGTATGACATTGATGTACAGAAAAATTCAGAAAACACTAGTCTTTCCCGTTTGTAGCAATTAGTAATTGTGTGCATTATGGCAAATGTATATTGACTTAGGAAATTAATGTCCAACTTGTAAAAATAAAAGTTTCAACACTATAAACCGGCTTCTTTTATATGGTTGATATTTGCCGATTGTGTGAATTTATTTATGAATGAAAGCATTGCAGAAAAATACTACTTGGCTGCAATACTAATGAATTGTGTCATTTCAGGTGGCATTTAAAAGTCAATACTGAGTCTGAAGTTGGTGTGTAATGCATGAGTGGGGTCATTAATTAGCAGGGGTCAAGGAAAGAGCGTTCACATTGCAGCCCCCGTTTCCACCAATCCTTCCACCACCACGCACAAGAAGCACAAGAAGCGCAAGACGCCATTGTATGCGGATGCCGAGACGTGCGTTCAGCTCTGGCGGAACAATTTCTAATCTTGTGACGTGGACTCGATAAGATTAATTAGCAAAGAAAAACACAAAATGGTGGAGGAACTCAGCGGGTCAGTCAGCAATCTGTGGAGGGAATGGACAGGTGATATTCCAGATTGGGACCCTTCTTCAGACTGATAGAGATGGGGGGGGGGGAGAAAGTTGGAAAAGAGAGATGGGGGTGGGGCAAAGCCTGACAAGTGATAGGTGGATACAGAGGGGGGGAGGTGGCAGATGTGGAGTGAATGACAAAGGGTAGAGGTGTAAAGGAAACAAAAGGGTATCAGATAAGAATTCCCTTATCCCCTATGGGAATCCTCTATTTCCCTTTTATCCTTCTCTTCTCCCCTCATCCCTTTCCATCCACAACCATCCATCTGGCTTTACAGTACCCTCCTCTTTCCTAATCAGTAAAATTGCAAAAAAATCTTTAAACTCCAATCCCTTTGCAATGAAGGCCAAATTGCAGTTTGCTTCCTGAACTCGTTGAACCTGCCCGCTAGGATTTTGTAATTCACGCACTAGACAGAGCACATAGATCGCTCCACTTCATTCAGTTACAGCCTCTCGCCATCTACATAATAATCAGCCTTTATGACTTCTCTGACCTTACACATCCCGACATTAAAGTCCATTTGCAAGTCTTCTGTCCACTCACTCCATGTACATCTGCCTATGTCCCATTGTAGAATCATGGTACCCTTCATAACACAAAGTGCTGGAGTAACTCAGCGGGTCAGACGGCATCCCTGGAGAACATGGATAGGTGATGTTTCGGTTCATGACCCTTCTTCAGACTGATTATCGTGGTGAAGAGAGAGATGGGGGCAGGACGAAGGCCTGGTGAGTGATCGATGGATATAGGTGAGGAGGGGGTTCGATTGGTAGATGGTTGGACAAAAGCTAAAGATTAAAAGACAAAAAGTGTGAGGCCTTTATCCAACCATCCATCTGCCAATCTTCCAGCTTTCCCCCAACCACAGTCAGTCTGAAGAAGGATCCCGACACAAATTGTCACCTTTGATTAGTATGGGTGCCAAGAGTTATGGGGTGAAGGCAGGAGAATGGAGTTGAGAGGGAAAGATAGATCAACCATGTTTTGAATGGCGGAGTAGACTTAATGGGCCAAATGGACCAATTCTGCTGCTACAACTTATGAACCATCATTGTTCCCCAGAGATGCTGCCTCTCGCTGAGTTACTCCAGCACTTTGTCTTTTGAACCAGCATCTACAGTTCCTTGCACAGCCTTCATTGCAAACGGGACGATTCTAACAAAAGGGGCTCTGACCTGAAACATCATCTCTATTTCTCCTTCCACAGATGTTGCTTGATCTGCTGGATGTTCCAACATTTTGTGTTTTTTTTAGAGCATCTGCAGTGTTTTGATATTTCAACGGCAGTGAATTGCCCCTGACTAACAACACGTCCTGACCTATGCACTCCACAACAGAGAGCTTGTGTCCTGGAGCCAATCACCAGAATTCTAGCATTAAGAGAGTCTCCAAGGCATCAGATAATTGCTCCAATTTGCTGACGTGCCCAACCCAAGCACACCTCACCCTTAAATTATATGGCACTTTGGCAAGCAGGTGTTGAATAATGACACAAAATGCTGGAATAACTCACCAGGACAGGCAGCATCTCTGGATAGAAGGAGTGGGTGACATTTCGGGTCAAGACCCTTCTTCAGACAGAGTCAGGGGAGAGGAAAACTAGTGATATGAAAGGGTAAGGTGTGAAAATGAGAGATCAAAGGAAACTAAGATGAAACTCTGAAGAGGCAACTGAACACCTATGCTCAGTCTCCCTGGGCCAAACATTTTAACTCCCCTTCCCACTCCCACACTGACTTTTCTGTCCTGGGCCTCCTCCACTGTCAGAGTGAGGCCAAATTCAAATTGGAGGAACAGCACCTCATATTTACACCCCAGTGGCATGAATATTGATTTTATCTAGCTTCAAGTAACCCTTACATCCCCTTTCTCTTTGTCCCTCCCCCACCATAGTCCTCTTGCTCATTTCACCATTTGTGTTTCTTTGTTGGCACCACCTCCCAGCCAACAATGGACCATTGTGGGCTCCACCTTTCCAAGAGTCAAGAATGTTTTATTGTCATATGTCCCAGACGGGACAATGAAATTCTTTACTTGCTTCTTTACAGCACAACAGAATGTGTCAATATGTAAACATTGTATATAACGGGAAAAGAAAAGAAAAAGTTCAATAAATAACAAATATAGTGCAAATAACAAATAATAATATAGTCTTTTGCAGTTCAGAGCTCATAGCTTACTCGTTGTGTTTAATAGCCTGATGGCTGTGGGGAAGTAGCTGTTCCTGAACCTGGACATCACAGTCTTCAGGCTCCTGTACCTTCTTCCTGATGGCAGTGGTGAGATAGGTGTGTGGCCAGGATGGTGTGGGTCTTTGATGATTTTGGCTGCCCTTTTGAGGCAGCGACTACGATAGATCCCTTCGACAATGGGGTCAAAGTCGGTGATGGCCTGGGCAGTGGTCATAACTTTTTATAACTCATCGATGCAGGCTCTGGTTTGTTCTGTACCTTCCCATACCTCTAGTTTCCCCTTCCCTGACCCTGTCTGATGAAAGGTCTCCACCCAAAAGGTCACCTAATCCTTCTCTCCAGAGATGCTGCCTATCCCGCTGAGTTACTCCAGCATTTTGTGTCTGTCTTTGCTGTTCATTATTACACTGCCAAGTGGCAATAAGTTGAAGCAAGATCACTAAGTTATGTTGCTGTAACATCTTCCAAATCATGTTTTTGAGGAAACAACACTTTGCTTTTCTCAAAAGAAAGAGAGCGTGTTTTCTTTTGAAGGACATTATTTTCAATGTTTAGGAAAGAACTGCAGATGCTGGTTTAAATCGACGGTAGATTTCAAAATGCTGGAGTAACTCTAGCGGGAGAGGCAGCATCTCTGGAGAGAAGGAATGGGTGATGTTTCAGACGGTCTGAAGAAGGGTCTCGACCCGAAACGTCACCCATTCCTTCTCTCCAGAGATGCTGCCTGTCCCGCTGAGTTACTCCAGCGTTTTGTGTCCGGTCTGTCTACTCGCGGGCTGTGAAAGTTAATACTGTTATCCGATTTGATGCCTTTGTCAACGGGGTACAAGGAACTGGCGTCGTGGACTTTTTTAAGAAGATGGAATAACATGTTATTAAAATTGATTTAATACGACTATTTAAACGGCACGAACACAAAGCAAGTTACTGCTAAAATTCTCTCTGTTAAACTTTTTACACACAAATTCGATCAACTTTTGGGGACTTACTAATGTTACTTGGTAATGTTACTTAAAGCATCACAGCTAATTTAGTGGGACTTGCGAGGATCTTGTAAAGTTATGAAAGTGTGACTAGTTTATTTAATCTGGAGTGATATGTTATATTTTAAATGCTAAATTGCCTTATCTCACGCCTCACTTGCACACCGCGTCCTTATCAGAGGTTTGAAGGGTTAAATGCCAGTGTTTTTTTTTCATCACTGCCTTGTTCCGACCTACCTGCCACTTACAGGAGTTAGTTACAGGCACTCCCTCAGTCACGAGGTCGTGTCTACAAGAGAGAGATTCAGACTTGGGGAAGCTGAGCCGGATTGCTTTCCGTGTGTTTGTGTGTCTAAAACAGATAGGCAGGGAGAGAGGACTGGGAAGGCGGGGCAGGTGGATTTGAGCGTCCAGCCCCGGACCATGAACCAGTCTCCCCGGCGCTTGTTGGAACAACCTTCCCTGTGACCATGGCAGTGGCTGAACTGTACACCAAGGTAACTCCATTCTCTGCACTTCCTCTGCGCTCCCGCACCAAAGCTAAACAAGGTTTTGATTCACCTATGCATGGCTGTGCTTCTGATTTTACTGGGTTGTGTGCAGAGCAAAGCATTTCACTGCAAGCAGGTGAAGGTGACAATAAAATAGCAATGGAACAGAAACGTTTACAGTTGAATCCTGCATTGCAAGGGAAGTTTTCAACTAAACTGCCCCATGTAGTTTCCAACTTGTTGCTGGGAACTGGGTCAGGTGCTCCATTCCCCCTGACATGTGCAACACGGCTGAACAGTTGTCTTTATGTTTTAAGGTTCGGCGTTGTTAAAGCAATTGTTTTGCCCATGGCTTTCCCTGTTGTCGGTGTGACTCTGTCTGTCTGGGAGAGTGGTGGCTTTTCACGCGTGTTCGGGTGCATTGGCAGAGAGTCAGAGACATGACGTTAGCTGGCTGCTGTAACAGGATGCTGCAGCAGGCAGCAGTGAGAGCGGCTGTTCCCCTCTGAATGGACAGTTCAACAATACATTCAACCCTCGTTTGACGGGAGGGGGTGTAAAGGGACTTGGGAGCGCCGGTGCAGGATTCACAAAAAGTTAATTGGCGAACCAATAGACAATAGGTGCAGGAATAGGCCATTTGGCCCTTCGAGCCAGCACCGCCATTCAACGTGATCATGGCTGATCATTCCCAATCAGTACCCCATTCCTGCCTTCTCCCCATATCCCCTGACTCCGCTTTCTTTAAGAGCCCTATCTAGCTCTCTCTTGAAAGCATCCAGAGAACCTGCCTCCACCGCCCTCTGAGGCAGAGAATTCCACACTCACCACTCTCTGAAAAAAAGTGTTTCCTCGTCTCAGTTCTAAATGGCTTACTCCTTATTCTTAAACTGTGGCCCCTGGTTCTGGACTCCCCCCAACATCCGGAACATGTTTCCTGCCTCTAGTGTGTCCAGACCCTTAACAATCTTATATGTTTCAATGAGATGTCCTCTCATCCTTCTAAACTCCAGAGTGTACAAGCCCAGCTGCTCCACTCTCTCAGCATATGACAGTCCCGCCATCCCGGGAATTAACCTTGTAAACCTACGCTGCACTCCCTCAATAGCAAGAATGTCCTTCCTCAAATTAGGGGACCAAAACTGCACACAATACTCCAGGTGTGGTCTCACTAGGGCTCTGTACAACCGCAGAAGGACCTCTTTGCTCCTATATTCGATTCCTCTTGTTATAATGGCCAACATGTCATTCGCTTTCTTCACTGCCTGCTGTACCTGCATGCTTACTTTCATAGACTGATGTACAAGGACCCCCAGATCCGATACGGTACGAATACAGATTCGATACAAATCGAATCGGTAGTAAGGAAGGTGAATGCGATGCTAGCATTTATTTTTCGAGAGGTGGGCGCGGCAGTAAAGTTGGTTCGATCCTGACCACGGGTGCTGTCTGTAAGGAGTTTTGTACTTTCTCCTCGTGACCTGCGTGGGCTTTTCCCGGGATCCATGGTTTTCTCCCACACTCCAAAGACATACAGGTGTGTAGGTATATCACGGGTCTATTTCCCTTCACCGATTGCTGGGAGCGCAGGAGGCTGAGGGGTGATCATATGAAGGTGTAGCAGATTACAGGGGAAAGAGAGGTCCAGAGGACACAGATTTAAGGTGAGAGGGGAAAGATTTACTTGGAACCAGAGGTGCTAGTTTTTCACACAGAGGATGGTGGCATACAGGTGGGTAGGTATACAGGTGGGTAGGTATACAGGTGGGTAGGTATACAGGTGGGTAGGTATACAGGTGGGTAGGTATACAGGTGGGTAGGTATACAGGTGGGTAGGTATACAGGTGGGTAGGTATACAGGTGGGTAGGTATACAGGTGGGTAGGT
The DNA here is from genome assembly GCF_010909765.2 of Amblyraja radiata. Classification (NCBI taxonomy): domain Eukaryota; kingdom Metazoa; phylum Chordata; class Chondrichthyes; order Rajiformes; family Rajidae; genus Amblyraja; species Amblyraja radiata. The sequence continues at coordinate 20,669,158 of NC_045989.1, read as the reverse complement.
ATACAGGTGGGTAGGTATACAGGTGGGTAGGTATACAGGTGTGTAGGTAGAATTGGTATAATTGTAAATTGTCCCTAATGTGTGTAGGATAGTGTTAGTGTGCGGGGATCTTCGGTCAGCGCGGACTCGGTGGGCCGATGGGCCTGTTTCCACGCTGTATCTCTAAATTAAACCAAATAAAAGGACTAGAATATAATGCTGATGCTTTATAAGGTCAGACGGCATTTGGAGTATTGTGAGCAATTTTGGGCCCCATATTGAGGAAGGATGTGCTGGTGCTGGCGAAGGGCTAGAGGAGATTTACGAGAATGATCCCAAGAATGATTGGGTTAACGTATGATCAGCGTTTGAAGGCACTGGGCCTTTGTCCACTGGACTTTAGAAGGGTGAGCGTGGACCACATTGAAACACCAAATAGTGAAAGGCCCGGATAGAGTGGACGTGGAGAGGATGTCTCCACTAGTGGGAGAGTCTAGGACCAGAGGTCATAGGTCTCAGAATTCCTTCTCGCCATAGATGCTGCCTCACCCGCTGAGTTTCTCCAGCATTTTGTGTCTGCCTGGCAAGTGATAGATTGGTACAGGTGAGGGAGGGAGGGAGGGTACTTGGCAGTGAAAATGGCACCAAGGACTTTGGATGTTTTTTTGCACTAGCATTAGGTGGATTAATTAATTTTATTTTTATGATATATTATCTCCCATATAGACACAAGGAAACGCAGATGCTGTGTTTTTTTAAAAGCCAAAAAATGCTGGGGTAACTCAGCGGTTCAGGCAGCATCTCTGGAGAACATGAATAGATGATGTTTCAGGTCAGGATCCCTTTTCAGAACCTTTAGTCTGAAGAAGCGTCCTGACCCAAAATGTTTCCTATCCATATCTTCCACAGATGCTAATATATATTCGCCCTTCTTCAGACTGTTTAAATACATTTTCTCATCCCAACCACGAGTACCTATTCAAGTTCATTATGAGCACCCTCCTTTGTTTAGTTTGGGTTAGAAATATAGCATGGAAACAGGCCCTTCGGCCCACCGAGTCTAGGCAGACCAGCGTTCCCCGTACACTAACACTATCCTACACACACTGGTGACAATTTTACGGGTATACCAGGCCAATAAACCTGGACGTCTTTGGAGTGAGGGAGAAAACCGGAGGTCCCTGAGAAAACCCACGCAGGTCACGAGGAGAACGTACAAACTCCATACAGACAGCACCTGTGGTGAGGATCGAACCCAGGTCTCTGGCGCTGTGAGGCAGCAACTCTACCGCTGAGCTACCTAGTCCTTGCTGTGAAGAACTTGCTATGACATGAGTGACATTCCGACTGAGGTTCCTTTCCTTGTTGATATTCTCAGGGGAATGGTTTCACCTTGTCATCCCATTGTAGCCAGGCCTGTTTAGCAATGGTGACTCACTCAACCACTGCACCTTTTCACCTGCGGAGTTCTCAAGGCTTTTACACTTGCCACTTTTCTATGACTCATCTACAAACCACACCTAGGCGACACTATTCACAGACTGCACTCTCCAAAGTCACTTTCCAAAAAATTGATGGCAGCCACTTAGTTTAGTTTAGAGATACACAGTGCAGAAAAAGGCCCTTCGGCCCACTGAGTCCATGCCGACCAGTGATCCCCACACACACAGTTCTCATCCCAGTAACCTCGCGTGAACATGCAGGACATTGTGATCCAGCTGTACAAGTCGTTGGTGAGGCCACACTTGGAGTACTATGTGCAGTTCTGGTCATCCAGATATAGGAAGGATGCCATGAAGTTGGAGAGGGTGCAGAAGACATTGACCAGGATGTTACTTGGGCTTACAGTGTCAGGGAGAGTTTGAATAGACTGGGACTTATTTCACTGAAGGCTGAGGGGGTGGTCTGATTGAGGCGTACAAGACCATGAGGGATCATGGATAAAGTGAACGCTCACAGTCTTTTCCCCTCCGGGAGTAGAGGGTTCTAGAATGCGAGGACGTAGACTTAAAGTGAAAGGGAAGAGAATAAAGAGGGAACTGGGAGGGGTGACCTTTTCAATTGGAGAGTAGTCCATATCTGGAAAGAACTGCCAGAGGAAGCTGCAGAAGCGGATAGTGTTACGGTTACGATTAGGGCTTTTGAAAGGAAGGGTTTAGATGGCTATGGGCCAAATGCAGGCAAATGGGATTAGAACCAGTGCACCAAAGAGGTCGGCATGGACAACGTGGGTCAAAGGGCCTGTTTCCGTGCTGAAGCTACACACACAGTGTTGGGGTAATTCAGCAAGTCAGGCAGCAACTCTGGAGAACAAGGATGGGTGACGTTTTGAGTAGGAACCCTTCCTCAGACAGTGCTGCACAGCTCTATAACTCATCAGGTCTTCAAACTATTCAAATCCAGTTAAAATAATCAGTAATCCTGACTGGGATTAGGCTTTCAGTCCAGAATTAAATGATTGTACACGGAACTCCAACCCTTTCATCATTAGTTCTGAACTCTCCCCCTTTTCTATCCGCAGTCTCTAGATCTCATTCTTTCTGCCCCAAACTCTGAAGGCTCTTCATTCTTTAGAGACACAGCGTGGAAACAGGCCCTTCGGCCCACCGAGTCCCTGCCGACCAGCGGTCCCCAAACACTAACTTCATCCTACACACACTAGGGATAATTTACAATTTTACGGAAGCGAATGAACCTAAACCCTGTACGTCTTTGGAGTGGGAGGAAACCGGAGCACCCGGAGAAAACCCACGCAGGTCACGGGAAGAATGTACGGACTCCATACTGACAGCACCCGTAGTCAGGATCGAACCCTGGTCTCTAGGGCTGTAAGGCAACAACTAAATGGTGGCCGACTAGGAAAAGGGGAGATGCAGCGAGACCTGGGTGTCATGGTACACCAGTCATTGAAAGTGGGCATGCAGGTGCAGCAGGCAGTGAAGAAAGCGAATGGTATGTTAGCTTTCATAGCTAAAGGATTTGAGTATAGGAGCAGGGAGGTTCTACTGCAGTTGTACAGGGTCTTGGTGAGACCACACCTGGAGTATTGCGTACAGTTTTGGTCTCCAAATCTGAGGAAGGACATTATTGCCCTAGAGGGAGTGCAGAGAAGGTTCACCAGACTGATTCCTGGGATGTCAGGACTGTCTTATGAAGAAAGACTGGATAGACTTGGTTTATACTCTCTAGAATTTAGGAGATTGAGAGGGGATCTTATAGAAACTTATAAAATTCTTAAGGGGTTGGACAGGCTAGATGCAGGAAGATTGCTCCCGATGTTGGGGAAGTCCAGGACAAGGGGTCACAGCTTAAGGATAAGGGGGAAATCCTTTAAAACCGAGATGAGAAGAACTTTTTTCACACAGAGAGTGGTGAATCTCTGGAACTCTCTGCCACAGAGGGTAGTCGAGGCCAGTTCATTGGCTATATTTAAGAGGGAGTTAGATGTGGCCCTTGTGGCTAAGGGGATCAGAGGGTATGGAGAGAAGGCAGGTACGGGATACTGAGTTGGATGATCAGCCATGATCATATTGAATGGCGGTGCAGGCTCGAAGGGCCGAATGGCCTACTCCTGCACCTAATTTCTATGTTTCTATGTTTCTACCACTGTGCCGCCCTTTATTGTTCTTTCCTCCTTTTAAAACCATCCCCTTTGTTAGGAAGCTATTGGTCATATCTCATTTCTTTGGTTAGTGTCCATTGCTTTCTGACTACCATTGTCCACCACTTTGTTTAGTAACTAAGTTAGCCGCTGTGTTATTTATAGTCACCGCATCCCCCCCCCCCCCCCCCCCCCCCCCCCCCCCAACTCCATCGCCATCTCTCACACCAAAAGCATGCAGTGCTCACCTAAGCACCCACCCACTGTTTACCCCAGTGGTTACTGCAAACTACCCCAACACCACCAAACCACCATACCCAATTCTCCGTCCTACCCCCATCACCTAGGCCCTGGACTAAACCACACCCTAGGACTCTCCTGCCATCCTTCGCTCTGCAGTGCACAAAGGCCTCTCGCACGACTCGATCTCCAAGCTGAAGACACACAAGCTGGAGCACTGTTGTACAGTCATGTGTCTCCACCAACTTGCTCAGTAACAACGTTATCAGTTAAAGTACCAAGTCAAGTCAAGTCACTTTTATTTCTATAGCTCATTTAAAAACCAAAGTGCTTTACATTGGTGGAGGTACTAACGTTATACAACATTGGTTCATAGATTAAGTACATACATAAATACATACATATAGCATACATACATAAAGTATGGCACCTCTGAGAGGTCTGGGCCCCCCTTGATCTCAGGACAAAAGCTTGAACCCCACGAGATGTCATTTAAATCCAAGTCATTGCAAAACTCTGGAACGAAAAATGAATCCTAGTAATGTTAACTACAGAAGAGAGACACAAACATCTGGAGTAACTCAGGGGGACAGGCGGCAACTCTGGAGAGAAAGAATAGGTGATGTTTCCCACCAAGTTCATTATGTAGAATAAAGGCACAAAGCGCTGGAGTAACTCAGTAGGCCAGGCAGCAGACTGAAGAGTCCAGAACTGAAACGCCACCCATTCCTTGTCTGTCTCGCTGAGTTACTCCAGCTTTTTGTGTCTGCCTTCGGTTTAAACCAGCATCTGTAGTTCCTTCCTACACATGTTAACTACAGAGTTTGTTGCACCTTTTAGAGTCAGTGTCATTCAGCATAGCAATGGCACAAAGTGCTGGAGTAACTCAGCAAGTCAGGCAGCATATCGGAAAATACGGATAGGTGACGTTTCAGGTCTGCTGCCTGACCTGAGTTACTCCAACATTTTGTGCCTTTAGTTTACATAATGAACTTGGTCGATACCCAATGGGTTAGTTGGATGGCTCCACCATTCTCTGCGTGCGATGCCACGAGACAAATTTGTAGAATACTCCTGCTTTCCTCATTCTCAGGGAGCACCACACCCAACAATGACAATGTCTGTGATTTCTCACTGTCACACATTTGAGTGGGTGGTTATTTTAATTTTCCCCAAAGTAACTTTCTTGGCGTTGAGTATTGAGTAGTTGTTGGGAGGTCATGTTGCAGTTATATAATAATAATAATAATAATAAATTTTATTTATGGGCGCCTTTCAAGAGTCTCAAGGACACCTTACAAAAATTGAGCATGTAGAGGAAAAACATGTAAGGGGAATGAAATAAATAGTAGAGACATGACTAGTACACAAAGTAAAGACAGAATTCAATACAAAACACAGTATGAGGCAATTAATGCACAGATGAAAAGGGACGGGGACGTGGGGCTAAGGATAGGCAGAGGTGAAGAGATGGGTCTTGAGGCGGGACTGGAAGATGGTGAGGGACACGGAATTGCGGATCAGTTGGGGGAGGGAGTTCCAGAGCCTGGGAGCTGCCCTGGAGAAGGCTCTGTCCCCAAAACTGCGGAGGTTGGCCTTGTGGATGGAGAGGAGACCGGCTGATGTGGATCTGAGGGACCGTGAGGGTTGGTAGGGGGAGAGGAGGTCAGTGAGATATGGGGGGGCCAGATGGTGGAGGGCTTTGTAGGTGAGGACCAGGATTTTGTAGGTGATCCGGTGGGAGATGGGAAGCCAGTGAAGTTTTTTGAGGACTGGAGTGATGTGATGCCAGGATTTGGTGTGGGTGATGAGTCGGGCGGCTGCGTTCTGGACCAGTTGGTTAACACTCAGTTAGTGAGTGTATCGTGTTCAGTTTTGGTCACCATGTTATTGGAAAGATGTTATCGAGCCGGAAGGAACGCTGAGAAGATTTACGAGGATGTTGCCAGGATTCAAGGGATTGGGCTGTAGGGATAAGTTGAGCAGGCTAGGACTTTATGTGACACAGGAGGATGAGGATTGATTTTATAGAGGTGTTCAAAATCATGCAAGGATTAGATCGATGTAAATACATGGAGTCTTTTGCCCAGAGAAAGGGAATCATGAACCAGAGGACATGGGTTTAAGGTGAAGGGGGGGAAGATTTAATGGGAACCTGAGAGGTAACAAAGAGTGGTGGCCGCATGAAACGAGGCTGCTGTAGGGGGTAGTTGAGGCAGGTACTATCGCAATGTTTAAGAAGCATTTGGACAGGTACATGGATAGGACAGGTTGAGAGGGACATGGGCCAAATGCAGGCAAGGGGGACTAGTACAGATGGGGCATGTTGGTTGGCGTGGGCAAGTTGGGCCGAAGGGCCTTTCTCCACACTGTAGGACTCTGCATGTTCTGCCGCAAAAGATATTTACGTCCCAGTTATCTGGCCCTAAACAAAACCCGTTTGCTTCACCTCCATGTCCCTGAATTAACCAATTGAGAAGCAAATATCCTGGTGATGTTTCTCCACATCATTAAAGCTGTCGGGCAAGATGGATGGTTGGCGTTGCCTGAGAGGGAAGTCATTACAGGTCCACCACTGATTGTCCGACTACTGGTGCTCCAGCACCTCCTATAATCCGGACAAAATGGCGAGAGTGCACTTGAAACCCCATGGGTAGCCACAGGTGGCGCTGTGCGTGGCTCCTCCCTTTCAGGCCGTGTCTCTCCATCTCGAAAGAGTTATTTGTTTACATCTACAGTTGTTGGTGGTAGTGGTTTGTGAAAGTCTTAGCTTGTTATGTTTGTAATTTAGTTTAGTTTGGAGATAGAGCCCAGAATCAGGCCCGCCAAGTCCGCACCGACCAGCGATCCCCGCACACTAACACTATCCTACACACACTAGGGACAACTTACATTTATAACCAAGCAAATTAACCTACAAACCTGCACCGTAAACCGAAGATTTCGGAGACGACCCACGCAGGTCACGGGGAGAATGTACAAACTCCGTGCAGACAGCACCCGTAGTCGGGATCGAACCCGGGTCTCCGGTGCTGCGAGCTCTGTCAGGCAACAACTCTACCGCTGCGCCACCGTGGCGCCCATTTTGTTTACATGTAACCCTAGCTATGGCTTCTTAGCTTTGATTCTGGTGACAGTTGTGGTGTCAAGCGTAAGCACGTTTAATGTACATTCAATATTCGTTTTCTTTAAGTTTCTAGCAGACGTGGGAAGGGGCACAATTAGTGACTCAGGAGTGATTGGTTGTTTCATTATTATGTGACGCCTGTTGGCCTGGCAAAATGGATAATCCAGCAAGCCTCTGATACCAAGTTGTGCTGGAAAATTAGTGGTGGGCCTGTACGTGGATCTAGATCTGGATTAGCATGAAGATGTTATCAGACTAACGAACGGCCCTCCCATAAGCTAGGGAGTTGTCCCGATCTTCCACCCTACCTCATTGTGGACCTTGGACCTTTTCTCTGTAAATGTTTTGCTTCCATGATGTAATGGTATATTCTGCACTCTGGTATTCTTCTCGTTGCACTGCCTGTTGTTCCTTTGTGCGGCTTAATTTGATTTGACTGGATGACATGCAAACTGCTTGTGTAGTTACTGAGCAAGCTGGTGGAGCCCAGTGGTTGTACAGCAGTGCTCCAGTTTGTGTGTGTCTGCTGCTTGGAGATAGACCTTTGTGCACTGCACTGGTGCAGAGTGAAGGATGGCAGGAGACTCCTAGGCTGTGGTTTAGTCCGGGGACTGGGGTCTGGAGTTGGGGACGGGGAGACTAAGGTACAGCTGTTTGGTGGGGGGGAGTTTTCAGTGATCAGTGGGTGGGTGGTGGGTAAGTATTGGCAATGGGTGCTTTTGGTGTGGGAGTTGGCGATGGCGTGGGGTATACAGTGAGTATGCAGCGTACTCGTGATAAATACGTTACGGTGCTGATAACACCTCAGGGCAGCACGGTGGCACAGCAGTAGAGTTGCTGCCTTACAGCACCAGAGACCCGGGTTCGATCCTGAATATGGGTGCTGTCTGTACGGAGTTTGCACGTTCTCCCTGTGACCGCATGCGTTTCTTCCGGGTGCTCCGGTTTCCTCCCACGTCCGAAAGACGTGGCAGTTTGTAGGTTAATTGGCCCACTGTAAATTGCCCTTAAGGATAGAACTAGTGAACGGGGTGATCGTGGTCGGCATGGACACAGTGGGCTGAAGGGCCTGTTTCCATGCTGTATCTGTCAACTAAACTAAACTAATAGCAGGTCTGGAGGCTCCTTTAAGTGGCCTGGAACTCGGCTGTAGAGAAGCATTGCATTCTTGCTTCTGAAGGGGTGACCTAAAGGTCATTGCAAGCACATATAAATCCCCGGAGCGCTGTCAGATACGGCTTCGTGATCGCTGAGCTTCATCGTCCAGGGCCCCGCTCCAAATCCCACGCCAAAGGTGCCAGGGTTTATTTTTTTTTGTAGAAATTAAATGGTACAAGTACATCTTGCTCCAGTTCTCGAATACCTTCCTTTTCTGGACTTCACCGTCAACATCTGAACGACAGCTTCATGTTGAAAATGATCGAAACTTTTTATTTATAGTTATTAACTCCTTTTTTGATTTTCTGTGTTGAACATGTCACCATTCTCAGGAGCACCAGATCTGTGCGTTTTCTCCCTGTTTGGTCCTATCACCCCGAGAATGGGAGAGAGTGATTCAGTGCATGCACCCTCTTAGGATGAGGAGGGTGAACGTCTTGAATGCCTACAACAGCAGTGGGCATAGAGACACACTGCACGGTAACAGGCCCTTCGGCCCAACTCAATGCAGACCAAGATGCCCCATCTAAGTTCGTTCCAATTTCTCCTATTTGGCCCAATATCTTTCTAAATCTTTCCTATCCACCTGTCGAAATAGCTCCTAAATGTTTTTTTATTGGAACTTTCTCAACTACCTCCTCCAGTAGCTCATTGCACTCCCTGTGACATCACTCTGTTAGGGCAGACAATAGACAATAGGTGCGGGAGTAGGCCATTCGGCCCTTCGAGCCAGCACTGCCATTCAATGTGATCATGGCCGTGATCAGTACCCCGTTCCTGCCTTCTCCCCGTATCCCCTGACTCCGCTATCTTTAAGAGCCCTATCTAGCTCAGTGGTGCAGTGGTAGAGTTACTGCCCTTGCAGCATCATAGACCCTGATTCGATCCTGACTACGGGTGCTGTCTGTGCAAAGTTTGTACGTTCTCCCTGTGACCACGTGGGTTTTCTCCAGGTGCTCCGATATCCTCCCACATTCCAAAGAGCTGCAGGTTAGTTGGCTTCTGTCAAATTGTCCCCAGTGTGCAAGGTATAAACGTGGGATAACATGGAACTAGTGTACGGGTGATCGATGGTCAGCATGGACTTGATGGGCCAAAGGGCCAGTTTCCACGCAGTATCTCAAAACTAAAAAAGTTGCCCCTCAAGTTCGTATTTAATCTCTCCCCTCTCATCTTCAACCTATAAAAAGTGAATGCACTAAAAATGCATTTAGTTGAAACATTTCAATGCGTTTTTATAGAAACAGAACTGCAGGTACTGGTTTATATCAAAGATTGTCTCAAAGTGCTGGAGTAACTCAGTGGGTCAGGTAGCATCTCTGGAGAAAAAAGTCTCCTCCTGAGATGCTGCCTGACCTGCTGAGTTACGCCAGCACTTTGAGGCTATGCTCAATACGGTTTTATTTCCTGACTTGAATCATCGAGTCGTACAGTGTGGAAACAGGTAATTCGGCCCACATCGACCAACCTGCCCCATCGACACTAGTCCCACCTGCCTGCATGTGGCCCATATCCCTCTCGACCTGTCCTATCCATGTACCTGCCCAGTGTTTCTTAAACATGGCGATACCACCTGCCTCAACTACCTCTGGCAGACAAATATGCTGGAGAAACTCAGCGGGTGCAGCAGCATCTATGGAGCGAAGGAAATAGGCAACGTTTTGGCACGAAACGTTGCCTATTTCCTTCGCTCCATAGATGCTGTTGCACCCGCTGAGTTTCTCCAGCATTTTTGTCTACCTTCGATTTTCTAGCATCTGCAGTTCCTTCTTAAATACCTCCCCTGGCAACTCATTTCATACACCCACCACCTTTTATATAAAAGAAAAGTTAGCCCTCGGGTTCCTATTAAATCTTTCCCCCCTCACCTTGAACCTCTGTCCTCTGGTCCTCGATTCCCCTACTCTGGGTAAAAGACTTTACGCATTTGCCCGATCTATTCCTCCTGTGATTTTGTACACCTCTATAAGATCACCCCTCATCCTCCTGCGCTCCAAGGATTAGAGTCCTAGCCTGCTCAACCTCTCCCTATAGCCCAGGCACTCGAGTCGTGGCAACATCATCGTTAGCCTTCACTGTACCCTTTTCTGTGTGTAATTAGAAAGGTGTACTGGCCCAGGAGTATATTGTCCCTGCTGTGTTGGCGCCTGGTCCAACAACCTATGCAGGTGTCTGCTGCCCCATTGAACTCCGGAGGGTGTCCCCTGCCACAGTCTCGTCTCTCTGGGCCAACACATAACTCAACTGGAAGACTGCACTTGGGAATACACTTGCTTAAGTACTTAAGATTCAGCAGATTCAAGCAGAGACACTTTAATATGAGATATTGAATAGATTTCAAAGTCCTTTTGTCTCGACCCGAAACATCACCCATTCCTTCAAACCAGAGATGCTGCCTGACCCGCTCAGTAATGCCCCTGTCCCACTTAGGAAACCTGAACGGAAACCTCTGGAGACTTTGCGCCCCACCCAAGGTTTCCCTGCGGTTCCCGGAGGTTGCAGGTGGTTTCCGGAGGTTGCAGGTAGTGTAAGCTGGTAGGGAGACTGACGAAAACCTCCGGGAACCTCCGGGAACCGCACAGAAACCTTGGGTGGGGCACAAATTCTCCAGAGGTTTCCGTTCAGGTTTCCTAAGTGGGACAGGGGCTTTACTCCAGCAACTTCGGTTTAAGCCAGCATCTGCAGTTCCTTCCTTCAATATTCTACCTGGTGCTTTAATATTTAGTTTATTCTTATTCATAATTATCATTATTAATGCCACGTGTACCAAGGTACAGTGAAAAGCTTTTATTGCGTGCTATCCAGACAGCAGAAGACCAATACACAATTATAATCAAACTATGTACAGTGTGTAGATTCATGATAAGGTAATATGTTTAGTGCAAGGTAAAGCTAGCAAAGTTCGATCAAGGGTAGTCTGAGGGTCACCAAAGAGGTAGTTCAGCACTGCTCTCTGGTTGTGGTAGGATGATTCAGTTGCCTGATAACAGCTGGGAAGAAACAGTGTAGGAAGGGACTGCAGATGCTGGTTTAAACCGAAGGTAGACACAAAATGCTGGAGTAACTCAGCGGGACAGGCAGACATTTCGGGTCGAGACCCTTCTTTAGACTGATGTCAGGGGAGGGGGAGATACTTACTGGAGATAAGGAAATGTAAGGCGTGGAAATAGGACAAAGGGAATGGAGATCAAAATGTAGAATAGATCATCGATAACTGGGAGAAGGTAACAACAAAGCAAACAGAGATAAAATGTAGATGGAGACAGTCAGACTGGTCGGAGAACTGGGAATGGGGGAGGGATGGAGAGAGAGGAAAAACAAGGGTTTTTTGAAGTTAGAGAAGTCAAGGAACAGTCCCTGAATCTGGAGGTGTGTGTTTTCACATTCCGATACCCTTTTGCCTGCTGGGTGCGGGTGGGGAAGAGTGAGTGGCCAGGGTGAGACTCGCTGTCCACTAGATTGCAGCTTGAACTTTAAAAGAAAGATATTTTGAATGATTTGATGCGAGCTTGACTTTATTGAGTTCCAGTGAACCTGAAATAACGAGTTAAGAGAATACATCTTTCTTGTGTCCGACGTGTAAATAATGTCACCTGATTGAGTTCCAATGAACAAGGGTGTATAGGCGAGTGGGCTGCCAGCTGCTGCTTCTCACTACCTCTCCTTTGGCCTCCGTTTAAATTTGGATAGTAACCATGGTAATGAACGAACACTAGAATTACACCAGGCTGTCCTTGTAAATCTTCGGAAGGAAGGAACTGCAGATGCCGGTTTAAACCGAAGATAGACGCAAAAAGTTGGAGTAACTCAGCGGGGCAGGCAGCATCTCTGGAGAGAAGGAATAGATGACATTTTGGGTCGCGGCCCTTCTTCAGACTTCAGTTCCTCGACCCGAAACGCCGCCTATTCCTTTTCTCCAGAGATGCCGACTGACCCACTCAGTCACTATTTTTTGTTTTGTTTACTTCAGAGCTCCAGCGTGGAAACCTGCCCTTCGGCCCAACTATTCCACAATGACCAATAATCACCCATGCCCTAGGTCTACCCTACACACTAGGGGCAATTTACAGAAGCCAATTAGCCCACAAACCTGGACGTCTTTGGAGTGTGGGGGGAAGCCGGAGCACCCGGAGAAAACCCACATGGTTACAGGGGAAAAAGTACGAATTCTGTACAGACAGCACCCGTAGTCAGGATCGAACCCGGGTCCCTGGTGCTGTGAGGCAGCAACTCTACCGCTGCACCACTGTGCTGCACTATTTAAATATTTAGTATCTATCAGCTGTAATAAGCAGTGATGATTGGGTAAGGTCCGTGCTAAACAGAGGGAATGATACTGCCCCTGAGTCTGATTGTGCGTGCTTTCAAACTCCTGTATCTTCTGCTAGATGGGAGCAGGGAGAAGAAGGGATTTCTGGTGTGGAAGAGTATAGAATTGTACCCTTAACCCCTGTCCCACGGTACGAGTTCATTCCAAGAGTTCTCCCGAGTTTGCCCTGATTCCAACTCGGAGATTTACGGTAATGGCCGCTCGTCGGTACTCAGGGCTCTCGTGGACATTTTTCATCGTGTTGAAAAATCTTCACGAGTCTTCCCGTGCTTACCTGCCGTTAGCGAGTCTTCCCGAGTACCTGCCGTTAGTGCTAGGAGACGTCCCCAAGCTCCGACGTACCCGCTACAATCATTCTACGTGCTTACCACGAGTTTGATTTTTTTTTTTAACTCAGGAGAGCTCTTGGAATGAACTCGTACCGGTGGGACGGGGCTTGTGGAAATAAGGGGGAGCTGGGCTCTCGAGGGAGTTGGGGAACCTTTAAGTGTAGGAAGGAACTGCAGATGCTGAATTTACACACTGAAGCTCGCCACAAAAAGCTGGAGTGACTCAGCGATGATGTAGAGAGATATAGAACAAATGAATGAAAGATATGCAAAAAATATAACGATGATATAGGAAACAGACCATTGTTAACTGTTTTTTTGGGTGAAAACGAGAAGCTGGTGCGACTTGGGTGGGGGAGGGGTGGAGAGAGAGGGAATGCCTCTTGAAGTTATAGAAGTCAATATTCACACCGCTGAGGAACAGCACTTCATATTTCACTTGGGCAGCTTCTGAACATTGACTTCTTTAACCAAGTAACTCTTGCTTTCCCTCTCTCACCATCACTCCCCCTTCCCAGTTTTCCAACTGTCTCCGACTACATTTTATCACTGTTTGCTTTGGTGTTCCCTTCTCCCAGCTAACAATGATCTATTTGACATTTTCCTTGATCTGCATTCCCTTTGTCCCACTTTCACACCTTACACTTCCTTATCTCTATACCTCCCTCTCCCCTGACATCGGTCTGAAGACGGGGCTCGACCCGAAACGTCACCCAATCCTTCTCCAGAGATGCTGCCTGTCAGCATCTCTGGAGAAGGATTGGGTGACGTTTCGGGTTACTCCAACAATTTGTGCCACTCCTCGGTCTGCCCCACCCCACCAGCATCTGCAGTTCTTTCCCCCCACTGGGTTGTGAGCTGCCCAAGGGAACCTTAAAGTTAACTACCCCTGTCCCACTTAGGAAACCTGAACAGAAACCTCTGGAGACTTTGCGCCCCACCCAAGGTTTCCGTGCGGTTCCCGGAGGTTGCAGGTGATTGCCGGAGGTTGCAGGTAGTGGAAGCAGGTAGGGAGACTGACAAGAACCTCCGGGAACCGCACGGAAACCTTGGGTGGGGCGCAAAGTCTCCAGAGGTTTCCGTTCAGGTTTCCTAAGTGGGACAGGGGCTTAAACGTAGCCGGGTAAATTAGAGATGAAGAGTCCGCGGATTCTAAATATTAATTCCTGTATATATTTAGGCATCTAGTCCTTCTTCTCAAACTAGAATATGTATCTTTGTCAGAAGTCAGAGAGGAAGCGATTGCATAAAATATGGTAGCAAATCTTAAGCAAACTCATAGACTCAGAATTGATTTGTATTGAAGGAGGGAGTTAACCAAATTGGGGTAAGAGTGAAAAACAGATCCACACGCATATTTACATAAGGCGTATGCAGTAAGATTATTGGAATGTTGACAACATGAAGATATCTGGTCATCCCACAATGTAAACCATTACATCATTTCAGGTGCCACATATAATCCAGACTTTTAAGCTGCTGTGGATTTGTTAAGGAAATGTCCTTAATTATAGGTACGCAAAAATGCTGGAGAAACTCAGCGGGTGCAGCAGCATCTATGGAGCGAAGGACATAGGCCGAAACCCTTCTTCAGAAGCCTTAGTTACTCCAGCACCTTGCGTCATTTTATGTTAACCTCGCACCTGCAGTTCATCGTGCCTCATGTCAAGTCTATTCGTCACATACACATACGAGATGTGCAGTGAAATGAAAAGTGGCAATGCTCGCGGACTTTGTGCAAAAAGACAAACAAACAAACAACCAAACAAACTATAAACAGAATGTAACAGAACCACATATTCTTTTTCATATTAAATATTGTGGGCGGAAGGAAAAAGGGAAACAAACAGCAATTTAAAAAAAAAAGCAGTTGAGTAGTACAGTAAGGTTAGTCCCTGGTGAGATAGGAGTTTACAGTCCTAATGGCCTCTGGAAAGAAGCTTCTTCTCAACCTCTTGGGCATTTCTTTGCACGCCACTGCTCAGTACTAATATATCATGGGCTTGTGTTTCTTGATTAGCAAGGGTGTCGAGGGTTATGGGGAGAAGGCAGGAAAATGGGACTAGGAGGCAGAGATCAGCCATGATTGAATGGCGGAGTAGACTCGATGGGCTGAATGGCCTAATTCTACTCCTACATCTTGTGAACTTGTGTTTAGTTCGAGGCAAAAAATTACTTTGGGCCAAGGAAGCTAACTGCACTAAAGCAGAGAACTGATTAGTTTAGTTCAGAGATGCAGTGCGGAAACAGGCCGGTTGGCCCACTGAGTCCGCACCGACCAGCGATCCCCACATGTTGACACCACCCTACACTAGGGACAAATGTACATTTTATACTGAGCCAATTAACCTATAAACTTGTACGTCTTTGGAGTGTGGGAGGAAATTGGAGATATCACAGAAAAACCTCGCAGGTCACGGGGAGAACGTACAAACTCCGTGTAGACAATCACCCGTAGTCAGAATTGAACCTGCGCTGTAAGGCAGTAGCTCTACTGCTGTGCCACCATGCCACCTGTAGAACTGATGCAGAGACTTGATCCGAAATTAGATCCTCACTGTGTCTCCACAGATGCTGCTTGATCCAATGAGTTCTACCAGTAGTTTGGGTTTTTTCCTCCAGATTCCAGCATCTTCAGTCTATGTTGTCATCATTAGTCAATAATCTCACATAATTACATAATAATAGGAATCTGAGGGGTAACTTTTTCACACAAAGGGTGGTGGGGGTATGGAACGAACTGCCAGGGGAGGTAGTTGAGGCTGGGGCTATCCCAACATTTAAGAAACAGTTAGACAGGCACATGGATAGGACGGGTTTAGAGGGATATATGGGCCAAATGCAGGTAGATGGGACAAGTGTAGATGGGACCTGCTGATTGGAATGGGCAAGTTGGGCCGAAGGGCCTGTTTCTTGGCTGCATGACTCTATCTAAAAAATGATCACTGAACATAATCGCAAGTGCTATTTCTACTCTTGCAGTGATCACCATATCATTATTAATTAATTGTTATTTTTTCTTATATTATTTATGTATTTTGTTAATATACCTGTGAAGCTGCACCTGTATCGCCTCCTTAGCATCATAATTGACCAAAACGCACTGTACAGGCAGAAAAAGCCAAAGGTCAAATTCATTCAGCTCATCATGCCTACGCCGCCATTCAATCATGGCTGATCTATCTCTCCCTCCTAACCCCATTCTCCTGCCTTCTCCCCATAACCCCTGACACCCGTACTAATCCAGAATCTATCAATCTCCATCTTAAACATATCTATTGACTTGGCCTCCACAGCCTTCTGTGGCAATCAATTCTACAGATTCATCATCCAGTGACTAAATAAATGTCTCCTCATCTCCTTCCTAAAAGTATGTTCTTTAATTCTGAGGCTATGACCTCTGGTTCTAGACTCCCCCACTAGTGGAAACATGCTCTCCACATCCACTATCCAGGCTTTTCATTATCCGGTTTCAATGAGATTCCCCCTCATCCTTCTAAACTCCAGAGAGTACAGGCCCAGCACCGTTAAACACTCAATAGACAATATGTGCAGGAATAGGCCATTCGGCCCTTCAAGCCAGCACTGCCATTCACTGTGATTATGGCTGATCATCCACAATCAGTACCCCGTTCCTGCCTTCTCCCCACATCCCATGACTCCGCTATCTTTAACTCTAACTCTCTCTTGAAAGCATCCAGGGAATTGGCCTCCACTGCCTTCCGAGGCAGAGAATTCCACAGATTCACAACTCTCTGGGTGAAAAAGATTTTCCTCATCTCCATTCTAACTGGCCTACCCCTTATTCTTAAACTGTGGCCCCCTGGTTCTGCACACCCCCAACATGGAGAACATGTTTGCTGCCTCTAGCGTGTCCAATCCCTGAATAATCTTGTATGTTTCAATAAGATCCTCTCTCATCCTTCTAAATTCTAGTGTATACAAGCCCAGTCGCTCCATTCGTTCAACATATGACAGTCCCACCATCCTGGGAATTAACCTGGTGAACCTATGCTGCACTCCCTCAATCATACGTTAACCCATATTAATGTAACGCCTGGTTTCTTTGCTCTGTTTCACAGTTCAATAGTGTTTGGATTCCTGACCCTGATGAAGTCTGGTGCCCGGCAGAGATCGTCAAGGACTATCAGAGGGGATCTGATGTACTACTCCTGCAGCTGGAAAATGGCACAGTAAGTTGGCAGTGAATTATATATATTTGATGCACAGTTTCAAAAGCTTGCCAAATCAATCAACTATTGCTTTTACTCATTAGAAATCCATGTTTAGTTTAGTTTCAAGATCTACTTCTTGCGTATGGCGTGCACAGCCTAAAGTTGGAGGACAACTTGTTCAACTTGTTCTATTTGATTGTGCATGTCAGGTTGATTGCATTCGTTGAAACAGGGCGGACCACGTGAAGGTTGCAATCTCCCACCCCAGTTTAGAGATACAGCGTGGAAACGGGCCCTTTGGCCCACAGAGTCCACGCTGACCAGCGATCCCCGTTCACTAACACCAGCTTACACCCACTAGGGACAATTTACAATTATTACCAAGCCAATTAACCGACAAACCTGCACGTCTTTGGAGTGCAGGAGGAAACTGGAGCTTCCGGAGAAAACCCACGCAGGTCAGGGGAGAAATTTCGTACAGACAACACCCGTAGTCGGGATCGAACCCAGGTCTCTGGCGCTGTAAGGCAGAGCTTAGCGAGGTACAGTGAAAAGCGCTTGTCGCGTGATAACCAGTCAGCGGAAAGACTATACATGATTACAATCGAGCCGTCCACAGTGTAGAGATACACAATAAAGGGGAATAACATGAGCACAGTTAAAGTAAAAAAAATGCTGCTGCCAGAGGAGAGATTTAAAAGAGTGGAGCGATTGTTATGTGTGATTGCAGATCCACTCCTATGACACAAAGAGTTACCTTGCTTGGGCACCATCTTGGATTCGGTATCCCGTGTCCTGTTAATGTTACGTAGTATTACTGTGATTAATTTATTGGGTTATTGATTATTTATCTGTGTGTCATTGCATTAATGGGCCTGTAATGTTGCAGCATTGCATTGTCATCTTGCTGATACAAACTCACTGACAATGAAACAATCTTGACTCTCGACATCATTGCTGTACCGGCTGAGGTTTTAAATTAAACATTTAATTTCAATGGAGTTCAGGGCTACAAAGGCCCACCTTGTAAAAGTGAATATTCCACATTTGTGTAGGAAAGAACTGTAGATGCTGGTTTAAATCGAAGATAGACACAAAATGCCGGAGTAACTCAGCGAAACAGGCAGCATCGCTGGACTGAATGTTTTGGGTCGAAACGCTTCTTCCGACTCCTTTGTTCACACCTTTGTTCTCTGACACCCTATCATTAGTCATTCGAGCCCCTTTTACCCCTTCTTCACCTCCAGCCTTTCACACTTACTCCACCCATCCGTTAATCACCCCTCTCCCCCACCCCTCACCTGTATCCACCCATCGCTCACCAGGCTTTGCCCCACCCTCTTCTTCCTTCTCCAGCTTTCTTCCCTCCTCAGTCTGAAGAAGGGTCCCAGTCCAAAATGTCGCCTGTCCATTCCCTCCACAGATTAGTTTAGTTTAGAGATGGAATCTGGTTCTTTGGCCCACCGAGTCCGTGCAGACCAGCGATCCCCATTATACAAGCACACATTCCACACTTAGGGACAATTTATAATTGTTCCCGAAGCCAATTAACTTACAAACCTGTACGTCTTTGGAATGTGGGAGGAAAATCCGGAGAAAACCCACACGGTCATGGGGAGAACGTACAAACTCCACATAGACAGCACATGTAGTCAGGATTGAACCCGGGTCTCTGGTGCTGCAAGGCAGCAACTCTACTGCTGCGCCACCATGCCCTCCAGTTGCTCCCTGAACGGATGAGTTCCTCCAGCACTTTGTGCTTTGCTCAAGATTGCAGCATCTGCAGTGCCTTGAATCTCTCTAGAATATAACGGCTGTAGGTTTGGTATTGAAGTAAATCTCCTTGCCTACGCTTGGCACATACAAGATGCTCAACCGATTTCTTTCAAAGTGTTTCCAGTACAATTTGTTCCCTTTGTTCTGTCAAACAGTGACTAGCGTGTTTGACGTGAGCTGCCAAGAGCTCTCATAACACGCAGTCAGACAAACACCACCACAGAAGATGTGTTTGAAGTCTCCAAACCAATTGAGAGGTTGCCATTAGAGATTTTGCAATAAGGCTTGATAGATATTTATGTGGATGTTGCAGGGACTAGAGGGTGTGAGCTACAGGGAGAGGTTGAATAGGCTGGGTCTCTATCGCTTGGAGCATAGGAGGAAGAGGGGTGATCGTATAGACGTGTACAACATCATGAGCGGAATAGATCAGGTAGATGGATAGAAATGTACAGAGTCTCTTGTCCAGAGTAGGGGAATCGAGGACCAGAGGACATTGGTTCAAGTTGAAGAAGAAAAGATTTAATAGGAATCTGAGGGGTAACTTTTTTCACACAAAGGGTGGTGGGTGTGTGGAACAAGCTGCCAGATGAGGTAGTTGAAGCTGGGACTATCCCAATGTTTAAGAAACAGTTAGACAGGTACATGGATCGGACAGGTTTGGAGGGATATGGACCAAGCACAGGCAGGTGGGACTAGTGTAGCCGGGACATGTTGGGCAAGTTGGGCCAAAGGGCCTGTTTCCACACTGTATCACTCTATGACTCTCTATATTCAGTGTGACATTAAGGAACAAACTTGCTAATGTTGGAAATCAGTCATAGCTGAGTCAGCACCTGGTTAATGTAGTGGACAGCCTGTGTTTCAGTCAGACTAGTTAACCAAGATAAACTGTGGATTTACATACTGGGTTAAAAATTGTTTCACAGTCCAAAAGTATATGTTAAGCCAGCCATGCACTGTGAGTCAACACTGTGGCGCAGCGGTAGAGTTGATGCCTTACAGCGCCAGAGACCAGGTTTGATCTTGACTATGGGTACAGTCTGTATGGAGTCTGTATAAGGGGTAATTCTCTGCCACAGAAGGTAGTTGAGGCCAGTTCATTGGCTATATTTAAGAGGGAGTTAGATGTGGCCCTTGTGGCTAAAGGGATCAGGGGGTATGGAGAGAAGGCAGGGATGGGATACTGAGTTGGATGATCAGCCATGATCATATCGAATGGCGGTGCAGGCTCGAAGGGCCGAATGGCCTACTCCTGCACTTATTTTCTATGTTTCTATGTAAGCCATTTAGAATGGAGATGAGGAAAAACTTTTTCACACGGAGGGTTGTGAGTCTGTGAAATTCTCTGCCTGAGAAGGCAGTGGAGGCCAATTTTCTGGATTCTTTCAAGAGAGAGTGAGGTAGAGCTCTTAGAGATAGCAGAGTCGGGGGATATGGGGAGAAGGCAGGAATGGGGTACTGATTGTGGATGATCAGCCATGATCACTGTGAATGGCGGTGCTGGCTCGAAGGGCCGAATGGCCTACTCCTGCACCTATTGTCTATTGAGTTTGTACGTTCTCCCGGTGGCCACGTGGGATTTTTCCGGATGCTCCGGTTTCCTCCCACTCTCCAAAGCGTCCAGGTTTGTTGGTTGTCCAAAAGGGTTTCGGCCCGAAACGTTACCTATTTCCTTCGCTCCATAGATGCTGCTGCACCCGCTGAGTTTCTCCAGCATTTTTGTGTACCTTCAGGTTTGTTGGTTAATAGGCTCTGTAAATTGTCACTAAGGTGCAGGGTGGGACTGGTGTATGGGTGAGTGTTGGTCAGTGTGGACTCAGTGTGCTGATCACTTGTTTCCATGCTGTGTCTCTAAACTAAACTAACAACATCTAAACACATCCACATTGAGGTCATTGCTACACTTTCCCCTCCAATTTCCCACAGACCATGGTTTCTGCAGTCCTCCAAGTTATTGTTCCTGCCTGGTGTATAATCAGTAGCTGAGCAATCTTTAGACTTTAGAGATAATACAGCGTGGGAAATAGGCCCATCGGCTCACAGAGTCCCTGCCGCCAACGATCACCACGTACACAAGCACTACCCTGCACACACTAGGGAAAATTTACAATTTTAACGTTGCCAATTAACCTACAAACCTGCACGTCTTTGGGGTGTGGGAGGAAACCTGAGCACCCGGAGAAAACCTGTGGTGACAAGGGGGAACATACAAGTTCCGTACTATCAGCTCCGTAGTCAGGATCAAACCCGGGTCTCTGGCGCTGCAAGGCAGCAACTCTACCACTGCGCCAACATTGCCGCTCTGGAGTTAGAACATTTCAGCGAACATTTTTGGCATCTGCAGTTCCTTCATTCACGGGAAAGAATGCAAGTTCCTTTATATATTTCGGTTCTGTTGATTTCTTTGTGAGCTTCATCTATTTTCCTGATTATTTCATTTGATTAATTTTTAAGCATGGTTTTGAATGTCTATTGTACCTGAAACTAAATATGGAGATGACAGTCAAACAGGTTTCCCCACCCTCTCGGCTCTTCATTTGACTAAAGCCTTTCATGTGGATCGAGAATATAGGAGGGAGCATTCTTCAAATTCTTTAGTTGTCGCAGTGGTGACAAAGGCTAACATATGACTGCATTTAATTAGCATGTCTGTACTTCTAACATTACAGCTTTAGAAATTTATGAATGTGGCTAAACTCAACCTTTGGACAGATTCTTTCCATTTCTGGAGTAACTCGGTGGGTCAGGCAGCATCTCTGGAGGGAAGGAATGGGAACGTTCCATGTCGAGACGGTCTGAAGAAGGGTCTCGACCCGGAACGCCCCCCCCCCATTCCTTCTCTCCAGAGGTGCTGCCTGGTCCGCTGAGTTACTCCAACTTTTTGTGTCTATCTTCGGTTTAAACCAGCATCTACAGTTCCTTCTTACACATAACTTGTCCCTATTGTGTAGAGATCAGTTCAGCTCAGTATAGTTTATTGTCACGTGTGCCGAGGTACAGGGAAAAGCTTTTGTTGCGTGCTATCCGGTCAGCGGAAAGACAATGCATGATTACAATCGAGCTATTTACAGTGTATAGATACATGATAAGGGAATAACCTTTGGTGAAACGAAAGCCAGCAAAGTCCGATCAATGATAGTCCGAGGGTCACTGCTCTCTAGTTGTGGTAGGATGATTCAGTTGCCTGATAACAGCTGGGAAGAAACTGTCCCTGAATCTGGAGGTGTGCATTTTCACACTTCTGTACCTTTTGCCTGATGGGAGAGGACAGAAGAGGGAGTGGCCAGGGTGCGACTATTCCTTGATTATGCTGCTGGCCTTGCCGAGGCAACATGAGGTATAAATGGAGTCAATGGAAGGGAGGTACACAAAATTGCTGGGGAAACTCAGCGGGTGCAGCAGCATCTATGGAGCGATGGAAATAGGCGACGTTTCGGGCCGAAACCCTTCTTCAGACTGATGGGGGGTGGGGGGGGGGGGGAGAAGGAAGGAAAAGGGGAGGAGGAGGAGGAGCCCGAGGGCGGGCGAATGGGAGGGTGGGAGGAGACAGCTAGAGGGTTAAGGAAGGGGAGGAGACAGCAAGGGCTAGCAAAATTGGGAGAATTCAATGTTAATGCCATCCGGACGCAAGGTCCCCAGACAGAATATGGAAGGGAGGTTGGTTTGTGTGATGGTCTGAGCTGCGTCCACAATTTGCTGCAATTTCCTGCAGTCTTGGATGGAGCTGTTCCCAAACTATGCTGGTGATGCATCCCGATAAAATGCTTTCTCCGGCGCATCTGTAGAAGTTGGTGAGAGTTGTATGGGACGTGCCGAACTCTTCATCCTCTCCCTTCTTCACCCCCAGCTCATCCCTTCCATTTATGGATATTTCTACTTCCATTTTGGCTTGGGATGAGGCAGAAACTTTCACTGCAAACCTATGTTCTCCCATGGCTGAAGAAGGCCCCGACCTGAAAAATTCTCCCGGGTGAACGTGTGGGTTTTCCCCAGGTGCTCCGGTTTCCCCCCCTACACTCCAAAGACGTACAGGTTGGAAGGTCAATTGGCTTTGGTAAAATTGTAAATTGTCTCCAGTGTGTGGAGGATAGTGCTAGTGTACGGGGTGATTACTGGTCAGCGTGGACTCGGTAGGCCGACGAGCCTGTTTCTGTGCTGTGTTTCTAAAATAAAGTCTGAAGGTTTGTCAATTTGGAAAACAAGGCAATTATAAAAACATGGCATCTCTGATTCATGCCAAGGAATTGGTTTGATACTAAATTTCCGCTGTCGTTGTAATCCCGGCGAATCTAGATCGGTACGTAATTCCAACAAGTACATTTGAAAAGGAAACATTCTTTCTTTCACTGTTTGTTTTGGGCATTATAGGAGCTGAAATATCCGGTGGATCCGGTGAAGTCACTGTTGCCGCCTCTGCGGAACCCGGACATCCTGGTGGGTGAGAATGACCTCACGGCGCTCAGTTACCTCCACGAGCCCGCAGTTCTACACAACCTCAAGGTCCGCTTCGTGGATTCCAAACTCATCTACACTTACTGTGGTAAGTTATGGGCAGCGGGACGGCGCAGTGGTAGAGCTGCTGCCTTGCAGCACCGAGGACCCGGGTCCGATCCTGACCACGGGTGCTTGTCTGAACGGAGTTTGTACATTCTCCCCGTGACCAGCGTGGGTTTTCTCCAGGTGCTCCAGTTTCCTTCCACACTCCAAAGATGTGCAGGTTTGTAGAGGTTAAATTGTAAATTGTCCCGAGTGTGTGTTGGATAGCGTTGGTGTGCGGGGATCGCTGGTCGGCGTGGACTCGGTGGGACGAAGGGCCTGTTCCCGCACTGTATCTCCAAACTAAACCAATGCAGCTGCAAAGGGTAAATAGAGTCATAGAGGGCAACACAGTGTCGCAGCGAAAGTTGCTGCCTTACAGCGCCAATGACCTGGGTTTGATCCGGACTACGGATGTACTCAGCCTTGGGTGAGTTGGCACCTGTTACTAAAGTAGACAACCTGTGTTTCAGTCATACCAGTTAACCACGGGTTTCTCCTGGTGCTCAGGTTTCCACCCACATTCCAAAGATGTACAGGTTTGTCGGCTTCTGTAAATTTACCCGAGTGTGTAGAATAGAACTAGTGTACGGGTGATCATTGGTCAGCATGGACTCGGTGGGCCGAAGGGCCTGTTTCCACACTGTATCTCTAAATCTAAAACTAAAAGCTGTTTAGCATGGTAAGAGGCCGTTCAGCCCTCCTTGCCCATTCCGACCAAGTTAGCAAGCTGGCTAATCCCATTTACTAGCATGTGGCCCCAAATCCTTCCTGTCCATATATCCGTCCAAATGCTAGTGATTGAATGAACGATATAGCGTTCAATCAGGAAAGGCTCCATGCTCACCATCGATCACACACTCGCAATAGTTCTGTGTTCTCCCGCTTTCTCATCCACTCCTTACACACTAGGGGCAATTTGCAGAGGCCAATTAACCTACAAATCTGCACATCTTTAGGCTGTGGGAGGAAAATGGAGCACCCAGAGGAAACCCATGTAGGCACAGGGAGAAGGTGCAAACTCCTCACAGACAGCACCTGAGATCAGGATCGAACCTGGGTCTCTGGCACTGTGAGGCAGCAGCTCTATCAGCTGTGCCACTGTGAACCCCCCCCCCCCCTTCCCACCCCCATGTCTTTTAGTATATAATGGTAAGTGTTGTTTCTGGTTTATTTTAGGTATCATACTTGTGGCTATTAATCCATACAAACAGCTACCCATCTATGGGGATGTCATCATCCATGCCTACTGTGGGCAGAACATGGGCGATATGGATCCTCATATCTTTGCCGTGGCGGAGGAAGCGTACAAGCAAATGGCCAGGTTAATCCTTCCATTCGATGGGTTCAAAATGAAAGTCAGATCCATGTCCATGAATGATGGGGACCCGTGTAACGTTTCTGTGAGATTGTAAATGCGCCATCAAAATCAATTCCACTTTCAAACAGAAATCCGATACAATTCAATGAAAATCCTGGTTTCAAAAGTGCATCAGGTTCTTGGATGTTACCAAGGCCTGACCATTTCTCCTTCCATCCCCACCGTTTTGTATGTGATTAATATTTATAAATAGTTTTCAATGTTTGCATGTTTATCCAATGGAAGATGCTGCCTTAGGGCGGCACGGTGGCGCAGCGGTAGAGCTGCTGCCTCGCGGCGCTGGAGACCCGGGTTCGATCCTGACCTTGGGTGTTTGTGCGGAGTTTGCACGTTCTCCCCGAGACCACGTGGGCTTCCTCTGGGTGCTCCGGTTTCCTACCACATCCCCAATATGTGGTTGTTACAACACAAAATACGTGCTGGATTTTAGGTTAGTTAGCTTATAAACTTGCCCCTAACGTGTCGGAAGTGGATGAGATAATGGGACAACATAGAAGAACTAGTTAGAATGGGTCGGCATGGACTTGGTAGACCGAAGGGCCTTTTTCCATGCTGTATCTTTCAATCAAGAAATGCTGATAGTAATTTGAGATTTGGATACAATGATTAAGTGCTAATCTTAATTTAGGATGCCAACAATCCTATTCACCATATGTTGTATGTGTTTGCCTCTTCAATGTGAAGCTGGACAGCATGGAAACAGGCCCTCCAATCTATTTTGGTTCTGCTAAATAAGCTAGTCCTGTTTGGTCCATAGCCATCTAAACCCTTCCTATCCCTATATCTGTCCCTATATCAGAAATGTATTTTAAAAGTCTTAATTACATCCACTTCTACAGCTTCCTCTGGCTTCAATTTATGAATGTTTTCCCACAAGGTCATGTACTATTAATTTTAGTTGTGTTTCAAGCAGATGAAATTCCTTGAAGGGGAACTAAATGCTATGCCTCCTAATGTTAGGAAGAATCGGAACCAGTCTATCATCGTGAGCGGAGAGTCCGGTGCTGGCAAGACTGTATCTGCCCGATATGCCATGAGATATTTTGCCACTGTCAGCAAATCCAGCAGCAAGGATTGTGTCGAAGATAAAGTCCTTGCGTCCAATCCTATAACGGAGGTAGGAAGTGGTACCGCAGTTAAATAATCAATAACCTTGAAACGATTAAAATCCTTAACAAAGCTAATTAGATAATCCATTGTTTGGTGTAAATTATGAGTTATATTTTTGATCATTTGTTATTAGTGCTGGTTTGCATATCAATTCAAAGCTAAACTGCGTTTATCACCATTTTTTCTATCAATATACTGTGCTTTTTTTTTAATTTTGTGACCAATCAACTTTTAATTTAATAAACAAATAACTAAATAGGGTGGCACAGTGGCAAAGTGGTAGAGTTCTAGAGTCATAGAGTGATACAGTGTGGAAAAAGGCCCCTTGCAGCAATATCTCCTTGTTTCCAGGCCATTGGAAATGCAAAGACAACACGTAATGACAACAGCAGCCGCTTCGGTAAATATACCGAGATCAGCTTCGATAACCGATATCGCATCATCGGCGCTAACATGAGAACGTACCTGCTGGAAAAGTCCCGCGTGGTCTTTCAGGTAAGGGTCACACTGATGTATTCCCATACTGACCTTTCTGTCCTGGGCCTCCTCCATTGTCAGAGTGAGGCCCAGCGCAAATTGGAGGAACAGCACCTCATATTTCGCTCGGGCAGCTTACACCCCAGCGGTATGAACATTGACTTCTCTAATTTCAAGTAACTCTTGCTTTCCCTCTCTCCCAATCCCTCCCCCCTTCCCAGTTCTCCGACCAGTCTTGTTATCTCCGGCTACATTTTATCTCTGTTTGCTTCGTTGTTACCTTCTCCCAACTAACAATGATCTATTCTACATTTTCCTTGATCTCCATTCCCTTTGCCCTGGATTCACGCCTTACACTTCCTTATCTATGTATCTCCCTCTCCCTTAACATCTGTCTGAAGAAAGGTCTTGACCCGAAATGTCACCCTTTCCTTCTCTACAGAGATGCCTCCTGTCCCGCTGAGTTACTCCAGCATTTTGTGTCTATCTTCGGTTTAAACCAGCATCTGCAGTTCCTTCCTGCACACAATGTATGGTTTTAGAGTCGTAGGGTGATGCATTGTGGAAGCAGGCTCTTCTGCCCAACTTGCCCACACTGGTTAACATACCCCAGCTACACTAGTCCCACCTGCCTGCACTTGGTTCATATCCCTCCAAACCTGTCCTATCCATGTACCTGTCAAACTGTTTCTTAAATGTTGCGATAGTCCCTGCCTCAACTACCTCCTCTGGCATCTTGTTCCATACACCCTCTGTGTGAAAAAGCTGCACTGTTTTATGTTCTGTTGTGCACCATCACATATTAACCAACTCGTAGTTTTACGCACCATTCCTATTTCATGCTGAATTGTTGGCTCATGATATCAAATGATAAAGCACCCCGATGTTCCAATTATACCCCCACTTTTGCAATAACTTTGCCATATCTATTTGTAATATTTAGACAGAAAATGAGAGGAATTATCATATATTCTACCAACTCTGTGCATCTGCTGACAGAAAGGAGTTCGAGCATCTAAAATTAGGTAGGTGTTTTGACAACTTCCTACTTTGAAATCTATTTCATGGCAAGTTGTTTTAGTCTGCTGACAAAATATCTGTGATACAATCAGGGCGACATTAGTGAAATATAGTTTCTCTGTAATAACAAGAAACTGCAGATGCCGGTTTATACCAAAGATAGATACAAAATGCTGAAGTTACTCTGCAGATCAGGCAGCATCTCTGGAGAAGAGGGTGGCAAATGGCACAGCAGGAGAGTTGCTGCCTTGCAGCACTAGGGATGGGGTTGGAGATTGCGACCTTCATGTGGTCCACCCTGTTTCAACAAATGCAATCAACCTGGCGTGCACAAACAGAAGATCAAATAGAACAATAGATCAACCCGTCTGAAGAAGGGTTTCGGCCCGAAACGTTGCCTTTTTCCTTCGCTCCATAGATGCTGCTGCACCCGCTGAGTTTCTCCAGCCTTTTTGTGTACCATCAAATAGAACAAGTTGTCTTACAACTTTAGGCTGTGCACGCCATACGCAGAAGAAGAAGCACTAGGGACCCTGGTTCAATTCTGACTAAGGGTACTGTCTGTACAGAGTTTGTACGATCTCCCTGTGACCATGTGGGTTTTCTCCAGGTGCTCCAGTTTCCTCCACACATTCCAAAGACGTGCAGGTTAATTGCCTTCTGTAAATTGTGCAGGATGTGAAATAGGGTTAACATAGAACCAGTATATGGGTGATCCTTGGTCAGCGTAGACTCAATGGGCTGAAGGGCCTGTTTCCACATTGTATGTCTAAACTAATCTAACATAGATAGGTGAGGAAATTCGACTGAGGAAAAGTCCCGACCCAAAACATCACCTATCCATTTTCCTATTCAGACTATTATCTAAATGGTGGCCGACTAGGAAAAGGGGAGATGCAGCGAGACCTGGGTGTCATGGTACACCAGTCATTGAAAGTAGGCATGCAGGTGCAGCAGGCAGTGAAGAAAGCGAATGGTATGTTAGCTTTCATAGCAAAAGGATTTGAGTATAGGAGCAGGGAGGTTCTACTGCAGTTGTACAGGGTCTTGGTGAGACCACACCTGGAGTATTGCGTACAGTTTTGGTCTCCAAATCTGAGGAAAGACATTATTGCCATAGAGGGAGTGCAGAGAAGGTTCACCAGACTGATTCCTGGGATGTCAGGACTGTCTTATGAAGAAAGACTGGATAGACTTGGTTTATACTCTCTAGAATTTAGGAGATTGAGAGGGGATCTTATAGAAACTTATAAAATTCTTAAGGGGTTGGACAGGCTAGATGCAGGAAGATTGCTCCCGATGTTGGGGAAGTCCAGGACAAGGGGTCACAGCTTAAGGATAAGGGGGAAATCCTTTAAAACCGAGATGAGAAGAACTTTTTTCACACAGAGAGTGGTGAATCTCTGGAACTCTCTGCCACAGAGGGTAGTCGAGGCCAGTTCATTGGCTATATTTAAGAGGGAGTTAGATGTGGCCCTTGTGGCTAAGGGGATCAGAGGGTATGGAGAGAAGGCAGGTACGGGATACTGAGTTGGATGATCAGCCATGATCATATTGAATGGCGGTGCAGGCTCGAAGGGCCGAATGGCCTACTCCTGCACCTAATTTCTATGTTTCTATGTTTCTCCAGAGATGCTGCCTGACCCGCTGAGTTACTCCAGCCTTGTGTGTCTCTCTTTGGTATAAACCAGCATCCGCAGTTCTCTGTTACGATATTTGTGAACTAAAGTTTCCCTATGTTGTCTTACACCTTTTCTAATGAGATCAATTTAAATTATTCACAGATGTTGCAGAAAACTTCAGTTACGTGAGCAAGGGTGGAAACGCTGTCATTGACGGCGTCAACGACCAGACTGATTTCATTGAAACTCAAAAAACTTTTTCGCTGCTGGGTACGTGTGGGGGATTGGCACAACTTCTGACGTGGGTCAGTGTTATTGTAATATTGTTCCCTGCCCTTGGAACAAAGTTGCTCCCTTATCCCTTTCTGTCAGGGCAACACAGTGGCGCAGCGGTAGAGTTGCAGCCTTACAGCGTTCGCAAGACCCGGGTTCGATCCCGACTACGGGTGCTGTCAGTACGTTCTCCCCGTGACCTGCGTGGGTTTTCTCCGAGATCTTCTGTTTCCTCCCACACTCCAAAGACGTACAGGTTTGTAGGTTAATTGGCTTGGTGCAAATGTAAATTGTCCCTAGTTTGCGTAAGACAGTGTTAATGTGCGGGGATCGCTGGTCGGCCCGGAGGGTCTGTTTCTGCGCCGTATCTCTTTTAAAAAAAAAAAAAAAAATCTAAAATCTGATTGAGGTGGCTCTGGCTGAGGTTCCTTGTGATAAAATAGATGAAACAGTCAATGGAAATGGAAATCTGTATTTCAGGTCTGAACAAAGACTTTCAAATGGATGTCTTCAAAGTATTGGCAGGAATTCTTCACTTGGGAAATGTACAAATTAGATCTTTGAGTGAAGAAAAATCTGAAGTCAAAGTAAGTTTGCAGCATTTAAATCTATCGTGATTTATGATCCACCGCTGATTTTCCGGCAACTCCCGTTCCAGAGCCTTGCCGTATTATCCGTTTTGCCGGACCGACAGAGGTCACGGCCTTTGGGGGGGGGCAGAGATACGGAGTCGGCCTCAGAGGTCGGCTATGGGTCCGGTTCTGCCAACTCCGACCGGGACTGAGCTCCAGAGCCCCGGTCACAGGCGACAAATTCAACCCGCCGATCGGCCGCGCTAATCCTGATGAGGTCAAGATCGCCACGTCCCCGGACCAAGGCACCACATTTTCAGGTGGGAATTCCCGGGGGATTTCTCGTGTGATGGCATAACTTAATCCAGATTAAAGGAGGTGCCGAATCACCAGTTGCTGAAAAATCGGTGGTGGACCTATACAATATTACTCTGTATGTTTAACATTGATGCTCCACTGATATTGATTGATTGATTGATTGAGTAATTGATTGATTGAAACAGCATGAAACAGGCCCTTCGGCCCACCGAGCTGACCATCGATCACGCCCTCATACTATTTTCTATGCTATCCCATTTTCGCATCCACTCCCTACGCACTAGGGGCAATTTTACGGAGGCCAATTAACCCTCAAACCTGCTGGTCTTTGGGCTACGGGGGGAATCCAGAACACCCGTAGGAGACCCACACAGTCACAGGGAGAACGTGCAAACACCACACGGACAGCACCCAAGGTCAGGATTGAACTGTGGATTCTGGCGCTGTGAGGCAGCAGCTTTATCAACACTGCCACTCTCAGATTAATCCCTCCATTCCAGGAATTGTCTGGTAAATCTTTGTTACTCTCCCTCTATTAGGGTCATGCTTCCTTACCCAAGAAGATCAGAGCAGTACTCAATACTCCCGATGTAGTCTCAACAGGGCTTTGTGTAATTGGAACAATATATCTCCATCCTCCACTCAAAACATTGTGCAATAAAGCCGAACATGACATTTGCCTTCCTAATCATAGAAACATAGATACAGGAGTAGGCCCTTCGAGCCAGCACCGCCATTCAATATGATCATGGCTGATCATCCAAAATTAGTACCCCGTTACTGCTTTTTCCCCATATCCCTTGATTCCCTTAGCCCTATAAAGAGCTAAATTAATACGGAGACGGCTACAGAGCTTTGAAGTCTAAAGGGCCTGTTCCACTTGGGCGTCGTTTGCGCGTCAGGCAGATGGCGTGCGATGATTTTGTATATCCCCAAATCCTGGGGCGCCCTGCACGTCACCACGTACCATGCGCGTGTAATGCGCACCATGCGCTCATCACGTGCGCGTCACGACCAGTGTGTCGTGAGGTGTAAATGATGTCGCGTAAATGACACCCACGTGGGACGGGCCCTAAAGAATGAACTTGTAATGATCATCCACCTACTTTGTTTGCTTATAAACAGCGCGACGATCATCATCTTCGAGTGTTTAGTGAACTTCTTGAGCTGAAGGTGGAGGAGATGGCTTACGGACTCTGCCACCGAAAGATTGCTACCGGCTCGGACACTGTGATCAAACCCATGACCAAAGTTCAAGCAGTCAACGCCAGGGATGCATTGGCCAAGCACATCTACTCCAAGCTCTTCAGCTGCATCGTGGAGCACATCAACAAGGCTCTGCAGTTTTCCGGAAAGCAACACACCTTCATTGGTGTATTGGACATTTATGGGTAATGGCAACCGTGTATGATGTGTTCATTCTGCAGGGAGATATCAGTGTTGTTTTTAGTTTAGAGATACAGCACGGAAACAGACCCTTTGGCCCATCGATCCGCGCCGACCAGGGATCCCCGCACACTAATGCTATCTTACACACACTAGGGACAATTGACAATCATACCAAGCTGATTAACCCACAGACCTGTACGTAGTTAAAGTGTGGGAGGAAACTGGAGCACCTGGAGAAAACCCACGTGGTCGCAGGGAGAACGTACAAACTCCGTAGAGACAAGCACCCGTAGTCAGGATCGAACCCGGGTCTCTGGCGCCGTAAGGCAGCAGCACGATCGCTGTGCTACCATGCCACCCATACTTCAAGCCATAGAGCTGTACAGCATGGAAACCGGCCCTTCAGCCCGTCATGTCCATGGTGACCATGTTGACATTCCAGGCTAATCCAGTTTGCCTGTATAAAACCACAAGATATAGAAGCAGAAGTTGGCCATTTGGCCCATCAAATGTGTACTGTCATTTGATAATGGATGATCTATTTTTCCCTCACAACCCCATCTCCTGCCTTCCCTCTGAAACCTTTGATGCCCTTACCAATCAAGAACCTATCAGCCTCCGTTTTAAAAATACCTGATGACTTGGCCTCCACAGCCGTCTATGGGAATGAATTCAATAGGTTCATCATCCTCTAGCTAAAGAAATCCTCATCTTTCTAAATGTGCGTCTTTTCCCTCTGAGGCAGTGGCCTTTAGTCCTGGACTCTACCACACATGGAGATATCCTCCACATCCACTCTAACGAGACATTTCATTATTCGGCAGATTATTTGGTCGATAGCCATTTAAACTCTCCTTATGAATAACATGAGTTTTCCTCAGTCCATGGTATCTAATGTGGAACAGCACTCGGTGTTTAGTTCAGTTTGGTTTAAAGATACGGCATGGAAACAGGCCCTTCGAGTCCGTACTGACCAGCGACCCCCGCACACTAACACTACCCTACACACACAAGAGACAATTTTACATTTACACCAAGCCAATTAACCTACAAACCTGTACGCCTTTGGCGTGTGGGAGTAAACCGAAGATTTCAGAGAAAACCCACGCAGGTCACGGGGAGAACGTGCAAACTCCGTACAGACAGCACCCGTAGTCATGATTGAACCCTTGTCTCTGGCGCTGTGAGGCAGCAACTCTACTGCTGTGCCACCATGCCACACCATGTTCTAGTTGACAAAACTGCAAGATGCTCAAAATTGGACCCTCTAACCCTTGGTTAAATGTTGCCATTGTACCAGCAAGCACGTGAATCTGTAGACAACAAGGAACTGCGATGCTAGTTTACGCAAAAAGACAGAAAGCGCTGGTGAATCTGACTGTGTGACGTGGGTTTTTATTGTAATATGTTCGTTCAAAAGACAAGTAAAGGTTGTTATTTGTATCCCTTTAGGTTTGAAACCTTTGACATGAATAGTTTTGAACAGTTCTGTATAAATTATGCCAATGAAAAACTGCAACAGCAATTTAATTTGGTGAGTATTTGGACTGCCTGCTTCATTTATATTATGTTTGTCAATTTGATTATAATTTTATCCTTGATAAACAGTGACAATGACTGTATTTAACTACCCATATCTTTGCACTAAATGTTGCCGTTACAGTTTAGTTTATTGTCACGTGTACTGAGGTACAGTGAAAAGATTTTGTTGCGGGCTAACCAGTCAGCAGAAAGATAATACATGGTCACATTTACAGCGTATAGATACACGATAAAGAAATAATGTTTAGTGCAAGGTAAAGCCAATCAAGGATAGTCCAAGGGTCATCAATGAGGTAGATAGTAGTTCAGGACTGCTCTCTGGTTGTGGTAGGATGATTCAGTTGCCTGATAAAAGCTGGGAAGGTGTGCGTTTTCACACTTCTAAACTTTTTCCCGATTGGAGAGGGGAGACGAGGGAGAGACCAGGGGGCGACTTGTCATTGATTATGCTGCTGCCCCTTGACGATGCAGCGTGAGGTATCAATGGAAGGGAGGTTGGTTGGTGTGATGGTCTGGGCTGCATCCACAATTCGCTGCAATATCCTGCGGCCTTGGATGGTGCTGTTTCCAAACCAAGCTGTGATGTTTCTTGATTATGACTATCGCCCCATAGATCTGCTGTGCCAGTGCATTGAGCAAGTCAAAGACTGGATGTGCCAAAATTTCCTCCAACTAAATAAGGACAAAACGGAGATAATTGTTTTTGGTGCTAAAAAAGAAAGGCTTAAAGTAACCCAACACCTTCCCTCTCTGTCCGTGAAAACTTCAAACAAAGCCAGAAATCTTGGGGTTATTATGGATTCAGATTTACATTTCGACAGTCACATCAAATCAGTAACAAAATCGGCCTACTATCACCTTGAAAACGTAGCAAGATTAAGAGGCCTCATGTCAGCTCAAGACTTAGAAAAACTTGTACATGCCTTTATTATTAGTAGGCTAGATTATTGTAACGGTTTCCTTGCAGGTCTTCCGAAAAAAACTGTCAGGCAGCTACAGCTTGTTCAGAACGCTGTTGCTAGAGTTCTAACAAAGACCAAAAAATTTGAACACATTACACCAATTCTTAAATCCTTACATTGGCTCCCTGTATGTCTTCTAGACCGCTAAGATCTTCTGAAACCAATCTGTTAGTGATTCCCAGAGTAAATACAAAACATGGGAAAGCAGGATTTAGTTACTATGCAACAAATAGCTGGAATAAACTTCCTGAAGATTTAAGACTTGCCTCAACTTTGACCACTTTTAAAACAAGACTGAAAACTTTTATGTTTACTTTAGCTTTCAGCTAAATCTTAACTACATTGCACTTTTAACTTTTGCACTTTTTATAATGCATTTTTAATTTTGCTTTTCTTTTCTTTTAATTCTATTTTATTTCATTTTATTATTTCATTTTATTGTATGACATGTTTTTATGTGAAGCACTTTGAGTCTGCCTCGTGTATGAAATGTGCTATATAAATAAGGTTGCCTTGCCTTGTCTTGCCTTGATTAAATGCTTTAAATAGTCTGTTGTATCCTTTATCCTTTATCTATGCTCTGTGGACGACTTAATTATATTTATGTGTTGTCTTTTTTTACTGGATAGCATGCAAATGAAGACTTTTCACCCTATCTTGATACACGTGACAATAATAAGCTAAACTGACTATAATATTTTAAAAAATGACGATTAAACGTTTTAAAGGTGAATCTGCAGAATTCTTTGGCACAGAAGGCTGTGGAGGTCAAGTCAATGGATATGTTTAAGTCCGGGATAGATAGATTCTTGATTAGTACGGGTGTCAGAGGTTATGGGGAGAAGGCAGGAGAATGGGGTTAGGAGGGAGAGATAGATCAGCCATGATTGAATGGCGGAGTAGACTTGATGGGCCGAACGGCCTAATTCTACTCCTATCACATGACCTGATAAATATATTAATCTCTCCAGCATGTGTTTAAACTGGAACAAGATGAATACATGAAGGAGGACATCCCATGGACATTGATAGAGTTCAACGATAACCAGCCGTGCATTGACTTGATAGAGGCTAAGATGGGCATATTGGAGTTGCTCGATGAGGAATGTCTGGTAAGTAGGACGTTCTTAAATAATTGTTGACTGTTTAAGAGACGCTGGCAATCCATATTCCACCTGGGTAGCTCACAACACAAAGGTACAAACGCTGACATCTCCAATTTCACGTCACTCTCCCCCTCCACTCTGGTGTGCACACATGCCCCCCACCATCTCCCTCCACCCTGGTCAACTCCACACAACTCCATACGGCTCCGGCGATCGAAGTGGGACCGGCCCTGCGAGGCCGTATGTCTCAAGTGACCACGTTAGGTTGCGCTTGATGCATGGAGTCGCATGCTCATGGGACAGGCCCTTTAGGTAACTGCTGTGATGTCCAAAGGGAAGAGCATGAATGATGCCACTGGTCATTCTTGTTGTTGCTGCAGCTTACAATACATTTTTGTCTATTGAAGACCATAACTGGCTGCTGATAGTAAAATTACTGCTGGAGACACAAGCAGATGCTCCAATCTTGAGCAAACATGAAGGGAGAACTGGAGGAACTCAACGGGTCAGGCAGCATCTGTGGAGCGAATGGGCAGATGATGTTTTGGATCGGAATTCAGGAGCACATGAGTTTGAAGAAGGGTCCAGACCTGAAACATCATCTGACCACAGAGGTTGCCTGACCCGCTGAGTTCCTCCAGCACTTCGTAGATACCAATGGCATGTTGGCCATCCACCAAGTACGTGTCTCTCCATATTGTCTACACAGCTGCCGCAGGGAACTGAGGACAATTGGCTTCAGAAACTACAGAATAACTACTTGAACAAGAACCCTCTCTTTGAGAAGCCCAGAATGATGAGGAAGGCTTTCATCATCCAGCACTTTGCTGACAAGGTGAGTGGCTCCAATACACTCCCTCTATACTCCACACCATCTTGGAGAAGCAGCCAACCTAATCAAAGACTTGTCCCACCCTGGTCATTCCTCCTCCCTCCTCCCTGATCCCATCAGCCAGAAGGTCCAGAAGCTTGAAAACGCACACCACCGGACTCGGGAATGTCTTCACCTCTGGTATCCGGCTTCTGAATGGTCCTTCCACGAGCTTGGGCACTCTCCGATTTACCTTGACCCCATGGTACATCTCACACACTGTCTATGGAACTGTGTAGCAAGGTGCTGCTGATGCTGGTTTACACCAAAGATAGACACAAAATGCTGGAGTAACTCAGCAGGACAGGCAGCATCTCTGGAGAGAAGGAATAGGTGAAGGTTTGGGTCGAGTCCCTTCTTCACTGCAGAAGGGTCTCGACCCGAAACGTCACCTATTCATTTTCTCCAGAGATGCTGCCTGATCCGCTGAGTTACTCCAGCATTTTTTGTCTATCTTCGTGTCTATTGAACTGATGGGCTACAATGCTGAGAACCACATTCTGCACTCAGTATCTTCCCCATTGCTCTATCTATTATACTTGAGTCAGGCGTGATTGTATGAATGTATCGTATTATCTGATCTGCCTCTGACTCTGCCTTGCCCTTGATGATTTCCACAAACATCAACGTATCAAACATAAAATTGCACTAAACATTATAGTCTTTATCCTGTACGAGAGCTTTTCACTGTACCTCGGTACACGTGACAATAAACAAAACTGAACTGAACTGTGGACGGGTTGATGTAATCGTGAATAGTCTTTTCACTAAAACACGGTGGCGCAGTGGTAAAGTTGCTGCCTTGCAGCGTTTACAGCACTAGAGACCCGGGTTCGATCCTGACCACGGGCGCTGTCTGTACGGAGTTTGCATGTTCTCCCTGTGAGGGTGCGGGTTTTCTCCGAGATCTCCGCTTTCCTCCCACATTCCAAAGACGTACAGGTTTGTACATGAATTGGTTTGGTGTAAATGTAAAATTGTCCCTAGTGTGTGTGTGTGTGTGTGTGTGTGTACGATAATAATAATAATAATAATGGATGGCATTTATATAGCGCCTTTCTAATACTCAAGGCGCTTTACATCGCATTATTCATTCACTCCTCAGTCACACTCGGTGGTGGTAAGCTACTTCTGTAGCCACAGCTGCCCTGGGGCAGACTGACGGAAGCGTGGCTGCCAATCTGCGCCTACGGCCCCTCCGACCACCACCAATCACTCACACACATTCACACACAGGCAAAGGTGGGTGAAGTGTCTTGCCCAAGGACACAACGGCAGTATGCACTCCAAGCGGGATTCGAACCGGCTACCTTCCGGTTGCCAGCCGAACACTTAGCCCATTGTGCCATCTGTCGTCCCTGTTAATGTGATAGTGTTAATGTGCGGGGATCGCTGGTCGGTGTGGACTTGGGGGTGGGGTGGGTTGTTTCCGCGCTGTATCTCTAAACTAAAACTAAAACTAAAATGAGATTTGATTACTTAGAGGCTTGGAATAATGGTAGTATCTTATTTCGACAAGGTGCAATATGAATGTGAAGGATTCCTGGAGAAAAACAGAGATACGTTGTATGAAGAACTGATCAATGTACTGAAGAAAAGTAAGGTTTGTAACCATCTCTGTAATGTAACATAGTTTAAGAGAGTCAAGGGTATTTCATTAAAGTTTTTACTTGCTGCAACCTAACAGGCCCGTGAACACAATGACACAAAGATAAATATACAATGATCAATAACACAATACATTAATGATTAGGGGCGGCACAGTATAATGGCGCAGTGGTAGAGTTGCTGCCTTACAGCAGCAGAGACCCGCGTTTGATCCTGTCTGTGTGGAGTTTGTACGTTCTCCCTGTGACCACGGGGGTTTTCTCCGGGTGCTCCGGTTTCCTCCCACACTCCAAAGACGTGCAGCTTTGAAGGATAATTGGATTTCACAAGTTGTAAAATAGTCCCTAGTGGGTGTAGGTTAGTGTACAGGGCACCATTAATAAACATATAAACATATTTACCATTTTAGAGGTGCTGCCTTTGCTTTAATCTTTGCTTTTTTTAATTTACACAGATCCATCTACTGGCTAATTTCTTCCGAGACAATGAATCGTCCACGGGGAACCTAAATGCGAACATTAAAGTCCGTGCGGCAAGAGCAGGCTTCAAATCCTTTAACAAGCAACACAGGACCACGGTCGGCAGTAAGGTACATTTGTTTCTTCTGTAGTGAGATCTTCTAACATAGTCGTGAATAAAAAAAACTTTAAAATCCTGCTTAAGTTATATTTAAATTATTTAATAAATAAGAAATAAATGTTTGACTTTCTAATCCTCTTTAAATTTTAAATTAATTACAGTTTCGTAGTTCTCTGCATCTGCTGATGGAGACCCTCAATGCCACAACCCCTCACTACGTACGATGTATTAAGCCAAATGATTTGAAGCTCCCATTTGAGTAAGTTGTCAACTTCTTAAAGTTGGTACCAAAATTTAAAATATTACATAATCTAAAAACGTGAGCAAAATATCAATTTCAAGTTTAATGCTGTGAGTTGAGGGCGGCACGGTGGCGCAGCGGTAGAGTTGCTGCCTCACAGCGCCAGAGACCCTGGTTCGACCTTGACTACGGGTGCTGTCTGTGCGGAGTTTGTCCGTTAATTAAATAAATAATAAGTATTATTATTGCACTGTTATTGGGGGGTTTTTTCTGAGGTTTTGTTATATTATTTATTACGATTACATATTCTGTTGTGCTGCAGCAAGTAAGAATTTCATTGTTTTATCTGGGACTTATGACAATAAAACACTCTTGACTTGACTGCATGGGTTTTCTCCGGGTGCTCTGGTTTCCTCCCACATTCCAAAGACTTACAAGTTTGAGGGTTAGTTGACTTTGGTAAAAATTGTAAATTGTCGCTAGTATGTAGGATCACGCTAATGTCCGGGAGATCGCTGGTCGGAGCAGACTCGGTTGGCAGAAGGGCCTGTTGCTGTGCTTTGTCTCTAAACTAAACTGAACTTGTGATTTTAGATATGATTGCAAGAGAGTGGTCCAGCAGCTGAGAGCGTGCGGCGTGCTGGAGACGATTCGGATCAGCGCACAAAGTTATCCTTCCAGGTAAACAACAGCCTTCGCAATCCTGTCATCACTATGTGAATCACAGAGCTGTACAGCAGGGAAACCAGCCCTTCGGCCCATCTTGTCCGTGCCGACCAAGTTGGCATGTTGGGCTAGTCACATTTGCATACATTTGGCCCACATCCATCTAAACCCTTCTTAACCATATATCTGTCCAAACGTCTTTTAAAAGTTGGGATTGTGTCACTTCTATAGGGCGGCACAGCGGTAGAGTTGCTGCCTTACTGTGGCAGAGACCCGGGTTCCATCCTGACTACGGGTGCTGTCTGTACGGAGTTTGCATGTTCTCCCTGTGACCACATGAGTTTTTTCCGGTGCTCTGGTTTCCTCCCACACTCCAATGACGGACCGGTCTGTAGGTTAATTGGCTTTGGTAAAGTAGTAAAATTGTCCCTGGTGCGTAGGATAGTACTGGTGCATGAGGCCGAAGGGCCTGTTTCTACGCTAAAGCCTCTAAAGTCAAAAGTCTAAAGCTTCCTCTGGCAGCTCGTTCTCGATCCAGACAACCCTCTGCTCCAAAGACTGCCTCTGAGGTCTCTCTCAAATCTCTCCTCTTCAGCCCACGCCCTTTAAAATCCTCTACCCTGGGGGGCGGGGAACAAGTGAAGTTGTGCAAAACACAAATGTAAATATTTCATTTTCAGATGGACATACTTTGAGTTCTTCGGCCGTTACCGTATTTTGATGTCGCAACACGATTTGGCAATAAACGACAAAAAACAGATTTGCAAAGAGGTCTTGCAACGTTTAATCCAGGTCGGTATGCAAAGGATACGCAGTTAAAACACTCTCATCCAACTTAGTATTGGAGTTCTTAGTATTGGAGTTCTATTCCTTTGTGAAGAAGGGTCTCGACCCGAAACGTCACCAATTCCTTCTGAAGAAGGGTCTCGACCTGAAACGTCACCTCTTCCTTCGCTCCATAGATGCTGCCTCACCCGCTGAGTTTCTCCAGCATTTTTGTCTACCTAGTATTAACCCTTGTCTGTGGCAACACTTTATTTCTTAACTGATCTCAGTTCCGATACTTGCCCCATTCAGACCAACATGTGATGTCTGACTCTGTGCATTTGTAGGGCCTTAGGAATTTGCTCCTGATGTGTAGAGACAGGGTACAAAAATGTGATCAGGTAGATCCAGTGTGAATAGGTGAACAATAGTCAGCATGGACTTCAAAGACAGACACAAAATGCTGGGGTAACTCATGGACCAGAAACGTCACCCATCCCTTCTCTCCAGAGCTGCTGCCTGTCCGGCAGAGTTACTTCAGTATTTTGTGTCTATCTTTGGTGTAACCCAGCAACTGCAGTTCCTGCCTACACATTTTGCCAGCAGGGACTCGATGGGCCGAAGGGCCTGTTTCCATGCTGTATCTTTCCATTCGATTCAATGTTGTTCTCTGTACACCAAGCATATTGGGTTTTAGTTTTGCTATTTCACTTTAGTGAATGATAACTATTTTGTTCCCTGCAGGATCCAAACCAATTTCACTTTGGTAAAACCAAGATTTTCTTCCGAGCAGGGCAAGTGGCCTATTTGGAAAAACTC
The DNA here is from genome assembly GCF_010909765.2 of Amblyraja radiata. Lineage (NCBI taxonomy): Eukaryota > Metazoa > Chordata > Chondrichthyes > Rajiformes > Rajidae > Amblyraja > Amblyraja radiata. The sequence goes on along the minus strand of NC_045989.1, from coordinate 20,628,583 downwards.
CGCGCAGACAGGCTTAGGGCAGCATCAATCACCATTCAGAAAAATTATCGCTGCTGGATTCAACGAAAAAAGTTCCTCACACTCAAACGAGCTGCTATTATCCTACAGCAGTATGTTCGAGGCGAGCGTACCATACGGTAGGAACACTGCCCGCTACAATGAATTCATTGCTTGCTTTAGAAAACATTTGCAAAATTAAAAAAAAAAACGAATTTAATAAGAGAAGTATGTAAAAATTATAACATAGAAACGTAGAAAGTAGGTGCAGGAGTAGGCCATTCGGCCCTTCGAGCCAGCACCGTCATTCAATATGATTGTGACTGATCATCAAAAGTCATTACCCTGTTCCTGCTTTTTCCCCATATTAATTGATTCCATTAGCCCTTAGAGCTATTTCTAACCCTCTTTCTTGATTTATAGACAATAGACAACAGGTGCAGGAGTAGGCCATTCGGCCCTTCGAGCCAGCACCGCCGTTCCTCAAATTAGGAGTGATAGATAGGGTTAGGGTTAAACATAGAAATATAGAAAATAGGTGCATGAGGAGGCCATTCGGCCCTTCGAGCCAACACCGCCATTCATTGTGATCATGGCTGATCATCCACAATCAGTAACCCGTGCCTGTCTTCTCCCCATATCCCTTGATTCCGCTAGCCCCAAGAGCTCTATCTAACTCTCTTTTAAATTCGTCCAGTGATTTGGCCTCCACTGCCCTCTGTGGCAGAGAAATTCCACAAGTAACGAGTGGATGTGTTTGTTTCATTGAAGGCGCATGTTGACGGCCACAACCCTGAAGCAAGCGTGGGCAGTCGTCATCATCCAGAAGCATTGGCGCCGCTTCTTGGTACGGCGGCGTTACCAGCTCATCGTGGGGGCCATCGTAGTGATCCAGTCCCACACGCGCGGCTGGCTGGCCCGGAGACACTACCAGAAGGTAAGACCAAAGCCAGCGGCAGAGCAACCCGCTCAACTCCGACATGGTCTGCCATTTGTCCTTGTCAATGGGGCTGCACAAAGGGATGGTCGATAGCTTCAGGCTCCTCGGCATCTATGTCATCAGCAACCTAAACAAGGGCACAAGGTGATGGAGTAACTCAACAGATCAGACAGCATCTCTGGAGAACGTGGATAGGTGACGTTCAGGGTTGGGACCCTTCTTCAGACCAGCAACCTTATCTGAGCCCTTCACACTGGCGCGGTGATCAGCAATTCGCACTTTCCTAGGCTTCGGAGAAGATCCGGCATGTCCAAGTAGGATTTCCATGAACGTTTGGGCGGCACTGTGGAACGCGGTAGAACTACTGCCTTACAGCGCCAGAGACCCGGGTTTGATCCTGACTACGGAGTTTGTACGTTCTCCCCGTGACCTGCGTGGATTTTCTCCGAGATCTTCGATTTCCTCCCACACTCCAAGAACATACAGGTTTTTTGGTTAATTTGCCTGGTATAAATTGTAAAATTGTCCCTAGTGTGTGTAGGGTAGTGTTAATGTGCGGGGATCGCTGGTCGGTGCGGACTCGGTGGGCCGAAGGGCCTGTTTCTGCACTGTACCTCTAAACTAAACCTGCAGATTCACTACAGAAAATATTTGAATCTCAAGCTGGCATTGCAACAGCTCTGCTCTCGTCAGCCAGAACCTGCAAAGAGTGTTAAACACAACCCATTGCTACTTTTCCCCAGCATTTTTTTTTAATATAAGAAACCACTAAATAGATTTTATTTTCTCAATTGCTGATGTAGGACACCATGGAAGGTTGTCCTAACTTTGTTCAATATTTGTTACAGATGGTGAAAGACCAGAAAGCATTAATAATTCAAAAGCATGTCCGCGCTTGGCTGGTGAGACGCAGGTACCAAAGTATACGGCGTTTTGTCTTGAACATCCAACTCACGTTTCGTGTGAAACAACTCCACAGGAAACTGGACGAGCAGGTGGGTTTCATGTTTACCCGCCAGCTGGAAGCTAGACAGATATTGCATAAGTTCATAAGTTGTAGGTGCAGAATTAGGCCATTCGGCCCATCGAGTCTACTCCACCATTCAATCATGGCTGGTACACAAAATTGCTGGGGAAACTCAGCGGGTGCAGCAGCATCTATGGAGCGAAGGAAATAGGCGACGTTTCGGGCCGAAACCCTTCTTCAGTCTGAAGTCTGAAGAAGGGCTTCGGCCCGAAACGTCGCCTATTTCCTTCGCTCCATAGATGCTGCTGCACCCGCTGAGTTTCCCCAGCAATTTTGTGTACCTTCGATATTCCAGCATCTGCAGTTCCCTTTTGAACACATTCAATCATGGCTGATCTATCTCTCCCTCTCAACTCCATTCTCCTGCCTTCTCCCCATAACCCCTGACACCCGTACTAATTAGGGACCTATCTATCTCTGCCTTAAAAATATCCAATGACTTGGCCTCCACAGCCGTCTGTGGCAATGAAATCCACAGGTTCACCACACTCTGACTAAAGAAATTCCTCCTCATCTCCTTTCTTAAGGTACGTCCTTTTATTCTGTGGCTATGGCCTCTGGTCCTAGACTCTCCCACTAGTGGAAACATCCTCTCCACATCCACTCTATCCAGGCCTTTCACTATTTTGCATGTTTCAATGGGGGGGAAGTATATAAATGGGGTGCCCAGAACTGCAAACAGTGTTCCAACTGTAGCCCAACCAACGTCCTATCAATCATGGAATCCCGACTCTTGTACTCAATACCCTGGCCAGTGAAGGTGGCCATATCGAGTGCTTTCTTCACCACTCATTCTTTTTGTGTTGTGTTACTTTGGTAGTTCAGGGAAAAGGTCTGTGTTGCAACTGCTAAAGACTCCAAGACAGGAGTTCTTCCCAGAAGGCAGACAACCTGTTGACTCCCAGAGGCAGGAGTCGTGGAGTGTTGATGGTTTCATGGGGTGCCCTGAAAATGCATCCATAGTGGGCATAGAGTCTTACAAGGTGAAAACAGGCCCTTCGGCCCAACTTGCACACACTGACCAACATGTCCCATATACACTAGTCCCACCTGCCTGCATTTAGCCCATATCCCTCTAAATCCTTCCTATACATATAACTGTCTAAATGTTTCTTAAATATTGCAATTGTACCTGTCTCAACTACCTCTTCCGGCAGCTCGTTCCATACACCTACCACGCTATGTGTGAAAAAGTTACCCCTCAGATTCCTATTAAATCTTTCCTGCCTCACCTTAAACCTATGTCCTCTGGTTCTCAATTCCCCTCCTCTGGGCAAGAGACTGTGCGCCTGTCCGATCTATTCCTCTCCTGATTTTGTGCACCCATGTAAGATGACCCTTCATCTGTGCACAGACTCTTGGCTTTTCAAGGAGAACCTGGAGTGGTTTGACGAGATTGATGGTGGGGGGGGGGGGGGGGGGGGTAGAGGGAGGGAGGGAGGGGGAGGTGGGATGTTTCGGAAACCGGAGCACCCAGAGGAAATCCACGCCGTCACTGGGCGAATGTGCAACCTCCACACAGACAGCAACCGAGGTCAGGCTTGAACCCGGGTCTCTGCTACAGAGGGGCAGCAGCTCTGTGCAACCTCAAATCTCTGAGGTCCGCCTTCATGGGAACCTGAGGGGCTTTTGCACTCAGAGAGTGGTGAGCGTATGGAACGAGTTGCCAGTGGAGGTAGTTACAATAACAACATCTAAAATACATTTTGACAGGTTTAGAGGGATATGGGCCAAATGCAGCCAAATGGGACTAACTTAGAAGGATCTTCATGAGCGAGTTTAGCCGAAGGGCCTGTTTCCATGCAGTTGTAGGATTATGCAAGTAATTTTTCAGAAATATTGAATTAGTTGTGTAGCAGGTTTGTTATATGTTTCTATCTATCTTAATTACCCCTAGGTAAGAATTATTATGTGATTCATAAGCAAATATCAAGAAAATTATTTTGGACTGTAGCGTGATGTCTTAACATAGCACACTTGGGTTTATTTGCGCAAGTTTAAAATGACTTGGATGCAATGTTTTCAACAACTGAGCGGTTTTGACCCCTCCGTGTCTTGTTTGATACGTGGTGATTATTGAATTTGTTTTTGATAAAATAATTGTTGAATATATGCGTGAACCTCTCTGTGGTGTCTGGTGCCAGGGCAAAGAGAACAAAGGCTTGCTGGAACGCTTGACTTCCCTGTCTACGCTTCACTCGAGCGAAGCGGGTAAATTTCACAAAGTTGAGGAAGAGTTGAAGAAATCAATGACGCAAAAGAAATTCATCGAAGATCAAATGAAGAAAAGCAAGTCACAGACAGAGCAGGTGATTATTTCTGTGGAACAACACCGAGTCATATTCAACTAACTGTTGTCAAGGGGATGCATGCGGAAGAATTTAACTTTCTATTTATTTTATAAAGTTATCGCCAGGTCAGCTTAATACTAGTTTAGAGATAAAGTGTGGAGACCAGGCTCTTCGGCCCATCAAGTCTGCACTGACCAGCGATCCACACGCATTAACACTATCTTACACGCACTAGGGACAATTTTACATTTACACCAAGCCACCAAACCGGTACGTCTTTGGAGTGTGGGAGGAAACCGGAGATCACGGGGAGAACGTACAAACTCCGCAAAGACAGCACCCGTAGTTAGGGTCGAACTCTGGCGCTGTTATGCGGTAGCTCTACGGCTGCACCACCGTGCCTTCCATCGAAGAAGGATCTCGACCCCGAAACATCATCTGTCCATTCCCTCCACAGACGCTGCCTGACCTGCTGAGTTCCTCCAGCTCAAGACTGCAGCATCTGCAGTTCCTTGTTCCGCTATCTTAATTCTTTCGTTTATTTAAAAAATTCTCGCAGGTATTGTCGGAGCTTCGAAAGGAAACTTTATCACTGCGGGGCCAAAATGAGAAGTTGAAGAAGCAACACCAAGGTCAGACCCAAGAAATGAAAGGTATGGGTTTTCTCTGCAGAAGTAGATTTTGAAAGGCAAACACGAGAGATGTTAGTGCACAAGTAATAATAATAATAATGGATGGGATTTATATAGCGCCTTTCTAATAATCAAGGCGCTTTACATCGCATTATTCATTCACTCCTCAGTCACACTCGGTGGTGGTAAGCTACTTCTGTAGCCACAGCTGCCCTGGGGCAGACTGATGGAAGCGTGGCTGCCAATCTGCGCCTACGGCCCCTCTGACCACCACCAATCACTCACACACATTCACACACATTCACACACAGGCAAAGGTGGGTGAAGTGTCTTGCCCAAGGACACAACGACAGTATGCACTCCAAGCGGGATTCGAACCGGCCACCTTCAGGTTGCCAGCCGAACACTTAGCCCGTTGTGCCATCTGTCGTCCCTGTCGTCCCACAAGTACTAATGGTGCCAGGTGTTAGGTCCTCCAAGAACTGTTGGATGACTTCTGTCTGTCTTTTTGGGCGTGAAGAACAACAGTGGTCACGATGGCGCAGCGGTAGAGTTGCTGCCTTACATTGCCAGGGTCCCAGGTCCAATCCTGACCACGGGTGCTCACTGTACGGAGTTTGTACGTTCTCCCCGTGACCTGTGTGGATTTTCTCTGGGATCTCCGGTTTACTCCCACACTCCCAGACTTTCAGGTTTGTAGGTTAATTGGCTTCGGTAAAATAGTAAATTGTCCCTAGTGTGTGTAGGATAGTGTTATAGTGCGGGGATCACTGGCCGGTGCGGACTCGGTGGGCCAAACAGCCAGTTTCCGCGCTGTATCTCTAAAATAAAATAAACTGAAGGGTGCATAAAGGGTGTATACCTGCACATAGATACCAACCATTTTGAACATCACCTCTGACAGTGCAGTTGGCGCGACCTAGGAGAGTTAAGGGCCTGTCCCACCTGGGCGTGATTTGCGCGTGATTTATGCGACATCATTTACGTGTCACGACGTGCGCATTATGCTCGCATGGTGCGTGGTGATGTAGGCAGTGTCGCGCGCGGCGCCCCAGGATTTTGGGATGTATAAAATCTTCGTGCGCCGTCTACGTGACGCGCAAATGAAGCCCAAGTGGGACAGGCCCTTTAGTTTGGATTCTGGAGGAGATCTTGAAGTGAGACCTTCATCCAGAATTTACTCTCAGAATAGAAAACAGAAGCAAATCAAGTCCCTGCTGTAACAGTGAATCCTCAATGTTTTTTACACTGATTAGTGAAACTGATGATAGGAACCGAGCCAATGGCTCTCTACAGTTCTATAACCACTACACAATGCAGATTTGATCATTTCTATTTTTTTTTACAGACAAAGTGGATCAAATTACACAGACGCACCTTGACAATTTGGAAAGGGAAGAACGTCAAAGAAGGTACATCGAGCGTATCAGTAGAAACAAGGAACTGCAGATGCTGGTTTACAAGAATAGACATAAAGTGCAGCCAACAAGAAATCAGTACAACAATAGGTTAAATATTACAAAACAATAATAGCAACTTTTTTACACTTGCGTAGCGCCTTTAAAAGATAAAAGAATTATCAGAATTATAATTTAAAAAGACAAGCAGACATTGGACTAACGAAAATTATACCTGATGAAAGCTTAGGTTAAAAAAGTGGACCTTGAGGAGAATTTCAAAGAAAGTTGAGGTTCTTAAAGATTTGGTGATGGAAATAAACTACATATGCACCAGCAATATCTTCGTATCTCTTCATGCATTATTATTATTATTATTATTAATAAACACTCTTGACTTGACCATTGTAACTTTCAATGATGTACTCCAGTAGGGGATATATGTAGGAAGGAACTGCAGATGCTGGTTTACACCGAAGATAGACACAAAATGCTGGAGTAACTCAGCAGGTCAGGCAGCATCTCTGGAGAGAAGGAACAGGTGATGTTTCGCCCGAGACCCTTCTTCAGACTGAGGAGGGGTCTCGACCCGAAAGGTCACCCATTCCTTCAATCCAGAGATGCTGCCTGTCCCACTGAGTTACTCCAGCATTTTGTGTCTACATTACAAGAGAAAGAGATTTGCTCACAACTGTGGACAAGGCTAATCCTGCTCTTTCCTGCTCGGTTCCCTTTAGGAAATCGGAGAACAATTTTCAGATCCAGAAGGAGGACTACGAGAATCAAATTGAAGCGCTGAACGATGAAGTGAAGCATCTCCGAGAGGAACGAGTGCAACTGCAGGAGCAGGTCCACGAGGAATATTTAACAAACGAGGATCTACGGAAGGAACTGGCAGAACTGACTAACGAAGCGCTGGTATGTACAATGGGACCTTGGACTGAAAATTGGATTGGATCCTCGAAAACATTGTTGTATTAGCAATATTACCAAGTAATATCCATCTGCAAAGTAAGGTTCAATCTTGACTATGGCTGCTTTTTCGTGCAGAGTTTGCACGTTCTCCCCGTGACCTGCGTGGCTTTTCTCCGAGATCTTCGGTTTCCTCCCACGCTCCAAAGACGTGGAGGTTTTTAAGTTATTTGGCCTGGTATCAATGTGAAATTGTCCCTAGTGTGTGTAGGATAGTGTTAATGTGCGGCGATCGCTGGTCGCAGTAGACTCAGTGGGCCGAAGGGCCTGTTTCCACGCTGTATCTCTAGACTAAACACTATAAACTATTGGTAAATTGACCCAGATTCTGTACAGCTTTAGGGAACAATGCACTTGTACTCCTAGATGCCTCGACACGGCAACATTCCATGTCTTTGAATCAATTTGGGAGCTGAACTGAACTAAATGTTCACCCACTGGGTGGCACTGTGGCAGTCGCTGCCTTGTAGCGCCAGAGACCCGGGTTCGATCCTGTCTGTAGGTGCTGTCGGTGTGGAGTTTGTACGTTCTCCCTGTAAACGTGTGGGTTCTCTCCTGGATCTCCGGTTTCCTCCCACGCTCCGAAGATGGCAGTCTTGTAGGCTAATTGGCTTTTGTGAAGTGTCGCTAGTCTGTAGGATAGAGTTGGTGTGGGGGTGTGGGGATCGCTGGTCGGCGCGGGTTCGGTGGGATGACGGGCCTGTTTCCACAGTGTATCTCGAAAACTAAAAAAGCACTGGGGATCTTTGCATCTGAAGCGGTGTGCTAATGCAGAGTCCGCATGGATTCAGAGCAACAATAACAGATGGTCAAATGTGTAGGCAAGAACTGCAGATGCGGGTTTAAATCGAAGATAGACACAAAATGCTGGAGTAACTCAGCGGGACAGGCAGCATCTCTGGAGAGAAGGAATGGGTGACGTTTCGGGACGAGACCCTTCTTCATTAAAGCGACAGTTACCATGGCAACCAGAATAATGCAGGATGATACTACATGATGGGCGGGGAGGAGAGAAGGGCTGAAGCTCCGGAATTTACTCACGGATTTGGAGCGTTGTAGAGCTGAGGGATCTAGGAATACAAGCACATGGTTCGCTGATAGTGGAGTCACTGCTGGGTATGTCGGTGAAGAGGTGTTTGGCCCGCTGGGCTTCAACAGTCAACTAACTGAGTAGAGGAGTTGGGAGGTAGACAAAAATGCTGGAGAAACTCAGCGGGTGAGGCAGCATCTATGGAGCGAAGGAATAGGCGACGTTTCGGATCGAGACCCTTCTTCAGACTCGAGTTGGGATGTCATTTTACAGTTGTACAAGATGTTGGTGAGGCCAACTTGGAGTGTTGTGTTCAATTTTGGTCACCCTGCCGTAGGGAAAATGCCACTGTGCTGGAAAGGGTGCAGAGAAGATTCACCCTGAATGTGAAATGACCCAGAAATAAGTGTCCAATGCAGATGAGAGAGAGAGCTGGAAAGGATGCAGAGAAGATTTACGAGGATGTTACCAGAACTCGAGGGCCTGAGCTATAGGTGGAGGTTGTGCAGGCCAGGACTCTATTCCTTGGAGCTCAGGAGGCTGAGGGGGTGATCTTTATAGAGGTGGATAAAATCATGAGGAGAATAGATAGGGTTCATGCACAGTCCCCAGGATAGGGGGTTCAGGTTTAAGTTGAGCTGGCAGAGGAAGGAGATAAGCAGATACTATTACAACATTTAAAAGACATTTGTTCAGGTGCATGGATAGGAAAGGTTTGGATAGATAGGGGCCTAATGCAGGCAAATGGGATGAGTTGGGCGGAAGGCCTGTTTCCGTGCTGTATGATCGTGAAGGGATGTCGGAGTCTTGGTCAACAAAAATATAAACCAGGAGAGACATCTTGCATAACATGGAGACCAGAATGCCCACCTTCTATCCAGAGATAGATAGATTTTTGATTAGTACGGGTGTCTGAGGTTATGGGAAAAAGGCAGGAAAATGGGGTTAGGAGGGAGAGATAGATCAGCGGAGTAGATTTGATGGGGCTGAATGGCCTAATTCCACTCCTATCCCTTATGACCTACATAGCAACATGGCCAAAGGAGGTTCCTTTTGTCTCCACCTAGTGTAAGAACACCTTTACCATGAAATAAGGCAGAAACAAGTGTTAAACGGTGACGAGAGTGAGCTGTTCCCCATCAGATGTGATTAAAGAACACGCCATACCGTTTAATACACGTCAGTAACTATCGGCCCAGTTGCCAACTTACACCTGCCAATGACTGACCATCAGATGTGTACATGAATTAACAGGTGACTCATCTATCCACAGATAATCCCAAAACTGAAAGGGGATATCACAACACTTGAACTGAAGAAACAAGGTCTGGAAATGTGCTTGCAAAATCAAAGGAAAGAAATGAGAGGTAACTAACGCTGGTTTAAGTCCCTGTATGAATGAGTACAATATACACTGACTATCCAAAGAAAATATTGTTGTCAATGTTCAATCTTACAAAGTGGACATTGACCAGTTATCTCTTTGCAAGTGCCACTTTTATTAGCTTGCATGCAAAAGCAAAGCTTTTTCACTGTACCTCAGTACACGTGGCAATGATAAACTTAAACCCTGATGCTGTCCATGCTGTGATTCTCAGGGTGATGACCCAGGTGCAAGTAGTGCTGATGGTACTGGACATTTTATTTGATTCTAAATAGTCAGCAAAATTGCAAATGTAACGTGCCGCATGCGATTTTATAAGCCTTTGCAAACTTGCAGTGTTGTGAAATTGTACAAGTATCAAGTTCAAGTTCAAGTGAGTTTATTGTCATGTGTCCCTGTATAGGACAATGAAATTCTTGCTTTGCTTAAGCACACAGAAAATAGTAGGCATTTACTACAAAACAGATAAATGTGTCCATATACCATGATATAAATATATACACACATGAATAAATAAACTGGTAGTGCAAATAACAGAAAGTGGTTGCTAATAATCAGAGTTTTGTCTGAGCCAGGTTTAATAGCCTGATGGCTGAGGGGAAGTAGCTATTCCTGAACCTGGTTGTTGCAGTCTTCAGGCTCCTGTACCTTCTACCTGAAGGTAGCAGGGAGATGAGTGTGTGGCCAGGATGGTGTGGGTCTTTGATGATACTGCCAGCCTTTTTGAGGCAGCGACTGCGATAATGGGTGGCATGGTGGCGTATAGGTGGAGTTGCTGCCTTACAGCTGCACAGACCCGGGTTCGATCCTGACTACGGGCGCTGTCTGCATGGAATTTGTACGTTCTCCCCGTGACCTGCGTGGGTTTTCTCCGGGTGCTCTGGTTTCCTCTCGCGCCCCAAAGAGGTTTGTAGGTTAATTGGCTTGGGAACAATTGTAAATTGTAAACTGGTGTAGGATAGTGCTGGTGTACGGGGATCGCTGGTCAGCGTGGACTCGGTGGGCCGATGAGCCGGTTTCCGGGCTGCATCTCTAAACTAAATCTCGCTGTTTCACAGAAAAAGTGGAAGAGATCACGCAGCAACTCCTCGGTGGCCTTGAGGGTGAAGAGTTACGAAAGAGGTACACATTTTCATCAAGACGCAGGAGACCGCGGATGTTGGAATCTTGAGCAAAACACTGTGTGGGCGGCGCAATGGCGTAGCTGGTAGAGCCTCTGACTCACAGCATCTGACCTCGGGTGCTGTCTGTGTGGAGTTTGCACGTTATTTCTGCGACCGTGTGGGTTTCCTCCGGGTGCTCCAGTTTCCGCCCACGTCCCAAAGACATGCGGACTTGTGGGTTTATTGGCCCTCTGTAAATTGCCACTGATGTTTATGGAATGGGATGAGAAAGTGGGATAGAATAGAACTAGTGTGAATGGGTAATCGATGGTTGGCATGGGCTTGGTGGGCCGAAGGGACTGTGTCCATGCTGTTTCACTAAACTAAACTAAACCAAAGATAGACACAAAATGCTGGAGTAAACTCAGCGATGCTGCCTGTCCTGCTGAGTAATGCCCCTGTCCCACTTAGGAAACCTGAACGGAAACCTCTGGAGACTTTGCGCCCCACCCCAGGTTTCTGTGCGGTTCCCGGAGGTTGCAGGTGGTTGCCGGAGGTTGCAGGTAGTGGAAGCAGGTAGGGAGACTGACAAAAACCTCCGGGAACTGCACGGAAACCTTGGGTGGGGCGCAAAGTCTCCAGAGGTTTCCGTTCAGGTTTCCTAAGTTGGGCAGGGGCTTTACTCCAGCTTTTTGTATCTGTCTTTGGTTTAAACCAGCATCTGCAGTTCCTTCTTACACACATGGTGTTTTGATTAAAAAAACATGATTAAATGTTGCGAAATAATTTTCGTAAAATTCTGTTTAATTGAAGGCTTTGTCCGGAGGACATGGAGCAGCTGAATGAAGACGGAGAACTCTGGATGGCCTATGAAGGATTGAAAAGGGCAAGCAGGTAATTACATTAATAGATCCCTTTTAAAGTAGATGATGATAATGCTACAGAATTTATTTATTGGTGTTTTATGCAATAGTATGGCATTAATATCTGTATGTGGCAATTATGGATGTACTTGTGTCTCCCAGAGCAGAGTAAATATTGTGAGGACAGCACACTTATAGCGTTGACTCTTGTAAAGTGCTTCAAATCATATTAATGTTCATAGAGTATATGGTAATGGAGAGAGTATAATCTTCTTGATATACACTTATACTGCTGTGGCAGCTGTATATCATTACTGGGCTTTTATCCAAGTACAATTGGACAAAAATGAAATATTGGTTATAACAAGGAACAGCAGATGCTGATTTATACCGAAGAAAGGCACAAGTGCTGGAGTAACTCAGCGGGCCAGGCAGCATCAACAGAGAACATGGATTTGTAATGTTTCGGGTCTTCAGACTGTTTGTAGGTGGGGATGGGGGGGGGGGGGGAAGAAAGCTGGAAGAGAGGCGGGTTAGGGCAAAGCCTGGCAAGTGATAAGTGGATACAGGAGAGGGATGTTTAGCCTGGCTTATCCCCCCCCTGTTTTACGTGGCCCACCTGGATTCAAAAACCCTCCCCCCCCCCCCCCCCTCCCACGTATATTACTTCCTCTGGCTTCACAATTTGAACATTTTCTATCCTTATCTCCTTACAATACAATACAATACAATACAATACCTTTTATTTGTCATTTGAACCTCACATGAGGTTCAAACAAAATTTGGTTTCTGCAGCCATACAAAAAAAGAACCAAGACACACACCAACATAATTCAATTCACATAAACATCCATCACAGTGAGTCCTCCTCACTGTGATGGAAGGCAAAAGTTGTCTCTCCCCTGCTCTCCATTCCTCTCCCGAAGTCTCACCTCACACTTTCAATCATTTGATCTCGAGCCTTTGTCCAAACATCTGCCAATTACCCCACCTATATCTATGTAATATTTGACACACTTTGTAACTCCCTCCCCCCCACCCCCCTCTCTTCTAGTTATCTTCCCCCACCCTCCCCCACCACAATCAGTCTGAAGAAGGACGGCACAGACTGCTGCCTTACAGCGCCAGACTCCTGGGTTCGATCCTGACTACGGACGCTGTCTGCACTGAGTTTGTACGTTCTCCCCGCGACCAGGTCCTGTGTGGGGTTTCTCTGTGGGACCTGGTCACGGGGAGAACTAAACTAAACTAAACTATAGATGATAGGTAACAAAATGCTGGAGTAACTCAGCGGGACAGGCAGCATCTCTGGGGAGAAGGAATGGGTGACGTTTCGGGTCGAGGTCCTTCTTCAGACTGTGCTATCAAACTAAACTATCCTTTCTTCTTCTGACCTTACACTCTTGATGGATGGCTCTTTTCCGGGAGAGTTTTATGCCTCGTGTTATATTGAATTGAATTGAATACCTTTATTTGTCATTCAGACCTTTCGGTCTGAACGAAATGCTGTTGCCTGCAGCCATACATGTAATAATAACAAAACACAATAAACACAAATTAACATCCACCACAGTGAGTTCACCAAACACCTCCTCACTGTGATGGAGGCAAAAGTCTTAGAGTTACTGTCTCTTCCCTCCTCTTCTCCCTCTGCGCCGAGGCGATACCCCACCGGGCGATGGCGGCTGTTTGTAATTCCCATGGTGTAACTCTATTTACTGTGGGCCTGCACTTTACACAGAGTGATGGAGATGCATATACAGTCGCAGAAGGAGAACTACGAGAAGGAAATCGAAGACCTCAGTTTCAAGATTGGACATCTCTGTGAGCAGACCACCCAGCTACAGCAGAGGCTGCAAGAAGAAAATCACGCCAATGAGAACGTTCGGCTGGAGATGACAAGACTGGCCAATGACAACATGGTGTGTTCATTATCTTCTTGGAGTCATAGAGTGATGCAGTGTGGAAACAGGCCCTTCGGCCCAACGTGCCCACACTGGCCAACATGTCACAGCTACACTAGTCCCACCTGCATGCGCTTGGTCCATATCCCTCCAAACCTGTCCTACCTGTCTAACTGTTCCTTAAACGTTGGGATAGTCCCAGCCTCGACCACCTCCTCTGGCAGCTTGTTCCATACACCCACCACCCTTTGTGTGGAAAAAGTTACCCCTCAGATTCCTATTAAATCTTTTCCCCTTCACCTTGAACCTAGGTCCTCTGGTCCTCGATTCCCCCACTCTGGGCAAGAAATAGAAGAAAGAAATAATTTTATTGCCACACAACCAAGGGACTTGAGTGGCGGGACCAGGCAGGTGAATCCCTCCCAAGACTTTGAGCAAAATCCAAGTTGGGTTAGTTGAGAGTTTGCGAACCTGGTCTCATGAGGCAGCAGTGAGCATTCCTGCCTGTGTCCAACCATATGGCTTTACAAGAAGTTGCTAAACTGGAAAGGGTGCAGAGAAGATTAACGAGGATGTTGCGGGGACTCAAGGGCCTGAGCTGTAGACAATAGTTAGAAGATAGACAGAAGCTATAGACAGAGTTAGATTTAGCTCTTAGGGCTAATGGAATCAAGCGATTGGGGTCGAGACCCTTCTTCAGACTGATTCAGAAAGAGCTCTGGAACCAAGGGTGCCGTAAAATCGGTGGTAGACATGTGTAAAAAAATTTTTTTTAAATGCAGGGAGCATGAAAGAGAAATTGATTTATAAATATGAGCATACGACATAAAGCAGCACAGGAACAGGCCCCTCAGCCCAGAGTGTCCGCGTTAAATTCTGCCTGCACGTGGTCCATATCCCTCCATTCCCTGTGTATCCATGTGGCTATCTAAAAACCTTTCTTACCATCTCTATATAATGTTAAAAAGACTTTTGAATAGCTCCGCCACCATCCCTGGCAACGATTCCAGGCGCTCGCCACTCTCTAGGTAAAGAATGAATGTATGAATGCCCTGTCAATGTGCTACCCACAAAACGAGTCTGTTTCAGTGTCTCCACAGTATCGTTAATGCCGAGCTATTTTCCTTCTCAGGGCTATTCCAGCATTGGCTCGTTGATTTATTTAATCAGAAGGTGGTGAATCTGTGGAATTCTTTGCCACAGAAGGCTGTGGAGTATTTAGTCAATGGGTATTTTTAAGGCTGAGAGATAGATAGATTCTTGATTAATACGGGTGTCGGGGGTTATGGGGAGAAGGCAGGAGAATGGGGCTGAGAGGCCACGATTGAGTGGCGGAGTAGACTTGATGGGCCGAATGGCCTCATTCTGCTACTATCACTTATGACCTTATGATCACACTGAGCTGCGGCACAATCTATGTTGTTGATGGTATTGAATTGATGTTCTTTGGAGTAAACCATTTTTGTGTACATCAGGTTATTCCCGAACTCAAACTGCAGATCCTAGAGCTCCACAAAGAGAGACAAGACATTGAGAGCCACCTGAAGGGGCAGGTTGTGAAAATGAAAGGTGACTATATGTGCCGCACAGCATTCATCTCAAGCGCACAACTTAATGTTGTGCTTTGTTGACTTTTTACACTTCAATTACATAAAGTTTTGCAGTCGTCAATATCTCTTTTTAAAAACAAAACAAAATCCAGCTTTGCGTGTATTAATTACAAATAATTGCAACTTACAGAGAAAATGGACGAAGTTACTGATCATTTGCAAGGCAGTCTTGAAGATGAAGGCGCCCAAAGAAGGTGTGATAAGTCTAATATTAGCGCATTTCATTAGGGCTTAACCTTGGCTTGCATCAATTACTATGCTAGTTGCTGCAGATAGTCTTTCTACTAAAAGTGCCTGAAATTATACTATTGCTCAAGATAGGCACCAAAAAAAGCTGGAGTAACTCAGCGGGACAGGCGGCGTCTCTGGAGTAGAGGAATGGGTGACGTTTCGGGTCGAGACCCTTCTTCAGATTATACTATTGCTTGCAAGCTCTCCAGATATTCCCACTGAAATGCATTGATCAGCGTATTAATTAAAAGCCTCCAGTGGTGTCAAAGCCAATCTTCAACGATACCACTGCTCGATTTTGATTTGTAAATAAAAATAGAGATTTCTGAGCGGATTCCAAGAAATCTTTTGTAAAATCTAAATTGAATAGCTGTCATGTTTATTCTCCATGTATGACTTATAAATCAGTGCAATTTATAGACTTTTTCTCCTTCTAGAAGGGTAATTATGTAATGAGATATGATTTATAATGCTTGATCCTTGCCAATAACTCACAAGAGACAAGGCCAAGAATAAAAACTCACAGAGATCCAGTAGTATTTTTAACTTGCGTTTAACTCGATTTTCATGATGAATAGTTTCAGTTGTTTTATAACTGAAATCAGCCCCAAATGCTAATCGTTCTGTTTGTTTCCTTATTTATAACCACACTAGGAAGTCCCAGAGCACCAAATCACTTGCTATTTAAATCGGACAGCAAATTCCCCAACTTCCGTGTCGAATGAAAATATCAGCGTTCATTAATTCCCCGCAGCCCAGTAACAAATGTTGTTCTCAATTTGTCAACAATATATAGATTGTTAGAGTCTGAGAAAGATAACTGTGCAAAGGAGAATGTGGAGTTGGTTTCAAAATTCAGACAACTTCAGAATGAGAATTACCAGCTGCTGAACCGTACAAAAACTGATAGCACAATCAGCAGCAAGATGCAGAAGGAAACATCGCAGTTAACCATGGAGAACTCGGTGAGTTTTGGGTGCTTTGTGGATATAGGTGGAAAACTTTTTAAACGCTTTAATTTTTCGCACAGCAGTCTAACAAGAAGAATGAACCAAAAAGGTCTGAGTTCCAAGCATTAAAACATAAAGTGCTGGAGTTACTCAGCATAATGTTGGCCCTGGCACTCTGCCATTAATCACGGGCATTGATACCATACCCACCACATCCACTGGGAAACTATGAAGAAGGGTTTCGGCCCTAAACGTTACCTATTTCCTTCGCTCCATAGATGCTGCTGCACCCGCTGAGTTTCTCCAGCATTTTTGTGTACCAACTGGGAAACTATGTCCTGTTTACCCCACGGGGAGACCAGACCGACCGCACCCGGGGGCGTAAGGCAGCGAAACGTAGAAAAATAGCGTTACAGCCGCAGGGAAAGTGCAGGTTAACAAAGTGCGCTCGCCTGCAGCGAGGTAGGCTGGAGGATCAGAGAAGGTGTCAGAGGTTATGGAGAGAATGGGGTTAGGAGGGAGAGATAAATCAGCCCTGATTGAATGTCGGAGTATACTTGATGGGCCGAATGGCCTATTTCTGCTCCTATCACTTATGAACATTGACTCTCGCTCGTCATCTTCCAGCCTCTAATTCTTTCTCCATTACTGCATCCCTTGAGGTCATGGATTGGCGACGTTTCAGGTCGGGAACCTTCTCCAGACCGTTCCCAACCCAAAACGTCGCTGATCCATGTTCTCTGAAGACCGGCACAAAATGCTGGAGCAACTCGGTGAGGGAAGGAATAGGTGACGTTTACGGTCAAGACCCTTCTGGAGATATCGCCTGAACTGCCGAGTTACTCCAGCACTTTGTATTATTTGCTCAAGAATCCAGCTTCTGCAGTTCCTTGTGTTTACTAGTGCGACTTTCAACATCACCTCTAGAGGGGTTCGGACTTGATTAAATACAAAGGACAGAACACATGATGCTCAACAGGTCAGGCAGCATCTGGGGGGAGAATGGACAGACAATGTTTCAGCATTTCCTCTCCGGATGTTGCCTGACCCTCTGAGTTCCTCCAGCACTTTGTGTTTTGCTCAGGATTCCAGCATCTGCAGTCCCTTGTGTCCCACATACAATGGGCATTTCAATACTATCAACAACATAGAACATGTACTGTATGATATGCTCCAGTGATGGTGAACTGATGTCACAGACAGAGGTCATTCTTAATTTGACTGATAAAATAAATGTTTATTGCAGATATTCATGACATTGTAAACTTTTCTCCATATTTAGCTTAACTTTAGTCATAAATTGTATAGTAATCGAATAATTAGGCGATAAATAGGAATTATTTTCTTTTTAAAATGTTTTCATTAAAATTTAAGAAAAAATCTTTATTTGATTAGTATCTATATGGGTAAAAACTACATGGATAACAATAGGTTAAAATAATCTGTCAAACTAACTTGACGATAAACTCTTTCTAGTGGGGCTAGTGGAATCAAGGGATATGGGGAGAAGGCAGGCACGGGTTATTGATTGGGGACGATCAGCCATGATCACAATGAATGGCGGTGCTGGCTCGAAGGGCCAAATGGCCTCCTCCTGCACCTATTTTCTATGTTTCAACCAATCTGAATGAATGAATGAATGAATGAATGAATGAATGAATGAATGAATGAATGAATGAATGAATACGTTTATTGTCATTGCACAATACTGTGCAACGAAATTCCATTACATCTCCTCCGGTTAAAAACAATACAAACACGACAACCATTGACACATATGTACACTTATTAGTAAAAATAAATAGGTGTTTTAAAAGAATTTAAAAGAATTTAAAAGAATTTGGCGGCATTTCTTAGAATTACATTGTGCTTCCCCAGCATTCTCTGTTGGAATTTAGCTCTTTTATCGCACATGGGTAGAAACTATTCTTTAGTCTACAGAGTCCTGAATCGCCTCCCAGAGGGTAGCAGAGTAAAAAGGTGGTTGGCAGGGTGGGATGTGTCCTGCTTGATATTTGTGGCCCGGCGCAAGCATCGGGCCCTATATATGTCATCCAAGGAGGGCAGTTGGGCGTTTGTAATGATCTGCGCAGTTTTTATAATTCCCTGCAACGCCCTCTGAACCAATCTGAAAGTGAACAGTTCATTTTATCCTCAACAAATTCTGCTATTAAATCACGTTTGGTTTTGGAGAAGATGTCTTGCATGTAGCACCAAGCTGAGAACCCCGTTGTATTAATCAGACACTGAACATTAGTATCAGCGGATCAATAATCCTACTTCTGTTTTGTTTTGAAGGATCTTGAGGAACAACTTGAGCAGAAGGATAGGCAAATAAAAAAGTTACAGAATCAGATCAAGTCGTTGACCAAAACAGCTGATAAAGGTATGGCACAAGGATTCTATCACTAAATGATGTTTAATTTTAGTTTAGAGTTACAGCACAGAAACGGCCCCTTCAAGCTGTCGAGCCCTATCGACTGTCGATCACCCACCCACACCAGTTCTATGTTATCCCGCTTTCTCATCCACTCCCTGCACACCCGCGGAAACTTGCAGAGGACAATTATCCTATAAGCCCGCAAGTCTTCAGGATGTGGGAGGAAACCAGAGCACCCGGAGGAAGCCCACCTGGTCACAGGGAGAACGTGCAAACTCCGCACCGACAGCACCCGAGGTCAGGATCGAACCTGGGTCTCTGGCGCTGTGAGGCAGCGGCACTACCAGCTGCGCCACCGAGTTATAGGTCGTGGGGAGAAAATGGTAATTATCGACCTTGACATTTGTGATCAAGGAATAGTTATTAAAGATAAAAGAAGAGCCTGGTTGATAACTGAGCAAAACACTAAGTGCTGGAGGGAGTCAATGGGTCAGGCAGCATCTGTGGAGGGAATGGCAGACAACGTCTCGGGTCAGGAAACCTTTCTGACTGATGGAGGGGGGGGGGATGGAAAGATGGTGGATGAAAGGGAAATGAATGAATCGGGGGTTGGAGATGAGCGTACAGAGGATGGTGTCTCCTTCCACCCATATCCCGACCTCTGGCTTCACATTTCATTCCACTTCATTCTCTATCCTCTGCTTCCTCATTCCTCTTGTCTGCTATTCACCTCTAGCCTTTGTCACTTACTCCACCCATCTGCCAATCACCCACCTCACCTGTATCCACCTATCACTTGCCAGGCTTTGCCCCACCCCCACCTCTCCATTCCAGTCCCTCCCTCCCCCCCCACTCCATCAGTCTGAAGAAGGGTCTCGATCTGAAGGGTCTCGACATAGAAACATAGAAACATAGAAAGTAGGTGCGAGAGTAGACCACCAGGTCCGTCGAGCCCGCACCGCCATTCGCTCATGGCTGAACACTAAACAGACACACTTACCCACAAACAGTAGACACAAGACACAGAACACAAGACACTACCCTCCCCTTTATACCGCTATCACCCCTCTCCACCCCAAGAACCTCGTGATCTCCAGGGGGAGGCAAAAAAACGGATAAAAACCCAGGTCCAATTCGGGAAAAAAATCCGGGACATGTGTCCATTTCCCTCCACAGACGCTGCCTGACCTGCCGAGTTCCTCCAGCACTTTGTGTTTTTTCTCCAAGATTCCAGCACCTGCAGGCTCATTTCTCTGCAGTTGACATTTGATGCATTAATGCTGCTACTTCAAACATAATAATACCTCTAAAGTTGGGTCACACGGGCACGGGAGATGCAGGGATTATAAATGCCTTGAACAGGAGAATTTGATTTGCCTGTAAATATTTGTATCATTTCCACAGTTAATCCGACCAATGTGAACGCCAGTCTGGTTTCGAGGAAGGAGTATCTCGGAATGCTGGAATGTAAAACAGAAGACGAAGAGAAACTCATTAAAAATCTAATTTTGGGTAAAGTTATTTTAGAAATACAGCATGGAAACAGGCCCTTTGGCCCTTCTAGTCCGCGCCGACCAGCGGTACCCGCACATTGACACTATCCTGCACACACTAGTGACAATTTTAAGATACCAAGCCAATTAACCTACAAAGACGTATGTCTTTGGAATGTGGGAGGAAACCGAAGATCTCGGAGAAAACCCACGCAGGTCACGGGGAGAACGTACAAACTCCGTACAGACAGCACCCGTAGTCAAGATGGAACCCGGGTCTCTGGCGCTGTGAGGCAGCAAACTACCGCTGTGCCATAAATTAATTCCTTCTTGATTGCCAAGGGAAGGAGGTAGAAACATTGGTGTTGGTGAACGTAAAGAAACAATTCCCATCATAATTCCCTTCTCCCGTCCCACCAAACATAATAAATTTAAAAAGAGTTACTTCCTAGAATTTTCTCAGCCAGTAAAATCCTAACCACTTCTCGGCATTGATTGATTGAATTTGTTGAAAGACACAGCATGGACTAAGTCCCAGCAATAAAATTCTTGCAGCTTGCAGGCCCTTTAATGTGATATCACACAGAACAAATGTAACAAATATATGATACAGGTCCACCACTGATTTTCCGGCACCCTTTTCCAAAGCTTTTCTGGATTATCCGTTTTGCTGGACCAACGGAGGTCACGGCCTCCGCGAGGAGTCCAAAGGCACTGGAATGTTCCGCCTAGGCCGCCGGGGGGGGGCCGAGATACCAGCCCGCAAAGTCGGCCGTGGAAGTCGGCAATGGGAACGTATCTGCCGGCTCTGGCTGGCCCGGAGTTCCAGAGCCCCGGCCGCAGGGGGCAAATTCGACCCTGCTCATCATGGACGTCCCAATGAGGTTGAGATGGGCCGTCTCACCTGGCCTTGGTGTCACATTTTTGGGGGGGATTTCTGGCTGGGAGAGGGGGTGTGTTTAAAGTATGCTCTCGTAATTTTGACATGATTAGAGGAGGTGCCTGCCGGACCCCCAGTTGACGGTGGTGGACCTGCACAATAAATGAATAATCAGTAATATTAAAAAATAACAATAGGGCAAAACCAAAGGCCGCAGTGCAACCTTAGACACAGTCCATAGAAGTCCATTGTTGCTGAGGTTCACAGGGTCTTGGTGAGACCACACCTGGAGTATTGCGTACAGTTTTGGTCTCCAAATCTGAGGAAGGACATTATTGCCATAGAGGGAGTGCAGAGAAGGTTCACCAGACTGATTCCTGGGATGTCAGGATTGTCTTATGAAGAAAGACTGGATAGACTTGGTTTATACTCTCTAGAATTTAGGAGATTGAGAGGGGATCTTATAGAAACTTACAAAATTCTTAAGGGGTTGGACAGGCTAGATGCAGGAAGATTGCTCCCGATGTTGGGGAAGTCCAGGACAAGGGGTCACAGCTTAAGGATAAGGGGGAAATCCTTTAAAACCGAGATGAGAAGAACTTTTTTCACACAGAGAGTGGTGAATCTCTGGAACTCTCTGCCACAGAGGTTAGTCGAGGCCAGTTCATTGGCTATATTTAAGAGGGAGTTAGATGTGGCCCTTGTGGCTAAGGGGATCAGAGGGTATGGAGAGAAGGCAGGTACGGGATACTGAGTTGGATGATCAGCCATGATCATATTGAATGGCGGTGCAGGCTCGAAGGGCCGAATGGCCTACCCCTGCACCTAATTTCTATGTTTCTATGTTTCTATATGGTGTTTAGGATGCGAATAGTTGCTGGGAAGCAGCTGCTCCTGAATCTAGTGATCATGGCGTTTGAGGCTCCTGCACTCCTGATGGCAGTGGTGGGATGAGAGCGTGGCCAGGGTGGTGAGAGTCTTTGATGATATTGCTGTCATGTTCAGGCAGAGCCTCCTGTACATCCCATCGATGGTGAGGAGGTCAGTACCTGTGATGGACTGGGGAGTGTCGACCACTCTCTGAATGAAGCCTCTTTCGCTCCTGGGCATCTGAGTTATTGTAATAGGTGTCACATCTAGCTTTAACATTCAGTTTTTCTAGTGGCTGCAAGTTTGACTGTGGAAATACTAAATTGTTATTTTACTTAGGATTACTGTCTATTCTCCGTTGTTTTACTGTTAGGGCTGAAGCCGCAGGGTGTGGTGGTGAACATGATCCCAGGGCTGCCCGCGTACGTTCTCTTCATGTGTGTGCGCTACGCGGATGACAGTAACGATGCAGACATGTTGAAATCCCTGATGAACTCCATCATCGGTGGCATCAAAGACATCACCAAGGTAGATAAAATATGAATTGTTTTATTATTAAAATTAACTTAAAGAGACCTTTAACTTCAACCATAAAGCGAAAAAAGCCCGTTGTAGATTTAATATTAGGAACTGAAGATTTGAAATCATTGCATGGGATTATGAATTCATTCAATGCATTAAAAGTTATCTCGCCCTCCCTCTCGCCCTCCCTCTCGCCCTCCCTCTCACCCTCTCTCCCCCCTCCCCCGCTCCAGCATCTGCAGTTCCTTTTGTCTCTTTGTTTAAGAAAGTTAGATGAGATTTTGCTAATGTTTAATCTTACAAATCTTGCTGTATTTCGCAGAATCACAATGAAGATTTTGAAATGCTGTCTTTCTGGCTTTCAAACAGTGTGCACTTTCTGAACTGTCTCAAGCAGTACAGTGGAGAGGAGGTAGGAACAACATTTGTGTGTGAACTCTAGGTTCACTCTTTATATCTCCAATGTCCATTAGAAACAACTTAACTTTCTGTTTGAATATTAAAGTTTGTGTTCCAATTTTCTCAAACATTATTCATCGTTTTTATACTCCATTGGTGGGGTGGCACAGCGGTAGAGTTGCTGCCTTACAGTGCCAGAGGCATGGGTTCGATCCTGACTACAGGTGCTGTCTCCTACTTTCTCCCTGTGACCTGCGTGGGTTTTCCCCGGGTGCTCCAGGTTTCCTTCCACATTCCAGAGATGTGCAAGTTTGTTGGCTAATTGGCCTCTGTAAATTTGCCCCTAGTATGTGGGATGTGAAACTGGGATAACATAGAACTAGTGTGAACGGTTGATCGTTGGTTGGCATGGACTCAATGGGCCGAAGGGCCTGTTTCTATGCTGTATCTCTCTCCTAAACTAAACTAAATTCTTATTTTGCATTCAAGTATGCAAAGAGTTGCCACGTTTGGGCGCCGACAACGTTACAAATGCATTCAATATAGTCCGGATGGTCTCTCTTCCATCTTATTATTTCATAGCTCATCCCCTCCATGACACACTGGTCAACCTGAGGAGCACCTTCAGCAACAGACAGGTTCCACCAAGATGCAGCATAGAACGCCACAGGAGATCCTTCTTCCCTGTGGCTATCAAACTGCACAACTCCTCCCCTTTCTGTCGTGGGGTAATAATAATAATAATAATGGATGGGATTTATATAGCGCCTTTCTAATACTCAAGGCGCTTTACATCGCATTATTCATTCACTCCTCAGTCACACTCGGTGGTGGTAAGCTACTTCTGTAGCCACAGCTGCCCTGGGGCAGACTGACGGAAGCGTGGCTGCCAATCTGCGCCTACGGCCCCTCCGACCACCACCAATCACTCACACACATTCACACACAGACAAAGGTGGGTGAAGTGTCTTGCCCAAGGACACAACGACAGTATGCACTCCAAGCGGGATTCGAACCGGCCACCTTCTGGTCGCCAGCCGAACACTTAGCCCATTGTGCCATCTGTCACCCAAAGTAGACTGAGACTGACCCCCCCCCCCCACCCCCCCCCAACCCCCAAGTCTTTCCACTCATCACTTTAATCTCATGTGTTTTGTATATTCTGTGTTTTAATGACTGTTGGCAGATCAATTTTCCTCCTGGGATAAATAAAGTTCTATCGTCATATTTTTAACGTGTGTTTATTTTTTTTTAATGAAGGAATTTATGAAACACAACTCTCCTCAGCAAAACGATCAGTGCCTGAAAAACTTTGACCTGTCTGAGTACAGGCAGATTCTGAGCGACTTGGCTATCCACATCTACCAGCAAGTGATCAAGGTGATGGAAGATAATCTCCAGCCACTGATCGGTAAGGTCACCCTCCTGCAGAAGATAGAAACATATAAAATTATAAAAGGACTGGACAAGCTAGATGCTGGAAAAATGTTCCCAATGTTGGGCGAGTCCAGAACCAGGGGGCCACAGTCTTAGAATAAAGGGGAGGTCATTTAAGACTGAGGTGAGAAAAAACTTTTTCACCCGGAGAGTTGTTAATTTATGGAATTCCCTGCCGCAGAGGGCAGTGGAGGCCAAGTCACTGGATGGATTTAAGAGAGAGTTAGATAGAGCTCTAGGGGCTAGTGGAGTCAAGGGATATGGGGAGAAGGCAGGCACGGGTTATTGATAGGGGACGATCAGCCATGATCACATTGAATGGCGGTGCTGGCTCAAAGGGCCAAATGGCCTCCTCCTGCACCTATTGTCTATGTTTCTATGTTTCTAAGATGCTTGTTTATACCTTCAAACTGGACAGGGTGCAGAGAGGATTCATGATGATCTTGCCACGACTTGAGAGCCTGAACTATACCGAGAGTTTGGGCAGGCTAGGACTTCATTCCTTGGAGCGCAGGAGGTTTAGGGATGATCTTATACAGCTGAAGGGTGGCACAGTGGCAGAAAGGTAGGGTTATAGAGTCATAGAGTGATATAGTGTGGAAACAGGCCCTTTGGCCCAACTCGCCCACACCTGCCTGCGTTTGACCCATATCCCTCCAAACCTGTCCTATCCATGTACCTGTCTAACTGTTTCTTAAACGATGGTCCCAGCCTCAACTCAGATTCAGATTCAGATTCAGATTCAATTTTAATTGTCATTGTCAGTGTACAGTACAGAGACAACGAAATGCATTTAGCATCTCCCTGGAAGAGCGACATAGCAAATGATTTGAATAAATAATAATAAGTGATAATAAGTGTCCTGGGGGTGGGGGGGTGATTGGCAGTCACCGAGGTACGTTGTTGAGTAGAGTGACAGCCACCGGGAAGAAGCTGTTCCTGGACCTGCTGGTTCGGCAACGGAGAGACCTGTAGCGCCTCCCGGATGGTAGGAGGGTAAACAGTCCATGGTTGGGGTGAGAGCAGTCCTTGGCGATGCTGAGCGCCCTCCGCAGACAACGCTTGCTTTGGACAGACTCAATGGAGGGGAGCGAGGAACCGGTGATGCGTTGGGCAATTTTCACCACCCTCTGCAATGCCTTCCGGTCGGAGACAGAGCAGTTGCCATACCATACTGTGATGCAGTTGGTAAGGATGCTCTCGATGGTGCAGCGGTAGAAGTTCACCAGGATCTGAGGAGACAGATGGACCTTCTTCAGTCTCCTCAGGAAGAAGAGACGCTGGTGAGCCTTCTTGATCAGAGTTGAGGTATTGTGGGTCCAAGAGAGGTCATCGGAGATGTTGACTCCCAGGAACCTGAAGCTAGAAACACGTTCCACCTCCGTCCCGTTAATGTGGATGGGGGTGTGCGTGCCGCCCCTGGACTTCCTGAAGTCTACAATGAGCTCCTTGGTCTTCTTGGAGTTAAGGGCCAGGTTGTTGTCAGCGCACCATGCTGCTAAGTGCTGGAACTCCTCCCTGTAGGCCGACTCATCGTTGTTGCTGATGAGGCCAATCACCGTTGTATCATCTGCATACTTGATGATGGTGTTAGTACCATGTACAGGTGTGCAGTCATAGGTGAAGAGGGAGTAGAGGAGGGGGCTCAGCACACAGCCCTGTGGAACGCCGGTGTTCAGGGTGAGGGTTGAAGAGGTGTGCTTGTCTAACCTAACGGACTGGGGTCTGTTGGTTAGAAAGTCCAGTATCCAGTTGCAGAGGGAGGGGTCGATGCCCAGGTTACCGAGTTTGGTGATCAGTTTTGATGGTATAATGGTGTTGAATGCTGAGCTGTAATCGATGAACAGCAACTACTTCCTCTGGCAGCTTGTTCCATACACCGAAGGGCCTGTTTTCACACTGTATCTCGGAGAGAAAAAAATGAAACTAGGAGGAAACTGCAGATGCTGGTTTATGCTGAAGATTGACATAAAATGCTGGAGTAACTCAGCGCACAGGCAGCATTTCTGGAGAGAAGGAATGGGTGACATTTTGGGTTGAGACCCTTCTTCGGAGATTTGCAGTTGAGGAAGAAACGGAGGCCTTTCAGGCTCTCCTGGTTGGGGATGAGGGTGTAGAGTGACTGAACGTCTGAAGAAGGGTCTCGACCCGAAACGTCACCCATTCCTTCTCTCCAGAGATGCTGCCTGCCCCGCTAACCAGTGGGTGGTTGGTTTACAATGTTGGGTTTTATTCACTGTCAGTGATTGTGTTACCATGGTCAATTATTTGGTCAAATATACTAATTGTGCCGGACTAGTGAGTGTGGCGGGGTGGAGTGGTGCCTTACAGTTCTTCTGTGCCAGAGACAATGGTTCGATCCCGACTACGAGTGCTGTCTGTATGGAGTTTGGACGCTCCCCCCCCCCCCTCCCCGTGACCGCGTGGGTTTTCTCCGAGATCTTCGATTCCCTCACACACTAAAGACGTACAGGGGTGTAGGTTCATTGGCTTGGTGTAAATGTAATATTGTCCCTAGTATATGTAGGGTGGAGTTAATGTGCAGGGATCGCTGGTCGCCGTGGACTTGGTGGACCGAAGGGCTCTGTATCTCTAAACTAAACCAGATTCAAGATTCAAGAGAGTTTATTGTCATGTGTCCCAGATAGGACAATGAAATTCTTGCTTTGCTTCAGCACAACAGAATGTAGTCGGCATGAATGCAGAACAGATCAGTGTGTCCATATACCATTGTATAAATATATACACACATGAATACATAAAACAGATAAAGTGCAAATAAACAGATAATGGGCTATTAATGTTCAGAGTTTAGTTTGAGTTGAGTTCAATAGCCTGATGGCTGTGGGGAAGAAGCTGTTTCTGAACCTGGACGTTGCAGTCTTCAGGCTCCTGTACCTTCTACCTGAAGGTAGCGGGGAGATGAGTGTGTGGCCAGGATGGTGTGGGTCCTTGATGATGCTGCCAGCCTTTTTGAGGCAGCGACTGCGATAGATCCCCTCGATGGTAGGGAGGTCAGAGCCGATGATGGACTTGGGCCGTGTTTACTACTTTTTGTAGTCTAAGGGGTTATGGGGCGAAAGCAGGAGATTGGGATTAGGAAGGGGAGGGGGGGGGGGAGGGTAGATCAGCTGTGATTGAATAGCATAGACATGATGGGCTGAATGGCCTAATTCTGCTCCTATCCTATCCCGTGTGACCATATGCCTTGTCTCAGTGCCAGGAATGCTGGAACACGAGAGCCTCCAGGGCATCTCCAGCATGAAGCCGACCGGGCTGAGAAAACGCTCATCGAGTTTCCTGGACGAATCGGAGCAGTACACCATCTCGTCCATCCTGCAGCAACTCAGTTACATCTTTAGCACCATGTGCCAGCACGGCACAGACACCGACCTCATCCGCCAGGCCATCAAACAACTCTTCTTCCAGATCGGAGCCATCACCATCAACAACCTCCTCCTACGCAAGGACATGTGCTCTTGCAGGAAGGGAATGCAGATAAGGTACAGCTGAAAATGCACCCGGCGTCTTAGCACAGAACCCGAGTTGAGTTTACGTGTAGGAAGGAACTGCAGGCGCTGGTTTTAACCAAAAATGGACACAAAAAAGCTGGAGTAACTCAGCGGGACAGGCAGCATCTCTGGAGAGAAGGAATGGCTTACTGTTTTTACACCTCCCCCTCAGCTAACAATGAACCATTCAACATTTCCTTTATCACCCTCTGCTTTGATCTGTCATTTTCACACCTTACCCCTTTCGTATCTCTAGACTCCCTCCACCCTGACTCGCAGTTTGAAGGGTCTCGACCCAAAACTTCACCCATTCCTTCTCTCCATAGATGCCTGTCCCGCTGAGTTACTCCAGCTTCTTGTGTCTATCTTGCCTCAACTACTTCCTCCAGCAGCTCGTTCCACACGCCCACCACACTTTGTGTGAAAAAATTAACCCACGGGCAGGTGGGACTAGTGTAGATAGGACATGTTAGCCTGTGTGGGCTAGTTGGTACGATGGCCCTGTTTCCACATTGTAAGACTCTATGACATTCTAATAAACCCCGTCTGCAACTAATGTCATTACATGTTGTGTATTAAATTGAATTATTTATCTTTAGCTCAGCACAATTCAAGTACAAGTCCTTGTGCTTGAAAACATGGTTCTATAATTCGACGATAGACACAAAAAGATGGAGTAACTCAGCGGGTCAGGCAGCATCTCTGGAGATTAGGAATAGGTGACGTTTCGGGTCGAGACCCTTCTTCACACTGAAAGGCAGGGGAAAGGGAAATGAGAGATTTCGTATCTCTAGAATAACACAGACAATAGGTGCAGGAGTAGGCCATTCGGCCCTTCGAGCCGAACCGCCATTCACTGTGATCATGGCTGATCATCTACGATCAGTATCCCGTTCCTGCCTTCTCCCCATATCACTTGGTTCCGCTATCTTTAAGAGCTCTATCTAACTCTCTCTTGAAACCATCCAGAGATTTGGCCTCCACTGCCTTCTGAGGCAGAGAATTCCACAGATTCACAACTCTCTGCGTAAAAAAGTTTTTCCTCACTTCCATTCTAAATGGCTTACCCCTTTATTCTTAAACTGTGGACCCTGGTTCTGGACTCCCCTAACATCCGGAACATGTTTCCTGCCTCTAGCGTGTCCAATCCCAATCTCGTATGTTTCAATAAGATATCCTCTCATCCTTCTAAATTCCAGTGTATACAAGCCCATTCGCTCCATTCTATCAGCATATGACAGTCCCGCCATCCCGGGAATTAAACTCGTAAACCTACGCTGCGCTCCCTCAATAGCAAGAATGTCCTTCCTCAACTTTGGAGACCAAAACTGCACACAATACTCCAGGTGTGGTCTCACTAGGGCCCTGTACAACTGCAGAGAGAGAGATATAGAACAAATGAATGAAAGATATGCAAATGGCAATGATGATAATTTGATTTGGACAATTAATAGGTTATTTTTAATCTGCCTGATTCCTTTGTTTTTGATGCAGATGCAACATAAGTTATTTGGAAGAGTGGCTGAAAGAAAAGAGTATG
The DNA here is from genome assembly GCF_010909765.2 of Amblyraja radiata. Classification (NCBI taxonomy): domain Eukaryota; kingdom Metazoa; phylum Chordata; class Chondrichthyes; order Rajiformes; family Rajidae; genus Amblyraja; species Amblyraja radiata. Next base: position 20,599,219 of record NC_045989.1, on the reverse strand, counting down.
CAGACCAGCAATGCAAAAGACACACTGGAGTTGCTGTCTCAGGCAGCCTGGCTGCTTCAGGTCAACAAGACCACGGATGACGACGTCAAAGAAATCTGCAATAGGTGTTCCTCCCTCTCAGCTGTACAGGTCAGTCAGATCCAGCATTCATCATTTACTATACTTTAAGAGATACTAGGTGAGGGGTGTGTAACGTTACGAATTAGGCGCATTCCCTTTATTTTCTGTTTAGTTCTGTCTTTTTTGCATTTTCTTCTTATTTCCTTTCTTTTCTTAAGGCCCTTTTACTTTCGGGGCTTTTTTTTCTTCTACACTTCTAAGGACGTAGTCTATTTATCTAAATATCAATTATTAACCGTCAATTATTGCGCCCTGCACATCACTACTATCCTCAAGTTTCTCTTTTTTCTTTCTTTCTTCTATCAAAAAAAAACAAGTTGTACATGAAATGTATTATGTTATAAACCATGATTATTATGTATGTACATTGCTTCTAATAAAAATATTATTAAACATTTTTTTTAGAGATACTGGGTGGAAACAGGTCCACCCAAAACGTGGCCAATTCCTTCTCTCCATAGATGCTGCCTCACCCGTTGAGTTACTCCAGCATTTTGTGTCCACCTCTCTATTCCCTCCATGAATAGCTGATACCTTAATGGACTAGAGGAATGTCTCTCTCCTGTGGAACCTCTGATCCATGTTTAAGTACTTTGTTTCAACAGATTGTAAAGATCCTGAACTCCTACACACCAATAGACGACTTTGAGAAACGCGTGGCTCCATCCTTCGTAAAGAAGGTCCAAGTGAGTAAAGATTTTGGGAATTAAAATTTGATTTCACCGCCTCTGTACAAATAATTAAATTTAGACAGATGTTGTCCCGCTGTTCTGCCTGAATATTAATAACATAATGACGTTATCGGTTACACGCTTAGCAGAGTCTAGTTAGATTCTAAAAAAATGAGGAAGGTGTAATTTCTTTCTGAATGATCATTTTGCTTATTTTAATTTTCTGTTGGCTTTGACTTAAACTCAGCCTACAGCAACTCGCCAAGCTCTTTGTGCCACATTCCTTGAATATAACATGCATGCATGAATCAAATTGATTTTGGGGTGGCACAGCGGGTGGAGCCACTGCCTCGCAGTGCTAGAGCCCCGGTTCGGTGTTGTCTGTGTGGAGTTTGCACGTTCTCCCTGTGACCACGTGGGTTTCCTCTGGCTGTTCCGGTTTCCTCCCACATCCCAAAGATGTGCGGATTTGTAGGTTAATTGGCCCCCTGTAAATTACCCCTCGTGTGTAGGGAGTGGATGAGAAAGTGGGATCGCACAGAAGTAATTGATGGGTTGCTTTGACTTGCTGGGCCGAAGGGCCTGTTTCCGTGCTGTATCTCTAAAAGGCCCAAAATCATCACGAATAAGGGTCCCGACCCGAAACGTCACCCTTCCTTTATCTCCAGAGATGCTGCCTGACCCACTGAGTTACTCCAGCACTTTGTGTCTATCTTTGGTATAAACCAGCATCTGCAGTTCTTTGATTCTCAAATCATTACATCCTCGCCACCAAGATATCACAGAATAGACATTCGAGGTGCTCATTTCTCGAGCAGTGTAACCAAACTTAAGCAAATAGATTTTAAAATCCTGTTGCCTACATGACCTTCCCACAGTGATATAGTTTATTTATATTAAGTGCATCACCAACGTCTCTAATATTCCATGGCATTTGTGTTCTAACATCTCTTAAAGGTGGCGCAGCGGTAGAGTTGCTGCCTTACAGTGCTTGCAGCGCTGGAGAGCCGGGTTCGATCCCGACTATGGGTGCTGTCTGCACAGAGTTTGTACGTTCTCCCCGTGACCGCGTGGGTTTGGCTTGGTGTAAATGTATAATTGTCCCCAGTGCTTGCAGGATAGCGTTAAAGTGCGGGGACCGCTGGCCGGTGTGGATTCAGTGGGCCGAAGGGCCTGTTTCCGTGCTGTATCTCGCGACTAAAGGCCAGCTCCACAAGTCATTAGTACATCATCCATTACAGGTTAACCTGTCCGAGTGGCTGAAGCATTCTTTCATTTTTTTAAGTTTAGTTTAGTTTAGAGATACAGCGGGGCGACAGGCCCTTCGGCCCTCCGCGTCCATGCTGACCAGCGATCCCCCGTGCACTAGCTCTATCCTACACACTAGGGACAATTTACAGAAGCCAATTAAGGAAAGGCGGAGCCCACAGTGGCCCAGAGATGCAACGTGTTTATCTTGGAGGTAGAAACGTTGTGAGTTGTGTATCCATTATAAACAGAACAAGTGGAGGAGGGGGGGGGGGGGATTGTGAAGCTATTGTGAAATAAACCTTGCTGTTCTCATTGTCTTTCAGTCACAACTCAACCGTCGGGAAGATGGCTCTACGCTAATAATTGATACCAAGTACCATTTTCAAGTGACCTTCCCATTCAATCCATCTTCACAGGCACTGGAGACAATCCAAATACCCAGCAGTTTAAAACTAAACTTCCTCACGAGGATCTGAAGGGTGTAAATGTGTAGAATATCTCTGTACCTTGAATTGAATTGTGTACTTTATTGTCACAGTGAATGTCTTTACTTGCGTACCCAAGGTATGCCAATAGCCGCCACATAAAGGGCACTGACAAAGTTACAAATACCCCCCCCCCCCCCGCCCCCATGCCAGGTCCCCCTTTGTTCTGTGTCCCCCCCCCCCCCCCTCCATCACGGCAGTCTCCCCTCCCCCCCCCCCCCCAACATAATGAGTCCTGTTGTCATTGATTATTTAAGATGATGGTTGAATGGCTGGATGGTGGAAATTGTGCATTTTTTCTTCCTCCCGATGTGCCAAAGTGAGTTTAAGTACACTTTTATATTTTGCGCTTTTTTAAAATAATGCAATCTATTTTTATAAAATTTGAGATATTCAGTTTGAATTGGTTGCTCTTACGAGCGCAGTATTTAATTCTTCTTTAAAAATATCATGTAAATATATGACAAATAACTGCTAACTGCGTAGATGTTATCAGTGCTTTATTTTGGAGTCAATAAAGTGGCGATACACAGTCAACAGTTTACAATGCAATACTGGCTGCTGCTGCTGCAAACCTAGTTTTTAACGTCTGAGAGATGTCGGTATGCTGTATCATCGCTGAAAGCACTGGAGGTTAGAATAAAGATGAAAGCAAGTGGAAAAGTGAGAGAGCAAGCAAGGGTCTGAGGGAGGGTCCCCACCTCGAAACGTCACCTATTCCTTTTCTCCAGAGATGCCGCCTCACCTGCTGAGTCACTCCCAGCACTCTGTGTCTATCTTCTGAAAGCAAGTTTTAATCTGTTTACAGCAGAGAGAGGAGCACTTGTAACATCAAGCCTGCTTTAGCATTCCGTTATATCGAGGCTGATCTGATTGTTGGTGCAAGTTCACAGTGCTGTCTGGCATCATAATGCTAAGGACTCGTACACTCTTTCTGATTTTGCTATTAAAAAAATATTTTCCCAAATGTCTGACTGGTACAATCCTTATGATTTTGTTTAAAAAATTATTTTCCCAAACCCTGTGCACCCATAGTTTTAAAAGCCAATACTGATTCGAAGATATGTTTTTAAGGTATGCAAACAATATGCATATGGTGTCCCACTATGGGATGGATGTGGAGGCTTTGGAGAAGATTTTTACTAGAGTTGCCTAGATTAGGCACAGTGGCACAGCGGTAGAGTCGCTGCCTTGCAGCGCCAGTGACCGCGGTTCGATCCTGACTACGTATTCTGTCTGTATGGAGTTTGCACGTTCTCCCTATGACCAAGTAGGCTTTCTCCGGGTGCTCCGGTTTTCAAATTCCAAGGATGTGCAGGTTTGTAGGTTAATTGGATTCTGTAAATTGTCCCTAGTGTGTAGGATAGAACTGGAGTACAGGTTGGTCGGCACAAGCTTGGTGGCCCAAGGACCTATATCCACACTCTAAGCTAAACTAAACTAAAATGAGAGGGCATTAGCTACAAAGAGATGTTGGACAAACGTTGATTGTTTTCTCTGGAGTGTCAGAGATTGAGGGGAGACCTGATTGAAGGATCTAAACTAATGAGAGGTACAGACAGGAGAGATAGTCAGAACCTTTTTCCCAGTGTGGAAATATCAAATACTAGAGGGCAGAGCATTAAAGCGAGGGGGGCAATGTTTAAAGCAGATGTGCGGTGCAAGTTTTGTTTTACACAGAGAGTGGTGGGTGCCTGGAACGGGCTGCCGGGGCTGGTGGTGGAGGCAGAGGCGACTGGGACAGTTGAGGAACTAGGCACATAAATATGCTGGGAATGGAACGCAGAAGAGATCAGTTCAACTTGGCATCACCTCCGGCACAGACATTGTGGGCCAAAGGATCTGTTCCTGAGCTGTGTGCTGTATTTGAATGAATCTGTTTATGACATCTTGCATTCCCATGTACAGATTGTATTTTGCGTTTATACTAAGAGCACTGTTCAAAAAAATAGAAAATTAAAACATTGTACCTGAATGCCTTATCACTGTGTGAATTTCCTTGGCACGTTGTAGACTTGTAAGGAACGTTTCTCTTCACCATGAGTTCCAGGTTCAAGAACAGCTTCTTCTCAGCCACCATCAGGCTGTTGAACACTGCACAACAGTAATCACAACCCTGCCTCAGCAGCTGTGATCTACAATGTGTAGAATGGAACTGCAGATGCTGGTTGGCACAAATTGCTGGAGTAACTCAGCGGAACAGGCAGCATCTCTGGATAGAAGGAATGGGCGATGCTTCAGGTCGAGACCCTTCTTCAATCTCCAGTTACTCCAGCATTTTGTCTCTAACTATGATCTACACTTGGTCTTGCATTCTTATCATCTGGTTAGTGAACATTGCCGGTTATTGATTATTAATTATTGTACATTTATCTGAGTGAAATTGCATTAGTGGGTCTGTAAAGCTGTCGTAAGTAAGGATTTCAATAAAAAGTAAGTAAGTAAGGATGACAATAAAAACCTCCTGATTCTTGAGAGCTGAAGTAACTGTGAAACTGTAAAATGTTTAAAAGTATCGAGCCCTTAGCAGGTTGTCTAAAACCTGGAAACCACGAAGAAAGTTCATGTCTGCCTTCTATGTGCAGGTGCTGGTGAAGATTTCATCTATGTAGTATTCTTCAAAGACATTTCTGATGAATTGATGAGAATGTTATGCAGGAAATTGTATTTTTACTTTGGTTTCGAGATACAGTGCGGAAACGAGCCGTTTGCCCCACCGAGTCCGCACCGACCAGCGATCCCCGCACATTAACACTATCCTACACTACACTAGGGACAATTTTACATTTACACCAAGCCAATTAACCGACAAACCTGTACGTCTTTGGAGTGTGGGAGGAAACCGAAGATCTTGGAGAAAACTCATGAGGAGAACGTGCAAACTCTGCACAGACAGCTCCCGTAGTCGGGATCGAACGACGTGCTGTAAGGCAGCAATTTTACCGCTGCGCCAGAATGCCACCCACTGGTCATTAGAGTGATACAGCATGGAAACAGGCCATTCGGTCCAACATGCCAACGCCAACCAACATGCCCCATCTATACTAGTCCCACTTGTCTGCATTTGGGCCATATCCCTCCATATCTGGATCTAATACATTGAAAAGCTGTAGATAGAGCATCACGAGGGGGGGTGGACGTGCTAGTCGACATTGAGATGCTTTTGGATTGCATCCAAAATCTATCCTATCTATGTACCTGTCCAAATAATTCTGAAACATTGTGAAGTACCTACCTCTTCTGGCAGCTCGTTCCATGCACCTACCATTCATTGTGTAAAAAAAATTGCCTCCCCCAGGTTCCTATTTAATCTTTTACCCCTCTCACCTTAAACTTATGTCCTCTGGTTCTCAATTCCCCGACACTAGATAAAAGGCTAGGTAAAAGTGCATTTACCCAATCTATTCCTCTCATAATATTATACTCCTCGTCCTCCTGCGCTCCAAGGAATAAAGTCCTAGCCTGCTCAACCTCTCCCTGGAGCTCAGGCCCTCGAGTTCTGGCAACATCCTCGTGAATCTTTGCCTCACCCTTTCCAACTTAACGACGTCTTTCTTATTACAGGGTGGCCAAAACTGAACACACAATGTCCTGTACAACTGTAGCATGACCTGTAGACAGATACAAAAAGCTGGAGTAACTCAGCGGGACAGGCAGTATCTCTGGAGAGAAGGAATGGGTGATGTTTTGGGTCCGAAGAAGGGTCTGACTGGTCTGAAGAAGGGTCACAACCCGAAACATCACCCATTCCTTCTGTCCCGCTGAGTTACTACAGCATTTTGTGTCTATCTTCGGTTTAAACCAGCATCAACAGCTTCTCCCTACACACCCAACTTCTATACTCGGTACTCTGACTGATGAAGGCCAATGTGCCAAAACCCTTCTTAACCACCCTATCTTCTTGTGACGCCACTTTCAAGGAACTGTGTCCCTGTATTCCCAGCTCCCTCTGCTCTACATCTGACCCCAGTGCTCGGCCATTCATTAGCACATTGATTGTTTTGCTACACTGAATCTCTTCATATATTAGAATGCCCAGTATTTTGTAACTCTTTAAGGGCCTGTCCCACGTACGTGACCGGCACCCGTCGTCGGGCACCGAAAACTCAGTGGCGACTAGAAAGACGCAACGATTCTTTGGAGACCTCTCACAACCACAGGAGACCTCTCACAACCATACAGTCTGTCTCCAAAGAGTCGTAGCGTCTTTCCGAACGCCGCTGAATTTTCACCGTGTTGAAAATTTCGGCGACCTATGAAGGGTGCCGGCAGTCGCCTGTAAAGGTCGCGTAAGTGACGACAGATGGCACAATGGGCTAAGTGTTCGGCTGGCAACCGGAAGGTAGCTGGTTCGAATCCCGCTTGGAGTGCATACTGTCGTTGTGTCCTTGGGCAAGACACTTCACCCACATTTGCCTGTGTGTGTGGATGTAATTATGTGAAGCACTTTGGGGTCAATGCAAGTTGACTAAAAATGTGCTATATAAATAAAGAAATTTAAATTTAAGTGGGACAGGCTCTTTACTTTCAATATATTCTCAGTGATCTGTTAACATTTCATGAGCATAAAGTATTGAAGGCAAAGGACAGCTTGATGCATCCAAATTTTTTCCTCAGTCACATTTTTATTCAGCTTTTCCATGGAAATTTTTTTTTTTTAATTTGTTCTTTTAGATTTGTAATGGACCAATGGATGCATGAAACTTTGTTAGCTTTGTGAATGCACTAGATGGCAGTATATTCCATAACTACTCGTCTGGAAATGCATTCCTGAAATTAAATTTGAAACATAAGAAGCAAAAGACCGATTGGCTCCTTGGGCATGTTCTGCCTTTCAACAAGATCGTAACTAAGACACAAGAGACTCCAGGTTTAGTTTAGTTTAGAGATACAGCGTGGAAACAGGACCTTCGGCCCACCAGGTCCGCACCGACCAGCGATCCCCGCACATTAACACTATCCTACACACACCAGGGACATTTTACATTCAATTAACCTACAAACCAGTACGTCTTTGGACTGTGGGAGGAAACCAAAGATCTCAGAGAAACCCCATGTGGTCACGGGGAGAACGTGCAAACTCCGTACAGACAGAACCCGTAGTCGGGATCGAACCCGGGTCTCCGGCGCTGCGTTCGCTGTCAGGCAGCAACTCTACCGCTGCGCCACCGCCCTTGTCTTAGAAACATAGAAACATAGAAATTAGGTGCAGGAGTAGGCCATTCGGCCCTTCGAGCCTGCACCGCCATTCAATATGATCATGGCTGATCATCCAACTCAGTATCCCATCCCTGCCTTCTCTCCATACCCTCTGATCCCCTTAGCCACAAGGGCCACATCTAACTCCCTCTTAAATATAGCCAATGAACTGGCCTCGACTACCCTCTGTGGCAGGGAGTTCCAGAGATTCACCACTCTCTGTGTGAAAAAAGTTCTTCTCATCTCGGTTTTAAAGGATTTCCCCCTTATCCTTAAGCTGTGACCCCTTGTCCTGGACTTCCCCAACATCGGGAGCAATCTTCCTGCATCTAGCCTGTCCAACCCCTTAAGAATTTTGTAAGTTTCTATAAGATCCCCTCTCAATCTCCTAAATTCTAGAGAGTATAAACCAAGTCTATCCAGTCTTTCTTCATAAGACAGTCTTGAAACTTCTCTGTTGGAGGATTGGGCAGGAAAGTCTCAGGTGACGTGTAATCACTTAAATGGATTTGGGATGATCCTTGAGATTGCAGCAGCTTCTCACATTCTCCGTCTGTCAGAGGCTCCAGTCCACACTCTGCCCACAACCAGGTATGTGTAACCTCAATCAAATCTTTAAACGTCTTGCTCCAGCATATCTTCTGATTTGGAGACACAAGGAACCGCAGATGCTGGAATCTCAAGAAAAAAAACCACAGGAACAACCTTGGGTTGGCAGGGTGGTGCAGCGGTAGAGTTGCTACCTTACAGCGCCAGAGACCAGGGTTTGATCCTGACCACGGATGCTAACTGTACAGAATTTGTACTTTCTCCCTGTGACCGCGTGGGTTTTCTCCAGGTGCTTAGGTTTCCTCCCACACTCCGAAGACATGCAGGTTTGTAGGTTAATTGGCTTCAGTAAAATTGTAAATTGTCCCTATTGTGTAAGGTAGTATACAGGGGCTGGTCGGCACAGACTTGATGGGCCGAAGGGCCTGTCTGTGCACTGTATCTCCAAAGTCCAATGAATAAACTCAATGGGTCAGGCGGCATCCATGGAGGGAATACACAGTCAATGTTTTATGTTAGTATCCTTCTTCCGACTAGGAGGGGGTGAAAACTGCGAAAGAGAGGGGTTGGTGGGACAAGGTTTGGCAGGTGATAGGTGGATATAAGGTGAGGGAGAGGGGTGAATAGCAGATGGGTGGAGTAAGTGACAAAGGCTAGAGGCGAAACGGTGGCAAAATTGTGTCAGATAAGGAGAGAAGAGGAGGAGTGAAATGTAATGCCGGGGGGGGGCGATGTGGGTGGAGAGGAAGGAGGGGGGGATGAAAAGAGAAATAGGAGACTAATGAATGGGAGATGAATGTAGGGAGGAGGGGAAAGGAGTGAGGTGACTGGGATGGTGGATGATGCGAGAAATGTGATTTGTTCAGCATTAGCCCCAAAGCAAGTCTTCAGGAAAAGTGTAAACAAATTGCGAAACGTTATTGACTTTTTATCTTTATGAATATGTCCTCTACAGGTTTACTGCCTTTTTGCATGCAATTAAAGCAGGTTTATAAACCATCAGGGGCTCAGACAATAGAATTTACCTGTGACAGTTTTAAGTTGAATTGAAGGAATGACATAGCCTGTATGAGGTCAAAAAGAGACGTGTGTGTCTTTGTCAGCATGTCTACGCGTGTGTGTCAGTGTATCTGTCTCTGTATGGGTGGGTCTGTGCATGTACCTATGTGTTTCTATGTGTCTGTATGTATATCTGTGTGTGTGTGCCCATGTATGTGCATGTCTCTGCATGTGTAGGTCTGCGCATGTGACTGTGCGTGTATGTCTGTGCCTGTGTGTATAGCTGCATGTGCGTAGCTGTTTGTGTGTAGTTGTGTTTATGTAGCTGTGTGTTTGTGTGTCAGTGTGTATATCTGCATGTGCATATAGCTGTGTCAGTGTGTATATCTGTGTATGTGTATCTACATATCTGAATGTTGTGTGTGTGTATATCTGTGTGTCTGTATATATGTGTGTACATCTGTGTGTATTAGTGTGTCTGTATATCTGTGTGTGTGTACATCTCTGTGTGTATCAGTGTCTGTTTGTTTGTATGTGTACATTCGTCTGTGTCTGTCCATATCTATGTGTGGGTGTGTACAATTGTGCGTGTGTGTACATTTGTGTGTGCGAGTAGTGTGTACATCTGTGTGCGTATGTGTACATCTGTGTGCGTGTGTGTGTACATCTGTGTGTGTGTGTGTACATCTGTGTGTGTGTGTGCGTATATCTGTGTGTGTACATCTGTGTGTGTGTGTGTGTACATCTGTGTGTGTGTGTGTACATCTGTGTGTGTGTACATCTGTGTGTGTGTGTGCGTATATCTGTGTGTGTACATCTGTGTGTGTGTGTGCGTATATCTGTGTGTGTACATCTGTGTGTGTGTGTACATCTGTGTGTGTGTGTGCGTATATCTGTGTGTGTACATCTGTGTGTGTGTGTACATCTGTGTGTGTGTGTGCGTATATCTGTGTGTGTACATCTGTGTGTGTGTGTACATCTGTGTGTGAGCGTCAGTGAGTATATTAGCTGGAGCAGATTAGTTCCCACAGTGGGTGCCGTGCCCGTTGACTGACCTTGCCTGCTCTGTATGCCCAGCTCCGGTTTGCCAGCCTGAGAGATGTGTGACCAGACGTTTGCCGCTCCCATCTATGGACCATGTGAGAAATGCCAGGAGATGGGGCCGCGGCTGAACCTCTACATCGATGGCGAGCAGATCAACTATTGCTCGCTGTGCGTGGCGAAGGTAGGGCAGGACCGTGAGAGAGGGGGCCGTCAGTACACGAGGGAGAGATGTGAAATCGCAGATGCTATAAATCTTGAGCAGGGCGCAAAGTGCTGGAAGAACTGAGCGGGTCAGGCAGCATCTGTGGAAGGAATGGGTAGATGATGGGACAGTGGCAGCAGTGGTAGAGTTGCTGCCTTACAGCGCCAGAGACCCGGGTTTGATCCTGACAAAGGGTGCCGACCTTTTCTATCCCATTTCTTTAAATGAAGCTTCCCAATCGACTACAACCAACTACAACCTCAAGCCTTCGCCGTTTTCATTGTCAATTTTGATATAAATTTCTATTATATTACGATCACTATTCCATAAAAACATCTCTTAATTAATATATGTGCAATGAACCTTTTCTACACCGAGAAAGAGTGGGTGTGGACAGGATGTTTCCACCAGTGGGAGTGTCTAGGACCAGAGGGCACAGCCTCAGAGTAAAAGAATGTACTTTTATAAAGGAGAGTAGGAGGAATTTCTTTAGCCAGAGGGTGGTGAATCTGTGGAATCGTGTGTTTCTAAAGCAGAGATTTATAGATTCTTGATAAGTAATGCCCCTGTCCCACTTAGGAAACCTGAATGGAAACCTCTGGAGACTTTGCGCCTCACCCAAGGTTTCCGTGCGGTTCCTGGAGGTTGCAGGTGGTTGCCGGAGGTTGCAGGTAGTGGAAGCAGGTAGGGAGACTGACAAAAACCTCCGGGAACCGCATGGAAACCTTGGGGGGGGGCGCAAAGTCTCCAGAGGTTTCCGTTCAGGTTTCCTAAGTGGGACAGGGGCGTTACTTATCAAGAATCTATAAATCTCTGCTTTGGAAACACACAATTCCACAGATTCGCCACCCAGGGGAGAAGGCAGGAGAATGGGGTTGAGAGGGAAAAATTATTCAACCATGATCGAATGATGGAGCAGTCTTATTGGGTCGAATAATCTAATTCTGTTCCTGTGTCTTGTGATTACATAAAACTAGGTCACAAATTCCTGTTCCCTCATTATTTCCCGAATATACTATCGTCACAGACACATACAGCATGGTTTCCCAAATGTATGAATCTTAAAAACTATTCCTAATCGATTTAAAGATTTTTTTGTCCTCCACATTATTAGTGCCCATCACTGCCTCTATTTGTAGATCAGTTATGCCGGCATGATCGAATTACCCTCGTTAAATACATCTCTAAATTCTTGGCTTTACGTTTTGCTACCACTCAGTTTCTGGAGGTCAATAAAATGCTGCCAGAGCAGAATAATCTCGATGTAGAAACAAGGAACTGCAGATGCTGGTTATATAAAAGGACACACAGTGCTGGAGTAACTCGGCGGGTCAGGTAACACGGTTCAGAGAACGTGAATAGGTGAACAGGGAAGAACTGCAGATGCTGGTTTAAATCGAAGGTGGATCCAAAATGCTGGAGTAACTCAGCGGGACAAGCAGCATCTCTGGAGAGAAGGAATGGGTGACTTTTCGGGGGTCTCGACCCAAAACGTCACCCATTCCTTCTCTCCAGAGATGCTGCCTGGAGGGCCGTCTTAACACATGGGCATGCTAGGCAGTTGTCTGGGCCCCACGAGCATAGGGGCCCCATGCTAATCTATGTAGTGTAGAATGTTATTGTAGAACATGAAAACGGAGAAGACAGCATATTTGATTCGGCATAAAGAACCTGGAAGTGTAGGGGCCGCAGTGCACTGCTTTGCCCGGGGCCCTATAATGCTATTATAGGGGAGGAGCCATCTTGGTGAACGGCTGCTAGCCAGCAGCCGTCTGTTTTAAATTCGTTTTTTTTAATAGTTTTTAGTGAGTCCTGTTTTTTTGTTTGTAGGGGGTATGGTCTTTTAATGTGGGGGGGTAGGTGTAACTATATTTTTCGGTCCCTACCTGGTCAGTGTGGCTGCCTTTTCTCCGGGCTGCCCGTCCTCGTGGCCTACCAGCGGGCTTGGAGCGCCGTTTCCTGGCGGGGACCGCCCAGCACCTCGGGGACCGCCCAGCACCTCGGCCTCGGCGGCGGCACAGTGTTGGAGCGCTGGAGCGGAGCTGAGTGGAGCGGGCGATGCCTTGCCTGGGTCGCCGCACTGGAGCTCTGGCGAGCTGGACCGCCGAGAGCAACAACTCCGGGCTGCGGGTCTGCGGAGCGGAGAGGCGGCAGTGCGGAGAGGCGGCGCCGACTTTGTCATCGGGAGCCTGGGAGCTCCAAACCGGCGCAGCCTTGTCGGCTTCGGCAGCCGCGGGCTCCAACCAGGAAGCGGCCGTTCCAGGAGGCCCAGCCGCCGAAAGGACTCTCCCGACGCCGGGGCAAGACCACCCGGTGAGAACGGCCAGGGACATCGGGCCTCCGTAGAGGCAATTGCGGTGGCCTCAATAGGCATGACTTTGGGGTGAACATGAGGTGTGGACTGGACATTGTGCCTTCCTCCACAGTGCTATCCACTGTGGGGGGATGATTTTTTTGTCTAATTGTAGTCCTGTAGGTCTGTGTCCAAGATGGCTGCCGTGAAGAGAGAGTGGACGCTGGCGCGCTTTGGCTGCCGCTGCTCTCTCTTCACACTGTGTTTTTGATTTTCTGTTTTTGGATTAAATTCTGTTTTTAATTTGTGTCTCTGTGATGTATTTATTACTTGTTATATTCCGATTATATGTTATTCCGATTACTATGTAAGGTGTCCTTGAGATGTCTGAAAGGCGCCCATTAAATAAAATTTATTATTATTATTATTATTATTATTATTATTATTAAGACAGCCCTGGCTGCCTGTCCCGCTGAGTTGCTCCAGCATTTGATGTCTACCTTTGAATAGGTGGCACATCTTCAGACTGATTGTAAGGGGGGTGAGTGGGGGAGGGGGGGGGGGGGTGACAGGACAAAGCGTGGCAGGTAATAGGTGGACACAGGTGAGGGGAGGTTTGATAGCCAGATGGTTGGATTCTGTTCCATTCTGGGGTTTTTTTGTTTTGTTTTTTTGCACAATCCGCGAGCATTGCCACTTTTCATTTCACTGCTCATCTCGTTTGTGTATGTGACGAATAAACTAAACTTGAACTTGAATCAAAGACCAGAGATTTAAAACAGAAGATGTGAGATAGAAGGATTGAAGCATTGCACATCCCCCCCCATGCCCCACGTGGACACTTACCCATTTCTCCTCTTCCCCTCCACCTCTTCCTACATTCCCTCCTCTGGCTTCACAATTTGCAACCCTTCGATCCTTCTCCCTCGATTGTCGGCATGGACTCGGTGGGTCGAAGGGCCTGTTTCCCTGCTGAATCTCCAAACCAATATAATTATTGATATTTGGTAGGTAAACAGAGCATGTTTTGGATGCAGGGAATCTGAAATACAAAGAGGAATTGTTGCAAATCGTCAGCAGGGCGGTTGGCATTTGTGGACAGGAAACGGGGAAACTATTTCATCTCAGTTGTTAAACGAGAAGAATGTACAGACAACAGAACAATGAAATTCTTACTTGCAGCAGCATCACAGGCCTGTAAACACAATACGTCCAAATAACATATAATAATCTAAAATACAATAAATTAATAACTGTGAACACAATATTCTAAATCAGAACTCTAAATTATTTCCATTCTTTTTTTGTTTGTTTGTTGCCTGAAATATTACACTGAAACCGTTTGAAATTCAGCTCTCTCTCTCCCTCCTTCTCTCTTCCTCCCTCCATCCTCTCTCCATCCCTCACTCCCTCTCCCTCCCTCCGTCCCTCTCCCTCCCTACCTCCCTCCCTCCCCCTCCCTCCCTCCTTCTCCCTCCCACCCTCCTTCTCCCTCCCTCCTCTCCCTCCCTCCCTCCATCCTCTCTCCCTCCTCCTTCCCTCTCCCTCCATCCCTCCTTCTCCCTCCCTCCCTCCTCTCTCCCTCCTTATCTCTCCCTCCCTCCTTCTCCCTCCCACCCTCCTCTCTCCTCTCTCCCTCCTTCTCTCCCTCCCTCCCTCCATCCTCTCTCTCCATCCCTCACTCCCTCCCATCCCTCCCTCTCTCCATCCCTACCTCTCTCCATCCCTCCCTCTCTCCATCTCTCCCTCCCACCTCTCTCTCCCTCCCTCTCTCCATCTCTCCCCCTCTCCCATGGCTGTTGGATTTGCTGAGCTCCCTGTGGAGTAGAAGCAGAAGCAAACACAAGGAGAGGAGGTGTAGTAGGGGGTGACAGCTCGTCTCATGCGCTGCTCCCTGTAGCCGGCTGGATGGTGCGTGTTTCTGGGGACATTCGCCGGCCTCTGCTCTTTTAAGGACGGGAAGGAGAGATGTTGATAGTGGAGGGAGCTCGGTCTGTGTACCCTCCCTCTGACGTCAAGCTCCCTCCATCTAAGTGTAGCAGGCTCGCTGAGCAGCGCAAATAAACCCCCTTCTCTCTCTGTATTGTCTTTTCCCTCCCTCCCTCCCTCCTGTGTGTGTGTGTGTGATTTTCGTTCTGTTGACTTGTCCTAACACACACACACACAAATAAAAAGATGGCAACTGAGAGACTGCAGGAGAACGAGACGGTGTCAACACTGAGGAACGAGGCAGAGACGTTGAAGGGGAAACTGGAGGAGGAGAGGGCGAAGCTTCACGATGTGGAACGTGAGTAGGGGAGAGGGAGAGGGTGAGGGGGGTGGCCGGGGCTGTGGCTGTGGCCCGAAGGTACCCACCTCCCAATCCCTCTACCCACCACACCCAGCCTGCAAGCTTGCTCTGGAGCTGATGATATTTCTGCAGCTGCTTTACCCATCCCCTATGCAATGTTTTAATTGTGTAACGCACCACATTACTACATTGGAAAGCATTATCCTCAACGCCACAGACTACACAATGGAAATAGTCTTAGAATCATAGAGTCATATAATAAAGCTCTATAGATAGATATCTATATCTATTGTATAGAGATAATATAGATATATTATCTATAATATATAATAAATAAATCATATATCTATTTGAATACTTTACAGTAACAAACCACAAGCTAAATCTAACCTGTATATGTGTAGGAAGGAACTGCAGATGCTGGTTTACACCAAAGATAGACACAAATGATCTATATGCATAAACATAATCTAGATAGAATATCAATGATTGGGTCAATATGTATAGAAATCTGTAAGAAAGAACTGCAGATGCTGGTTTAAATCGAAGGTAGACACAAAATGCTGGAGTAACTCAGCGGGGGGAGACAGCATCTCTGGAGAGAAGGAATGGGCGACGTTTCGGGTCGAGACCCTTCTTCGGACTGGTGACGAGTGAGGGGGCGGGACAAGGATAGAATGTAGTCGGAGACAGTATATAAGACTAGTGGGAGAACTGGGAAGGGGATGGAGAGAGAAAGCAAGAGCTATCTGAAGTTAGAGAAGTCAATGTTCATACCGCTGGGGTGTAAACTACCCAAGCGAAATTAATGTGAGGTGCCGTTCCTCCAATTTGCGCTGGGCCTCACTCTGACAATGGAGGAGGCCCAGGACAGAAAGGTCAGGTTGGGAATGGGAGGGGGAGTTGAAGTGCTGAGCAACCGGGAGATCAGGCCGGTTAAGACGGACTGAGCGGGGGGGGGGGTTCAGTGAAATGATCACCGAGCCTGCGCTTGGTCTCGCCGATGTAGAGAAGTAGATGCAGAGAAGTAGAGATAAAAATCTATTGTGCTTTGCATTTAAATATTTTCTGTAGATAATATATGTATAATTAAGTAAGCCAGAGAAAGTGGTTAAGGCAGGTACAATAACAGCATTTAAAAAACATTCAAACAAAAATTTTAATGACATTTTGACTGGATTGGAAAGGTTTAGAGGGATTTGGGCCAAATCTGGGTAAATTGCATAAGCATAGATGAACATGTTGGTCAGCATGGATGAGTTGGGCCGAAGGGCCTGTTTCCATGCTGTATCCAAACGTGGGTATGTGATACTAGCGGCGATGGGGCATCTTGGTCGGCATGGATGAGTTGGGCCGAAGGGCCTGTTTATGTGCTGTATGGCTCTATAACTCTATGCACACACACACACAGACACAAAATGTATATTTAACCAGTATGTTTCTCAGACAATGTTAGAATGTTTACAGTCGGTAGTATATTAGTAAAAGCAAATAACTGGTCAGCATCTTCAGTGCATGGGAATTCTCTCTACTCTCGCCAACCCCTAATCACAGCTCTGCCATTCATTTGAAAGATATTCACTGTAAGCCTTGATGCTTTTAGATAGGCAATTTGGATATGGAGGGAATGGAGGGAATGGAGGGAACAGGCAGAGGTAGCGCAGTGGTAAAGTTGATGCCTAACAGTGCCAGAGACCCTGGTTTAATCCTGACTACGAGTGCTTCTGTACATCTGCCGTCTTCGTCTGACGTCTGTATGTAGTTGTACGTTCTCCCTATGACCTCCTTGGGTTTTTTCCGAGATCTTCAGTTTCCTCCCACAGTCCAAAGATGTTTTGGTTTGTAGGTTTATTGGCTGGGTATAAATGTAAATTGTCCCTAGTGTGTGTAGGATAGCGTTAATGCGCGGGGATCGCTAGTCAATGCGGACTCGGTGGGCCGAAGGGCCTGTTTCTGCACTGTATCTCTAAACTGAAACTAAAATCTAAACTACATTAGTTGAACTTGGCATCATGTTCAGAAGGACATTGTGGACCGAAGGGCCTGTTCCAGTGCTGTTCTGTTCTGTGTTCCGCCTGTCTTGAACCTGACCACTATTGATGTATGGACATCAGTTTCCATTAACTCAGGTTGGTCAGTGTCCCTAACTTGAAGGATGTTAGCAGACCATGTGGAGGAAGGAACTGCAGATGCTGGTTTACACCGAAGATAGGCAGAAAATGCTGGAGTAACTCAGCGGGTCAGGCAGCATCTCTGGAGAGAAGGAATGGGTGATGTTTTAGGTCTAACCCCTTCTTCAGCCTACTCGTTTTCTCCAGAGATGCTGCCTGACCTGAAATGCTACTCCAGCTTTTTGTGTCTATCTTTTAACAAAACCATGTTAGGTGCACTCGTACCACAGAGGTGAATGCATCGCAAACAAGTCTAAAATTCGGGAGATTCTCTTCATATTTTACCCCTCGAACAGGGACCAGAACTTGCACTTAAACGGAACTTCACTTAAAAAATTGAATCAGAAAGAGTATTGCAGATGACACTAAAATAAGTGGCATTGAAAGAGGCAAGTGCAATAACAATATTTCCACCTGTACATGTTAAGGACAGGTTTAGATGGATATGGGCCAAACGCAGGCAAGTGGAACTAGTTTAGATGGAGCATCTAATAGACCTGATGGTTGGCATGGACAGGTTGAGCCGAAGGGCCTGATTCCGTGCAGTATTTTTATTTTTTTAATTTTTTTATTAATTTATTGATCCCCTCAGGGAAATTCAGTTGTCCAGAAGCCCCCAAACAACAAACCCACACATTCAAAACAAACGCAGACATAAAATACAATGTGGACACTACCTGAGAGCAATAAATACTTAAAAAGACCAAAATTAAAAATTAAAAAGAAATGCAAAAATGCATCCTCCTACAGCCTAGCGGTCCGAATTATAAAATCTAATGGCTGCAGGGGTGAAGGATCTCCTGAACCGCTCCATTCTACAGCGTGGGGAGAGGAGCCGGTTGTTCCGAGTGCCCTTTTGACACTCCAGAATTACATGGAGGGGATGCCCGGGGTTTTTCAGGATGACCTGCACCTTGCGCCTCACACGCCTCTCAAGCACATCCATCCCAGAGTCCACTCTCCCCTCCAGCACTGACCTTGCACGTGTATGTCTCTATCTAACAGGACCAATGTGCTGCAAAGAGCAATTATTATGGTTTGGTGGCTTCATCTTGTAAACCTTGGTAATATACACTGTGTTCAGCAAGTACTTTATATACCATCCTCCCCTTTCACTGTGTTAGTGGTCTTCCGTTATTAAAGTGAAAAATAGCACGGTGATTAAATGGCTAACCTAGTAATCCAGGGGAGTGGACTAGAGATCAGGAAGCACAAGTTCAAATTCCAATTCAACAGCTGGGGAATTTAAACTCAGTTAATCAAATAATCTGGAGAAAAGGCTGGTGTTGGTAACGGCCAGGAAACTGAAAGGTTGTTGTGATAATCCATCTGTCTCAGTAATGTCGTTGAATTCTGTGGAATTCTCTGCCACAGAAGGCAGTGGAGGCCAATGCACAGAATGTATTCAAGAGAAATTTTGATTTAATTCTTAGCGCTAAGGGAATCAAGGAATATGGGGAGAAAGCAGGATCGGGGCACTGATTTTGGATGATCAGCCATGATCATATTGAATGGCGGTGCTGACTCGAAGGGCTGAATGGCCTACTTCTGCACCTATTTTCTATGTTTCTATGTTTGCCTGGTGGGGCTATATGTTCTTTGAGCTACAGCAATGTATCTGACCCTCTCTACCTACCCCCTCTAATACCCCAGCAAGGCATATCAACTCGCTGTGTCAAACTGCGTTGGTTCACGCTGGCATATGCCACCAACGTCTCGAGAGCAACCCTTCTCACTCACACCCTGAAGAAAGCATGCCTTCTTCATTCAATAGGCCCCCAGCAATTTGGGCCTGCCCATTGCATTTTGTAGCAAGTTGCTGTTGAACACAGAAGATCGAAAAACCTTCATCGAACATAGCTGTCTCCAAAAGTAATTTTAGTCATATAGCATGGACACCTTTGGTCCAACTTGCCCACCAGGCAACATGTCCCATCCATACTAGTCCTACCTGCCTGCGTTTGGCCTATATCCCTCTAAACCTGTCCTATCCCATGTACCTGTCTAAATGTTCCTTAAACGTTGAGATAGTCCCTGTCTCAACTATCTCTTCCGGCAGCTCGTTCCATACGCCCACCACCCTTTGTGTAAAAAAGTTACCCCTCCGGTTCCTATTAAATCTTTCCCCCTCACTTTAAACATTTTCCTCTGATTCTTGATTCCCATACTCTGGACAAGAGACACTGTGCGTCTACCTGATCTATTGATCTATCATTTGCTCATTAGGTCACTGGTGATCCACATCTCACTGCCAACCAACTAGGAACGCTCAGGCAGATTAGATAAACCGCCTCCTAATCGCATTTTGTTAAAAGACATCAGCTTTGATACATTAGCCTTTGGCACATTAGCCACACAACACATTAAGTCATGACCTTGGGAGAAAAATGGCGAGATGACCACAAACTGATTTATATAAGTTATTTATATAATATTCTTCCATTTAAAGTATTAAGGAAATTTGAAGAATGACAAAGTAAACTGAAGCAACAACTTCAGATTGTTATTTGGGGTCAGTCTCTTCCCTGATGATGTATTAGACAAGTTCAAACAAGTCTGATCCTTTTGCAACTGTTTGTTCACAATGGCCATGTACTGATTCCACCCTCATCCTGAGCTAATGGATGAAAATAACTCTGACAGTGAAGCCAATGGCAATTTATCCTTGTATTATTTTTGCCTGGACTTGATGACAAAGAATAAATTAGTTTCTCCAATAAATGCAGCATCAGGAATGCAACTTTGTTTTGCTTGGGCAGCTTATATGAACATTGAGTTCCCATATACACACACACATATACACACGCACATATACACACGCACACACACACACTCTCTCACCACCTCCCATCATCATGAACACCCTGCTCTTTTCCCCTCCTTATCTCCCACCCCCAGGTCCCATATTTCCCTTTAATCCCCCCCTCCCCCCTGTCCCCCCCCCCCCCCTACAAATAAGGGGGCTAATATAGGTCATCATCGCTGAGACTATAATTATCTAAAATTATCTATGTGTTGATGGAATGGAGCGGCTGGGCTTGTACACTCTGGAGTTTAGAAGGATGAGAGGGAATCTTATTGAAACGTATAAGATCATTACGGGTTTGGACATGCTAGAGGCAGGAAACATGTTCCCAATGTTGGGGGAGTCCAGAACCAGGGGCCTCAGTTTAAGAATTAAGGGTAAGGAACGGAGATGAGGAAAAACTTTTCACACAGAGAGTGGTGAGTCTGTGGAATTCTCTGCCTCAGAAAGCGGTGGAGGCCGGTTATCTAGATGTTTTCAAGAGAGAGTTAGATAGAGCTCTTAAGGATAGTGGAGTCAGGGGATAGGGGGATAAGGCAGGAATGGGATACTGATTGTGGATGATTAGCAATGATCACATTGAATGGCGGTGCTGGCTCGAAGGACTGAATGGCCTACTCCTGCACCTATTGTCTATTGTCAGACCAATATCCAGGCCTGTAAGTTAACAAGTTAGTAATTTATTCACGGCAGTGTCACAGAGTCAAAGTCAAACAAGCCCTTCGCCCAACTCGTCTGTGCAAACTAAGATGCCCCATGTAAGCTCATCTGATTTGCCCGTGTTTGGTCCATAACCCTCTAAACCTTTCCTATTCATGAACCTGTCTCAAGTTTCTTTTACATGTTGCGATAGTGCCTCCTTGATAGGAACAAAGCACTTCAAGTGGATGGTGTAAACCATTTTGAAATCTTGCAC
Organism: Amblyraja radiata; assembly: GCF_010909765.2. Taxonomy (NCBI): domain Eukaryota; kingdom Metazoa; phylum Chordata; class Chondrichthyes; order Rajiformes; family Rajidae; genus Amblyraja; species Amblyraja radiata. Next base: position 20,578,223 of record NC_045989.1, on the reverse strand, counting down.
TTTGCGACTGGGTTTTAAAAGTTACCAATAATATATATATATTTTCTGCTGTTTGGTTTAGTTCACCAGGTGGCCGAGCGAACAGAGGCTCTCGGACAGTTTGTAATGAAGACAAGGCGGACTCTGAAAGGCCATGGAAACAAAGTGCTGTGCATGGATTGGTGCAGGGACAAGCGGAGAATCGTCAGTTCCTCACAGGTCAGATCAGTATCGAGCATCTTCCTCTTCTTGCGTATGGCGTATACAGCCTAAAGTTGTGTGACAACTTGTTCTATTTGATCATTTGATTGTGCACGTCGGGTTGATTGCATTCGTTGAAACAGGGTGGACCACGTGAAGGTTGCAATCTCCCACCCCCAGTATCGAGCATCGTGTGATCGGCAATGCTTGCCTCCAAATGCATCAATGGGATTGTAACCCTCCACCATGAAACGCTCCATTGGTTGTATTCTGAGAGCTCTCGCATGCAGGGAGAACAGGTTTGCAAAGTGTGTCTAGAATTTTCAGTGCGCTGTAATGGTGTTTTCGGGGAATATGTTCACTCGGTGAGTGGGACATGCAGCCTGGAGCAGTGGTGGAGGCATTGTACCATCCTGTTGCATTCAAACTCATTCATCGCCAGAGTCTGGTCACAACTGTGCAAATGCTGCAGAAGGATCGCAGTGTACATGGCTCTTTTGTTATCAGACTGTCCAACACCATCACCCAGAGAACATGGGGGGGGCACCAAGAACAAAGAGGGGCCATTGGGGTCTAAGTGGAATACTTTGCAACTTTCTCGGCACCCTACATGCGGCCACTCTTTGCACACTTGTGCATGCAAAAGAAAGTAAGTAAGTTTATTGGCCAAGTATTCACATACAAGGAATTTGCCTTGGTGCTCCGCCCACAAGTAACAACATGACATACAGTGACAGTTACGAATGACTCAGAAAACACTAGACATTAATAATAATAATAATAATAATAATAATAATAATAATAATAATAATAATAATAATAATAAGACATTAATGATAAAACACCATTGATCAAGCATGTGAACCAACAAAATACCAGATCAAAGGGAGGCTACAGATTTTTGGCTGTTGAGTAGAGCAACTACTCATGGATAAAAACTGTTTTTATGTCTGGCTGTGGCAGCTTTGACAGTCCGGAAAGAACCTCACTGTGGCATGTCACATGTGATAATAAAGTATGATTCATTCATTCATTTATCACGAGGGCTGGCGTCAGGAACACTAGTAGCAAATGTGAGAGAGAGTCAGGCTAGCAGCAATCATGAGGTCATACGGGATAGGAGCAGAATTAGGTCATTCGGCCCATCATGTTTACTCCGCCATTCAATCATGGCTGATATATCTCTCCCTCCTGTCCCCATTCTCCTGCCTTCTCCCCCATTACCCCAGACACCTATGTTACAGACAACACGCTGGTTTTTGTAGCTAAGCTACTTCCTATTTGATAAATGTCTATTTATGATTTTGCTATTTAAAAAAAAATGATCTCACCTTAAATTTGTGAATCAAAAGTTCTTTTTTTTATTTTTTATTTATTTATTAGAAGTAGACATATTATAAAATGTAGTTACATATTATAGTAAAAAAAAACTTTTCATATACATCAGTCATACATCATTAAAATTTTCCATTATCAATTACTTCTGCTTCTAGTGTTTTTATTTTTTATAGAAAGAGGGGAAAAGAGAGGGTAGAAAGTTACAAATAAAAAAGAAAACAAAAAAAAACACAACAGAAAAACAAGGGAGGTGGAATGGGTTACCTGTAATACATCAATGGAGATAGGTTTGTAGGTTATAAAGTATAGCTTTTCATCTATTCCTGAGTTCAAGTTTCAGTTGGGTCCTCGTGCTGTGCCAATCTATCCCTTCAGATAGTTAATGAATGGAGCCCAAATTTTATGGAAAAGATCTTGTTTGTCCATTAAGACAAGTCTAATTCTTTCTAAGTATAGGGTCTCCGACATTTCCGTAATCCACATTTTAATTGTGGGGGTTGTAGGGCCTTTCCAAAATTTTAATATTAATTTTTTTCCGGTTATTATACTGTAGTTGAGGAAATTTCTTTGGTTTGTTGTGAGTGTTAAGCTTTGTTCTGATATTCCAAGTATTATTAATTTTGTGTCTGGGTCCAGTTTTGTATTAATAACTTCTGAAGTTATTTCAAAAATATCAGTCCAGAAATGTTTAAGTTTTATACAGTTTGCAAACGTATGTGTTAAATTAGCCTCTAAATGTAGACATTTATCACAAATAGGAGAGATTTGTGGGAAGATTCTATTTAGTTTTATTTTAGAGAAGTGTAGTCTATGTAAGACCTTGAATTGTATTAAAGTATGTCTGGCATTTAATGAACATTGATGTATTTGTTGTAAACTTTCGTCCCACATATCTTTCGTGATAGGATGACCTATTTCATTTTCCCATTTGTATCTATATGGTTCGGTCGGTGGTACCTCGTTGTTTAGTAGGGTGTTATAAATATAAGCTATTAGTTTTTCAGTATTAGGATGCTTGTTCAGACATTCATCAAGAATTTCTGATTCCCTATTCCTGTAGACTTGTGTATTAGATTTAACATAATCTCTAATTTGTAGATATCTGAAGAAATTATTTGAGTGCAGTCCATAATTCTGTTGTAACTCTTGAAATGAAAGAAAAGTACCTTTCCCATAAAGATGTCCTATATTTTTGATTCCATAATTTTTCCATTGTGTGAAACCTTTGTCCATAAAGGATGATTTGAATAAAGGATTATTTACAATGGGAAGGCAGAGTGGTATATTATTCAATTTTAAATCTTTTTTTATTTGTTTCCAAATTCGTATTCCACTATGTATTATGGGGTTTTCTTTATAGGTTTTTTTGTGCAGTTTTGTGGGGGAAAATATGATCGGTCCAATTTCAAAAGGTAGACAGTCTTCCTTTTCCATCATTAGCCAATCTGGTTGTTGATCCATTTCTTCCAGCCAGAAATTCATGTTTTTAATATGGACTGCCCAAAAATAAAATAAGAAATTTGGCAAAGCCAGACCTCCATTTATCTTTGATTTACATAAATGTTTTTTACTTATTCTATGATTCTTATAATCCCAGACAAAACTTGTAACAATGGAATCGACTTTTTTGAAAAAAGTTTTTGGGATATATATCGGAATTAATTGAAGTAGGTACAGCAGTTGCGGTAAAAAAATCATTTTATAGCATTAATTCTCCCAAGCATAGAAATGGGGAGTGTTTTCCAGTATTGAATATTCTTATGTAGTTTATTCAGTAAGGGTGGGAAATTTAGTTTAAATAAAGAGGTATATGTCTTAGTTACATAAATTCCTAAGTATTTAAATTTATCTTTAACTATTTTAAAAGGGGATTGTTGTATTGTATGTAAATTGAATTTTGTTATTGGCATGATTTCACTTTTATTCCAATTAATTCTATATCCCGAAAACTGACCAAATTGAGTTATTAGATTTAATAGGTTTGGAATACTAGTTTCTAATTTTGTAATATATATTAGTATATCATCTGCATATAAGGAGATTTTATTCCTTGTGTCTCTAGTATTGTATCCAAATATTCCTGGATGGTTTCTAACGCTTTCTGCTAGGGGTTCGATTGCAAGAGCAAATAATAGTGGGGATAGTGAGCATCCTTGTCTACAGCCTCTAGAGAGATTAAATTTAGTTGATAACATTTTGTTTGTTAATATTCTAGCTGTTGGATTAGAATATAACAATTTAACCCATGTACAGTACTTCTCTCCTAGTTGAAATTTTTCCATCACCGAAAATAAATATGGCCATTCTACCTGGTCAAATGCTTTTTCAGCATCTAACGAGATAATTGCTAGCTCTGCGTTAGGGATTCTATTGAAGTATATAATATTAAATAATCTTCTCAGATTATAAAATGAATACCGTTTGGGGATAAACCCTGTTTGGTCGGGATGTATTAATTTGCTGATCACTAAGCTCAATCTATTAGATAGAATCTTAGTTAATATTTTCTGATCAGTATTTAAGAGGGCTATAGCTCTATATGAACCTGGGTCTTCAAGATCCTTGTCCGTTTTTGGTATAAGTATGATTGTAGATTCATTTAGAGTTTCTGGGAGTTTCTGTTGAGTATAAGCGTATTTGTACATTGTCTGTAGGCGTGGGGAAAGCAAATCATAATTTTTTTAATAAAATTCCGAATTTAGACCATCGGGTCCTGCCGACTTTTCGTTTTTTAAGGACTTTATTGATTCTTAGACGGGCCATTGGGGTCTAAGTGGAATACTTTGCAACTTTCTCGGCACCCTACATGCGGCCACTCTTTGCACACTTGTGCATGCAAAAGAAAGTAAGTAAGTTTATTGGCCAAGTATTCACATACAAGGAATTTGCCTTGGTGCTCCGCCCACAAGTAACAACATGACATACAGTGACAGTTACGAATGACTCAGAAAACACTAGACATTAATAATAATAATAATAATAATAATAATATATTAATGATAAAACACCATTGATCAAGCATGTGAACCAACAAAATACCAGATCAAAGGGAGGCTACAGATTTTTGGCTGTTGAGTAGAGCAACTACTCGTGGATAAAAACTGTTTTTATGTCTGGCTGTGGCAGCTTTGACAGTCCGGAAAGAACCTCACTGTGGCCTGTCACATGTGATAATAAAGTATGATTCATTCATTCATTTATCACGAGGGCTGGCGTCAGGAACACTAGTAGCAAGTGTGAGAGAGAGTCAGGGTAGCAGCAATCATGAGGTCATACGGGATAGGAGCAGAATTAGGTCATTCGGCCCATCATGTTCACATTCAATCATGGCTGATTTATCTCTCCCTCCTGTCCCCATTCTCCTGCCTTCTCCCCATTACCCCAGACACCTATGTTACAGACAACGCGCTGGTTTTTGTAGCTAAGCTACTTCCTATTTGATAAATGTCTATTTATGATTTTGCTATTTAAAAAAAAATGATCTCACCTTAAATTTGTGAATCAAAAGTTCTGATCGTTGTAACTCAAGTTTAGAGTTGGGACAGGAATGTTTAATCTCAAATACTTTGTGGGATGAGTGCTGTGTTTCTTGTGTTGAAAACATGGATAACCTTCTCAATCCGTGGAAAAAGCTGTGGCCATGCCAAGTGTAAAATCCTTGTTTGGAACTAAGGAGTGTAAAAGCCATTGGAATCGATGTAAACACAAGGAGCTGCAGGTGCTGGTTTACAAAAAAAGGCACAAAGTACTGGATTAACTCAGCAGATCAGGCAGCATTTCCGGAGAACATGAATCATGTTATTGGAACCAAAATGTCACCAATCTATGTTCTCCAGAGATGCTACCTGACCCACTGAGTTACTACAAAAAACTCTGTGCCCAATATAACCGAGCTTCATCTTACAGGCCTAACAGACAAATCCATTTCTAAACATAAAATTACAATAAATTAATAACTAACACCAGGTCATCATAATTGTGCAAAACCAAAGTGCAACCAAAGACACAGTCCATAGAAGATCAATGGTGCTGAATTTAGTGTTGTGTAGTGTTCAGCAACCTGATAGTTACTGAGAAGAAGCCGTGCTCGAATTTGCCGGTCATGGTTTTCAAGTTCCTGTACCACCAAATGGTAACACAATTGGTAGATTAAATGTCAGTATTAGACAGCAGTCATGAGGCGGATATATAACATGCTTCTACCTGGTACAGGTATTGGGCCTTAACGGAGAATATAATTTTGGGGCATTTCTTTTCTCTAATTAGAAGAACCTTCACTGAAAAATGTAGGACAGGAGTAAGTGACACATGGGACTGAGAGAAAGGCTGTTGGCATTTCACTTAAATACCGTGCTACGTCAGACGAGTTCGTACGTTGTCTGCAGTTGCTTCCAAACCTTTGTGGCACTGTGGTAGAGCCACTGCCTCACAGCGCCCAAGATCTGGGTCCACTCCAGTCCTGTCCATGTGGTGTTGGCACGTCCTCCCTGTGGCTGTAGGTCTCCGGTTTCCCCCACAGACGTGTGGGTTTGTAGGAATTAACTGACCGCTGTAAATCGCCCTTGGTGTGTGGGTGAGTGGTAGAATGGAGGGGGAGGCGAGGAGCTGATGAATATGTAGGGAGAATATGAGAGTGGGGTTAATGTGGGATTAGTGTAAACGGGTGGCTGGTGATCGGCGTGGACTCAGAAGGCCGAGGAGCGGTTTACGTGCTGTGTATCTCAGTGAGTGTATGGCTGAAGGGCTGGATATAATCGCAGCTGAGGATTTATGCCCTGATCCGTTGCACAAGCTGCCTGTGTCACAGTTGTCCATCTGCCTGTCTGTTGTATCTCGGAGTCCCACCTCGTCTGATCAAAGCCCATGTGGTGCTCTGATATGCTCCCGATTGCAGCAACATTCCTGAGGCAATCTGTTATCTCTCCCCACGTCCACACACCCAGAGAGAACGACCAACTTCAAAGCTTTCAGAGGTGTTTTATTGTCATGTGTACCAATTAAGGTACAGGTTAAGAAAGAACTGCAGATGCTGGAAAAATCGAAGGTAGACAAAAAAGCTGGAGAAACTCAGCGGGTGAGGCAGCATCTATGGAGCAAAGGAATAGGTGACGTTTCGGGTCGAGACCCTTCTTCAGACTGATGTCGGGGGGGGGGGGAAGGGAAAGAAAGGAAGATGCGGAGACAGTGGGCTGTGGGAGATCTGGGAAGGGGAGGGGAAAGAGGGAGAAAGCAAGGACTACCTGACATTGGAGAAGTCAACGTTCATACCGCTGGGGTGTAAACTACCCAAGCGAAATATGAGGTGCTGCTCCTCCAATTTGCGGTGGGACTCACTCTGGCCATGGAGGAGGCCCAGGACAGAAAGGTCGGATTGGGAATGGGAGGGGGAGTTGAAGTGATATGCGAATCACCCTACAGCCGTACGGAAAAAAAAACAACAAGACACACAACTACATAAAAGTTAACATAAACATCCACCACAGCTGATTCCCCACGTTCCTCACTGTGATGGAAGGCAACAAAGTACAATCTTCTTCCTCCTTATTCTTCCAAGATCTGGATGAAAAAATAATGCAGCTTGTCTAAGCAAGGAAGATTAAAATGAGTGGAAAGCCAGAGTATTTTAGACACAAAATGCTGGAGTAACTCAGTGGATCAGGCAGCATCTCTGGAGAGAAGGAATAGGTGACGTTTTGACCCGAAACACCACCTATACCTTCTCTTCGGAAATACAGCCTGACCCGCTGAGTTGCTCCAGCATTTTGTTCGGTGTCTATCTTCGGTGTAAACCAGCATCTGCAGTTCCTTCCTACACAAGCCAGAGCATTTTGTTCACTTTGAATAGGAAAGGAATAATGCTTCAAGTGTTGACTGATCATTGAGGTTAATGTGAAGAGTTGCCACAGGGTTCACTATCAGGGTGCAGGCAATCAATAGACTCCAGGCACAGACTCAGCACCTGTTCCCCTCAATCCCCGGAGAGGAGTGACGTCTGTCAAGAGAACCCAACATAATGTCTCCCTGTAGTGTAGACGGAAGCTCATTTGTTTTATTAACATCACGTGTCTGAAGTGGCTCGCTCAGGCTGAGAATTAAACGGACTCTCATTTCCATTCCTATTTACGCACACATACATTTTTTTACTATGGAAACGAAGAACTGTAGATGCCGGTTGACACACAAAGGGACACAAAGTGCTGGAGTAACACAGTGGGTCAGGCAGCACCGCTGGAGAACATGGATAGACTGATGTTTTGGGGTAGAGGCCATTCTTCAGTCCCTCAGCCCACCGACCAATGATAATCCGTACACCAAAACTATCCCACACACTAGGGACAATTCACAGAAGCCAATTAACCTACAAACCTGGAATGTGGGGGGGAGAACCAGAGCACCTGGAGAAAACCCACACGGTCACAGTAAGAATGTACAAACTTCATACAGACAGCACCCATGGTCGGGGTCGAACCCGGGTCTCTGGCGCTGTAAGTTGCCGAACAGTGATGTAGAAGTGCACCCTTCCGTCTTTGACTGCAGATCTGGGAAGGGAGTGGAGAGGCAGCCTGGATCTTTGTGTGTGGACCATGGGCACGTCCCAGTGGTAGTGCTAGCATGTCATGCTGCAGACTCAACCTGGTCTGTTAATTAAATGTAACGAGGTTAATCTCCAGGGTGCTTCACTCTCTCCACTAATGATCAAGCTTCTTCTACCACAGAGTTACACTGGAACATTTTGTTTCCATTCACAGAATGTGGACATTGTTATTATTGGCAATTATTGGCAATCGCTGCCCGTCTTGAGAATAGAACCTTCTGTCGATTGAGTGTAGACTGGAAAGGATTAGTTTAGTTTAGAGATACAACATAGATACAGGTACAGGATCAGCTGGTCACTCTTGCATCCATTCCCTGCACTCAGTACACAGGCACAGACACATTATGTAAGTTCAAGTCGATAGTCAAATGGTTAGTGAGAGAGAGAGAAAGAGGGAACGAGGAAAAGAAAGAGAGGGAGAGAGAGTGTGTGGATGTGTGGTGCATGCTTTTGATGTGTGTGCGATAGTGTGCAAATATATTCTTCGAAACAAAGTGTAGTTCAATGAGACGTTGTCAATGACTTTTCGGTAGCAGCAAACTGCTTCTACTTATCGAGTCCACACACAAGATTAGTTGTTCAGCCAGAGCTGAACGCACTACTCGGCATCTGCATACCATGGTGTCTGTCTTGTCGCTTCTTGTGCTTCTTGTGCGTGGTGGTGGAAAGATTGGTGGAAACAGGGCCGCGACGTGAACGAACGTTCCTCGACCCCACAGCAAACTGCTGCCATTATCCTTCCGTGTCTTTCCCAAAACCTATTTGTGTGTGTGGTGGCAGCAATGTTTCCCCCGATTCCTCCCTCCTGCATTCTGGTTCAAATCCTGTGTGGGATGACGTGCTACAGTGAGACTAGGTCACTGTGGAGACAGTTTGAGTGTGGGCTGCATTTCTGCAGCGCCAGCGGTGAACAGTGAGGAGAGCACCCCTCAGGCATCACAGTAGCGCAGCGGTACAGTTGCTCCCTTGTGGGCCAAATGTGGGTAAATGGGACCAGTGCAGATGGGGCATATATATATGGGCTGCATGGACACGTTGGGCCAAGGGGCCTATTTCCCTGCTGTGTGACTCTGTGAACATTTTGATCAAAGTTGCCATTTTCTGTCAAATCAGTATCAGCGAGTGGAATAATAGATAGACAATAGACAATAGGTGCAGGAGGAGGCCATTCGGCCCTTCGAGCCAGCACCGCCATTCAATGTGATCATGGCTGATCATCCCCAATCAGTACCCCGTTCCTGCCTTCTCCCCATATCCCCTGACTCCGCTATTTTTAAGAGCCCTATCTAGCTCTCTCTTGAAAGCATCCAGAGAACCTGCCTCCACCGCCCTCTGAGGCAGAGAATTCCACAGACTCACCACCCTCTGTGAGAAAATGTGTTTCCTCGTCTCCGTTCTAAATGGAATGAATCTCTCTCTGTGTTTGGGGCAAGGGTATTGTGGACACATCTGTCCCCATTGTTCAGGAGAAAGATGATCTGAACACCAAGTACAAAAGGCTGGAGTAACCCAGCGGGACAGGCAGTATCTCTGGAGAGAAGGAATGGGTGATGTTTCGGGTCGAGACCTTGTCAGAAGAAGAGTCTGACGAAGGGCCTCGACCCGCAGTGTCACCCATCCCTTCTCTCCAGAGATGCTGCCAGTCCCGCTAGGTTACTCCAGCCTTTTGTGTCTGCCCTCGATTTAAACCAGCATCTGCAGTTCCTTCCTACGCATTTTGTCTGAGCACCAGCTGCCAGCTTTGGAAACCGGAAGGATTTGTGTGTGTGTTGTGTAATCCTGTGCTCCCTGTAAACAGCTGGCATGAGAATATGTGCTGACTGATCTTTCTTCCGCTTCCAGGATGGAAAGGTTATCGTGTGGGATGCTTTCACCACCAACAAGGTGAGTAGCATGGAGCACCAACACATCATCCTTGTCCTGGTGGTGTATCTGAGAATGAAACGGCTTCTGAAAGTCGTTCAGTTCTGCCGGGGCCGGGCAGGGCGGATACCCACGGCTAATTGCCATTCGATTGGCAGCCGGGACACATGGGCCAACAGGGTGGGGGTGGGGGGTACACATGCCCACACAAACATGCCAGGCAAGTACCACCCTCTTCCCCTCTCTTCCCCCCCTCTCTTCCCCCCCTCTCTTCCCCCCCTCTCTTCCCCCCTCTCTTCCCCCCTCTCTTCCCCGCTCTCTCCCCCCCCCTCTTCCCCCCTCTCTTCCCCCGCTCTCACCCCCTCTCTTCCCCCGCTCTCTTCCCCCCCTCTCTTCCCCCCCCCTCTCTTCCCCCCCTCTCTTCCCCCCCCCCCTTCCCCCCCTCCCTTCCCCCCCTCTCTCCCCCCCCTCTCTTCCCCCCCTCTCTTTCCCCCCTCTCTTTCCCCCCTCTCTTCCCCCCCCTCTCTTCCCCCCCCCTCTCTCCCCCCCCTCTCTTCCCCCCCTCTCTTCCCCCCCTCTCTTCCCCCCCCTCTCTTCCCCCCCTCTCTTCCCCCCCCCTCTCTTCCCCCCCCTCTCTTCCCCCCCCTCTCTTCCCCCCCCTCTCTTCCCCCCCCCTCTCCCCCCCCCCTCTTTAAAAGAATCACAACTGGACTTTGAGCAAGTGCTGAGCTAAGCTTGCAGTGGTCCCATGTTGAATAGTATCAGGAGGTGGATGTGACCAGCAGGGTCGGCCCCACATGCGAGGGCTGAGATGTGATGTGTGAGTGGCCTCAGCACCCACAGACACAGCCACGTTGGTTCACAGCCTCCTGTTCATGGTGGACGGCAAACCCACACTGCAGACACATGCCCTCTGCTGCGACACTGAACCCACCGAGCCCACAGATACTGCCCAGGGCTGTCTCGGTACATGTTTACCGTTAATTGGAGGTCCCGGCCGTATTGTGGAGACTCGCTAAGTTTAACACACACACTGCGATTGGGTGGGGACTGTGGGGTTGGATTGCCACCATTGCCAGGTGGCGCTGGGTTGACCAGGTTGTATATTTTTGCAGGAACACGCAGTGACCATGCCCTGCACCTGGGTGATGGCATGCGCCTATGCGCCATCGGGCTGCGCCATTGCATGCGGGTGAGTACAGTTGCATTGGGCGATTCCTCGCTACCTGTCACACTTCATTTCCATTTTAGAACATCGAACACAGAACAGAAGATAGACACAAAGTGTCGGAGTAACTCAGCGGCTCAGGCAACATCTCTGGAGGAAAATGATGGATCGGGACCCCTCTTCTGCTCCATACCCAGAATGTCACCTATTACTTTTCTTCCAGAGATGCTGCCTGACCCGCTGAGTTACTCTGGTACATTGTATCCATTCTTAATATAAACCAGCATCTGCAGAACAGTACAGCACATGAACAGGCCCTTCGGCCCACAATGCTTGATGGCCCATGATGCCAACCTAATCTCCTCTGCCCCCACATGGTCCATATCTCTCCATTCCCTGCATATCCATGTGCCTGTCTAAAAGCCTCTTAAACGCCACTTTAGTAACTGCATTTTTTATCAGAAGCTGCAAACTGTCCGGTAAAAATCCCCCGGGATTTAAAAAACAAGAACTGACAGGATTTCCTTCCTTCCTGCATCCTTGCCCGATCCTGCTCAGTATTTTCCGCCATGTCCAACTTCCCCTTTCTCTTTTTTTCTTTAAACAGACTACTGAACGGTCCTTCCATAAGCTAGGGTGGGGTCTGCTATTGAGGGAGTGCAGTGTAGGTTCCCCAGGTTCATTCCCGGGATGGCGGGACTGTCATATGTTGATAGAATGGAGCGACTGGGCTTATACACTCTGTATTTTAGAAGGATGAGAGGATATCTTATTGAAACAAATAAGAGGGAACAAGAGGCAGGAAACATGTTCCCGATGTTGGGGGAGTCCAGAACCAGGGGCCACAGTTTAAGAATAAGGGGTAAGCTATTTTGAACGGAGGTGAGGAACAACTTTTTCACACAGAGGGTTGTGAATCAGTGGAATTCTCAGTTGGTAACCATGTTAACTCCTCTTCCCATTCCGTTGTCACCTTCCCCTCGGCTAACAATGAACCATTCTACATTTCCTTATCACTATATGCCTTGATCTGGCGTTTTCACACCTTACCCTTCTATAATTCTCGACTTCCTCCTCCCTGACTCTCAGTCTGAAGAAGGGTCTCGACCCGAGACGTCACCCGTTCCTTCTCTCCAGACCCGCTGTTACTCCAGCATTTTGAGTCTATCCCACACTGACCTACCTGCCCTTGGCCTCCTCCACTGCCAGAGTGAGGCCACACGCAAACCGGAGGAACTACACCTCATATTCCGCTTGGGTAGCTTATACCCCAACAGTATGAACTTTGAGTTCTCCCTTGAAGAATGCCCCTCCCCACCCCAGTGTGCACCTATTACTTCCGTCACCCCAGACACACCGCCCTTTCCCTTCCTCTCTACACCCATTGCCAACCCCCGAGTCCCCATTTCCATTTTACCTCCCCTCTTTCCACTCCATTCTGTCCCCTTCCACCCATATCCCTCCACCCAGTTTTACACTTCACTCCTACTCTCCTTATCTGACACCCTTTTTGTCTTCTTTTCACCTCTAACCTTTGCCACTTCCTCCACCCTTTCCTGCATCCACCTATCACTTTTAAAGTGTTGGCCCTACCTACATCTCTTGTCCACCTGTCCATTCCCTCCACAGAAGCTGCCTGGCCCACTGTGTTCATAGAAACATAGAAACATAGAAAATAGGTGCAGGAGGAGGCCATTTGGCCCTTCGAGCCAGCACCGCCAATCATTGTGATCATGGCTGATCTTCCCCTATCAATAACCCGTGCCTGCCTTCTCCCCATATCCATTGACTCCACTTGCCCCTAGAGCTCTATCTAACGCTCTCTTAAATCCATCCAGTGACTTGGCCTCCACTGCCCTCTGTGGCAGGGAATTCCACAAATTCACAACTCTCTGGGTGAAAAAGTGTTTTCTCACCTCAGTCTTAAATGACCTCCCCTTTATTCTAAGACAGTGGCCCCTGGTTCTGCACTCGCACAACATTGGGAACATTTTTCCTGCATCTAGCTTGTCCAGTCCTTTTATAATTTTATATGTTTCTATAAGATCCCCCACAAGTTCCTCCGGCACTTTGTATTTTGCTGAAGATTCCAACATCTTCCCCCCATGGGAGAAAGGTTCTGAATGTCTACTCTGTCTATGCCTCTCTATGCGCTTCTGTCAGGTCTCCCCTCCACCTCCGGCGTTCCAGAGAAAACAATCCCAAGTTACATCCTGTAATTCTCTTTGACTTTTCCAGAGGTTTGGACAACAAGTGCTCTGTGTACCCACTGACCTTTGATAAAAATGAGACCATGGCGTCAAAGAAGAAATCTGTGGCGATGCACACAAACTACCTGTCTGCCTGCAGCTTCACTAATTCGGACATGCAGGTAAGGCTTGGCTTGCAATGGAAATTCCCAAAAGCAAAATTCTGCAAAAATAGGGACAAAAACTCTGGGAATACCCAGCAGATTGAGGAACAGTTTGATTGTGATGATCGGAAACAGGGCGGCACGGTGGCGCAGTGGTAGACCTGCCGCAGAGTTAAGTTTATAACTGACTACGGGTGCTGTCAATAGACAATAGGTGCAGGAGCAGGCCATTCGGCCCTTCGAGCCAGCACCGCCATTCAATGTGATCATGGCTGATCATCCCCCAATCAGTACCCCGTTCCTGCCTTCTCCCCATATCCCCTGACTCCGCTATCTTTAAGAGCCCTATCTGGCTCTGTACCTGTCTGCTTGTCTGTACGGACTTTGTACGTTCTCCCCGCTACCACGTGGGTTTTCTCCGAGATCTTCGGTTTCCTTCCACACTCCAAAGTCGTACACGTTTGTTTGTAGGTTAATTGGCTTGGTGTAAGTTAAAATGGTAAGTGTAAATTGTTGCTAGTGTGTGTAGCATAGTGATAATGTTGCGGGGATCGCTGGTCGGTGCAGACTCACTGGGCCGAAGGGGCTGTTTATACGCTGTGTCTCTAAACTGAACTAAACTAAACTCCCTGTAGATGCTGCCCGGCCTGCTGAGTATTCCTGAGTAATTGTAGAACTTGTGGAATTGACGAAACAAGAATGTTTACTTTGTCATTTTTATTGGCAGCAGAGCAATGAAATTCCTACTTCCTGCAGCTTTAAAAGATCAATAATATAATAAATCGATAACTATAATATCATGTAACCATAATAGTGCAAACAACTGCAGTTCCTTGTGACCTTTAATTGTTCTTCTTGGAACCCAATGTAAAAATTCAGTCGAACAACCTTGTCATTTACCATTCTTGTCTTCAACTAATCTTCAGCAAGCATCTGACGTAGTTTGAAACTTTTAAAATAACTGCGGACTTTTTCTTATCGTGTGATCATAATACACTAACCCCCCTCTGGGGTGCATCTGGGGTGTTTAGTCTGCCTTCCTGTCGTGTATGTTCAGGCTGATGGCCTACGTGCACCGTTGTGGTTCTGGATACCACGGTCAGTTGGGCACAGTGCCGCCGAAAGCCCAGGTGCTCGACGCTCTCCGCTTGACTGTAGCCAGCTGACTTCAGGGGGTGCACCAACTGTTGCCCAGGCCGGCACGGTGGCACAGCGGTAGAGTTGCTGCCTTACAGCGCCAGAGACCCGGGTTCGATCCTGACTAGGGGTGCTGGCTGCACATTCTCCCCGTGACCTGCGTGGGTTTTCTCCGGTTTCTTCCCACACTCTAAAGACGTGCAAGTTTATAGGCTATTTGGCTTTATTAAAATGATAACTTGTCTCTAATGTGTAGGATCGTGTTGGTGTATGGGGATCGCTGGAGAGTACAGACTCGGTGGGCCGAAGGGCCTTTTTTCCGTGCTGTATTTCTAAACTAAACTCAACTGGCTTAACACTTGCTGACATAGTCTTTCTAACTGAGAAAGAAACCAGTAGGAAATCCTGATGTTGTCTTTATCATCCTGGTCAGGCCAATGTGCCCTGCAGATTACGCCTGGTGTATTGCATAGGAAGCTTCTCAAACAACTCTGCCCAGCTCACTGCACTGCACTACTCTTTAATGCTTGTGTGTCATTCGCATGTGGTTCCTGGAGAGGCAGGATTGACTAATTGATGGAAAGATACAGCATGGGAATAGGCCCATCGGCCCACCGAGTCCATGCCCACCATCGATCACCCGTTCACAGTTCTGTCATCCCACTTTCTCATCCAATCCCTCCATTCTGGGGACAATTTACAGAGACCAATTAACCTACAAA
This sequence comes from Amblyraja radiata, assembly GCF_010909765.2. Classification (NCBI taxonomy): domain Eukaryota; kingdom Metazoa; phylum Chordata; class Chondrichthyes; order Rajiformes; family Rajidae; genus Amblyraja; species Amblyraja radiata. Next base: position 20,562,867 of record NC_045989.1, on the reverse strand, counting down.
TCTATATCTCCTCTCCAGCTTCTCTCCTCATCTGACATTAACTTCCCTCCTTTTCACCTAATTTACTCCACTCATCTGCCAATCCCCCCCATCAATACTCCATCAGTCTGAAGAAGGGTCCCGACCCGTCCCTCCACAGATGCTGCCCGATCCAATAAGTTTAAGGTGAAGGGGGAAATATTAAATAGGAATCTGAGGGGTAACATTTTCACACAAAGGGTGGTGGGTGTATGGAACGAGCTGCCAGAGGAAATAGTTGAGGCAGGGACTATCCCAACATTTAAGAAACAGTTAGACAGGTACATGGATAAGATAAGTTTGGAGGGATATGGGCCAAACGCGGGCAGGTGGGATGAGTGTAGCTGGGACATGTTGGCCAGTGTGGGCAAGTAGGTCGAAGGGCCTGTTTCCACACAGTATCACTCTATGATTCTCTGACACTGAGTTCCTCCAGCACCATGTTGCACTTCAATAGATCTGTCAGTTCAGCCACAACTACGATGCCTAATTTTGCCCCATCAATTATCACACAAAACCGTTGCCACCAAGGCTCAAATCTCAATGGTTCATGATTTAAAAAAACACAGGGACCTGTGACTTGAGTTAATAGGCTCGTCATTTGGAAAACTGTTCAGGGAGGAATTCTACTTTTAAATTTTGACCTTTTCATAAAAATCTTATGACGTAGTCCCTATCGAACTAACAAGCTGGTGCCCTTTAAATGGCAGTTTCCCACTGAGCACCCAAGCAGCCTTTTGCCCGAATGAAGTCTGTTATAAAAGATTCAAGGGCCTGTCCCACTTTCACGACCTAGTTCACGACCACTGCCGAGTTTGCCCCTGACTCGTACTCGCAGCATGGTCGTCACGAGGTCGTAGGTAGGTCGTAGCAGGCCGTGATGCTAATCGTAGGTACTCGTGGCATCAAGTAGGTCGGGGCGTTTTTTCTAGCCTGATGAAAAATGTCCACGAGTAAAAAAGGCCGTGAATTAGGTGATGAAAGTGGGACAGGCCCTTGAGCCCAGTTACCCTTAGTGCAGGATGTTATTATATTTCTTCAGAAATACCCATTTGCTTTCACTCACCCGTTTGATATAACATTCTTCCTTGGGACATATTCATAATCTTGTCCGGTCCTACAGTTATAAATTGATGGTGCTGCAGCTAGTTGTCATGGCAGCAGCTGGAAGTATATGATGTATCTGGAGACTACCACTGTGAACGATATGGCGTTCACAGTAAGGGGCTGATTTAATCATTCCTGAGGGTTTAAGGAATCACTCTTGCCACGCTATTATCCACACAATTAGCTGCAAAATGTTCAAATGCTAAACACTTTAACATGATGTGCTCATACGCTGTCAAAAATTAATCATAACTCGAGGGCCTGAATTACAGGGAGAGGGTGGACAGGCTAGGGCTTTGTTCCCTGAAGTGCATGAGGCTGAGGGGTGATCGTAGAGAGGTGCACAAAATCACGAGAGGAATAAATGGGGTGAATGCAAACTTTTTCCCAGGGCAGATGAATCAAGAACTAGAGGGCATTGTTTTAAGGGGAGAGGGGAAAGGTTTAATCAGAACTTGAGGGGTAACTTTTTCACTCAGAGAGTGGTGGGGGATATGGAACGAGGTGCCAGAGGAGATGGTTGGGGGCGGTAGAATAACAACATTTAAAAGATACTTGGATACATGGCAAGGAGAGGTTTAGGAGGTAACAAACCTACATCCCACCACTTTTACCAACCCTCCACCCCCCCTTCTGTGCGCCTCATCTAATCGCCTCACCTCCCCCTTCCACCTTCACGCCTTCCTCTGGCTTCACAATTCGCACCTCTTCTATCCAGATCTCACACATTTTGTCTTTTTCATCCCCTCACTTGGTCCAACCATCTGCTTGGCAAAGCCCCTCCTCACCAATATTCACCTATCACACGCCAGGCTTTGCCATTCCACTCTTACAGCTTTCGTCCCCTACCTCCCTGACCATAATCAGTCTGAAGAAGGGCCCCGACCCGAAGCGTCACCTTTCTATGTTCTCTGAGATGCTGCCTGACCCGTGGAGTTACTCCAGCACTTTGTGTCTTTGGTTTTTGCAAAGCAGCATCTGCAGTTACGTGTACCCCCTACGTATATGGAAAATATAAGTGTGTGATATTTTACACCCAGGGGAGGTAAACACATAAAGCCACTGTTTAAGTTTTTGGACGTGGCACGGCACGGACTAGAAGGGTCGAGATGGCCTGTTTCCGTGCTGTAATTGTTATATGGTTATATGTGGCAAGCAAGTTAGCACTCATTCATCTTATCGGTTATATGTGGCAAGCAAGTTAGCACTCATTCATCTAACCCTTGCACCAGAGTTACGGCTCCTTCTGCAGACCCCACGTATCCAGAGTGAACTTGCGACCCATTGACTTGAGATGAGAGCATGACCCAGGGGACCATGGCTGACATCCAGTAGATCATGGGACACAACGCCTGAGTGTGAGTGGAACATTGCACAATGCGTGCTTTGTTTCTTCACCTCAGCTGTACCCCTGTTGTGAGATGGCATGCAAACTTCAGGCTGCGTTTCCATGCCTTAGTATGAGAGAGCCACTGTTGTCATGAAGCTGGTTGCCCGGCGCGGGGGAGCTGAGATTTCCCCCCCCCCCCGCCGATGCAGGAGCTTGATCGACCCGACACGAGGGCCCAAACGCCGCCGGCTATGGGAGCCAAATCGCCCCGTGAACGGAAGGCTCGAGGCCCCCGACCACGGGAGAACAAAGGAGGGAAGAGATTGAACAGTTTTTTCGCCTTCCATTGCAGTGAGGCATGTGGAGGAGTCACTGTGGTGGATGTTTATGTTAAAATGTATTTTGTGTGTTCTGTTGCTTTTTATTGGTATGACTGTATGGCAAATTAAATTCCTCGTATGTTGCAAAACATACTTAGAAACATAGAAATATAGAAAATAGGTGCAGGAGTAGGCCATTCGGCCCTTTGAGCCTGCACCGCCATTCAATATGATCATGGCTGATCATCCAACTCAGTATCCTGTACCTGCCTTCTCTCCATACCCCCTGATCCCTTTAGCAACAAGGGCCACATCTAACTCCCTCTTAAATATAGCCAATGAACTGGCCTCTACTACCTTCTGTGGCAGAGAGTTCCACAGATTCACCACTCTCTGTGTGAAAAATGTTTTCCTCATCTCGGTCCTAAAAGATTTCCCCCTTATCTTTAAACTGTGACCCCTTGTTCTGGACTTCCCCAACATCGGGAACAGTCTTCCTGCATCTAGCCTGCCCAACCCCTTAAGAATTTTGTAAGTTTCTATAAGATCCCCCCTCAATCTTCTAAATTCTAGCGAGTACAAGCCGAGTCTATCGAGTCTTTCTTCATATGAAAGTCCTGACATCCCAGGAATCAGTCTGGTGTACCTTCTCTGTACTCCCTCTATGGCAAGAATGTCTTTCCTCAGATTAGGAGACCAAAACTGTACGCAATACTCCAGGTGTGGTCTCACCAAGACCCTGTACAACTGCAGTAGAACCTCCCTGCTCCTATACTCAAATCCTTTTGCTATGAATGCTAACATACCATTCGCTTTCTTCACTGCCTGCTGCACCTGCATGCCTACTTTCAATGACTGGTCTACCATGACACCCAGGTCTCGTTGCATCTCCCCCTTTCCTAATCGGCCACCATTCAGATAATAGTCTACTTTCCTGTTTTTGCCACCAAAGTGGATAACCTCACATTTATCCACTTGGCTAATAAAATATAATTATGATTACTTGTCATGGACATTGCAACAGGGTGACTAATAGCTTGGCACCACTTTAAACTCAAGGGCAGAGATATGAAGGCAGGAAGATTGGATGCGGGGGGGGGAGCTTTAGAGCACTGAAATGTTGGTTTCTGGGAGAAATTCCCGGGAAGTTCACCACCTTGAGCGATGTGGCTTGGTCTTTAGCAAGCGTTCTGTTCGGAAGGTCACATTTACGTATTCCAAATGTTGTCATTTAAACTTTAGAGATACAGCGTGGAATCTGGCCCTTTAGCATACCGAGTCTGCGCCGACCAACGATCACATTGTACACTAACACTTTCCTACACACTAGGGACAATTTATAATTGATAGAAGCCAATTACCCTACAAACCTGTACGTCTTTGGAGTGTGCCTTCCTCAGAATCAGAGGGGATGTTCATGATCTTGGTTCATGGATTTATATCCAGACTCATCCTGATGAGTTGAGTTTCCTCTGTCGACTGGCTACACAGGTTTGATGTCAAATGTACGTGGACCTTAGCATGAAATTGGCAAACCAGCTTCTTTAGTTTAGTTTAGTTTAGTTTAGAGATTCAGCGCGGAAACAGACCCTTCGGCCCACCGAGTCTGTGCTGACGAGCGATCCCCACACTCTAACACAATAGGAACAATTTACAATTTACAATTTTACCAAGCCAATTAACCGACAAACCTGTACATCTTTGGAAGTGTGGGAGGAAACCAGAGCTCCCGGAGAAAACACATGGGGCGAACCTACGGGGAGAATGTACAAACCCTGTACAGACAGCACCTGTAATGAGGATCAAACCCAGGTCTCTGGCGCTGTAAGGCGGCAACTCTACTGCTGAGTCACCATGCTCTGGTGCAAGAGTTAGAGACGATATGATGGATGAGTGAATTTGTTTCACTAGATGGCACCTGAGTATAGGAAATATTAACAGTGCATCTCTCACTTCAACGCGAGGCAGCTGAAGAGGCCTTGCATTCACATGGAACCCAGCAGCATCCCTGGGGTTAGTCCAGGTGCATCATTCTTGTTTGAGGTGCATTCATTGTCATTGTCTATAAAGCGCATATGCTAAATTAATTGTAATTAACTGCTCCCCTCTCTACAGAGGAGAGGGTCTTCCTTGGACTCTAAAACTGTGTAGCTGATGTGTAACACAATTGGAGCTCCTGGAATTGAGAACTGTTCGGGCAAAGCAGTGACGCAGCGGGTAGAGCTGCTGCTTCACAGCGCTAGAGACCTTGGATGCTGTCTGTGTGGAGTTTGCACGTTTCCCCTGTGACCACTTGGGTTCTTCCGGGAGCTCCGGTTTCCTCCCGCATCCCAAAGACGTGCGGGTTTGTAGGTTAATTGGCCTCTGTAAATTGTCTCTAGTGTGTAGAGAGTGGATGGGAAAGTGGGATAACATAGAACTAGTGTTAACGGGTGATCGATGGTCAGTGTGGACTTGGTCGGACGCAGGGCCTGTTTCCATACTGTTTCTTTAGATTAATTCAATCAGTCAAATGGCTTCATAAAGGTTGGAATTGCAACATGATCCCCCAGAGATTAGATCCCCGTAAACATTTTTTATGTATAAACAGTGCATCAAGCCTGTGTCGTACACAGAAAGACGTCCGGCAATGATTTCTTGTTTTGTTTGGTTAGGTCTGTTGTCGGAACCATGCCTCGGAGATCTCATTGGCTCAGTAATGCTGTTCCTTTTGATCAGCAGGTTCTGGATTCAGGTCCAAGACAGTTTAGTTGTAGTTTAGTTCAGTTTAGTTGAGTTTGGTTTGGAGATACAGCATGGAACCAGGTCCACCGAGTCTATGCCAAGCAGCAATCATTCATTCATAGTTGATGGGACCAATGCAGTTTAGTTTGGTTTGGAGATACAGCATGGCAACAGGCCCATTAAGTCCATGCCAACCATCAATCACCCATTTGATGGTTGGCATGGATTCGATGGGCTGAAGGGCCTGTTCCTGTTCTGCACCCCTCTCTGATTTTAGTAATGGATATAATTCTTTGCTTGTTGTATTATTAAGAAGTGTGGATGATCTATTCTACCTCGGGCTAATGGTACCCTTTGGTATTGGTGTTGGCTTATTATTGTTATGTGCACCAAGAAACAGTGAAAAGCTCTCCTTTCTGTGCTAACCAGGTCAAGTCCAATCATGCTACACAACAGTGCAATCAAGCCACACACAAGTGTAAAAATATCAGAGTGCAGAATAAAGTGTTACAGCATTATAGTGTTACAGATACAGAGACAATGTCCAAGGCCTGCAATGAAGTAGGTTGGAGTACATGCTAGCTTATGGGAGAACCGTTCAATATGCTGAAAGCAGCCGGGAAGAAGCTGTTCTTGAATCTTGTGCTACCACCTTTCAAACTCTTGTATTTTTTCTACCTGGCGGGAGAGGAGAGTAGCGGGAATGACAAGGGTGAAAATCTTATTGGGTGGCTTAAAATGCAAAGCCTTACCAATGGTTCAATGGTTCTTTATTATCAAGTACAGTGCAGTAACATTCTTTTTTTTGTATACAGTTCAGTAAAGTATTGCCATAATCCCTGATTAGTACAAACAGCATAGAAATAGTCCCCTGAGACCGCATGCAAGAGTCGCAAGGTTTTGGCACCATTTTTTAAGTGCGGTGCAGTCTCACTGCTACCACCATGATAACTTTTTTTTAAACTTTTCTTCCGTCCCCTTAGATTCTGACGTCCAGCGGTGATGGAACGTGTGCCCTCTGGGACGTGGAGAGTGGACAGTTGCTTCAGAGCTTCCACGGGCATGGTGCCGATGTCCTTTGCCTTGACCTGGCACCTTCGGAGACAGGGCATACGTTTGTGTCAGGGGTAAGTGTCTCCAAAGGAACATACAACAGAAGCTATTGGAAGGCACAAGGAACCGCTGATGCTGATAAAACATGAAAATGGCACCAAGTGCTGGAGTAGCTCCAACGGGTCAGGAGAACATGGACTGTCGATGTTTCAGGTCGGGACCCTTCTTCAGACTGATTGTAGTGGGGAGGTGAAAGCTGGAAGAGAAGTAGGAGCAGGACAAAGCCTGGCAAGTGATAGGTGGATACAGGTGAAGGGGTTTGTATGGCAGATGGGTGATATCCCTTTGCTCCACACTTCACCTGCCTTCTCTCACACCCTTTGGTCTTCTTTACAACACCACCCACCTGCCTTTCAAACAACCTTGTGTGTTTTGGATAATTAACAATACAAACTTGCCTCCTTCAAGTCTTATCCTTCACATGTACCTAGTGAAGACGAAAAGGTGCCGATACACTTAACAAACTATACGAGGGGTGTATATTGTTGGAAACTCTGTCTGCGTTCCCGGAGAAGGAACCCGCTGTGTGTGTGTGTGTTTAGGAAGGAACTGCAAGGAACTCGCTAGAATTTAGAAGATTGAGGGGGGATCTTATAGAAACTTACACAATTCTTAAGGGGTTGGACAGGCTAGATGCAGGAAGATTGTTCCCGATGTTGGGGAAGTCCAGAACAAGGGGTCACAGTTTAAGGATAAGGGGGAAATCTTTTAGGACCGAGATGAGGAAAACATTTTTCACACAGAGAGTGGTGAATCTCTGGAATTCTCTGCCACAGAAGGTAGTTGAGGCCAGTTCATTGGCTATATTTAAGAGGGAGTTAGAAGTGGCTCTTGTGGCTAAAGGGATGGTATGGAGAGAAGGCAGGTACAGGATACTGAGTTGGATGATCAGCTATGATCATATTAAATGGCGGTGCAGGCTCGAAGGGCCGAATGGCCTACTCCTGCACCTATTTTCTATGTTTCTATGCTGGAAAATCGAAGGTACACAAAAAAACTGGAGAAACTCAGCGGGTGCAGCAGCATCTATGGAGCGAAGGAAATAGGCAATGTTTCGGGACGAAATGTTGCCTATTTCCTTCGCTCCATAGATGCTGCTGCACCCGTTGAGTTTCTCCAGCTTTTTTGTGTACCTCCACTTTGTGTGGTGGTTAGTGTGTGTGTGACGACGCAGGCCCCTCCCCCCGCAACCGCGGGTTGAGGGGACGGGGCCCAACAGGTCCCCCTTGGTCTGGTATCAATTAAAAATCAAGACACATTCATCAACATTTTATTTCCATTAATATGTGTGGTGGGTGCCTGGAACATATTGCCAGGGGGTCGTGGTAGAAACAGATATGATAGTAGCATTTAAGCTTTGAAAAAGCACATAGATATGGAGGGATGTGGATCGCATGGAGGCGGAGGAGATTCGTTTATCATGGCATCTTGTACAGCACTGACATTGTGGGCCGAAGGGCCAGTTCTGGTGCTGATCGGTTCTATGTAAAATACCCCCGGCTTCTGTTTTTGAATTTGTGACCAATCAACCTCTAATTTAATAAGCTCACAAGTTTAAAAAGTATAAAATCAAATGAAAATTCACAACATGAATTGTTCCCTCTCCAACCGTTATAATAATTCTTTTAGCTTTATACGGCGGAACGGACTTGACGACAAACAGGGACTTAAATTGTTGAAATTCTTTGCAGCCCAGATTCTGTTTTGCTTTTTTTTTCTAGTTCAGGGGGGTTTTGTTTTTTCCTTTTTTCTCTTTTTTTTCTTCTTTTTTTTCTTCTTATCTTTTTGTTTTTTTTATATATAAGTTTTCTTTTAAATATTTAACTACATTTACATAGAGACCAGGAGGTCTATATTCAATGTGTATTTTGACACTGGACTCATATTTAGGTTATACCTGTTATTAATGTAATCCTGATCCCTATGTATCAATACCGTTGTTATGTTTATCATTATTCTTTTTTGTTGTTGTTTTGTTTTTGTTTTTGAAAAAAAACTAATAAAAAGATTTTAAAAGAAAGAAAGAAAATTCTAAAAATTAGGGAATCTATATTTTTTTAATGTTTTAGAGGTGCCAATACTTCATACTGATGCATATTGCTGCCAAATAACCACCACATGTACCTATCAGCCATTTAAATTAAATTTAAATTAAATTTCTTTATTTATATAGCACATTTTTAGTAAACTTGCATTGACCCCAAAGTGCTTCACATAATTACATCCACACACACAGGCAAAGGTGGGTGAAGTGTCTTGCCCAAGGACACACACAGGCAAAGGTGGGTGAAGTGTCTTGCCCAAGGACACAACGACAGTATGCACTCCAAGCGGGATTCGAACCAGCTACCTTCCGGTTGCCAGCCGAACACTTAGCCCATTGTGCCATCTGTCGTCCTTGTTAATGTGACTTGCTCAGGAAATAAAAATGCATTCATAGAGTCATAGAGCATGGAAACAGGCCCTTCGACCCAACGTGCTAATTCCGACCAACATGCCCCAACTAAACTGGGTTAACATACAACCAGTGTGAACATATCAATGGTCGTCTTGGAATCAATGGGCAGAATGGCTTGTTTCTACACGGTAGCTTTCAGTTCAATTTAATTCTGATAGGGGCTACACCTGACGGCCCAATGTTTGCCATTCAGCTTCCATCTACCTTACATCATGTGCATCACACATTCATAAAAGTCCAAAAGGATTCTGAGGGATTTTCTTTATTAATATTTTTTGGTTTAAAAATTCCAGTCAAACATATTTTCTGTTGTTTCAAGCACAGAGATTTGCCTACTCCCAACCGACCGATCCAGGTACTTTCCTGCTTCTCAGATTTCATGTAGCTGGGAAATCACCGTACAACACCAAGTAACGTTGCAGGATAGTTGAACGGTGTTCCTTAGAATCATCCTCTGCTGTAGGAAACACATCAAATCCGTGGACACAAGTAGTGTAACATTACCTATCCTGCCAATATAAACGAATGGAACATAGTTAATTCACGTGATAGAACGATAAAGAGCCTAGATTTGATGATGATACTTTATTGTCACTTGTACTTAGCTAGGTACAGTGAAATTCTTTGTTCTTGCATACAAAGTACACAAAATAGTCGCCGCAAAGGCGCCCATAAAGTTACAAAAAGCACTTATCCCTTCTTCGTCCCCCCCCCCACCATGTCCCCCTCAGTTGTCAGTGGCCGGGTCTCCCTTTGTTCTCCGCCCCCCACCCCCCCCCAACACCGGGTTCCCCATAGTTCTTGGCAGCCCTCCCACACCAAGTCCCCCTTTGTTCTCGGCCCAACTCAATTCGAGACTCCGACCCGACCTGAGGATTAATGTCGCAAAGGTCACAAGAATTTATCGTGCCCCTGTAACAGCACTGTTTGAATAACAGGGCCCTGAGGGGGCGTTGTGGAGCAGAGGGGTATCAGAGTACAACTTTCCTGGTAGATAGGGTGGTGAAGACGGCTTTTGGCCCACTGGCCTTCATCAGGCAGGGAATTGAGTATAGAAGTTGGGACATCACGTTACTGTGTACAAGACATTGATGAGGCCGCACTTGGAGTATTGTGTTCCGTTTTGGCAACCCTGCAACAAGAAAGATGCTACATTCACAAGCAGTAAAGAGCACTTTTTGCACGTAACTAACGGTTGAGAAGTTAATTAAATTTATTTCTGTACAATTCCGATCATTCCTTCTTCTCCAAGATCCATCAGGGCAGAAGCTTAGAAGCACACACCACATTCTTCTGTTTATTTTTTTGTTCTCCTTCCCCTGCAGGGTTGTGATAAGAAAGCAATGGTTTGGGATATGCGTTCTGGTCAGTGTATCCAATCCTTTGAGACTCATGATTCTGACATCAACAGCGTTCGGTGAGTAGATGGGTTGATTTCTTCTGAGGAACCTGAAAAGTGAAAGCTTAAAAGTGCAAATGTTTTTAAACAAACTTGATCACAAGTTGTAGCAAACTGCATCACTTATATTAGTGCTACTGTATGTTCCGGAGTGTTGCCCTGCCCATCACACAGACCGCAATTCCCCACCACTAGCACCATCTATGCTTCAGGCTGCCTCAGGAAAGCAGCCAACATAGTCAAAAACTTTAGGGTAGACAAAATTGCTGGAGAAACTCAGCGGGTGCGGCAGCATCTATGGAGCGAAGGAAATAGGCAACGTTTCGGGTCGAAGCCCTTCTTCAGACTAAGTCTTCTTAGTCAAAGACTTTCCCCGTTCCGGTCATTCCTTCTTCTCCAAGATCCGTCAGGGCAGAAGCTTAGAAGCACACACCACCAGGCTTAGGAACAGCTTCTTCTCCTCTGTTATCAGGCGTCTGAATGGCCCTTCCAAAAGCTAGGGTGCAATCCCAATCCTCCAATCTACCTCATTGCGGACATTGGACTTCTCTCAGGAACTGTTACGCCAGGGTGCTGAGAAACTATATTCTGCAGTCTATCTTTCTCTTTGCTTTACCTGTTGTACTTGTGTATAGCGCCATTGTATTTATGCATACTATTATCTGATTGATTTGATATCATACAATCAAATCGGATAAAATGATGCAAATTTTCTTTAGTCAGAGGTTGGTGAATCTGTGGATTTCTTTGCCACAGAAGGCTGTGGAGGCCATCAATGGATATTTTTAAAGCAGAGATAGATTGGTTCGGGTGTCAGGGGATATGCGGAGAAGGCAGGGTAATGGGATTAGAAGGGAGAGATAGATCAACCGTGATCGAATGGCGGGGCAGACTTGATGGACCAAATGGCCTAATTCTGCTCCAATCATTTATGACCTTATGACTTATGACACGTGATAAAAATAAAGTTAAATCTATCACAAAAAAACCTCACAATGTGTATTGTACAAGACGTAATTATTCTATACTATTTTTCAATATAAGATTGAAGGTAAGGTTGTGTGGATATAATATATGAGACTCGGGGTTAGTATATTACACTGTTATTTTGCAAATGTGATCCCTTATGCATCTATGCGCTGTAAATGGCTCGATTCTAATCATGTATTATCTTTCCGCTGACTGGCTAGCACGCAACAAAAGCTTTTCACTGTACCTCAGTTCACGTGACAATAAACTAAACTGAACTGAAGCATCTTGTCTTACAACAGGTATTTTCCAAGCGGTGATGCCTTTGCCTCCGGTTCAGATGATGCTACGGTAAGAACTGATTTAATCGTAACTATTACAACGAAACTCCAATAATCCATCACTCTAATGCTGGACTGGCAGATTTGCCAGCCTATTGATGCCCCAACCAAGTACTAATTAAAGATTTCTTCCCGGTTACGTGATAGTGTTATCATGTTTTCAGTGAACTAAAGGGCCTGTCCCACTTGGCCATTTTTCGGTGACTGCCGGCGTCATATCAGTGTCGCCAAATTTCGAACATTTCAAAATCCAGTAGCGACAAAAAAAAATGTTGCGACACTTGAAGAAAACCCCACATGTCACACGTCATCATGCCGCGTCACGCCGCCAACCATTCGCTGATCTGATACGTCAGTCAATTATGCCGGCAGTCGCCGAAAAAAAATCGGCAAGTGGGAGAGGCCCTTAAGTGAGTTTAAAGAGAACTCATTGAGTTTAATGGGAATTGCAACCCTGGTGAGTTTAAGGGGAATGCTGGAACAGGGATCTGAAGTGTTGAGAAAGAGTATGGAAATTGGTGCGCTACAATGCTGAGAACTATATTCTGCACTCTGTATCTTCCCCTTTGCTCCACCTATTATACTTGAGTTTAGCTTGACTGTATTTATGTATGGTATTTGATCTGTTTGGATAACTAAATGTTTCACTGCACCTATAACAATAATAAACCTAAACTGAACAAGGCCGCAGTGGTTTTAAAAGGATTGTAGAAAGAAGCTATTAGGGAGTTTAAAGGAAGCGTGGGAATGGGTTCGTAGTCGGGATCGAACCCGGGTCTCTGGCGATGTAAGGCAGCAACTCTACCGCTGCGCCACCGTGTGACCTATAACCTTATGATTTGGAGACAAAACTACCACGCAATGCAAAAATGCTCATTCTGGTTGGGATTTTACAGAACTATATAAATTCATTTTCATTTGAAATGTTAGGTCAAAGATTCCCTAACAATCTTTGGGTTACTTCCCCAAGAAATCCAAACCACAAAATTCATAGTTCTGGCATAGAACGTCCGAAAATTGCCTTTCGGCCTACGATGCCTGTGTTGAACAGTACAATGCCATGATTAACTAATCTCATCTGCTTGCACGTGATCCATATCCCTCCGTTCCCGTGTGCCTATCTAAAAGCCTCTTAAAAGCCACAATCGTATCTGCCTCCACCACCACCCCTGGCAGCAGATTCCAGGCGCACACCACTCTCTTGCCCCGCAAATCTCATTTAGACTTCGGCCCTTTCACCTTAAAGCTATGCCTTCTGGTTTTTAATATTTCCGAAGATAGATACAAAGTGCTGAAGTACTCCAGCGGGTCAGGCAGTATCTCCACATTAAAAGAATAGGTGTGTGGGGAAAAAGGTTCTGACTGTCTGCCCTATCTATGCCTCTCATAATTTGACATATCTCTATCAGGTCCCCCCTCAACCTGCAGCGTTCCAGGCAAAACAATCCAAGTGTGTCCAACGTCTCTGTATAGCTAATACTATCTAATGCAGGCAGTGTTCAGGTAAACCACTACTGCGCCCTATGCTGCCTGTCGACCAGAACTGTATGCAATAATCAAATGTGGCTTATCCAAAGTTTGACAAAGCTACATCATGACTTTCTGACTCTTATACTCAAAGCCCCAACCAATGAAACCAAGCACATGGAGAGTTATAAGGATGTGGGCAATAACCGAGACAGGATGGGTTGTATTGAGACCGGTTTAAAGGGAGAGAAGACAATGAGGAGAAACAAACGTGTGATCATCAGATAGCCAAAGCAACACATCTGCTAAGAACTGGACTGTTTTATAATGACACACCTTCAGTGTTGTCCTGCTGGAAATGGTCTGAGAATTCCTAGAGTTTTACTAATGGGCCTGTCCCACTTACGTGATTTTTTTTTTTGGCAACTTGCCAGCACCCGTCATAGTCGCAGCAGGTCGCTGAAAATTTTGAACATGTTGAAAATCCTGTGGCGACCAGAACAAGAAAGAAAGAAATAATTTGATTGCCACACAACCAAGGTCGGTGGTATTTGGGTTGCCAGCAGCGGTACAATAATAAAGAACACAACCACATTAAAATTTTACACAAACATCCACCACAGCATTCATCACTGTGGTGGAAGGCACAGAGCTTGGCCAGTCCTCCTCCATTTTCCCCCGTGGTCGGGACCTCCACCCTCCACAGCCGTTGCTGTGGGCGTCCAGATGGTAAGGGACAAAGTCAAAGTCAAGGTGAGTCCAGGATCGGCTCTTCCCAACCAGAGACCGCGGCTTCAGGCTGGTGTAGGCCGCAGGCCGGCGGTCAAAGTTTTAAAGTACCTGCCGTGCCTTTGTACGACTCTTTGGGCGACTACTCACGACCATACAGGCTTCACCCCGCGACATGTTGCCAGGGTGTCTCCTGTATGGTCGTGAGTCGTCTCCTCAGTCACCCAAAGAGTCGTAGCGTCTTTCTGGTCGCCGCTGGATTTTCAACATGTTGAACATTTTCAGCGACCTGCAACGACCTATGACGGGTGCCGGCAGCCCCCGAAAAAGTTGCGTAAGTGGGACAGGCCCATGAATCAAACCTGAGATTCAAGGTTTAAATGAGATTGTTTCCTTTTTTTTGTAGTGTCGCTTGTATGATCTCCGCGCCGACAGAGAGGTTGCTATATATTCGAAGGACAGCATCATCTTTGGTGCCTCTAGTGTGGACTTCTCCCTGAGTGGTGAGTCTGTGGTACGATGTACAGACAATCCCCACACTGTTTGGATGATAGATATCCACCCTTATGGAATATGCAAATCAAGACCAAAAAAATCTGGGATGATGAATGAAATTCCGTTCTTACGGAATTTACGTGGAAACATAGTAAATTTACACAATTTATTTTTCAAATCCCACTTCTTGATGCATGTGCAGATGGTGCAGCATCATGTTACAGAAAATTGTAATATAGATCATCTTCTGTCACCGAACAGAATGGTTGGTCATCATTGATTTTATGGAATTAAATGAAAACGGCCTGTGATTCTGACCACAGTTTCACAGAGTCGCACAGCATGGAAAGAGGTCCAACTCCTCCACGTCTGCCAATATGCCCCATCTAAGCTAGTCCTGTTTGCCCGCATTTGGCCTCAAAACCTTTCCATATCCCTCCAAACCTTTCCCATCCATGTACCTGCCCAAGAGTCATTTAAATATTATTATTGCACCTACTACCACTGGCAGCTCGTTCCCGATACCCACCCCACTCTGTTCGAAAAGGTTGCCACTTGGGTTCCTATCAAATCCTTCCCCTCTCACCTAAAACCGATGATATCTGTTTCTTGATTCCCCTTCACTGGGGAAATGATACTCTACATTCCACTGTCCACTGTATGACTCTATGGCCATTAACTGCTGTGTTGTACATGGTGGAAAGTGCTTTGAATTTGCAAAGCAAATCTGACGCCCACCTTACCATAGAGCATGAGAAAACATTCTCAAAAGCCCATAAATGGCCAATCCAATTGAAAATATTATTCATAGTTCTCAGGAATTCAGCATTACGGGGAGTTTCCAAGCCAAATATTTTTGTTCACTTTAACTGTGTCTGAGAACAAAAACATGTTGATGATAGAGGTGAAAAGGAAATGTCATTAACTCAAACTGGGGTGAACTGTTTATAACCTATAGCAAGGTTCAGCAGAAGCTACAGTCGAGGCAGAATCGCTCGACATTTATTTATTTTAGAAAGATTGGAATCATTACACAAAACTCTACTCATTTTACTGGTGGTTTCTCTCTGAATGATCCATCTACTGTAGTGCAACAGCACAACTGGGTTGGTGTGCTAGTTCACTGGTCTGAAGAAGGATCCCGACCCGAAACATTGTCTGTCCATTCCCTCCACAGATGCTGCCTAACCCACTCAGTCCCTCCAGCACTTCATATTTTGCTCAAGTTTAATAGTAGGTGTAGTTTGTTTAAACTTCAGTCGAGAGTTACAGTTTGTCATATGTACAGAACCAGGGGCCACAGTTTAAGAATAAGGAGTAAGCCATTTAGAACGGAGACGAGGAAACACTTTTTCTCACAGAGAGTGGTGAGTCTGTGGAATTATCTGCCTCAGAGGGCGGTAGATCCCTTCGACAGTGGCAACCTTCTATCACCCATTGAGTGTCAACCTCTGCTCCTGATATGTAACCAAATAATGAATTGTTTTGCAGGCCGCCTCCTGTTCGCTGGCTACAACGACTACACCATCAACGTGTGGGACGTGTTGAAGGGAACCAGAGTATCGATCCTCTTTGGCCATGAAAACAGAGTCAGCACTTTACGAGTCTCGCCCGACGGCACTGCATTCTCCTCAGGATCGTGGGATCACACGCTGAGGGTTTGTGTTTTATTATTCGCTGTACAAGATTTGTTTATTATGTACATCAATCAGCAGCATAACTTGTTTGACCTAGTTTGTTCCCCATATCTAATCTGTTTACTATATGGGAAAAGTTTCTATTTTGTGCCCAGGGGGAGAAACTGAAATCAAGGTGCATGTGTCTGCCAAGGCCTGAAGGAGTTCCCAGTTGCTATCCATCTTCCCATTCACATGCCGACCTATCTGTCCCGGGCCTCCCCTGTTGCCAGAGTGAAGCCACATTCACACTGGAACAACAACATCTCATATATTGCTTGGGTAGCTCACAATCCAATGCTATGAACTCTCCTTAGAATTCTCCAATTCTAAGGAACAGCCTTCCAATCCTCTGTCTCCTATGTCCTCACTCCATCTATTTCTCTGCCTCAGAGGGTGGTGGAGGCAGGTTCTCTGGATGCTTTTAAGAGAGAGCTAGATAGGGCTCTTAAATGTAGCGGTCAGGGGATATGGGGAGAAGGCAGGAACGGGGTACTGATTGGGGATGATCAGCCATGACCACATTGAAGGGCCGAATGGCCTACTCCTGCACCTATTGTCTATTGTCTATTTCTCCCCCTATCCCACCCTTCTTTCTCACCTGCACCTCCACCTCCCCTGACCCTCCAGCTTCCCATTTCACACCTCTTAGCCCAACATTGAGAGATTTGTCATCGGACAGATGCATTTTCAGATTTATATGATTATGAACGTACATGTTTGATGATGTTTGCACATCGTTCAAAGATTGGATAGACACAAATGTATCCTCTGCTGCATGCACTAAATAGATGATGTGATAACATACATGTATTCAGATGGAGAAACAAGGAACTGCAGATGCTGGTTTACAAAAAAGGACACAAAGTGCAGGAGTAATTCAGCAGATCAGGCAGCATCTCTGGAGAACGTTGATAGGTGACGTTCCAATCTGAAGAAGGGTCACCTCTTTATTTTACTAATACAAAAGTAGTAAAACTTTCCTTATCTGATCCTTTTGTCTCCTTTTCACCTCTAGTGCTTGTCACTTACTCCACCCATCTCCCAAACCCACCCCTCACCTGAATCAACCATCACTGGAAGTTTTGTCTCATAAATTCGTAAGTTATGAGCAGAATTAGGCCATTAAACCCATCGAGTCTACTTCGCCATTCAATTATGGCTGATCTATCTTTCCCTCTCAACCGCATTCTCCTGCCTTCACCCCATAACCCCTGACACCTGTACTAATCAAGAATCTATCAATCTTCATTTAAAACATATCCATTAATTTGGCCTCCTTCTATGGCAATGAATTCCACAGATTCACCACCCTGTGACTAAATAAATTCCTCCTCATCTCCTTTCTAAAGGTACATCCTTTTAGTCTGCAGCTATGGCCTCTGGTCCTAGCCTGTCACGGAAACATCCTCTCCACAGCCACTCCATCTAGGCCTTTCACTATTCGGTAGGTTTCAAAGAGGTGTCCCCTCATCCTTCTAAACTCCAGTGAGTACAGCCCCCAGTGCTGTCAAACGCTCCCAGCCCCACCTCTCTTTACCTGCTTTCTCCCCACTATTCCATCGGTCTGACGAAGCGTCTCGACCGAAAGCGTTGTCTGTCCATTCCCTCCGCAGACGCTGCCTGACTCGCCAAATTCCTCCGACACTTGTTTTTTGCTCAAGATTCCAGCATCTGCAGTTTCTTGTGTCTCTCTCTGCTCGTTAAACTTAGATTGTTAATTGTAATTTTGTTTTGCAGATCTGGGCTTAAAACTTCCTGGAGTTGATCCTCCAATTCAGAGTGAAGTTTCCATTTGGGGATTTCTTGACATTTGCAGTATGATGGCGCGACTTCTAGATTTTGTGTCTGCTTTAGGAAATGTGAAAATACTGGGGACTGTAACATTTAAACGAGTCTGTAGTGACTATATCATTATTTAAGAAACCTGGCAGGGTTTCATGTAATCATGGTCTCATAATTCAGTTGCACTTGCACCACCCGCACAAAATATTTAGTAGTGGTCTCTGCCTTTTCCACAAGGCCCGTTAGTAGGTATTTCCCCACTTGCTAATTATTTCACCATTTTTAAATGTTATTAAATAGACATTTTTATTAAAGCTTCCATTTTCCCATGCCTTTGAGTCCCCATTTTGTCTAACAAAAAAATAGGCGATAAGTTAAGCTGTGGAACAAAATAATTGTAATGCTTTCTTGAGTCCAAGTGGCGGTGTATTGAGGCCAGGCACTTCGAAAGATTGTCACGAAGCACTACTTATGTTTTAGTGTTGAGAATAACTACAAGTGATACTCTTATGGTTAATTAATAGATTAGACAGTGGAATACAATGTAGAGAATCTATTTAAACTAACCTTGTCCAGAATATATGTAGGTATA
The DNA here is from genome assembly GCF_010909765.2 of Amblyraja radiata. Taxonomy (NCBI): domain Eukaryota; kingdom Metazoa; phylum Chordata; class Chondrichthyes; order Rajiformes; family Rajidae; genus Amblyraja; species Amblyraja radiata. The sequence goes on along the minus strand of NC_045989.1, from coordinate 20,544,344 downwards.
TTATACAAAATGTATTGCGCTGAATAGTAGCAGTGTTAATAGGTGGCAAATTTCTCTTTTGTTCAGCATGTTCATTTCGACAGATTTTTTTCTTTTGTTTTTGGTACACAGAATTGTAAATTAATGTTCAGTAGCAGATGACAAGTCTGGGTTAGGTCTGTAGACATTGACTGTTTGAAAGCTCCACATATTGCAGCAGGAAAAAAAAGTAATCAAAGTTGTCGTTTCAAGTGGTTTGTTTGATGTTATCCAATGCAGTAGATTTAAATGCACTGTGATCTTTTCAAGATTTTAATTCATTTCGTAAGAAGTGGACTATTACAACATTACTGAGATATCGGCAAAGAGTTAAAGCCTTTTGAATTCTTATAGGATCCCTTGTTAAAGCACTTACTTCGTGTAGGACCAATTGTACAATTTTGCTTTTGTTTCTGTAACTGTTTTGTGACTACTTCAACGGTTCTTGTGTAAATCTTTTGAAATGTACCAAAAAATAATAAATGGCACATATACTATTTTAAATAATGGCAAATGTTTTTGGATTTTACAAACTTGTCTAACTTAACAGGCTGTTTAAGAAAGAACTGGAAAAATCGAAGGTGGACAAAAATGCTGGAGAAACTCGGCGGGTGAGGCAGCATCTATGGAGCGAAGGAATAGGTGACGTTTCGGGTCGAGACCCGAAACATCACCTATTCCTTCGCTCCATAGATGCTGCCTCACCCGCCGAGTTTCTCCAGCATTTTTGTCTACCTTTAACTTAACAGGCTGGACTGTTTCTCTCGAATGTCGGAGTATGAGGGGAGACGTGATGGAAGTTTATAAAATTATGAAGAGGCATAGATGGGGCAAACAGTCAGAACCTTTTTCCCAGGCTGAAAATGTCAAAGGCTAGAGGACATAGCTTTAAGGTGAGAAGTAAAGAGTTGGAATAAAAGGAGCCTTTTCTGCTGCCAATGCCCAGTGGTGTTTTGCAGGACTCAGTAGTATAGGGTCTGATACTTTTCACATTACATGTTAACGATCTGGATGAGGGAATTGGTGGCTTTGTGTCCAAGTTTTCAGACAATACAAAGATGGGTGGAGGGGAAGATAGTGTTGAGGCTATAGGGGGGAGGCTGCAGAAGGACTTGACTATCTGGTCTGAAGAAGGAACCTGACCTGAAACATCGTCTGTCCATTAACTAAACACATGCTGCCTGACCCGCTGAATTCTCTAGCCTTTTGGTTTTTGTTCAAGATTCCAGCATCTGCATTTTCTTGTGCCTTCAAACTGTCATTATTTTTTTTTAACAATTTGAAACCATTTTCAATAATCTGATTTAATGCATATCGGTCTGTTGTGGCCGGATATTCGATTGTATTGATTTTTCATGCAATTCTGTAACTAAATCCGCTTCGTCCGCACAATGACTGAGCAAAATGCTACTTTTAAAGGAAGGGAAAGAGAAGCAAAAGATTGCAAGTCCTCTTGGCCTCGGAAGTTGCTGATTATGTATCTTGTGGATGGACCAAGCATCTGGCAAAATGCAACGCTTTGTGACAATTCCTGCTGATCTGCTCGATTATCTGCAACATCGTGAGGATTCCCCGGTGCATGGCATCTTTTAAAATCCTTGAAGCAGCAGCTGTGGCCCTGGTTGAGCATTTAATTTGAAAGCCCTGCCTGTAAGAAGGAACTGCAGATGTTGGTTTACACTAAAGATAGACACAAAATGCTGTAGTAACTCAAGGGGTCAGGCAGCATCTCTGGAGAAAAGGAATAGGTGATGTTTCGGATCATCTACCACAGAGATGCTGCCTGACCCGCTGAATAACTCGAGCATTTTGTGTTTAACACCAGCTCTTGTTATACGCCTAAGATTCACCAGGACAGTGTTTGATACATAGAATATTCCTCACATTTATTTCCTCATATGTTCTTTGAACACAGAAGGAATCCATTCCTTTGGCCCAACTTCCCCACGCTGACCAACATCTACACTAGTCCCACCTGCCTGTGGTTGGTCCATAACCCTCTAAACCTATCTAATCCATGTTCCTGTCCAAATGTCTTTTAAATGTTGTGATCTGCCTGCCTCAACTACCTGTACCTCCTCCGGCAGCTCATTCCACACACTCACCACCCTTTGTGTAAAAAAGGTTACCCCAATGATCCCTATTAAATAATTCCCTCCTCACCTTAAGCCTATGTCCTCTGGTTCTCGATTCCACTACTCTGTGCAAAAGACTCTGCATTTGCCCAATCTATTCCTTTCATAATTGTGTGCACTCATGATCATGTCTCATTGAAATAAAGTACTGTCTCTATATGAATTCATCCCATTCATATAAAGTAACACCCACAGTCTTTTCTCCCAGGGTAAATTATTCTAAAATGAGAAGGCAGAGGATTAAGGGAAGAGATTTAAGATGGACTTCAGTGGCAACTCAGAGGGTGGTCTGTTTCTGGAATGAGCTGCTCGAGGAAGCTACAGAGGTGGAAACAACTTTAGAAAATACATTTGGTAGATACATGGATAGGAGAGGTTTAAGGCTATAATGCAGATGCAGGAAAATGTGACTAGCCCAATATGCCCACTTGTTTGGCATGGACAAGGTGGGCTGAAGGGCCTGTTTCAGTGTTGTACAGCTCTCTTGACACCATGACTCTTAAGATACATTTATATGGCACTGTTCAGGGCCCAAATTGTGCCAACCAGCCGATGAAGCCTTTTGTTCATTAATGTGCAGTTACTTTTGTAACATAGGTGGTGTGGGTGGATGGGGCCAAGGAATAAGACTAGGTGGGGAGATGAGGAATAAAGGAGGGGTATGGGGTGCAGGTGGGATTGGTGAAGTTTAAGGTTTGGTAATACGTTGGATGTGCATGGCCAAGTGGACCTTTTCAGCAGTGAGAATTGGTGTAGGACTTTGCTTGGCATTAGGTAGATATGTATGTTGTTAGGTTTGAGACGGGGTGAAAATCTACAGGAGGCACTGCCTCCAAACGGCAGCCAATATCATCATGGCACACGCTACTCTGGATATGCTGTCATCTATCCTACCATAGGGAAGAAGGTACAGGAGTCATAAAACTGTGACCAACCACCAGATTCAAGTACAGGTTCCACGACAACTATTAGACTTTATAGAGATACAGCATGGAAACAGACCCTTCAGACCACAGAGTCCGCGCTTACAATCCTGTACACTAGGAATATCGTACACCCTTGGGACAATTTAGAGAAGACAATTAACCTACAAACCTGCACCTCTCTGTAGTGTGGGAGGAAACTGGAACACCTGTAGAAAACCCACGCGGTCACGGGGAGAATGTAAAAACTCCATAAAAACAGCACCCGTGGTCGGGATCGAACCCAGGTCTCTGGCGCTGCAACACTACCACTGCCACCCAATGCTGGCTCATGGACACCATGCAACACTAACCTGAACTATAAAGTTCTATGTACTGTCTTTGGTTCCCATTAAGACCTTTGGGTTTTTGGTTTTTTTTCCCACTAGTAACTAGGGCTAGATTACTAATTTATTGAATTTTAGTTTAGTATATATAACCTATGCTTATTGCATTTACAGGCTGTTACATCAAGTTCAAGTGAGTTTATTGTCATGTATCCCTGATAGGACAATGAAATTCATTACTGCAAGAATTTAATTGTTCCTTTGTTGGTGCATATGACAACACTCTTGACTCTTGTACAAAGTACAGTGCAGACATGTGCAGGAATGGGGAGCAACCATAAGTCTGTGGAATTCTACACAACATTAATGTCAGCAACTATGATCTACTACGGAATGTGTCCCCAGTTGCACTACAGTCTTTGGTTTTCACACAATTATGGTTACCGAGTACCACGGTTGTTAACTTATGAACTAATCAACAAAACAATAAGTTCTAGTAGCAGAATTAAGCCGTTCCGCCCATCAATTCTACTCCACCATTCAATCATGGCTGATTTATCTTTCCCTCTCAACCCACTCTCCTGCCTTCTCCCCATAACCCACGACACCGTACTAATCAAGAATGTGTCACTCTCCACCATAAAAATATAATTGACGTCCTCTACAGCCGTGTGTGGCAATGAATTCCACGGATTCACCCCACTCTGACGAAATAGATTCCTCCTCATTAAGTTTAGGTTATTATGGTTTACCAAGTTCAGTGAAAAGCTTTGTTTAGCTTGCTGCCCTCCAAGATCAAATAATACTATAAAGTCTGAAGAAGGGCTCCAACCCAAAATGTCACCTATTCCTTTTCTCCAGAGATGCTGCCTGACATGCTGAGTTACTCCAGCATTTTGTGTCTATCTTCGGTATAAACGAGTTCCTTCCTATACATAGTTAGAAATAAGTCAAATTCAAGTACAATAGGTAGAGCAAAGGGGAAGATACAGGATGTAGAAGTTAGTTATCAGCATTGTGACGTGTCTGTTTGAGAGACAGAGTCCAATGTCTGCAATGTGGTAGAAGTGAATCGGACGTTACATATTGCAACTATGGGCGTGTTAATCTGCAGCTAGTAAGAATGTTATTGTTCCATTGTCATTACTTATAATTAAACACTCTCATCTCTGGATTGGGGCAGGATGGATGGCATTGGAGTGGGTCTGGGAGGGGCAGGGGGTAGACGATTGGCTAGTGGAGGTGTGAATGCACGGCAGTATGCACGTTCTTTGGTGATGAAGACTGGGGTATTGAAGGTGGTGCATGGCACTGTATGGACCTTTGTGTTGGTGAGAATTGGGCAATGAAGGAGGAAAGTGTGGCATTGTGTGGATTCTTTGGAAGGAGTTGTAGAAATTGGTGAGTGGGAGTGCACACACTATCTGGGTACTTAGCGGGGGATGAGGACTGAAGTGGTTCAGATGGAGCGGGAGGTGGGGGCCGGAGTGGTTCAGATGCAGGGATGATTACTGAATGGGGTGCTGAGAATTGGTTGGTAAAGGCCCACGTTGTCTGGTCTCTCAGTCTGGGCTGAGGACATGGTGATTCGGTTGAGATGGGACTGGGATGGTGAGTGGTTCAGTGACTGATAGGGGCTGAGGAGGTTCAGATGGAGGGGAGATGAGATCTGGGTGGTTCAGACAGCGGGGATGATGGGGTCTTGGTGTCCATGCCACTGGATCCTGACCCAGATCTGTCAAGAACCTTGTGGTGGCTATCTGTGCACCAGTCTCCCCATGTTAAACAAAGTCACGCACAGGTGTCCACCCAAAAGAGTGACCGCCGATGATGATGATGATGATGGTGTCTGATAGAGATGGGGGTCTGAGGAGGACGGGATGATGGGGACGGGGTCTGGGTGGGTTACGATGGAGGGGCGATCGGAGGTTCAGATGGAGGGGATGATGGGGTCTTGGTGTCTAATGGAGGGGATGGTGGGGTCTTGGTGTCTAATGGAGGCGATGGGTGGGATCTGGGTGGTTCAGAGGATGGGGTCTGATGTGATTCAAATAGATGGGAGATGGAATCTGGGTGGTTAAGATGGAGAGGATAACGGGTGGTTCAAATGGAGGAGATGACGGGGTCTGAAGTGGTTCAGATGGACGGGATAATGAGTGTAAGGGTGGTCTCTTATCAGGGTGGTCAGACTATTATCTAAATGGTGGCCGACTAGGAAAAGGGGAGATGCAGCGAGACCTGGGTGTCATGGTACACCAGTCATTGAAAGTAGGCATGCAGGTGCAGCAGGCAGTGAAGAAAGCGAATGGTATGTTAGCTTTCATAGCAAAAGGATTTGAGTATAGGAGCAGGGAGGTTCTACTGCAGTTGTACAGGGTCTTGGTGAGACCACACCTGGAGTATTGCGTACAGTTTTGGTCTCCAAATCTGAGGAAGGACATTATTGCCATAGAGGGAGTGCAGAGAAGGTTCACCAGACTGATTCCTGGGATGTCAGGACTGTCTTATGAAGAAAGACTGGATAGACTTGGTTTATACTCTCTAGAATTTAGGAGATTGAGAGGGGATCTTATAGAAACTTATAAAATTCTTAAGGGGTTGGACAGGCTAGATGCAGGAAGATTGCTCCCGATGTTGGGGAAGTCCAGGACAAGGGGTCACAGCTTAAGGATAAGGGGGAAATCCTTTAAAACCGAGATGAGAAGAACTTTTTTCACACAGAGAGTGGTGAATCTCTGGAACTCTCTGCCACAGAGGGTAGTCGAGGCCAGATGGCACAATGGGCTAAGTGTTCGGCTGGCGACCGGAAGGTGGCCGGTTCGAATCCCGCTTGGAGTGCATACTGTCGTTGTGTCCTTGGGCAAGACACTTCACCCATCTTTGCCTGTGTGTGAGTGATCGGTGGTGGTCGGAGGGGCCGTAGGCGCAGAATGGCAGCCACGCTTCCGTCAGTCTGCCCCAGGGCAGCTGTGGCTACAGAAGTAGCTTACCACCACCGAGTGTGACTGAGGAGTGAATGAATAATGCGATGTAAAGCGCCTTGAGTATTAGAAAGGCGCTATATAAATCCCATCCATTATTATTATAGTTCATTGGCTATATTTAAGAGGGAGTTAGATGTGGCCCTTGTGGCTAAGGGGATCAGAGGGTATGGAGAGAAGGCAGGTACGGGATACTGTAGGTCTGTGTCCAAGATGGCTGCCGTGAAGAGAGAGTGGACGCTGGCACGCTTTGGCTGCCGCTGCTCTCTTTTCACACTGTGTTTTTGATTTTCTGTTTTTGGATTGAATTCTGTTTTTAATTTGTGTCACTGTGATGTCTTTAATTACTTGTTTTATTCCGATTATATGTTTTATTTCGATTACTATGTAAGGTGTCCTTGAGATGTATGAAAGGCGCCCATTAAATAAAATTTATTATTATTATTATTATACTGAGTTGGATGATCAGCCATGATGATATTGAATGGCGGTGCAGGCTCGAAGGGCCGAATGGCCTACTCCTGCACCTAATTTCTATGTTTCTATGTCTCCCCTCCATTGAGTCTGTCCAAAGCAAGCGTTGTCTGCGAAGGGCGCTCAGCATCGCCAAGGACTGCTCTCACCCCAACCATCCAGGTCTCTCGGTTGTTGGACCAGCAGGTCCAGGACCAGCTTCTTCCCTGCGGCGGTCCCACTGCTCAACACTGTACCTCGTGGGACTGGGGTGGGGTGGTGGGGTGGTCCCTTTAAATACGGTGACGCGGGTGTCGTCACAAAGGGGGCGGCGCCAGGCGGGTTAAAGGGACGGCGCGGGGAGCGACGGGCAGTTTGCGGGCGGAGGGAAAGGGAGGCGTCGCCGGGCAACTGTCGCGGCGCGAGAACGGGCACAAGGGCGCGAGGGGGAGCGTGAAGGCGAGCTCGAGCGATCGCAGGGGCAACGAGCGGCCGTCGCCGAGGCAACCGCGGCCGGGCTCGGGATCATCGTGCGGCCGTCGCCGGGGTAACCGGGGTCGGGGTGGACGGACGGGCGGCAATGCCGGAGGCCACGCTGAGGGAACAGACGCTGGGACTGGCCCAGGACTACCTGCAGCATTGCCTGGGCCCGGGCCCGGGCTCGACGGGTCGCCAGCAACAGCAGCAGCAGCAGCAGCAGCAGCAGCGGCCGCCCGACAAGACGGCCTGCACCCTGCGCAAAGTGGCCGACCAGATGGTGGAGCAGCACCAGGCCGCCTTCAGCAGCATGAAGAGCCGGCTGGACAACGGCCTGCAGGTCTACGCCAGGCCGAGGAGCGGGCCCGGAGCTGGAGCCGGAGCTGGAGCCGGGCCTGACAAGCAAGAGGCGGCCGAGGCCCAGGCCCAGGCGGCGGCAGACTTCCTGCGGCGGGTGGTGGAGGAGATGTCGGCCGACGAGAAGATGAACTGGGGCCGGGTGGTGAGCATATTCGCCTTCGCCGGCGTGCTGGGCCGCCATCTCCGCGACTCGGGCGTCGCCATGTGGCCCGAGGCCGGGCCCGGCCCGCTGGACATGCTGGCCGAGAGTGTGGCCAACTACCTGGGCAAGGAGCGGCGCGACTGGATGGAGCAGAACGGAGGCTGGGTGAGTGAGAGAGAGGGAGCGGGGCTGGCTGGGGCTTCCCTTCCTTCCCACCCCCCTCTACAGAGATGCTGCCTGACCCGCTGAGTGACTCCAGCGCTTTGTGTCTTCCTTTGTTAACCAGCATCAACAGTTCCATGTTTCTACACCCCTTCTAACCAGGCTGCCTCCTCCCCTTGGTAGACAAAAGTGCTGGAGAAACTCAGCGGGTGCAGCAGCATCTATGGAGCGAAGGAAATAGGCAACGTTTCGACCCGAAATGTTGCCTATTTCCTTCGCTCCACAGATGCTGCTGCACCCGCTGAGTTTCTCCAGCACTTTTGTCTACCTTCGATTTTCCAGCATCTGCACAGTTCCTTCTTAAACACTTTGCCTCCTCCCCCTCTTTCCTCTTCCCCCTCAGCTGCTCCCCTTCCACCCCAGCTGTCTCCCCTTTCCTTACACACACCCCAGCTGCCTCCCCACCTTTTCTTCTTCCTTTCTCCTTCTCCCCTCCCCCCCCCCCAGTTGCCTCTCGTCCCACCCCAGCTGTCTTCCCCCCCCCCCCACCTTCCACACTTAGCTGTGTCCTTACCTTCCACATCCTTTCTTTCTCCTTTCTTCCTCCCCCATCAGCGCTCTCCCCCTTTCCTCCTCAGCTCTCTCCTTCCCTTCCACACCCCAGCTGTCTCCACCTCTTTCACCCCATCAGTTCCCCTTTCCTTCCACATCCCAGTTGTCTCTTTCCCTTTCTTTCTCCTCCCCCCCCCTACCCTAGCTGTTTTCCCTCCTCCACTCTGTCTGTCTCTTCCCGTCCTTTCTTAGTATGTGTCTATATTAGTACATTCTTAGTATGTGTCTATATTATATCTTGCCAGTGTTATCCCCACTAGTGTTAGCACATCCCTATCTTTCTTGTGCAGCATCTTTGCTACTTGTGTGGCCCCCTGGGGTGGTCCTCTTCCCTTGCTTGATGGGTGTCTCCACTGGTATCAGTCCTCCCTCTTCCTTCTTCCCTCCCCCCATTCCCCCCAACAGCAGAAGGACCTTGTACTGTGGTCCTCCCTCACAGAGCCTTCGGTGGCTGCAGTCTGGCCCTTTGTAAGTGAAGCTTTGTCAATACAAATGCGCCGAAAGGCGAGTTAAAAGCATGTTCTCATTGCTTGTCGCTGATCTTTGTACAGAAATGCCACATCACCCTCTCAGCATTTCAACATTCAAGTCCCTGCTGGCTATTAAGCATGACTATGACACTAGTCTGTCATAACTAAGGCATTAATAACCAGGCTGAGGCAATTATTTTGAATGTTTGCCCCCTGTTACCTGATATTTATAGCCTTGCCCTTTATGAATGTAGGCTTTATTTAACCTGCTTGTAATGTAGATGGAGGTATAAACACTGACAAATTCATGCTGTATTTCTCCTATTTTGTAATGCTATTGTGAGTTTAGGCATGAATAAAAAGTTCTGTGTAAGAAGAATGTTAATTTGGCATCGGTAAAATGCCGCCAGGAAATGTTTTACATTTTTCTCCAGTCAGGGTCATCAGGGTAGTGTGGAAAATGTGGTAAAGCACATTGCCAAATTGTGGACTAGATACACATTTAATCGGGATTTTGGGACTAAAAACAATTTAAGTGTAACTATGAACCTCGTTCAGTACAAAGAATGGAAAATGTTAACGTAATATTGATCAAAATTCATTGTTAATGTGAGTTTAAATGATCACCTTTGAAGGACCTGAATCAGAGTAACATATTTAAATAGATATAGCAAGATTTATTTTTACCATGGTAAGTAGATTGGAAGTATTAATGAATAAAGTGCCTGAAGAAATAAGGGCTGGGCAAATTTACATAGGCATCTGGCAGATGATGCATCAATGCACCAGGTGGGCTTATTCATACACAATGCATGATATTGAGTGTGGTTCTTGAAGCAAACACAGCTGCTCAGCCTTTCCCCTTTTTTTGAATGAAGTTGATTTCTGCATTGAGCAGTGATATGCATAAGCTTTGAAACTGATCTCCGAGCTTGCAAATGATCCGGCTACAGCATTGTACTGAGTTTTTGTTCCCACTTTTTTAAGATCAGGAATTGAAAATAGAGTTGAGCAATATTTTTTTTTTTTTTAAACTAAATGTGGTTGAAATATTCAGTGAAAGAATTCTTTCTGCTGTGAATGGACCCTGTAGTTCTGCAATCTGCCACGGATATTTTATTCAATTGGAATTGAATATTTTTTATGATTGAAGATAGACACCGATTCCTTTTCTCCATACATGCTTCCTGAGCCGCTGAGTTACTCCAGTGTTTTGTGTCTATCTTCAGTATAAACCAGCATCTGCAGCTCCTTCCTTCTGATGATTGAGACAGGTATGGAATTGATTTAACTGATGCTAAAATTTGAAGAATTTTAATTGGTTGCAATCGATCCTGCACCTAGAGGTTTAATTATACCAGATAGGTCAGGATGTACTAGGATTAATATTTATAATTGGACTTTATTATCTTTCATTGGAAGGACAGCATCCTGTCTTGGGGCATCTACACAAGGGAATTACCATTTTATGCACCAGCAAACCTATCTTTTGAATCCTTGGAAGTTGCCCCTGAACATTAATTAACCCTTTTGAAAAATGAATGATTTCTTAAACCATTTCTCTATTGTCTTGATAGGAAGGATTTCTCCGATTCTTTGGAAGCGATGACCATTGGCAAGAGTCAACAGTACGAAACATGCTGATAACGGTTGCTGGCTTTGGTATAGCTGGATTAGCGTGCCTTCTTGCCGTCCGATAGACTGCAAGAAACGCATTGGAACAGCTGCTAACATCCTAGAAGATATAAATTTCTCACGCACAATGTTTTCCAATTTTATATCTCCATTTTTATAATATATCTGGATGTTGCCATCATATGGAACAGAGCAGCAAAACAGTATGGAGATTCTCAAACATTTGTCTGCAGTTTGCTAGTGTTAAGTTTGTTTAATGTACACAAACTTTTTAAAAGGTATACGGTCTACAGTACAATGAAGTATCCTTTAATGTTTTCAGAAGGCATTGAGCTTGAATAATTGGAGGTCTGATTTATTGTGGGATGGTGTGGAAAATGAGGGGAAGTATCTGCAGAATTATGAATCCTTTCTTCTAGTCCCACAGTATCGCAAAAGAATTGCACTAATCGTTGGAGTAAATTGGCTAAAGTATTGCATAACCAAATCCATTTGGATGCTTTTGTTTATGGCAGTGTGTATGTGTCTGTGTTATAGTCAGAAACCAGCTTTTGTGCCCTGGTCGAAATTAAACTTCACAATCTACAGTTTGTCCATTTATGGCAATGAGTGTTATCTGTGTTTTTCAGACTTGAGTTAAAAGAAACAGCTTTACCAGAAAGACTCAATTTCCATTGGAATTGATAATGAAACGCCATTGTAATGGCACTGGTCATTTGGTGTGAACTGTAAATCGTCTCGTACCTGAATATTTCCACGTGTACTGTTTTCAAACTAGTGATGGAAAATGGTGCATCCATCCTGCAAACTTGCATCAAAAGAAGAAAATTTTGCCAACACATAGAAAAGTAAAGCACAGGGACGGGCCCATTAGCCCATGATGTGTGTGCCGAATGGGAACATTCTCTGCATATCCATGTGCCTATTTAAATGCCTCTATCACACCTGCCTCCATCATCATGTCTGGCAGCGCCTTCCAGACACCTCCAGAACTTTGCCCTTCTCGCCTTAAAGCTATCGCCTCTAGACGTGGACTTCTATCTTGAGGGGTGGGGAGGAAAGAAAGAAAGAGGTTCTGTCTGTCTACTCTGTCTTTGTCTCTCATAATTCCAGATGTTTCTAACAGGCCTCCCCTCAACCTCTGGTGTTCCAGAGAAAACAGTCTGGATATGTCCAACCTCTTATTGTAGCTGGTGCATTCTATCCAGGCAGCATTCTGGTAAACCACCTGTGCACCCTCTCCAAAGCCTCCACGCCCTTCCTGAAACGGAGCAACCAGAACTGCACACAATTCTCCAAATGCGGTACAACCAAAGTCCTGTAAAGCTGCATCATGCTCTGCTGATTCTTGGATTCAATGCTCTGATAAAAGCAAGGATACCATACCCCTTTTTTTTGCTACTTTCAGGGAGCTATAGACATCAATGATGATAAGAATCTGGCCATTAACAGTATATTTCCCCATACATTCAATCTCTCAACCTCAGACTTGTTCAAATTAAACTCCATCTGCCATCTTAGCTGATCTATACCCCATTGTATACTTTGACAGCCTCCTTCACTGTCTGCAGCTCCAGCAATCTTGGTGTCGTCTGGAAACTTGTTAACCAACCCACCTGCATTTATGTTTCCAACCAACATAAATATTAAACGTTCCACTGTACATTTCAAACTATGAAGGTGCCTCGTATACAAATGTGGCAGAGAAGGCTCCTAAGTGTACCAAGTCAGTTATTGACATTGCTCGTTCATTATTTAAACTAAAGCAGGAAAAGGCGATTGAATGACATGTTAGTTTTTGTACAATTTGTATTAATGTCACATTATAAATATAACAATAAGCATTTAGAAAAGCCATGATTTAAAATGGGCATTTTGCAGTCTGTTTAACTTTTGGCACCCGTTACTGTTTACCCTTGTAGTACATAAATCATAATATATACTCTATGCTCTTGCTATTTAAATGGGTGAAGCATGTTATTTTCAATTCTTTGAAATGGGATGTTGAAAGGATCAACAATTATTTCTGTACAATTAATTGAAGATGCCCAAGATCAGCAGTTTCCTGTGTATTATAGTATGACTGTTTTACGTTAATCTTTAATACTTTGTATTTTTCTACTTGTTTTATTATGTCTAATGTCAACCTTAGTTATGAATTGTAGTCAGTAAATCTACAGTTGTGACTAATTTATTTAAAATGTTTGTTGTGGCTTGCTTTTGCTTTGAGGAGATTTCACGGGATGCACTTAATTTCACTTAAATCTCAACTGGAAAAGGTACTGGGAACCACTACCTGCTATCAAATGGGAAGATTGACCAGTAGTGGAGTTCCCATTACCTTCAGTGGTTGAGGAGTTTAGGGAATTACAGCAACAACTGTTTGACGGCGCTGGGATTCTACCCGCTGGAGTTTAGAAAGATGAGGAAAATTACTGAATAGTGAAGGGACTGGATAAGAGTGGATGTGGAGAGTGGAAGAATATAAGACTAGATGTCATAACCTTAGAATAAAAAGAAGTTCCTTTAGGAAGGAGATGAGGAGGAATTTCTTTAGTCAGAGGGTGGTGAGTCTGCCACAGACGGCTGTGGAGCCCGTCAATGGATATTTTTAATGCAGATATATATTCTTGATTAGTATGGGTGTCACGGGTTATGGGGAGAAGCAGGAGAATGGGGTTAAGAGGGAAAGATAGATCAGCCATGATTGAATTGTGGAGTAAACTTGATGGGTCGAATGCTCTAATTCTGCTGCTATCACTTCTGAACCAATATGCTGGAGGAACTCAGCAGGTTGAGCAGCAACTCTGGATGGAAAGGAATGATCGCATTGCACCCCTCAATCTGTGCAGGCTCTCGACCTGAAATGTTGATCACTTCTTTCCATCCCAATTCCAGCATCTGCAATCTCTTGCATCTATCTGAAATTGGGGAATAGAAGAGATTGAGGATGAAGCGAAAAGGTTTAAAGCATAAAATTCTTGAGGCTATCAAATAATCGTAATTATATTACGATTATATTTTGATATATATTTGGATTGATTATATTTGGAACTTCTTTCCTCGGTGATTGCCCACTGGATTATAGACGTCAGTGCATGCTGTTGCCTTGTTCTTGAATGTTAATCTGCTTTTGGAAAACATTTGGCACCCCAGCTGGCTTGCTTTCCTGCAGCTATTGTAACCCTTCTAGAAAAAAAATAATGAAGTACTAATGAATGTTACATTTAGGAAATGTTGTGTTGTTTTTGGTGCCAATGTTGTCCTTTTGACATAAAATATTCAGGAAGGTGCTCTCCAGGATGTCCTACTGAATAATTTTTCTACGTCAACAAAACTAATCTACACTCTGTTCTTTGCCATAATGGTACCTTGCGTTCAAATTAATAAGCGACCGATTCGCGAATGCGGGGGGGGGGGGGGAGGCTGTACATAGTGCCGTCTATAGCGGCCGTTTTCAGACCCCCGACAACGGGGGAAAAAACGGAGGGATATCGATCGCTATTTATAGGCTTCCATTGCAGTGAGAAATGGTCAAATATCCCTCCGTTTTTTTCCCGTTGTCGGGGTTCTGAAAACGGCCGCTATAGACGGCACTATGTACAGCCTCCCGCCCGCCCGCGGTGATGATCCGCGGCTCCGCATTCGCGAATCGGCCGCTTATTAATTGAGACCGCGGCTTCACTTTGTACCTATGTCCCGCGATCGGAGCACTTTTTCCTGGTAAGTTTTCGCAGGCAGCTCCGAGATTAGCTGTTAAAGACTTATTACTCTACAACAGGTTGGCATTAGTGACAATGTTTAATTGACTGTCTTATGGATACATATAGTTTAGGCCCTCAATTTCATGAATGAATGAAGTAAGTGAATGAATGAATGAATTTATTCACATTATAAAAGGGTGCAATTAAATTAATTAAACTCCATACAGATAGATTTTCATAAATTCAGACTTTAAATCTTACCTTTTAGTTAGAGTTGGTCCCTGGCTGTCTAAATCTTTATGTTCCAGGACCTCAGCAGGGACTTTGCTTTCAAGGCTTTCTTGCACTTTAATCCACCGCAGCACTTTCTTCAGCCTTTTTAATGCTTTTCCCACTAAATACAATTGCCTGCTGCAAGTTTCCACGACATTTATTCCACAGAACAACAAATCGGAATCTCCAGTAAAACAGGCATCTGTGAAGCCCCCTTATCCATTTTGTGTGCTAGCCTGAAACAAAGCGCGTGATTGGCCAACTGGCAGACAAATCAATGTTAAACGTGCTTTGATTGGACTAAAAATGACCCGAAGATTTTCCGGTTTTTCTCTAATTTAATAAAAAAAAATGTGCAAGTCTTCTTCATATCGAGTTTCAGGGGTGATTTATATAATTTATTTACACAATATGTGAAAATTTCATGTAGTTTGGTGCTCGGCCCACAGCCTAAAAGCATTGTCATGTCCCTACAAGGCCTAACTTTATATCAATTATTTTTCATGGATATTCCACAGTTAAAAGGACCACTTTTGAGACATCTTGAAACTGGCAGAACTTCACAGAAAAATTGGTCAGGCAAAGATTAGTTTGGAGGTAGCAGCATAGCCTATTAATTTCCATTGCAGGCCAAACAACTCATTGCATATTCATTTCATTTCCATTTCCATTGCAGTTTCAAGCACAGGGCAGGCCAAACAGCTCATTGCATATTCATTTCATTTCCATTTCCATTGCAGTTTCAAGCATAGGGCAGGCCAAACAACTCATTCCATTCTCATTATGGGCTTTATTGCAAGTACATTGCAGATTCACAGTTCAGTTGATTCACAATTGTGGCTTCTCCCTCGCGATCTTCCAGAGTAACTGACTCGCGTCCAGACATCCGGGGTTTTATAGTCGTCCTCTCTCTCCCCCCCCCCCCACCGGAAGGGGCGTTACCTTCATCATGGTGATTGACGGGTTAGAGGACCAATCAGCTGATCTCTAGACTTTTTAAACACTCATAACTTTTTTCTTTTTTATTGATCGGAAAAATCCTCAGGGCTGACTTTGAGTAAGATGGCCAAAAATCATAGCGATATAGGCTAGCTTATTTTTTCTAAAATCAATATACAGCGCAGACAGGAAGTGGTCAAGATGAGACTTTTAGTTATATAGATAATTTCTGCTGCTCGTGTGTGCATTTCACAGTAAAAAAAATAGTAAAAATCCTCAGCAGGGAGACGAGGCCAACAAAACTGCTGTTCTTACACCTCTGGCAACTCCAGATTCGGTCCTAATCTCTGGAGTTAACTGTGTGGCGTTTGCATGTTTTCCTTGGTGCTTTCCCACATCATTGACGTGATCAGTATTTCGATGAGAAATTAACAATCTTGCTTGGGTTTTAAGATGGTTATGAGATCCTATGACTATTTACAGTGAGTCATACTTGTCTGATAGAAACCAGCCAGACAGTGTAAAACAACGTTTTTGTCAGAGACTTGTTCTTTTGAACTTTAATCTGCTTTCCTAAGTTTGCAGCAAGGAAGTCTTGTGAAACCTTGGAATCCAGTGATTATGTACATTAGCTATGAGCAGGAGGGAGGCCTTGCCTCACCTGTAATAACTACTATCCCAATATGAGTGCTGCCTATAGTTCTCACCACAACACAGCTGCTCTACATTGGTGAGACCAAGCGTAGGCCTGGCGATCGCTTCGCCCAATACCTCCGCTCGGTTCACAATAAGCAAGCTGATCTCCCGGTGGCTCAGGACTAAAAACTCCCCCTCCCATTCCGAATCCGACCTTTCCGTCCTGGGCCTCCTCCATGGCCAGAGTGAGACCCACCTGTAAATTGGAGGAACAGCACCTTATATTTCGCTTGGACAGTTTACACCCCAGTGGTATGAACATTGACTTCTCCAATTTCAGGTAGTCCCTGCTTCTCCCCTTCCCAGCTCTCCCTAGCCCTCTGTCTCTGCCTCTTCCTTTCTTCTTCCCGCCCTACCCTCACATCAGTCTGAAGAAGGGTCTCGACCAGAAACGTCGCCTATTTCCGTAGATGCTGCCTCACTCGCTGAGTTTCTCCAGCATTTTGGTCTACATAGGAAGAATATGATGATGACGAGACGGTTAGATGTGAAAGAAGATTGGGAAGGCTGAAGAAATTTAATGTAACACCGAGGACTAGATAAGAGTGATTAACAAGAACTTATTGGTAGCACAGAATGTACCAGAGATCTGAAACTATCTGCCTTCCCAAGTTCATAGCCATTTATTACTCTGGAAAATTGGCAAGATAAGAGGAATTTATAAGGACACAGCTCCTGTCTGGATGACTCGAGTACAAACAAGGTTAAGAATATAGCGAGCACAATATTAAAAAAAAAAAATTTGCATTAACTGTGGCAAAGCGCTAAATAATATAACAGGTCAAATTACAATGCATTGACAAATGAGCACTTGCTAACTCTATTTCAAAGATTTTATCCCAGAGATTAATGGAGGCTGTGACCCTGAATGTCAAAATAACTTCCTGCAACGACCGCAGGTGTAATCAATACATGAGATTTTTGAAATTCTTCTTGCCCCACCTCCCAACAATAAAAGTTAGCCATGAAGAATCACAAAAATTCAGTAGTTGTTTTGGTGACCTTGTCAAATATTCTGACGGAGGTATGCACGCTAATAATAATAATGAGTTTTGGGTTGAATGAGTTTGGTACGGATTTCTTCATGGACATGTTCAAACTTGGCCATGGCAAATGAAGGCAACAACGTGAAAATTGAGTCCATTCCTACTGGTGATGGAGGAGGCAGGGGAGAGGGGAAGGTACAGTGTGGAGTGGGTCAATCTGATTACCCGTTTAATAGTTTATCTACATACGGTGCAAGTTGACTGGTTAGAACGCAACAAAAGTGTTCTCACTACCCCGGTTCACATGACAATAAACTAAAGTTGTACTGCCTTAGCAATGGCTGGATGTGGCCCTTGAATTGTTCTACATGGGTGTGACAATATTAAGAGATTTTTTTTTTTTAAACGAGGAGAATTCTTAGGAAAATGGCTTTTTTATTAGGTCGAAGACATTTAAGACTTTGATACTAAGAATTGGAAATTAGCAATGCTGATCAGATCCTTTGGTTGCTTGGGTGACTTGTGAGATCAGGTCCGTGAATTGTTCTCGGGGCTGGGATGATGTCTGCAGAAGGTGGGTTTTTATTATTTCTTGTATTACAGAGTACTATAATAAACGTTTTCTACTTGGTTTTATCAATTCTAAACATGAAAGCATCTGCCAGGGGATTTGGTATGTCCAAGTTGAAGTAGAAAATAAGGATTTTTACCAGCAAATGATGGCCAGGTCAACTCTTAGTTCGGAGATGAGGATCTACAATCTTCTATGGCGAGCGATAAGAATTTGGAGATTAATTTCACTTGAAGATGGTTCATGCAAGATGCTTAATGGTTTGTTTGTGGAGGATTTGATATTTGGGCAGGAGAGCTTTGGAATTGGGTATTTAAAAAAACTTTTGGTTGAAATGATATGCATAAGGGGTTGTAATTCCCTTGAGACAACTTAACATTATTGACATATTATTTTTAAGATGTAGAGAGAAACCCTGCCCTATCCAGAGCCAGAATAAATAGGTTATGCTGAATGGCCAACGAGACCTTGGGCCATATATCCTGATGATGTCTGTGAAGAACACTATACAAATTGGAACAATCACGCAACAAGTCCTGTTTGTTAGTTTAGTTTATTGTCACGTGTACAGTGAAAAACTTTTGTTGCATGCTAACCAGTCAGTGGACAGACAATACATTATTACAATCAAGCCATCACAGTGTACAGATACATGATAAGGGAATAACGCAAGATAAAGCCAGTATCAATTTGGAAGGGCAGTTTTTAAGGGAACCTAGATCGGTCAATGTGGCTGGCAGGTTGTGTATCACATGTAAATACAAAATGTAAATTCCACTGGTGGACATGCTGGTTGGGTTTGCAGCTTTTCCCTCAGCTGAGACCCTTTTGTACAAATGTGCAAAGTATGTCCAGTTGGAGAGAGTCATTTAGGTTTCAAAACAGTGTCAATTTCTATTGCTTCATTTGGGAAGAATGTCTTTTTCAAAGATTGAAATCGGGTTAAAACAAATGTGATCACATTGTTGTACAGTTATAGCAGTGAATTTGTGCAAAATGGCAGTTGCAATTGACATGGAGTTCTGTTTCATTTATCATAGTCAGAGAAGTATTGACCATAGTCACACAAGCATGGAAGCCAGCCCTTCAAAGCAGTCTCATCAATGCTGACCAAGATGCCCCATCTAAGCTAGCCCCATTTGCCTGCTTGTGATTCATATTCCTCTATTCCCCGAATGTCCATGTGCCAATCTAAAAGCTTCTTAAATGCCACAATCTAATCTGCCTCCTCCACCACTTACCAGGCATCCGCCACTAAGTTAAAAAAACTTGCCCTGTGCATCTTTTAAACATTCCTCTCATCTTAAAGCTATGCCCTCTTTGACATTTCCAACCTTGGAAAACGGTTTTGACTGTCTATGTCTCATAATTCTATATACCTCTGTCGGGTATCCATTCAAGTTCCAACGTTCCAGAGAAAACAATCTTGAGGTTGTCCTTGCAGCTAATACCCCAGCAAGCAGCATTCTGGTAAACCTCTTCTGCACTTTCTCCAAAGCCTCTGCATCCTTCCTGTAATTTTTGAACCAGTTGTTTTAATAGAATAACTTCTCAGCCTGCGTCAGGTGAGAGTGATATGCATTGGAAGTAAATAAATGAGACTTTTTTTGAAGACTGGAATCATCCTTTGTTTTCAACTAGCATTTTACCATCAACTCAAGTAATTCTGTACTGTGGCTGAAGCTCCAGATGGAATTGCTGTTTGTGTTGAGCCAGAATGTCAATTGGGTATAAGGACCAAAATATGGGATTAGCAGCACTACAGTTGTTATATTGTCCAAGCAATAAGCGGAGCTCTTCTGCAAAACCATTACATTCCGATCGGAAAGCATTCCAAGTTAAAGCTATCATTTGTGTGACTATGGAATTAAAGCCTTAAAGTACATCATATATAAGTGCACCCAAAGCAGGGCTGCCATCTTTTAAATAAAAATGTCTTCAGTTGGCCACTAACATTCTGATGTTGGTGTGAGAAGGTCATTATATATCTTATTCTATTGTTGGTGACCCTCAGCATCCAGGCTCAGTTCTCCCCAAGATGGCATTCTACTGGAGGGAATAAATTACAGGGAATAAATAAATTATGTTGCTTTTCCTTGCTAATGATTGTCATATTGTGTTTAGAGTTTGTAATGGGCGCTTGCTTCCTCTTATTTATTTCTCATGACTAGTATATCCTCTTGGTTTTTAATTTATGTATGAAAGTTCTTGGGATTCTCGTTAATCTAACTTGCATTTCATGGCCCCTTCTTTCCCTTATGATCCCCTGCTTAACTTCATTCCTACTTGCTTTATGGTAGCCTTGTCTTTCCCTTCACCCAAAATCAACGTACTCCCTCCACACCCCCCATTTCTATCCTGTTCCGTGAAACATAATCTTTAAATCTATCCATTGGTCATCCATCCAAAGTTGCCTTTTCTGTAGCAGCTGTCGAATTGATGATGTGTTAGAACTTGCTGCTTGCTCTGTTTACAGTTCTAGTGTGTACTAGAAGTTTGGTAGGATTCCAGCTGTCATGAGTGTTTAATTGTTGTATGTACTGAAACGGAACAATGCAATTCTTACTAGCAGCAGCATAACAGGTCTGCATACACAATACTCAGTAGATAACATAATAAAAACAAACAAAAAAATCAATAAATAAAGAAAAACCCAATATTAGTGTACAAAACAGCACAAAAAATTCCTGGTTGCAACCAAGATAGTAGGTCTTTTTGTAGTGTTCAATAGCCTGATAGTTACTGGGAAGAAGCTGTAACTAAACCTGGAAGTCATGGTTTTCATAGGCATATACCTTCCCAATGTCATGAGTGAAATAAGAGTGTGGCCAGGGTGGTATTGGTCCTTGATGTTGCTGGGTGCCTTTTTGAGGCAGCGCCTCCCATAGATCCCTTCGATGGTGGGGAGGTCAGTACCCTTGATCCATCACTTTTTGTAATCCTCCTGGGCGTTCGAGTTGCTGAACCAGGCTCTCTACCGTACACCTGTAGAGAGTATTCTGCAGATAGACACAACATGCCAGAGTGACTCAGTGGGAATTGCAGCATCTCTGGAGAGAAGGAATGGGTGACGTTTCGGATTGAGACACTTCTCCCCAGAGTTGCTGCCTGTCCTGCTGAATTACTCCAGCATTTTGTGTCTATCGATTAAAACCAGCACCTGCAGTTCTTTCCTACACACGAGAATATTCTGTAACTGTTCAAGCATATATAGCTGCTTCTCTTAATTTGCACAAATAACAAAAGAACAAATCTAGGTCTGCATGGATAATAAAATGCTTGAATGCAGCCAGTTTCTTAGAATCTCACTACCCATCTCATGCATGGAATTATTTTGCCTCGAGTCATGAAGTTCACCTGTTCAAACTGGCAGGAATTCTGGACTGAGTATTTTTAAATTCTGCATATAAAAATTGATTTTTTTTCATCTCTCAATCAGCCTTGCAAAATGAACTTATTTTAAACTGTAGAAATCCATACCGCTTATTGTCATTCGTGTTCAGTTTATGCATAGTGGCATAGCGGTAGAGATGCTGCCTGTAAAGACGAGTCAGAGCGCACTATGTCTTCACTACTGTTTTATTACTAATCACACAACTCATACACATTACTGCCCTAGCTGTCCGTGGTCTGTCACCGGAGCTAGAGAGCGATCTAGAGGTGGGGAGGTTACAATTATACTGGTGATATGGGGAGTGGTTAGTAGTGGTGAGGTCACTATGTTAAAGGAACATGCACTAGTCTACATCCTTCCCCTTGGAAACAAAGCAGTACAGCAGTGACAGGGCGACCACGACTCATACGCTACAAGCAGTTAAACACACACACAGTCAGGCAACAGTTAAACAAATTCCCCGTAACGTACAGGCGGCTTGACCAACCGCCCGGAGCGGGTACGCAACTCGCCCTCCCCCTCCTCCGCAGGAACAACAGGAGCGGGAGCGGGAGCGGGCGCACGAGCCGGAGATCAGGCAGGAGAGGGATGGAGCGGAGACCGGGGAGGGGAAACCGGCACAAAGGCGGGCAAACGAACAGGCGACGGCGAACTGGCAGCAGGGGAGCGGGGCACAAAGAGCTGAGAGGGCAGAGTTCTGGGCATGCGAGGAGCGGTAGGCAGAGAGGAAGAAATCGGGGGGGGCAAAAGGGGCAGCAGGAGGCGGAGCGGGCTCATTGACCAGCCGCAAATGCTGGCGGGATCGGCGGTAGATGGTACCCTCGTGGTCGACGAGGTAAGAGCGCGGCGAGCCGGCAGAGCTGACGACAACCACCAGTCGGTAGTGTCCGGAGGGGGACTGCATACGGACGACCTGACCAGGGAACAGACGCGGAAGGGGTCGGCAGGACCTGTCGTGGGAGCGTTTTTGTATTTCTTGCTTTTGGGCAATGCGCTCCTGGACGGCAGCAGGGCGGAGGACAGAAGGCACCAGGGACCGCTGGGACACAGGGATCGGAGGGCGCGTGGTGCGGGACATGAGCCGCTGAGCAGGCGAGCCCAGGGCAGGGTCTCGGGAAATGTTGCGGAGGTTGAGGAGGGCCAGGTAAAAATCCGACCGGGAAAGTCTGCAGTGCTCCAGCAGCTCCTTGGCACTGCGGACGGCGCGCTCAGCAAGGCCGTTGCTCTGCGGGTACTCGGGGCTTCTGGTGAAGTGACGAAAGTTCCAGGTGGCAGCGAAATCGCGGAACTCCGCACTTGAAAACTGGCTACCGTTGTCCGACTGCAAACTCGCAGGGGAGCCAAAGGTTGCGAAGTGGCGGCGCAGCTTCCCAATGACAGCAGCAGATGTGAGGGAGGGCAGCTGGTCCACCTCGAACGAGCTGGAGTAGGAGTCCACAAGGACCAGGAAGTGCTTGCCACGCCACTCGAAGATGTCAGTGGTGACTGCCATCCATGGCAGATCGGGGGCAGGCTGTTGCAGAAGCGGCTGCCGTTGCTGATGGGGAGAGAGGCTATTGCAGGTGGAGCAGGCGGAGACCCTCTCCCGGATGTCCGGGGCCATGCTGGGCCAATAGAACTGGGCCTGGGACAGAGTGGCCTCGGCCCCGGGATGGCCGCTGTGGGCGGTTTGAAAGTAGTGGTCCCGCAGCGCAGCAGGCACCACAACCTTGTGGCCCTTCACCACCACTCCGTCGTGCAGCACAAGCTCATCCCGGACCAGGAAGTAGGGCACGGCACCGGCCGGCAGGGATGAGCGACGGTCAGGCCAACCACGCCGGATGACGTCGGCAAGCTGTTGCAGGGCAGGATCTTTGGCAGTGTGCTGGACCAGGGACTGCATCTGCTGTGAAGGCACAATATTAACGTTTAACACCATCAGGTCTGAAGATTCGTACGGGTGTCGGGTTGTGGACATCAGCGGTGCGCGGGACAGCGTGTCGGCCACGAACATGTCCTTGCCCTTGCGGTACACGACCCGAAACGTGAAGCGCTGGAGCTGCAGCATCATTCGCTGCAAGCGGGATGAGGCGACGTGGATCGGTTTATTCAGGATCGTGACCAGCGGCTGGTGATCGGTTTCGACAGTGAAGGTGTTGCCCAGGATGTAATCCTTAAACTTCGAGCAGGCAAACACCACGGCGAGGAGCTCTTTCTCGATCTGAGCATAACGCTGCTCAGCAGGCACCACAACCTGGTGCGAGAAGCGTAGGAGACGCGGAAACGGCACTTCTTAGGGTTAAGCTTAAGGTTGATCTCACGAGCCCTGTCCAGGACTTGGCGGAGGTGGAGGTCGTGCTCAGCGACGTCCTTCCCGTATACCAGGATGTCGTCGACTATGATAGCACACGGCAGACCGGCAAACAGCTGCTCCATGGTGCGCTGGAAGACCTCGCTGGCAGAATTGATCCCGAATGGCATGCGAAGGAAACGGAACCTGCCGAAGGGTGTGCTGAAGGTGGTCAGGTATGAGGAACGTTCATCCAGCGGTATCTGCCAGAAAGAGCTCTTGGCATCGAGGACTGAGAAGACAGTGGCCGGGCCAACCTGTGCAGCGACGTCCTCCACCGTCCGCATGGGGTAGTGCGGGCGCTTGATGGTACGGTTCATGTCCTTGGGGTTTATACAAATGCGAAGCTCACTCTTATCCTTCTTTGCAGCAACAACCATGGTGGAGACCCACCGGGTGGGATCACTCACCTCCTTGAGGATGCCCATGGCCACCATGTGGCGCAGAGTCGACTCTACCTTGTCCTTCATAGCAAAGGAGATGCGGTGTGGCGGGCGGATCACAGGCTCGACACCTGGGTCGACAACGATCTTGTAATTGCAGGGCAGCTTGCCCAGCTCGTCGTCGAAACGATCAGGGCACTCACACAGGGGGTCCAGGAGGGTCCGCACCTGGTGTATATCGCGGTGAAAGGAGACCAAACCGAGGTCCTGGCACGCACGGGCGCCCAACAGCGTGATGTTCTCAGTGTCCAGCAGATAAAAAGTGAGGGGCCGAGAGGCCTTCAAAACCTTGCAGATAAGAGTTGCCTTCCCGACTGGTTCGAGCACGCCTCCCCCATAGGCATGTAGATAGGAGTTGTCGGGAGTGATCTTCTCACCAGACCTTATCTTTATAAAGAGGCTCACTGACATAACATTGGCCACCGCCCCCGTGTCGATTTTCGCTGGGAAGGTCGACCCATTCACAGTACCACGCACCGAGGGATCCGTTATCAGCGCAGGTGCACCCAACAGTGAACAAATGCTTGATTCACCATGGAAGGAACTGGTATCAGAATCAGGGAGTTCGTCCGACTGGTACTGTGAACCGAGCGTGCTATCAGCCTCTGCAAGGTTGTTTAGCATTCTCCTGGGAGCAGGAACAGGCTTCCCACGGGAGCGACATGCGGCAGAAAAATGATTTAACTTTTTGCAGAAATTACAAGTCTTCCCCAGCGCGGGGCAAACATTAAACTGATGGGATGCAAAGTTGGAGTTGGGGCAACGAAGCGGGCTGCCCCTCGAGGGGGCAGGGGAACCACGCTGGCGCGGCGGGCCATCGATCCGCCGGCGGCCAGCAACAATGGCAACGTTAATGTCCTGAGCTGCAGGCGATACCACGGAGGTGACAGCCGCCGCCATGCGAGAGGCGTGCAGAGCCTCGGTCAAAGTCAGATCGGGCTTCCTTAGAAGTTCAGCCCGCAGTTTCTCGTCCTGGAGACCGAACACCAGGACATCCCGGGTCATTTGATCGGGGGTCAGTGCGTCCAGGCAGCAACGCCGTGCCAGATGCCGTAGCGCGGCAATGTAGGTGTCAATGTGCTCACCGGGGCTCTGGCGCCTAGTGAAAAACTTAAACCGCTCTAGAATGCAGTTGGTGGGAATGTCGCACAGACCGGTGAACCTAGCCAAAAGACATACCGGGTCCTGAGCATCCTCACCAGCAGCGTATTCAAACGACTCCGATCGTTCCAGGGCCTCCGGGCCAGCCAAGTTGAGGAGCAGGTGTGACTGCGTCGCAGGGGTGGCATCAGGATGGGCAATCGCAATGTAGTGCTCAAAGTCGCGTCGGAAGACAGCCCACCGATGGGCAATGTCAGAGTCGAAAACCAGCATATCAGGCTTGCGACAAGAGTTGGCCATGGTAAAGACACGGGAGAGAAACAATGAAAGGGTAGGGAACTGGGCGAAAGGTAAATAAAACCCGATAAACAGGAGGCGCAAGGTACTACTATGACACCATGTAAAGACATGTCAGAGCGCACTATGTCTTCACTATTATCTAAATGGTGGCCGACTAGGAAAAGGGGAGATGCAGCGAGACCTGGGTGTCATGGTACACCAGTCATTGAAAGTAGGCATGCAGGTGCAGCAGGCAGTGAAGAAAGCGAATGGTATGTTAGCTTTCATAGCAAAAGGATTTGAGTATAGGAGCAGGGAGGTTCTACTGCAGTTGTACAGGGTCTTGGTGAGACCACACCTGGAGTATTGCGTACAGTTTTGGTCTCCAAATCTGAGGAAGGACATTATTGCCATAGAGGGAGTGCAGAGAAGGTTCACCAGACTGATTCCTGGGATGTCAGGACTGTCTTATGAAGAAAGACTGGATAGACTTGGTTTATACTCTCTAGAATTTAGGAGATTGAGAGGGGATCTTATAGAAACTTATAAAATTCTTAAGGGGTTGGACAGGCTAGATGCAGGAAGATTGCTCCCGATGTTGGGGAAGTCCAGGACAAGGGGTCACAGCTTAAGGATAAGGGGGAAATCCTTTAAAACCGAGATGAGAAGAACTTTTTTCACACAGAGAGTGGTGAATCTCTGGAACTCTCTGCCACAGAGGGTAGTCGAGGCCAGTTCATTGGCTATATTTAAGAGGGAGTTAGATGTGGCCCTTGTGGCTAAGGGGATCAGAGGGTATGGAGAGAAGGCAGGTACGGGATACTCAGTTGGATGATCAGCCATGATCATATTGAATGGCGGTGCAGGCTCGAAGGGCCGAATGGCCTACTCCTGCACCTAATTTCTATGTTTCTATGTTTCTAACTCATACACATTACTGCCCTAGCTGTCCGTGGTCTGTCACCGGAGCTAGAGAGAGATCTAGAGGTGGGGAGGTTACAATTATACTGGTGATATGGGGAGTGGTTAGTAGTGGTGGGATCTCTATGTTAAAGGAACATGCACTAGTCTACACTGCCTTACAGCGCCAGAGAGCCGCGAGTTAGATCCTGACTACAGGGGCTGTCTATACAGAGTTTGTACGTTCCCTCTGTGACAGCGTGGGTTTTTACCAGGTGCTCCGGTTTTCTCCCACACTCAAATTCATACAGGTTTATAGATTAATTTGCTTCTGTTAATTGTCCCCAGTGTGTAGGATGGTGCTAGTGTAAGGGGTGATAGCTGGTCGGCGCAGACTCGGTGGGTTGAAGGACCTGTTTCTTTGGCTGGATCTCCAAAGACTATAATCCAAACAAAATGTGTCTCAGCTATCGAAGTGCACTTTCTTTTCCCAGTGCCTGAGTAAGTGATGACAAACTTCTCGACATGTCTTTGCTCAACAATGCAGCCATGGCATTCATGCTGTGCTGCACAAATAGTCATTTTACTTTCTTGTGTATAAAACTTGTAATTTGTAATATGCACCAATGCAGTAAAACCAGTCT
The DNA here is from genome assembly GCF_010909765.2 of Amblyraja radiata. Taxonomy (NCBI): domain Eukaryota; kingdom Metazoa; phylum Chordata; class Chondrichthyes; order Rajiformes; family Rajidae; genus Amblyraja; species Amblyraja radiata. The sequence goes on along the minus strand of NC_045989.1, from coordinate 20,517,391 downwards.
AACATGCAAGTAATTTTGAAAGCTGCAAGAGGGAGATGAGCTCTAATCGTGGATCTCACCACGTTTCTTTTTCAGAAGCTGCTTTTTTTTTACCATACAGGAGTTAAACGTGAATGTTTACCAAGAGTTAAACTGAGCTCTTTGACCTCCATGGGTAGACATAAAGATCCCATGGAACTTCCAAAAAAATGCCTGGGGAGATTTATCTGGAGTTTGAGGTTTTTTAAACATCCACTGACAGCATTAAAAATTGCCGTGGCAATTATCTTGTGCTGTTTGAAGGGTCTTTTTGCAAAATTTCTGCTGGTGATATAAATGGAGTTTGGAAACTGTCAGATATGGGGGAGCTAGGGAGTGGAGATAAAAGGACAGAGAAATGTGAGTAGCGAATCATGAAAGATTCCTATTTACACCGCAACTGACATTTGCTTCTGCTAATGACCCTGTATCCTTGCGTAAAGGCAGTTTTTAAATTAGAAATGTAATCAAGATTAGTTAAGTAAAACTCCTGGTCCTATTTCAGAGGACATTGTGGGAAGCTGGAGAAGAAATTGCAGACACCCTGGCTAGGAGATAAAAAATCATCTATTGACACGGGTGTGCAAGAAGGAACTTCAGATGGTGGTTTACACCAAAGATGCTGGAGTAACTCAGTGGGACAGGCAGCATCTCTGGATCGAAGGAATGGGTAAAGTTTCGAGTCTAGATCCAGAGATGCTGCCTGTCCCGCTGAGTTACTCCAGCATTTTGTGTGTATCATTTGATACAAGTCGGGTGCCGGATGACAGGGAAACAGTAGGCCAGTGAGCCTAACATCTGTGGTTGGCAAATTACTGAAGAGGATTTTGAGGGATGAGATATATAAGCATTTGGATAGACTGGGTGATTAGGGGCAGGTTTGTATGCAGATCATGTCTTACGAATCTGAGTTTTTTGAAGACGTAACCAAAAACGTTGGGTACAAAGCTGTAGACATTGTTTACATGGACCTCTGGAAGACATTTGATAAGGTACCACATGGCAGGTTGCTCTGGAAGGTTAGATCGCATGGGATCCAGGGAGAACTAGCCGACTGGATAGAGAATTGGCTTCATGGAAGGAAGCAGAGATGTCTAGTCCCATTTACCTCAGATCCCTCTTAATCTTTTCCATTGATGCAAAATGTTTTGTATGTTCTCCTGTGACAACGTGGGTTTCCTCGGGGTGCTCCAGTTTCCTCCAATATTCCAAAAGACGTGTAGGTTTGTAGGAGAAATGTGTAGGAAGGAGCTGCAGATGCTGGTTTAAGGCTCACAAAAAGAAGGGTCTCAACTCAAAACGTTTCCTTTTCCCCCAAAATGCTGCCTGACTCGTTGAGTTACTGCAGGTTTATAGATAATTGGTTTCTGTACATTGCCCCTAGAGTGTATGATGGGATAGCACAGAACTAGTGTACGGCTGATCAATGATCGACTTGGACTCAGTGGGCCGAAGGGCCTGTTTCTAAGCTCTTTGTGCTTAGTTCCAGAAAATAGGCCATTGAGTATGGCGCGGAGTGGGGAATGATTTGGACCAATTATTCACAACATCTGAAATCTCTTTCATTTTGACTTGTATGTACAGGTGATAGGACTATCAATTAGCCTGTACATATTATGGAATGCTTTCAAGCACTGGATTTGCTTTGCACTGAAGCAAAATACTTGCCCCTTTATGATTTTAGTTTAATGTTTGCTAAACAATGAGACATTCCATTCACCATGTGAAATGTGAGAACTCTCTTAGTGTGTTTGTAGACACAACACCCTGCATCTGGGTGGCACAGCGGCACAGCTGGCAGAACCAAGATGCACAAACATTGCCCCATCAGACCTGGCACACTGTGCTGGAAGAATTTTGCTGGTCAGAGTCTTGCCCAAAATTGCCACATGTTCCTTACAATCCCACTTCAACACAGTGGTAGCACAGTCACACAGCTGGTAGAGCTGCTGCCTCACAGCACCAGAGACCCCGAGTTCAATCCTGCTGTCTGTGTAGAGTTTGCACGCTCTCCCTGCGACCACAGGGTTTCTTTCTGGGTTCTCTGGTTTCCTCCAACACCCCAAAGACACGTGGGTTTGTAGGTTAATTGGTCGCTGTAAACATGTCTCCAAGTTTGTAGGGAGTGAATGAGAAAGTGGGATAACATAGAACTAGTGGACTCGGCGTGGACTCGGTGGGCTGACGGCCTGTTTCCATGCAGTTTCGCTAAATAAAACTAAACTCTTCAACAACCCGGCAACCTTTCTCTTACAACCCACGTGCTATCTTGCCTATTGGTCAGCAATGACGCATTTACAAAAAAACACTTTTGTTACTGCTTGCATGTGGCATTGTTACAAAGGTCCTTGTGCAACTTCAGCCTTGTGGGGTTTACAATCTTCTACAACCCCCACAAAGAATAGTTAGTTTGGCAAGATTGCAGAAATGATTGGCTATCAATCTATTACCTTGAAACTACTAAGCTTGAGCAGATTCTGTTGATTGACTTTAGGCTTTAGAGATACAGTGCAGAAAGTGGATTATCCTTTGTCCATTCCTAAATGCTTCAGGTGGGCTGGCCAGGGATTCTATTGATAGTGATCAAAGAAAACACTGCCCATACAATTCCATTGGACACAGTCTTTGCAATTGATACAATTATTACAGCTGTTACTTGGATCTATTTTGACAATGTAAGAACAAAAAGCAGATCCACCCCAATACTGCATTGTGTGACATACATTGTTTGGCACATTTGATTAAATCAGTTCAGAATCTTGGCTTAATTGCATTCCAAGCCTCAACCAAATTCCAAACCACCAGGCTGATTAGAACACAAAGGAGAAGGCTTGTAGCTACCTGGAGCATAGAACATGATGGGACAAGAATGTCCCCACAATGTCCATGCCAAACATGATGCCAAGTTAAACTAATCTCCTTTGCCTCAACATGAACTCTATGTATCTCCATTCCCTGCATATCTATTTGCTTATCTGAAATCCTCTTAAATGTCACTATTGTATTTGCTTCCTCCACCACTACCACCATCCCTGGCAGTGTGTTGCAGGCACCCACCACTCTGTATGTAAAAATATATATATATATTTTGTCCTTCAACTCCTTTAAACATTTTGCCTCTCACCTTAAAGCTATACCCTCTAGCCTTTGACATTTCCACTCTGGGATAAAGGTTCTGATGGTCTGCGGCATCTATACATCTCATCATTGTATATCAGGTGTCCCCCTCAGGTTCTGGCTCTCCAGAGAAAGCAATCCAAGTTTGTCCGACCTCTCCTAATAGTTAATGCTCTCTAATCCAAACAGCATGTGTAGGAAGCAACTGCAGATGTTGGTTTACACCGAAGATAAACATGAAATGCTGGAATAACTCGGCAGGTCATGCAGCATTTCGGGAGAAAAGGAATAGCTGACTTTTTGGGTTGAGACCCTTCAGACTGAGACTTAATCCAAACGGCATTCTGGCAAATTCCTTCTGCACCCACTCCACATTCTTCCTGTAATGAGGTGAACAGAACCACACACGATACTCCAAATGTAGTCTAAGCAAAGTCCTATCAAGCAGCACCATGTCTGCCTGACTCTTGTACTCAATACTCTGTGTTGAAGGCAACTATACCATATGATTCTGGCAAGGAACAATTGCTGTTTGCTCCAAGTTATGGATGGGTTTTTTTTAAGAAAATAATCTCTGACAACTGAGGTTTGCAATCTTTTTGCTTTTTTAAATGTCGACTTTCCCCACCCTCTCAAAACCCAACTTGTTGTGAGTAATCCGTAGGCAGGGGGAATTTGCAAAAGATAAAACGATATTGTGGGTTCTTTCCCCTATAACTCATTTAACCCCCACAGTCATTGAAGTCCATATCAAAACCAACTTGAAGGAATCAACCAACGTGAGTCTGAAGAAGTGTCACGACCAAAACGGTGCCCGTCTTTAACCTCCCCAGATGCTGCCGAACTTTCTCCAGCACTTTGTGTTTTGCTCAAGACTCCAGCATCTCTTTGTCTCAGCTTGAAGGAATCCAGATCTGTGTTTCTCCATTGTATTGATGAGAATTGTGTTTGGACTCACTGCTCTAACCCGCAGAGCTGCAACAAAACAAAGACTGGAGTCTTCACAAGAAAACATGGAGATGACAATTGGAAAAATGAAGCCATTCCGTAAACTCTGTCTGAATGTGGAAAGAATATAATTTACACTGGTCCCAGTAATGGTAGGATCAGTGTCAATGAGTGCTTGAAGCACCCATTTCAAGGCCATATCTCTCAGATTGACTCTAAACCTTTGGTTGGCACAAGTCAATTAAGGATCTATGCTTAAATGCTAAATCTTCTAATATATTTGAGTTCCCCAAGAAACATGGGCCTGTAAAACTGAAGAAGTAAGAACTTCATTGTCCCATTGCCAGTACATATGACTGTTTAATTCATTGTCACTGACAGTTGTGGAGGCCAAGTCAATTGATATTTTTAAGGCAGAAATTGGTAGATTGTTGATTGGTACGGGTGTCAGGGGTTATGGGGAGAAGGCAGGAGAATGGGGTTGAGAGGGAAAGATAGATCAGCCCTGCTTGAATGGCAGAGTAGACTTGTTGGGCCGAATGGCCTAATTCTGCTCCTATAACAATTAAACACTCTTGACTCGGGCAAGGTGTGTTGTGATGAGTAACAGGTGCCGTTCTCTCCCTGTGGCATTCAATGACCATACCTATTGCCAACTCTCTATCCCCACTCACCTTCACCACCTTCAACGCCCTGCTGTGGTGTAGGGACCATTTGGGGGTGTCACTATTGGCTATGGTCATGGCGTTGGGCTTGTCTTAGCTGATCTGGCGATAAAACCCAAGGCTATTGAAGTTGCTGACATCACTTGGTGATGTCCTGTGGCAGCAGTGGTTGGCCGGTGACCACAATTGACTTCCTTTTTAGGTTGGTTATGGATCCAACTATTGAAGGTCATTCCTTCCACCCATTCTGCCCCATCATAATGAGATCCACAATCTAATCCATTGATCTGAAGTAGAAACATAGAAAGTAGGTGCAAGAGTAGGACACTCGGCCAGCACCCCGTTATTCAATATGATCATGGCTGATCTTCCAGAATCAGTACCTTGTTCCTGCTTTTTCTCCCCCCTATCCCTTGATTCTGTTAACCCTAAGGGCTATATCTAACTGTGTGCTAACAGGAACAGTGTGCTGATTGATATCGTTCCAGAGAGTTATTGCGTGTATCTCCTGAGCAGATAATGAACCAAACTGTTGAATGGAGACACAAGAAAGTGCTGATGCTGGAATCCTGAGCAAAACACAGTACTAGAGGAACCCAGTGGGTTAGGCAGCATCTGAAGAGGGAATGGGTTGACAATCTTGCAGAGCGTGACATTTCTGACTAACGGCTGAATCAGTCTGTAGAAGGGTTCCCACCCAAAATATTGTCTGTCTATTCATTCCACTGTTGCAACACGTTCTTCCAACACATTGGGCAAAAACCCCATTAATTAAAAGATTTGTTTTCTGAATTTTGTTATATAAAAAAAAATGAGTTTGCTTCTCTTAAAAGCTTTTAATTAAAGAGGGATCGACAGAACCTTCTTGATGCCACACTGTTAAATTCTGCTTACAGACATAAAATGCTGGAGTAACACAGCGGGACAGGCAGCATCTTTGGAGGGAAGGAATGGGTGACGTTTTGGGGCAAGACCCTTCTTCAGACTGAGTCAGGGGAGAAAGAGACATAAAGATATGGAAGGGCAAGGTGTGAAAACATCTCATAGGTCAGCTTGAATGTTAATGACCTTATCTTTCTTCTGCCCTTCTGTTTCTCAATGGCACGAAGCTGTGACGAATTCCGAAACTGTGGTCTGGCAGATTTCCCGCTGCATGTTGAATAGGTTTGATTGAGCAAGTGTTTCTTTCACTTTTGCAGTTACTGGGTGGAAATTCAAAGAGCAGAAATCAAGTATGTTTTTTTTTGTCTTTCAATTATGTTCAAAACACCAGTTTATTTGGCAAACCTGGAGTGGAAGCGATGGGTTAGGCAGGGTTTGTGATCGGTGGTGCACTGCCATCATCCATCATCGCTATGACCTCCCCTACCATCGAGGGGATCTATCGCAGTCGCAGCCTCGAAAAGGCTGGCAGTATCATCAAGGACCCACATCATCCTGGCCACACACTCATCTCCCCGCTACCTTCAGGTAGAAGGTACAGGAGCCTGAAGACTGCAACGTCCAGGTTCAGAAACAACTTCTTCCCCACAGACATCAGGCTATTGAACTCAACTCAAACAAAACTCTGAACATTAAAACGCCCATTATCTGTTTATTTGCACTTTATCTGTTTTATTTATTCATGTGTGTGTGTATATATTTATACAATGGTATATGGACACACTTATCTGTTCTGTATTCATGCCTTCTATATTCTGTTGTGCTGAAGCAAAGCAAGGATTTCATGGTCCTATCTGGGACACATGACAATAAAATCTTGAATACTTGAATACATATGTGATGTTTACATGTGCAAGAGTATCGGCAACCTCACAATCAACACCTCAGATCAAAGCTCTGCGGCATCACAGTTGGGATGGAACAGTGGCGCACTAGTATCCTTGTCGCCTTACGGAACCAGGGACCCAGCCCTGTCAGATTTTCAGTATAAATCCCCGCAAGATGCTCCTTTTAATTTGGGATACAGTACAACCAGTTTCCCTGACAGACTACAGGGTATGATGAACTCACGAGTCAAGTCAAGTCAAGAGTGTTTGATTGTCATGTGTCCCAGATAGGACAATGAAATTCCTGCTTGCTGCAGCACAACAGAATATGTTGTAGACACAGGAGAAAAAAGTCCAGTGTGTGTATATATATACACACGCACACACATACTCAATAAATAAACAAATATAGTGCAATAATAATAAGTCTCTTGTAGTTCACCACTTATTTGTTGTCGTGTTTAATAGCCCGATGGCTGTAGGGAAGAAGCTGTTCCTGAACCTGGATGTTAGTTTTCAGGCTCCTGTACCTTCTTCCCGATGGCAATGGTGAAATGAGTGTGTGGCCAGGATGGTGTGGGTCTTTGATGATGTTGGCTGCCTTTTATGGGCAGCGACTTCGATAGATCCCTTCAATGACGGGGAGGTCAGAGCCGGTGATGGACTGGGCAGTGGTCAAAACTTTTTGCAGTCTTTTCCGCTCCTGGACATTCAAGTTGCCGAACCAGGCCACGATGCAACCAGTCAGTATGCTCTCTACTGTGCACCTGTAGAAGTTCAAGAGAATCCTCTTTGACATACCGAATCTCCGTAATCTTCTCAGGAAGTAGAGGCGCTGATGTGCCTTCTTTATAATTGCATCTGTGTGCAAAGATTACCGGCTTAATATTTGTGCTGAGGTACCACGATTTAAGCCACGTACAATTATGAAGCATACACTGAGAAAGAGAGGCTCGCTGGCAATGCTGAAGCCAAAGTATGTTTTGAATATGGAGACCAAGTGTAGATCAGGTGACCATTTTGCTGAACACTTGCAGTCTATTTACCAAAGACTGCTGAACCTCCTGATTGCCAACCATTTTAACCTCCCTTCCCATTCCCATATCAGCCTTACTGTCCTGGGTCTCCTCCACTGCCAGAGTGAGGCCTTGGGCATATTGGAGGAACAGCACCTCAAATTCCATTAGGTCGGCTTACAAGCCCATGGTATAATCATCCAATTCCAATTAGAATTTCTCCAATTTCAATCAAAATGAAGGATATATTTAAAAAAAATCAAATGTCATTAAAAGTCTGCTGCCTTATTAAGGGCCATCAGAGAAGGGAAACTACTTTCCCTAACAATGTGACTTTTAAATGCCATCTCAAATAGCCAAGTAAATCATGCAGAGACACAAAAAGCACTGCAGATGCTGAAACGTTGATCAAAACTCAAATTGCTAGAGGATCTCCACAGGTCAAGCAGCATCTGTGGAGGGAATGGACAGACGACGTTTCGGGTCAAGATACTTAGAAACATAGAACATAGAAAAAAAATAGGTGCAGGAGTAGGCCATTCGGACCTTCGAGCCAGCAACGCCATTCAATATGATCATGGCTGATCATCTAAATTCAGTACCCCGTTTCTGTTTTTTCCCCCATATCCCTTGATTCCTTTCGCCCTAAAAGCTAAACCTAACTCTCGCTTGAAAACATCCTCTGAATTCATCAGACTGAAAGATTGCCAATTGTAGTCAGTTTAAAGGCGATTGGCCCAGAAATGCTGGCTTTGTCAGCAGTGTTCGGATATGAAAGTGTACATGATTCAGTTTGTATGTACTGGAAGGGGAGGAGGGGAAACTCACAAATTCTCAGCAACCAGCGCAGAAAAGTTGAGAGTGGGCCTACGCAAAATGACTATGCTTGAAATGGGGAAACCCCTGACATATTCTGAAGATCGTTTTATTGCCAATCACACTAGATTTATCAACTGCCTGCCATCAACTGCTGCAACTGCATGAAGTATGTTTGTTTCACTTAATCCTGACATTACGGTCATTGATTCAAAAAGTCATAGAGTTACACAGCGCAGAAACAGGCCCTTCGGCCCAACTCGGGGCAGCACCGTGGCGCAGCGGTAGAGTTGCTGCCTTACAGCGCCAGAGACCAAGGTTCGATCCTGGCTACAAGCCTCCTACACTCCAAAGACAAAAGTCCCAACCTCTCCCCAAAACAAGCCCATGTTAAATTCTGGTGAGTCTCTTCTGCACCCTTTCCAACTTAATGACATCCTTCATATAACTGGGCAACTGGAACTGCACACAGTGAGTGCTCCAAGTGTGGTCTCACCAGCGACTTGTACAGCTCCATTACAATGCCCCAAAGAGAGAACGGGGAAGTGGAAGATTAGATCATTCTTTCAGCGGAACTAACAGGCTGAAAAATCTGCTTCTCTGCTACGATTCTATGACACATTCACTGAATTTTCCATTGCCGTAATGTCTAATGAATAAAAATGCCATCTTCTTCCACTGAAGCCTTGGAATGATGAAGGGTCTGAAGAAGGGTCTCGACCCGAAACGTTGCCTATTTCCTTCGCTCCATAGATGCTGCCTCACCCGCTGAGTTTCTCCAGCATTTTTGTCTACCTTGGAATGGTGACCTCTGTGTTATTCAACAAGGGGCAGGACATAGTACAGCAGAGGAATGGGCTATTTGGCTCACAATGTCTGTGCCGAACATGATGTCAAGTTGAACCTTTATCTGCCTGTGCCATATCCCTCCAACACAGAGAAGTATTTGCTTTAGCTAAGATTGGAATGATATTCATATTCTGTGAAATGAATAGGTACATTTTTAATTAATTTCCAACAATAAGACCTATTATCTCAATGCATAGGAGAGTGATTTGGTATCTTTAGTTCAATTTTGAGTTACAGCACGGAAACAAGCCCTTCAGCCCATCAAGCCTATGCTGACGACTGATCATCCTTTCACACTAGTTCGATGTCATCCCACTTTCTCATCCGTTCCCTGCACATAAGACACAATTTGCAGAGACCAATTAACCTACAAATCCGCACGTCTTTGGGATGTGGAAAGAAACCGGAGCACCCGGAGGAAATCTTCGCAGTCACAGGGAGAATGTGCAAAGATTGAAACAAAGGTCTGTGAAATTGTGAGGCTCAGGTTCATTTAGTCTTTTGGGTTATATCAACGTTGAGCTGAATGCAGAATTTACATCGTCCAGGCATTCACCATTCTCTGTCTAAAAAACTAGCCCCGTTCATCTCCTTTAAACTTTACCCCTCTCACCTTGAAGCAATGCTTTGTAGTTTTTGATAGTCATAGAGTGATACAGTGCGGAAACAGGCCCAACTTGCCCACATCGGCCAACACGCCCAGCCACACTAGTCCCACCAGCCCGCGTTTGGTCCATATCCCTCCAAACCTGTCCTATCCATGTACCTGCCTAAATTTCTACCCTGGGGAAAACGTTCTGACTGTCTATCTTATCTATGCCTCTCACAATTTTATATTCTTCTATCAGGTCTCCCCGCAACTTCTGCCATTCTAGAGCGACATTGACCTAAAGCCGGTCGTGTTATGGTTCCACTTTCTTGCCCACAGCTAATTTCTGAGAATTCATGTTACGTCAGCAGAGGCAACTGACCAACATCCTGTGTTGCTGCTTGCCCTCTGTTGCTAAACTCTGCAGAATAGAAACTGATGGTAACACTCAGCAGGTCAGGCAGCGTCTGTGGAGAGAGAAGCAGTGTCTACATCAAGGATGTGTCAGTGGAATTCGAAGAAAGTTAAGAGTCAGGTCAAGTCAAGAGTGTTGTATTGTCATATGTCCTGAAATGGGTTTGTAGGTTAATTGGTCCCAGAGTATAGAGAGTGGAAGAGAGAGTGGGATAACATAGAACTAGTGTGAACGGGTGGTCACTGGTCAGCGTGGACTCAGTAGGCTGACGGGCCTGTTTCCATGCTGCAACTCTAAACTGAACTAAAAAACGAGATGCCTCCTCCACTCCTGCCCCCAGCACTTACCTGCCTCCTCCACTCCATCCTGGATGTCAAGCCCTTTTACCTGGTGACCTAGTGTTGTACTGGTGTACTGAAAGCAAATGGAGTGACTTCCAAGCCAAATAGTTTCTTGAGAGAGAGGGAGAAGGAGAGAAGGAGAGAGGGGGGAGGGAGAGAGGGGAGAGAGAGGGTGGGGAGAGGGGGGGGAGGGAGAGAGGTGAGAATGTGAGAGGAGGAGAGAGAGGGAGAGAGAGAGAGGTGAGAATGTGAGAGAGGGGGGAGAGGGAGAGAGGGGGGAATGGGGGAGAGGGGGGAGAGGGGGAAGAGGGAGAGAGGGGGGAGAGGGGAAGAGGGGAAGAGGGGAAGAGGGGGAGAGGGGGAGAGGGGGAGAGGGGGAGAGGTGAGAATATGAGAGAGGGGGAAGAGGGAGAGAGGGGGGAGGGGGGGAGAGGGGGGAGAGGGGGAGAGGGGGAGAGGGGAGAGGAGAAGAGGGGAGAGGGGAGGAGGAGAGAGGGAAGAGGAGAGAGGGGAAGAGGAGAGCAATGATCCTATAGGATCTTTGGAGGAGAGAGGGTCCACTGGGATGAGCTGCTGTGGGCGTGACGTCACGTGAGTCTGGCAGCTTCTGGGGCGGGGACTGGAAGTGGATGGCGGCCATGTCGTGGCGGCGAGACGGAGGGGGTGAGAGTCGGCCTCGGCGTCGGCCATGGATGTCTGGGCTGCGGTTTCATGGCGCGGCGCCGGGGGGGCGGGTTTGGCGAGATGAGAAGGAAGCGACAGGAAGTGCCGCCTCTCCGCCCGCTACTCACTCACTCAGTGTCTCCAGGCTCAGTCTCACACACAGACGTGAAGGGTTTTGCCAGCCTGGCCTGGCCTCCTTGTCCCTTGCCCACGAGATGGGCTTCTCCTACAGCTTCTTGGTTTCTTCTTGGTTTCTTCTTGGTTCTCCAAAATATTCCAAATGGAATTTAAACTGGAGGTGGTGAAGGGAGGGCTTAAGCCAGAAAGGGTTATTGGGAAGAAAGAGCTACTTTAAATTTAGTTGCATCTGGTTGGGTACCTATAGTTGGGTGGAGATTATTCCATGCTTTAATTGTGCGGGGGAAGAACGGATTGCTGTATACATCTGGCTTTGTAGCTGGGATCACAAATTGGATCGAATGCCCTTCTTGAGTTGACTGGCCCCATCACCAAGCCCGAGCATCGGGAAGAAGGTATCGGAGCCGGAAAACTAACATCCAGTTTCGGGAGCAGCTTCTTCCTCACAAACAAAGGCTATTAAACATTTCAACCTCCAAATAAGCTCCAAAGTAGATTCAAGATTGAAGAGAGTTTATTGTCATGTGTCCCTGATAGGACATTGAAATTCTTGCTTTGCTTCAGCACAACAGAACATAGTAGGCATTTACTACAAAACAGATCAGTGTGTCCATATACCATTATATAAATATATACACACATGAATAAATAAACCGATAAAGTGCAAATAACAGATAATGGGCTATTAATGTTCAGAGTTTTGTCCGAGCCAAGTTTAATAACCTGTTGGCTATTACTACATAGGCTAAACTACATAGACTTGGGGGGCATTATTTTTGTCTTTGCACTATTATTGTTTGTTTATTAATACACATATACATATATATAGATGTATATATGTACACATACGCACCCACACACGTATACTGTATATGTGTGTATATATATATATAAAAGATTCAGCATATGCACATTTATCTATTGACATACAACAATGAAATTCTCTTCTCTGTTAAGTAGGAAGAGGACATTGGGCCCCGTCTGCTTGCTCTGCCATTCATGAAGATGAAGGATGTTCTTCTTCACCATCTTCAACATCATCCCTGCACCCACCCCACATCCCCTCATCTCTGAATGACTAATCTGTTACGTTGACTCTGTCACTCCCAGTTCCAGACACTGTACCCAGGTGACACATCAATCCCACGTCTACCCTGCCAGACCTGATCACAACTCTGTAACGTTGAGAACTTACAACAGCACAGCACAGGAACAGGCCATTCAGCCCACAACGTCCATGCCGAACACGATGCCAGAATGAAAGAAACTCCTCTGCCTGCATATGATCCATATCCCTCCAGTCCCTGTATATCCATGTGCCTATCAAAAAATCCTTTTAAATGCCACTTTCGTATCTGCCTCTACCACCACTCCTTTTTATAAATTTTAAAATAGACTTTATTCAAGTAAATAAATATATACAATACAGGAAGCATGCAAAAAATTCATCCAACATTCTCGGAGGTTATACACACATTCAATACTGTTTACCCAATTCACAATTTTACCTCCCACCCTTGCCACTCATGTGGCCCACTGGCATGAAATCACTTCCCTTATTTTGAGGGGTGTCTCCACCACACCACCCCCCCCAATGTCCAGCAGCATGGACACACTGATCTGTTCTGTATTCATGCCTACTATATTTTGTTGTGCTGAAGCAAAGCAAGAACTTGCTTTCATTGACCTATCTGGGACACAAGACAATAAACTATATTGAATCTTGAAAGACTCTAGACTGTGGTCCTCCTCCACCGAGCCTTAGCGTTGGCTGCACCGAGCTTTAGTGCGTCCATCAGCATGTACTCCTGCAGTCTGGAGCAGTCCAATCGGCAACATTCCCCGATGGACATCTCGCTCTGCTGGGAGGTCAACAAAGCTCGAACAGACCAAAGAGTTGATGATCTTCCAGCAGCACTCTCTGAATACGTCCCTGGGAACAGTCTGTAAGTCACAGAGTCCTCTGTGATGGAGCTGTTTGGAATAAATCATGACAATGCCTCCACCACTACTCCTGGCAACAAGTTCCAGGCACCCACCACCTGCTACATAAAAAATCTTGCCCCGCACATCTCCTTCAAAGTTTACCCACCACTTTAAAGCTATGTTCTCCAGTCTTTGATATTTCCATCCCGGGAAAAAAAATTCTGATTGTCTACCTATCTATGCTTGTCATAATTTGATCTCTATCAGGTCTCCCCTCAAACTCTGCCGTTCCAGAGAAAACAATCCAAAGAGATGAGTGTAAACCTATCTCAGGTACAAACTGAAGAAGGGTTTCGGCCCGAAACGTTACCTATTTCCTTCACTCCATATATGCTGCTGCACCCGCTGAGTTACTCCAGCATTTTTGTGTACCTTCAGGTACAAACTTTACTAGATAAAGATGTTAATATTTTCCATCCAGTATGTAAATCTGTTTCGAAGATAGACACAAAATGCTGGAGTAACTCAGAGCGGACAGGCAGCATCTCTGGAGAGAAGGAACGGGTCGGGGCCCTTCTTCAGACTGTAAATCTGTTTAGTTCTTAACACCCTAATGGGCAGAATGTCTACCATTTTAATTATGATGAGTTGAGATATGTTTTTTACTGATTTGTTTTTTGGATATTAGTTTTCCAAATAATTAAAGTAATTGTGGCCATAAATGTCTTTTTAATTGATCGAACAACACAGCTGGGATCAAACAGAATGTTGATGGGTGAAACAAACCTGTTATCATGTACTTGATGGGAGTGCTGTATTCATAGAATCATAGAAAGTAGGTGCGAGAGTAGACCACCAGGTCCGTCGAGCCCGCACCGCCATTCACTCATGGCTGAACACTAAACAGACACACTTACCCACAAACAGTAGACACAAGACACAGAACACAAGACACTACCCTCCCCTTTATACCGCTATCACCCCTCTCCACCCCAAGAACCGCGTGATCTCCTGGGGGAGGCAAAAAACCGGATAAAAACCCAGGTCCAATTCGGGAAAGAAATCCGGGAAATTCCTCTCCGACCCCAATCCAGGCGATCGACACTTGTCCAGGAGATCACTCAGGTCTTACTATACTAACCATACCTAGGTCCATATCCCTGCCCTCTCCCCGTAGCCCCTTATCCCCTTGGCAGCTAAAAAACCATCTATTTTTGACTTAAATATATTTAACGTTTCTGCTTCCACTGCTCCCTGGGGCAGTGAATTCCACAAACTAACCACCCCCTGGGTGAAGAAGTTCCTCCTCATCTCAGTTTTAAAAGAGCCCCCCCTCACTCTGCAACTATGTCCCCTAGTTCCAGCCTCCCCGATCATTGGGAACATCCTCGGTGCATCCACCCGATCAAGGCCCCTCACGATCTTATACGCTTCAATGAGATCGCCCCTCATTCTTCTAAACTCCAAAGAGTAGAGTCCCAGCTTACTTAACCTTTCCTCATATGTCAATCCCCTCATTGCAGGAATCAATCTTGTAAACCTTCGCTGCACTGCCTCCAGGGCCAGTACATCCTTTCTTAAGTATGGACCCCAGAACTGTACACAGTATTCCAAATGTGGTCTCACTAATACCGTGTACAGCTGCAGCAAGACCTCCGTGTTTTTATACTCAATCCCCCTAGCAATAAAGGCCAAAACTCCATTGGCCTTCCTGATTGCTTGCTGCACCTGCATACTGACTTTTAGTGATTCATGTACTAATACCCCTAGATCCCTTTGCGTTGCATTACAACGCAGCTCCTCCTCATTTAGAAAATAACTTGCCCTATCATTTTTTTCCCCAAAGTGAATGACTTCACATTTATTAGTATTAAATTTCATCTGCCAAGTTGTTGCCCACTCACCTAGCTTATCTATATCCTTTTGCAGACTCTTCCTATCCTCCTCATCCCCTACTTTCCCTCCCACTTTCGTATCGTCCGCAAATTTTGATATATTACACTTGGTTCCCTCCTCCAAATCATTTATATAAATTGTGAACAACTGGGGTCCCAGCACCGACCCTTGCGGAACCCCGCTAGTTACCGGTTGCCATCCCGAGTATGAACCATTTATCCCCACTCTCTGCTTCCTATTTGTTAGCCAATCCTCTACCCATGCTAATATATTACCCCCAATCCCATAATTTTTTATTTTTAGCAATAGTCTCTTATGTGGCACCTTGTCAAAAGCCTTTTGGAAGTCCAAGTATACCACATCCACCGGTTCCCCTTTATCCACCCGGGTTGTTACTTCCTCAAAGAATTCGAGCAGATTCGTTAAACACGATTTCCCCTTCACAAAACCATGCTGGTTCTGTCTGATGAAGTCATGTTTATCCAAGTGTATTGAAGGCATTAAGACCTTTTTTTAAACTGGTTGTGCTAATAGACAACAGGCAAGGAAGAGATGAAAGCACTTTTATCTGTTTACATCTTAAAACATGACCATGCAAACCCCTTAGTTGTATCCCATTCTAAACGAGAAACAACAGAACTCCAAGCACTCAGGTGTAAGTCCCCCAGGCACTGGAAATTCAGCCACACAATAATGTTACTTTGAAATTGAGCATTTCTGATTAATAACAACGATTTGTATAATTACAGGAGTTAACGGTGTGAGAGGAGTAGTGTGTGGGGGCGGGGATCACAAGAATTGTAATGATAATAAGAAAATCTCAAGGTGGGTTTTACTCAGGCAATCCCTTCTCCCTGCCATGAGATCAGTTTATTATGAATAACTTTTTTTTGTAGTTTAGAAACATTTTTGTTTCTGTGTGGCACGGTGGCACAGCGGTAGAGTTGCTGCCTTACAGCGCTTGCAGCGCCAGAGACCTGGGTTCGATTCCAATTACGGGAGCTGCCTGTACGGAGTTCTCCCGTGACCGCGTGGGTTTTCTCCAAGATCTTCGGTTTCCTCCCACACTCCAAAGACGAACAGGTTTGTAGGTTAATTGAGTTCCTATAAATGTAAATTGTCCCTCGTGTGTGTAGGATAGTATTAGTGTGCGGGGATCGCTGGTCGGTGTGGACTCAATGGGCCGAAGGGCCTGTTTTTTATAGAAACTTACACAATTCTTAAGGGGTTGGACAGGCTAGATGCAGGAAGATTATTCCCGATGTTGGGGAAGTCCAGAACTAGGGGTCACAGTTTAACGATAAGAGGGAAGTCTTTTAGGACCGAGATGAGAAAATCATTTTTACACAGAGAGTGGTGAATCTGTGGAATTCTCTGCCACAAAAGGTAGTTGAGGCCAGTTCATTGGCTATATTTAAGAGGGAGTTAGATGTGGCCCATGTGGCTAAAGGGATCAGGGGGTATGGAGAGAAGGCAGGGATGGGATACTGAGTTGGATGATCAGCCATGATCATATCGAATGGCGGTGCAGGTTCGAAGGGCCGAATGGCCTACTCCTGCACCTATTTTCTATGTTTCTATGTTTCTGCACTATATCTCTAAACCAAACTTTAGAATGAGCCTTAATCGTCAGTTGCAGCTTGATCAGTGCAGAATGGTGCCAAAATCTGGCGACCATTTCATATGGACTTAATGAGGTGTTTCCATGCATGAGGTACTTAATCGGGGATCGTCTGTGTGTATGGCAATATCTCACTGATATGCAAAAAATATATTTTACTGTACCTCGGTACTCAATAAAAGAACTATTGAACCATTGAAAGCCCCACATAGAGATATCAGGGGAAATATAACACAAAATGTTGGAGTAACTCAGCGGGTCAGGCAGCATCTCTGGAGAAAAGGAATAGGTGACGTTTCGGGTCGAGACCCTTAGTTTTGTTTAGTTTAGAGATACAGTGTGGAAACAGGCACTTTGACCCACTGGGTCTGCGCTGGCCAGCGATCCCCGCACATTAACACTCTTACACACACAAGGGACAATTTTTACATTTACCAAGCCAATTTACTTACAAACCTGTACGTCTTTGGAGTGTGGGTGGAAAACAAAGATCTCGGTGAAAACCCACACAGGTCACGGGGAGAATGTACAAACACATGTAGGCCCAGGCGGAATGAGCAAAGGTATTCAGCAAAACAATCGTCCAGTCTGCGCTTTGTGTCTATCTTCAGTGTAAACCAGCACCTGCAGTTCCTTCCTACACATTTCATCTGAAACAGCTTAAGCAGCTTATAGGTGGACATAGCAGTAACTGGGATGTATTTATTTAACGTTTAGCAGCAAGAATGTCATCTGAATGTCATCTGCACGTATCAAAGGCTGCGAATATTAACATCATTATTTTGTTTTCCGGCAACATAACACATGAAGGGCCGAATGGCCTACTCCTGCACCTATTTTCTATGTTTCTATATGTTTGTAAATTGTACCTTATTTTAATAATATGACAGATTTTTAACTTGTGATTTTATACTTTTTTAGTTATTGGTTTATTAAATCAGAAGTCGACTGGTCACAAAACCGAAACAGAAAATGGGAGGATATTGATGGAAAAAATAGTTGATAAATGTAGCTTGATTTTTAATCGATGTGCGTACCGGCATCTTATTGTCCTTGAGAAAAAGCACCGGTTATTTTGATGAAAACAGATCAAAATAAAATTTCATTGCTGACCCCGTGTGAATTAACCTCCTTGCAAATGACTGAAAATGTTTATTTTAAAACAAGGATGAAATCAAACCCTCTCCTTTAATGCCCCCAAGCTTTTACTCGGACAGCTTCCTTAAGCAGAACATAAACACACACCTTTTTAATCATGAGAATATATCCCAGGTGTTTCGATAAATTGGTAGTTATGGTGACAGATCAGAGGATCATCTAGCTTGAGGCCCTAAAGAATCTCTGAACCTTCCAATATATTTTTGATGAGATCACTCCAGTCATAAATATTATTAAATGGATTCTTGGTATTTTTCCAAGGTCCCTTGATAATTCAGTAAGTTCAGTAAGCTAATTAAGTGCTGGCAATATATAGACTAATTGTCCAAATTCAATGAGCAGGCTAGGACTTTATTCCTTGGAGCGCAGGAGGATGATGGGTGATCTTATAGAGGTGCACAAAACCATGAGAGGAATAGATCGGGTAAATGCATAAAGTCTTTAACCCAGAGTAAGGGAATCGAGAACCAGAGGACGTAGGCTTAAGGTGAGGGGGGGGGGGGGGAAGATTTAATAGGAGCCTGAGGGGTAACGTTTTTACGCAAAGGATGGTAGGTATGTGGAACAAGCTGCCAGCAGATGTACTACTACACTGATTAAGAGACATTTGGGCAGGTACATGGATAGGACAGGTTTAGAGGGATATGGACCAAATGCGAGCAGGTGCGATTAGTGCATGTGGGCAAGTTGGGCCCAAGGGTCTGTTTCTCTGCTGTATGACTCCAAGAATTTATGGATCTCTACACACAGGGCTGCCAACATTGGGTGAGAGTTGGGAGTGAGAAATTGCGAGAGACCAGGCCCAAGGGAACGTAGCGACCGAGAGGAGGGGGGAAGGGTGTGGGTGGGGGGTGTCCCCCCTCCCATTGATACGGAGTTTTGCATTTTTCAGCTTGAAATTGTGCAATCTGGTGCATATTGTAGCGAGTCTTTTAACTTACACTTGAATGCAATATTTATGCTTTAAATTGGATTAGCTATGAATAAGGTTAGGCTAAATTACATTCCTAATTATATTCCACAGTAGAGCCAGGCTCTGATCAACAGGTGCAGCACATGAATGATCTTAGTGTATTCATGTATGGAAATCAGATTATAATCAAGCACTTGGCCCATGTTGACCAACCTGGGTCTCACTGCACACCTGGTACTACTAACCCTGACTCCAATTGCATACCTTCTCTCATTCCTGACCCTGAGTCCAGCCTTACACCTGGCCCCCTATTCTACCCTGATCATAGCTGCTTACCCGCTTAGGATCCCAATGCTGAACACTCCCATTGTTTCAGCTTTGACTGCACACCTAGTACTATTCCAGTCCTTGACTCTGGATGCACACTTGGCCTTGCTCCTAGCCCCTCTGCACTGACAATACATCTGGCCCACACATAAAGCCCCATATCTGACCCCCTGGACTCAACCTATTATATTCAAGTCCACGGGTGCTTATCTAATGCGGTAATCCTTTATGGGGCACTTTGTATAACAAAATTTGCTACATCCTTGTTATCTAACATGCTAGTTACTTTGTCAAAGAAGTCATCAATTGGTTGAACACAATTTCACATCCATAAAATTATACTCACTCAGCTGTATAAGTATTATGTTACCATTTCCTTCATTTTCCCAACAAACTGTCCTGAAGTCATTTTCACCCTGAATATTTTCAGTATTTTGTTGTCTTCCTCTCAGCTGGAACTTTTCCGAAATGCAAAATCCAATAACTATATATTTAAGCAATAATATTCTATTTAATGTGATCTTGAGAGTACATAATATTTTCTGCGGTATTCATAACACAACAATGATAAAAAAGATCTTTGTTTTGATTGCACCTGCCAACATGCACACATTATTATATTACAGTTAATATGTACCGAGCGCAAATTTTTGTTACAATGCTCCCCATTCCCAATTACTTTTACATTGAAGTGATTGAAATCCAAGTGAAGTTTAAATGGCATCAGAAAAATAAAACCTCCGGATGATATTCATTACGTGGTTGTTTGGTGTTAGTATCAGTACAATTACTATATTAAACTTTGAATCTTCAGTTGTCCTGGTTCAAGCTAAAACTAAAGGCAAATAATAACCTCCTCACACATTCCCCTGCAAGTATCTCTGTCACCTTTTTAAAATATGCCCCTTCTTTGAACAAGCTCTTAAACATCACATCTGAATCAGTTTCCATCTGATTACACTCCTTGAGGATGTTCATCTACGTGTTCAATTAATAAAGCAACGAGATTGGGGACATTTCTATTCAACCTGTCAAAGGAATTTGGGGGGGGGGGGGGTTCATATAGTGTCATAAGTGAGAGTGGTAGATTTAGCCCATTCGGCCCATCAAATCTACCCCGCCATTCAATCCTGGCTGATCTATCTCTCCCTTCGAACCCCACTCTCCTGCCTTCTTCCCATAACTTCTGACACCTGTTGACACTAATCAAGAAATGCACTCAGGTAAATGCACAGTCTTTTACCCAGAATAGGGGAATCAAGAACCAGAGGACTTAGGACTCTGGTTACCATATCAGGAGGGAATTATTTAATCGGGTTCTGGGGGGCATTTTGTTTTACACAAAGGGCGGTAGGTATATGGAATAAGTTGCCAGACAGGGACTATCACAACATTTAAAACCATTTGGACAGGTATATGGATAGGATAGGTTTAGTGCAATATGGGCCAAGCACAGGCAGGTGGGACTCGTATAGGTGGGGCATGTTGGTTAGCATGGGCAATGGCCTGTTTCCACACTGTATGACTATACACTCTTAGTTTGAGTTAAGGAACTCGTTCTTCCCAGTGTTTTTTTTTCCAGATAGCATCTTTCCGTTTTCAACAAACACACAATGTCATTGAAAACAGCTGACTGGACTTCAAAGAACCAGCGCCCATGTCCTCCACAATGGCCTTCTCTCTAAAATAAAACGCTCACCTCTCCCGTACTTCACAAACATGATCCGAAGTCTGATGAAACAACAATTTATCAAGGTTTCTCTTTGGAACATGAATAATATTTCTTTGTGTTCTTGTTTCACTGAATCAAAGCAGTTCTGATGGCAGATTCAGACAAGGTAAATGGAGTTTGGTCAGCAAAGCACAGAGACCCCATCGTGTGCAGTTGTGGACATGTTATCAAACATACAGGCTCACAATAGCTCAGAACCCATAGTACAAAATGAACAAACGCTTTTGTTGTACCTGCACCACTGCGATGATTAAACCTTGTTCATCACAATCTTGTTTCTCAGCATTAACTCATTGTATTTGAATTTTAGTTTATTTACTTTAGAGATACAGCGTAGAAACAGGCCCTTCGGACTGCACCAAAGTCGGCACCGACCAGCGATACCCACACACTAACACTAACCTGCACACACCAGCGACAATTTACATTTATAACAAGCCAATTAACCTACAACCCTGTATGTCTTTGGAGTGTGGGAGGAAACCAAAGATCTCGGTGAAAACCCAAGGCAGGTCACGGGGAGAACGTGCAAACTCCGTGCAGACAGCGCCCGTAGTCAGGATCTGGGTCACTGGCGTTGTGAGGCAGTAGCTCTACGGCTGCGCCCTTAATCAAGTTATGACGCTACGATTTGTATGGACTTCAACACTTAAAAATGCATTGTTGGAATTCATAAAACACCAGAGAAAACAGCTCGCAACCAATACACAGCTGATGAAGAATAAAAACCTAACATTCTGCACCATCTAAGATCAAGAATATCATAAGGTTAGGAAGGGTGGAGAAGAGAGTCATCAGGGTGTTCCCTGGGCTTGAGGTTTCGGGAGAGGTTGGTTAGGCTGGGACATTTTCCTTTGGCGTGTTGGTGTTAGAGAGGTGACCTTATTGAGGTGTACAAGACAATGATGGCCATGGATACAGTGAAAGCTCACAGTCTTTTTCCCTGGGCAGGGGATTCTAAAACCACAGAGTGTAGACTTGAGGTGAGGGGAAGAGATTTACGAGGGGCCTCAGTGGCAACGTTTTTACTCAGAGGATAGACAACAGGTGCAGGAGTAGTCCGTATCTGGAATGAGCTGCCAGTGGAAGTTACAGAAGCAGATACAATTTTAAACGACATTTGGACAGCATGGATAAGGGGGCTATGGGCCAAATGCAGGCAAATGGTTGGCATGGACAAAGTGGGCTGAAGGGCCTCTTTCCATACTGTGCAGCATTAATTATCAGCCAGCATAAACGTTGCCATGAATCAATAAGTTTGAAACGACTATATTTTTACTAATTAAGAACCTGTCAAACTCCACTTTAAAAATACCCAATGACTTGGCCTCCTCAGCCGTCTGTGGCAATGAATTCCGCAGATAACCCTGCCCTTTCACGGAAAATGAATCAGAGTATTCCCGTTTTCTATTTTGACGGCAGTCCTCTGATCCTAGCGTGAGATCCTTTACAACCTTGCCACACAGCTTGCTTCAGGGCCCATCACGTCATGCGGTATTCAAGGTGTGTTCACCTGAGTATGTAACAGATAGGACAACGATAGCTCATTCTATTGTTTACCTGGCATCGCAACTTTTTGCTGATCATCAGAGCTTGGCTGGCATCCAATATATGTCAGGTTCCAGCTGTAAGAATGTGTAGGAAGGAACTGCAGATGCTGGTTTAAACCGAAGATGGACACAAAAAGCTGGAGTAACTCAGCGGGACAGGCAGCATCTCTGGAGAGAAGGAATGGGTGACGTTTCGGGTCGAGACCCTTCTTCAGACTGGTTAGGAATAAGGGGAAACGAGAGATAGAGACAATGCGTAGAGAGATAAAGAACATTGAGCGGATCTTTACTGGTTAGTAAGGGTGTCGTGGATTAGGAACAGGGATGATGAACTGTTCCCAAACCAAGTTGTAATGTACATTGTCCTTTCGACACAGTGCATCTTCAGAAGTTGATAAGATTTGTTGGAGTCTGTGAGAGTTAATTCCACACAGCTTAGTATATTCTGCTACCATAACCAACTTGCATTGACTTTCCATATCATTTCTGAGCATTAAACAGACAATGTCCCCAATGTGATTTTATACATCTGAACTGGGAGAGTAGGACCAGAGGCCAGAGCCTCAGAATAAAAGAATGTACAGTATTTTTAGAAAGGAGATGAGGAGGAATTTCTTTAGTCAGAGGGTGGTGAATCTGTGGAATTCATTGCCACAGATGGCTGTGGAGGCCAAGTCAATGGATATTTTTAAGGTGATTAAGAAGGAACTGCAGATGCTGGTTTTTAAGAAGGTGTTTAAGAAGGAACTGCAGACCCTGGTATTTTTAAGGATCTTGATTACAACGGGTGTCAGGGATTCTGGGAAGAAGGCAGGAGAATGGGGTTGAGAGGGAAAGATAGATCAGCCATGATTGAATGGCGGAGTAGACTTGATGGGCCAAATGGCCTAACTCTGTTCCTAGTACATGAACATGATAGTCACATGTGTAGGAAGGAAGATGCTGGTTTACACCAAACATAGACACAAGATGCTGGGGTCAGGCAGCGTCTCCGGATCGAAGGAATGGGTGATGTTTCTGGTCGAAATCCTTCTTCAGACTATGAACCCTACCATTGCTCCCATTCCTCCACATCAGTACCCTGCTCCAGGTTTTGTTCATTACCTGGGTTCTGCAGCCTCTTGGTTGGGCCTGCTTTAGATCTAACACTCGCAGTAGTTCTAATTGCACCTACAACAGTATCACTGTCTCCACAAGTTTAATTTCGAAGAGATAAATATAGTCGAGGCAACATGACACCAAAACCACACACCACTGTGACTGGAAAATATAACTCAGTGGCTAGAATTCCTCTTGTGAAGAGAATGTGGGAGAGTATCACTGTGTAAATTGATAGCTCCTTGTGAAACTCTGTGTCAGTGCTGCATGTTCCCACACCACCATCATTGGATCATTAATTACAGAAAAAATACCTCAGGCTGTTCCTTTGATTAAAAATATTTGCATCAGACGCCAACATGCTTCACGCCTTCAGTAATCCTGAAATTATGCCTCGACTGAGTTGGCATAAAGGATGCAAAAGAGAGGTGTATGGTGGCGCAGCGGTAGAGTTGCTGCCTCACAGCACCAGAGACCCAGGTTCCATCCTGACCACGGGTGCTGTCTGTACGGAGTTTGTACGTTCCTCCCGTGACCTGCGTGGGTTCTCTCAGAGATCTTCGGTTTCCTCCCACACTCCAAAGGCGTATGGATCTGTAGGTTATTTATTTGCCTTGGTATAAATGTAAATTGTCCCTCGTGTGTGTGTGTGTGTGTGTGTGGGAAAGTGTCAGTGTGCGGGGATCGCTGGTTGGAAGCGGACTCGGTTGGCCGAAGGGCCTGTTCCCGCGCTGTGTCTCGAAACTAAACTAAATCTTAGCTAAACGAAAGAGGTTTACCAGGAGACTGTCTGAATTATAGGGTACGAGCTACAAGGAGAAGTTGGTCAAACTTGGATGGTTTTCTCTATTGAGTTGGATGCTGAGGGGAGACCTGGTAGAAGTTTATAAAGTTATGAGAGGCATAGATAGGATAGACAGGCAGAACCTTTTTTCCCCAGGGTGAAAATGTCAAAGGTGAGAGAGCATTACTTTAAGGAGAGCATTACTTTCAGTCTGAAGAAGGGTTTCGGCCCGAAACGTTGCCTATTTCCTTCGCTCCATAGATGCTGCTGCACCCGCTGAGTTTCTCCAGCACTTTTGTCTACCTTCGATTTTCCAGCATCTGCACAGTTCCTTCTTAAATTACTTTAAGGTGAGAAGGGGCAAAGTTGAAAGGAGATGGACAGAGCAGCCTTTTCTACACAGAGAGTGGCGGTGGATGCCTGGAATGCGCTGCTGGGGTAGGTTTGGAGGCAGAGACGATAGTGGCGTTTAAGAGGCTTTTAGATAGGCACATGCATATGCAGGGAATGGAGGGATATGGATCTTGTGTAGGCTGATGAGATGAGATTAGTTTGGCATCATTGTTCAGCACAGATAATGTGGGCCGAAGGGCCTGTCCCTGTGCTGTACTTTTCTATGTTCTATGTTTAACCTGATAAGAAAATTATTTAAACTCCTATTTCTGAGAGAGCCTCAAATCTATTCCATATTTATATATGATTTATGACCATTAGTCTGTAAATTACCCCAAGTGTATAGGATGCGAAACTGGGATAACATAGAACTAGTGTGCGGGTGTTGGGTGGTCGGCGTGGGCTCGGTGGGGCACAGGGCCTTTTTCACAAAAGGACAAAGGACTAAACGGAGCTGAACTAAATAATGGGAGTCATGAATATCATGCATTTGTAACTAAGCCACAAATCTTCGCATACCACAGTACAAGAAATAATAACACATTCAAAGGTGCCTTTGAAGTCAACGAGAACAAACACGCCTGTCACAATTATCAGTGTATTTCCAGGCCTACTGTGTTGAATAGATAATTTAATGTGACAGTTTAAATATCTATTTTGCTGTTCCATGTCTATTGTTGAGGATTTCAGCTCATCCAGGCACCAGCTGCTTTTCTAATCTGTTTTAGCTTCATTGTGTCACCGTGCAGGTCCTTGCCAGCTATGAGCGTTACTGGGCCGATCCTCTTGTCTCTGTCTCTTCTCAGTTTCATAACGACGTCCAGTATCATCACACTTTCCATAAAACCTGAATGTTGTGGAGGTTACATTTCCAATGCTGCATCGCCGTAAACTGACATCAAGCAGGTTGTATACGACGGAGGCACGGTGGCTCAGCAGAGTTGCTGCCTCACAGCGCCAGAAACCAGGGCCTGATCCTGACCTCAGGTGCTGTCTGTACGGAGTTTGTACGTTCTCCCCGTGACCGCGTGGGCTTTCTCCGGGTGCTCCGTTCAAACCTAGGATGAGCTGGCAGAGGAGGTCATATAAGTGGATACAATTATTCCTCTCACATTCCAAACTCATCCAGGTTTGTAGGTTAAATGGCTTCTGTAAATTGCCCATAGTGTGTCAGAGGGAACTAGCGTACAGGCTATCACGAGTCGGCGTGGACTTAGTGGGCCGAAGGACCTGCTTCCATGCTGTATCTGTAAACTCTAAACTGCAGAAGCTGGAATAAATGATAGGACTTACTGTGGCACAGTTAACCGATCCTTCGACCCACAATGACTGTGGCAAACATGATGCCAAGATCAACTCTCATCTGCTGCATATAATCCATCTCCATTCCCTGCAGGATATGCCTATCCAAAGGTCTCTAAAATGCCACTATCATCACGACCTCCACCACCACCTCTGGCAGCGCGTTCCAGGCACCAACCACTCTCTGTGTAAAAAGACCTGCCCTGCACATCTCCTTTATACGTTGGCCCCCTCACCTTAAAGCTGTGCACTCCTCATCGATATTTCCGTCCTGAGAAATATATTCTCTCTGTCTACGCCTCTCATAATGACACATAGATCATGTCTCCCCTGAACGTCGGTGTTCCAGACAAAACTATCCAAGCCTGAGCGAAAAACGTAAGTGAAGAAATACACAAAAAGCTGGAGTAACTCAGCGGGACAGGCAGCATCTCTGGAGAGAAGGGATGGGTGATGTTTCGGGTCGAGACCCTTCTTCAGACCCGACACGTCACCTATTCTTTCTCTCCGGAGATGCTGCCTGTCCCGCTGAGTAACTCCAGCTTTTTGTGTCTATCTTCGGTTTAAACCAGCACCTGCAGTTCCTTCCTAAGCAAGTCCGAAGAAATGGTGTCTGTCCATTCCCTCCACAGATGTTGCCTGACCCGTTGAGTCCCTCCAGTATTTTGTGTTTCTCTCAAGGTTCCAGCATCTGCGGTCTATTGTGTCTCCATTATATCGCTCCATTGCGAAATTCCCTCAATGTATCACCACTTTGAAGAACTTCTCCTCCTCTCCCCAATGAGAATTCTGTGAGACCCTCTCTCACTGCTCTCCCTCTGTGATTCCCACCTCTCTCCAATCAGTCTGAAGGGCATTCCAATCCATATCATTATAAATTCAACCCCTCTACCTGACCCATTGAGTTCTTCCAACACTTGGTGTTTTGTTCATGATTTAAACCATATTCCATTTATCAAATCCTCTGGGAACAGTCTCTGTGACAATATAAACCTAAAGCCTGAACCTAAACCATCTAATTTGGCCTTACATCCTATCTGGGGTAAAGAACTAACACGGTGGGGTAGCGGTAGAGTTTCCCCCTCACAGCGCGAGAGACCCGGGTTCCATCCTGACTACGGTTGCTGTGTGTACGGAATTTGTACGTTCTCCCCGTGACCTGCGAGGGTGGTCGTGAGTTCTACCACACTCCAAAGACGTACAGGTTTGTAGGTGAATTGGCTTCGGTAAAATATAAATTGTCCCAAGTGTGTGTAGGATCACTGGTCGGCACGGACTCGGTGGGCCGAAGGGCCTGTTTCTGCACTGTATCTCTAAACTAAACTAAACTAAAGTAAACTACTGGGCATTAACGTTGCCTTGCAATGAATTGGTCTCCTTCCATCTATTTAGAAAGGCTTTCTACTATGATCGATTACAGCGAAGATTAAAAAAAGAGATTAAATTGGACATTTTCCAAGTGCAAGAATGAACTGTCCTTTTCACCTTCAAAGAGTTTATTGTTAAATTGATGAACTGCCAAATGTGTTTAATCTTCAACTGCTGGCCATAACTTTATTACCTTTTTAAAATAAAATTATATCTTTTCCTTCAAAGGGAAATATCTCCTTACTTTGTGGTTAACTTGCAATGATAGTGCTGGCATCAAAGGGGAAGAATTTACCTCGTGTTACATCCCTCATCTCACTGAGCTTGGGAACCAGTAAATGACAGTGTCGACAATGAGAAGAATTTCCCCAAAGTCATCACTAAATTCATAGGTGAACGGAGCAGAATTAGGCCATTGAAGTCTACCCTGCTATTCAATTATGGGTGATCTACTGTATATTTCCCTCTTAACCCCATTCTCCTGCCTTCTCCCCACAAACACTGACACACGTACTAATCAAGAATCTATCCATCTCTGACTTAAAATTATCCATTGAGTTGGCCTTCACAGCCTTCTGTGGCAATGAATTCCACAGACCAGTATGTCTTTGGCTTGTGGGATATAACCGAGGATCTTGGAGAAAACCCACGTAGGTCACGGAGAGAATATACAAACTCCGTACAGATAGCACCCGTAGTCAGGACCGGACGGGTCTCTGGCACTGTAATGCCCCTGTCCCACTTAGGAAACCTGAACGGAAACCTCTGGGGACTTTGCGCCCCACCCAAGGTTTCCGTGCGTTCCCCGGAGGTTGCAGGTGGTTGCCGGAGGTTGCAGGTAGTGGAAGGTACACAAAAATGCTGGAGAAACTCAGCGGGTGCAGCAGCATCTATGGAGCGAAGGAAATAGGCGACGTTTCGGGCCGAAGCCCTTCTTCAGACTTAGTAGGTAGTGGAAGCAGGTTGGGAGACTGACAAAAACCTCCGGGGAAGTCATGTGTGTATATATTTATATTATAGTATATGGACACATTGATCTGTTTTGTAGTAAATGCCGACTATATTCTGTTGTGCTGAAGCAAAGCAAGAATTTCATTGTCCTATCAGGGACACATGACAATAAACTGACTTGACTTGACTTGACAGAGGTTTCCGTTCAGGTTTCCGAAGTGGGACAGGGGCATAAAAAGCAGCAACTCTACCACTATGCCACAGTGCCGCCCTTGGCTGGGAATTTGTCCCTTGGAGGCTGAGGGATGACATTACTGACAAGGGCAACATCATGAGGGGCATGGATGAAGTGACTGTTCACAGTCTTTTTCCCTAAGGTCATTGATTCTAAAACTAGAGGGCATACACTTAAAGTGAGAGGAGAGAGATTTAAGAGGGACCTCAGGGGCAACTTTTTCACTCGGAGGTTAGTTCATATCTAGAATGAGCTGGCAGAGGAAGTCATATAAGTGGATGTAATTATGACTTTAAAAGATATTGGGACAGAGATATGGATAGAAAGGGTTGAGAGGGGTATGGGCCAAATGCAGGCAAATGGGTTGCCCAACAACCCCCCCCCCCCCCAATGTCCAGCAGCGGAAGGTCCCCAGACTGTGGTCCTCCCCCACAGAGCCTTGGCGTTGGCTGCACCGAGCTTCAGTGCGTCCCTCAGCACGTACTCCTGCAGTCTGGCAACATTCCCCGACGGACATCTCGCTGTCCTGGACTGGGAGGTCAACAAAGTTCGGGCCGACCAAAGATCGTCTTTCACCGAGTTGTTGACCTTGCAGCAGCACTCGACAAAGCCAGTCCAGTACGAACAATACTCCTTCCCCTTCTCAAAGAGCTGGGAAGATATCGGTTCCAACAAGCCCCTCGTGCCCTTTGACCTCCTGATGTGTGGTGGGGATAACGTCACCGGTCCCCTTTGGCCCATTATGTCACAGCATCGCAGCGGAATTTTCCTGCCCTTACTGAGTCATGTCATTTGTAGCTCGACCATGTGGGACTGGAGCAGATGACATGCAAATCGACTGGTGTTCATTTGCCAGAGGTGCTGACATGCATGGTACTGTGTGTGGAGTTCTCTGTGTTCCAACGTTCACACTGAGTGTCCTAACTCTGCAGGTTTAGATCTATTATTGTCAGTTGTACCGGGGCACAATGGAAAACTTTGTTTTACATGCTATCCAAGTAGATCAGATATACCATACAGAGATACAATCAATTCAAACACAAGTAAAATAGCAGGTGCTAGCACAACCGATCGCAATGTTTAAGAAACATTTAGACAAGTGCAAGGATAGGACAAGCTTCGAGAGACAAGAGCCAAATGTCGGCAGGTGGGACTGGTGTGAATGGGACCTTTTGGTCGGTGTGGGCAAGTTGAGCCCAAGGACCTGTTTGCATGCTGTGTGCCTCTGATGTTTTGAAAGCATCAGCTAACTTGCAGGTGTGTTGGAGTTTCCAATTGAATTAATGTAGAGGTTAATAACTCAGCAACTGAAGACAACATGATTCAAATATAAGGGCTGCAGTCACTGTATTTGTTGGGCTGTATTTGTTGAATAGACCATTATAAACCAGGTCTATATGTGAAGCTTCGGTGCAGACGGCTTCATCACTGCCCAGAATCATGTCTCGTGTTTGTCAAACGTTTCAATGTGTTGAAGGCTTGATGACTTTATTTATAACCACAAGTAATGGAAGACCTTTAACACATCACAAAAGCGTCTCGAGAGGAATGTGTCACACTAATGCAATCGGTGCAACACAATGGCTGCGATGCCGGTGTTCTATAGCTCGCATTGTGACTCATGCAACACTCATGCAGCTAAGTGTGAAAGGTTCTCGCCTCACCGTTTCACACCCCACCCTACCCCCGAGCCACGCCTCTTGCAAACTCGTGTGTAGGGAGGAACTGCAGACGCTGGTTTACACCGAAAATAGACACAAAATGCTGGAGTAACTCAGCAGGTCAGGCAGCATCTCTGGAGAGAAGGAATGGGTGACGTTTCGGGTCGAGGCCCTTCTTTCAGACTGAGAGTCAGGGGGGAAGGAAACTAGAGGTATGAAAAGATACAGAACAAATCAGAGCCGGCACCGATGACCAAGGAAAGGTGGAGTCCACAATGGTCCATTGTTGGCTGTGGAAGAGGTGATGACGAATGGGTACGAACAGTGAAACTAGCAGGATGACTCAGGTGGGGAGGGGAGTGGAGAGAAATTACTTGAAATTAGAAAAATCATTATTCATATTAATTCTTAATGTAAACTCATGCTGAGAATGCTGACATCAAAGACCAGCCCAGATTTATTGTTCCTCCCTAGTTATCCTTGGAAATAGTGAAACTGTAAGACACGCATTGTTTGCCGAAGGCTGTTACCGAAGGATATGATGCCTATGAAATAAATACCGCGGTGCAGTTATTTGCACAGGTCCTGAACTGAAAATACACTTACCACAGCGAGGTACGTCACATTGACATGACACTCCTGGAGTTCAACTGCGAACAGCCCAGTATGAGTCAGGCTTACACACCCAGGGTGGCACGTTGATGCAGCAGTACAGTTACTGTCTTACAACGCCAGAGACCCAGGTTCGATCCTGATGACGGGTGCTTTCTGTATGGAGTTTGTACGTTCTCCCTGTGACCGCGTGGGTTTTCTCCGGGTGCTCCGATTTCCTCCCACACTCCAAAAGACTTAAGGGCCTGTCCCACATGGGCGTCATTTGCGCGTCATTTACGCAACATAACTTACGGGTCACGACGCATGACGCGCGTGTTGTGACGAGCACATGATGTGCGCATGGTGCGTGGTGACGTCGGCGGTGACGCGGGGTCGTGCGCGGCGCCCCAGGATTTTGGGATGTACAAAATCTTCGCCCGCTCTCTGCGTCACACGTAAATGACAGCCAAGTGGGACAGGTTTGTAGGTTAATTGGCTGCAGTAAAATTGTAAATTGTCCCTCGTGTGTGTAGGATAGTGCTAGTGTTCGGGGATCGCTGGTCGGCGTGGACTCGGTGGGCCGAAGGGCCTGTTTCCGCACTTGTGTCTCTACACGCTGCCGGTTCGAATCCCGCTTGGAGTGCATACTGTCGTTGTGTCCTTGGGCAAGACACTTCACCCACCTATGCCTGTGTGTGAATGTGTGTGAATGTGTGTGAGTGATTGGTGGTGGTCGGAGGGGCCGTGGGCGCAGATTGGCAGCCACGCTTCCGTCAGTCTGCCCCAGGGCAGCTGTGGCTACAGAAGTAGCTTACCACCACCGAATGTGACTGAGGAGTGAATGAATAATGCGATGTAAAGCGCCTTGAGTATTAGAAAGGCGCTATATAAATCCCATCCATTATTATTAAAGTCCAAGGTTTAAAATCTGGAGTGTGTCTTACACCCAATATCATCAAAGACCCACACCATCCTGGCCACTCCCACATCCTGCTCCTGCTATCAGGGTTGACACAAAACTCCGGAGTAACTCAGCGGGACAGGCAGCGTCTCTGGAGAGGAGGAATGGGTGACCTTTCAGGTGGAGACCCTTCTTCCTACTATCAAGAAGAGGGTACAGGAGCTTGGAAACAGTGACGAGCAGGGTCGAGGAGCAGCTTCTACACAGCAACCAGCCGTCTCTTCAACACTGCACAGACACTAATGTTCGAGCGCACAATACCGAAGGCTGACCAAGTGGTGCAGCTGGTGGAACTGCTGCCTCACAGCGCCAGGAACCCAGGTTGGATCCTGACCAAGGGTACTGTTGCTGTGGAGTTTGCACGTTTTCCTTGCGTGACCTCCTTGCGTGTGTTTCCTCCAGGTGCTCCGGTTTCCTCCCACATCCCAAAGACGTGGGTTTGTAGGTTAATTGGGTTCTGGAAATTGCCTTCAGTGGGTAGGGTGTGGGTGGTGAGTCAGTGGAATAACATCGAGATAGTATAGACACGTGATCAATGGTCAGCGTGGACTCGGTGGGCCCTGTTTCCATGCTGTAAACTCCATTTTAATGTCTTTTAAATGTTGTTACTGCACTTGCCCCAACTACCTCCTCCGGCAGCACATTCCATACACTGTCAGATTTCTACTAAATCTTTCTCTTTTCACCTTAAACGTCTAGTTCTTGATTCCCCTACTCTGGGAAGCGGACTCTGTGCATCGCCCCATCTCCCCTGCTCACGATTTTATTTCCCCCACCGTGTGATCACCCCTCAGCCTCATGCGCGTTGTTTCGTTCTGTTTCCCCCCCCCTGAGATTGCACGGAGTCTGTAAGCTTCAGTAACGACGCTCCACCGAGTACGAGCCGACCAGCGATCCCCGCTCGCTAACGTTACCCCACACACACTAGGCAATTTATACCAAGCCAATTAACCGACAAACCTGGACGTCTTTGGAGTGTGGGAGGAAACCAGAGCACCCGGAGAAAACCCACGGAGAGAACGAGCACACTCCCTACAGACAGCACCCGTAGCCAGGATTGAACCCGAGGTCTCTGGCGCTGTAAGGCAGCAACTCTACCGCTGCGCCACCGTGCTGACTCATCACCCTCTGGGTCTTGGGCTTGAGTTGCATTTCCCAGATCGTCAAGCTGCATCTGGTGTTCAACAATTCCGCAATGCCCACATGCCCAGGCGCAGTTTCACTATCAGCGAGAAGCCAAATGCAGCTCAGCTGTTAACACTGTGACGTCCTTTCAGTTTCTCACTCCACCACCTTGCATTCTGAGCAGCATTTTGCCACCTAGTGGTGCCTCTGTGCGGGAACTTCCTTTGAAGTTTGTCGACTAACAGAACAAGTGCGTATAAAATCAGCAGTGTGGTAGCGGAACACAGAGGAGGCTGCTAACAGCAATTCCTCAAGGGCCTGTCCCACCTAGGCGAGTGCAGGAGGCTCTGTGCTCGCCACATGGTCGCCACATTTTCAACAAGGCGGCCATGCAAGATGGTGACCCCACTCATCAAGGTCTCAGCCTTCGAATTAAGCCTCGTCTCCCAAGTCGACCTCACGCTTCATTAATACAACACCAACAAACATCTGGGCAATATCCCTGTATGGAACAAGCTGTAGCTGGGATATAGCTACAGCTTGTGAGTCTGAAGAAGGGTTTCGGCCCGAAACGTCGCCTATTTCCTTCGCTCCATAGATGCTGCTGCACCCGCTGAGTTTCCCCAGCAATTTTGTGTACCTGTAGCTGGGATATGTTGGCCAGTGTGGGCAAGTAGGGCCGAAGGGCCTGTTTCTACACTGTATCACTATGACTCTAATAGAAATCCCTCAACCAATTTTTAAAAAAATAGAAAATATGGTTGTTATTGTTTGCAAATCCTTGTGGTATGCAAATTAAGTGTTGCATTTCCTCTGATATAAGTGATAAATATTATCAAAAGGTGCAGTCTGGTATTATTGGAAAATAACCTGATGCTTCCCTGGCTAATTGCTATTGCAGGGATAAGTGTGCAGCAATGTTGCTTAGATTATAAAATGGTGAGAGGCATAGATAGGGTAGAGAGTCAGAGTATCTTTCCCAGGGTGGAAATGTCAAAGACGAGAGGGCTTTGCTTTAAGGTGAGATGGGCAAAATGTAAAGGAAATGCCTGAGGCACGATGTTTCTTACACACATAATGGTGGGTGCTTAGTCAGCATAATGTGCCCTGATCAACAAATGGTGCAGACAA
This sequence comes from Amblyraja radiata, assembly GCF_010909765.2. NCBI lineage: Eukaryota > Metazoa > Chordata > Chondrichthyes > Rajiformes > Rajidae > Amblyraja > Amblyraja radiata. The sequence continues at coordinate 20,483,321 of NC_045989.1, read as the reverse complement.
AATGTGAGGGAAGGAAGAAAATCTGAAGAAGGGTCTCGACCGGAAACGTCACCCATTCCTGCTGCCTGTCCCGCTGAGTTATTCCAGCATTTTGTGTCCATGAATGGTGCAGACACTGCTTCTGTGTGAAAAGAAAGGTGTGAACGTTAATGTAGATCAAAGTAACCACAAGGCAGAGGAAAGCATCACACACACACACACACTGTGGTGGGCACTCTGATGACCTTCATATCCATATGAAGTGCTCCGTATGTCCAGCTTATATGCAGGGATGGTCACCATGGCGACAATGGTGATAAAAACCTGGGCAAATGTATTTCTGTCTTCTGAACCTTCCAAGAGTCAAGACTCCTTAATTATCACATGCACCAGGAACGACACTGTGAAATCCTGACTTGCTGCAGCTATTAGAGGCTATTACTGCAACACACAGATCATTTGCTGTATCGTGTAGGAAAGAACTGCAGATGCTGGTTTAAATCGAAGGTAGACACAAAATGCTGGAGTAAAGGGGCCAGTCCCACTTTCACAACCTAATTCACCACCTCTCCCGAGTTTGCCATTGGCTCATACTCACAGCATGGTCGTCACGAGGTCGTAGGAGGTTGTCGGTAGGTCGTAGTAGGTCGTGACGCTAGGTCGTAGGTACTCGTGGCATCAAGTAGGTCGGGCCGTTTATCTAGCCTGATGAAAAATGTCCACGAGTAACAAAGGTCATGAATTAGGTCATGAAAGTGGGACAAGCCCTTAACTCAGAGACCCGGGTTCGATCCTGACTACGGGTGCTGTCTGTACGGAGTTTGTACGTGCGTGGGTTTTTTCTGAGATCTTTGGTTTCCTCCCACACTCCAAAGACGTACAGGTTTGTGCATTAATTGGCTTGGTATAAATGTAAAAATTGTGTTGAGTGTGTGTAGGATAATGTTGTGTGTGTTGCGTGCGGGGACCGCTGGTCGGTATGGATTCGATGGGCTGAAGGGCCTGTTTCCATGCTGTATCTCTAAACTAAACGAAACTAAATTGATGGGGGTTCATGGTTCTTGGGTTGTTTCACATCCACAGACATTTTCTATCAAAGATATAACGTCATGCTGGATTAAGTAATAAACATTATGTTCATATTAAAGATTGCAGGGGACATTCGGAACACGATAAGTTAACACACTGATATGGGCTTGCTGTGGCCATTAGTAATGAGGTCACTGGATTCTCATGATTATAATTGATTTATAAAAATATAAATAATATAATAAATAAATATTTATTTTGATAATAAGGTGTTTGGCACCAAGGCAAATTCCTTGTATGTGAATACTTGGCCAAAAAACTTACTTACTTACTTACTTGATTAAAACCATATTATAAGTCATGGTTAGAAGACATAGGAGCAGATTTAAGCCATTCAGCCAATTAAGTCTACTCCGCCATTCAATCATGGCTGATCTATCGAAGATAGACACAAAATGCTGGAGTAACTCAGCGGGACAGGCAGCATCTCTGGAGAGAAGGAATGGGTGACGTTTCGGGTCGAGGCCCTTCTTCAGACTGGCTGATCTATCTCTCCCTCTCAATCTCCCTCTCAGTTAAGAATAAGGAGTAAGCCATTTAGAACGGAGACGAGGAAACACATTTTCTCACAGAGAGTGGTGAGTCTGTGGAATTCTCTGCCTCAGAGGGCGATGGAGGCAGGTTCTCTGGATGCTTTCAAGAGAGAGCTAGATAGGGCTCTTAAAAATAGCGGAGTCAGGGGATATGGGGAGAAGGCAGGAACAGGGTACTGATAGCGGATGATCAGCCATGATCACATTGAATGGCGGTGCTGGCTCGAAGGGCCAAATGGCCTCTACTCCTGCACCTCTTGTCTATTGTCTATTGTCAATCCCATTCTCCTGTTTTCTCCCCTATGACCTTTGTCAACCCTTGCCATCAAGATGTGTTATGGTTCAAACACGAGCAGCCTTGGAAACAGAGGCAAAGTCAGTGACTCAGTGCGATGTGTTGGTACCACGCCTCAACACTGAAACCAGAAACCAAGAACTAACCTGTGATTAACGACCACATTCCAACGCCTTCATAGGTCCCATGGCATTCGACAACAGGTGGGCTTCTTTTGCAACTAGTGTTGTTGTTGGCAAAGAGAACAGATCAGTTCTGAATAACCAGCTCCCATGAAGGTTTTGCAGAATAAATCACTGTTAGTCTGTGTTTGTCTGTACCGGGCCTGTATGAAATGTTGGCTAGGGTACCGTGGGAAAACATTCACCAGATTTGTCCCAGGAGATCATTAACATCCACCTGCGCGGATAAATATGTTTCAATTCAGTTTAGTTTAGAGATACAGCGTGGAAACAGGCCCACCGGCCCACTGAATCCCACACCGACCAGCAATCACCCGTCCACACTAGTTCTATGCAAAGATCCTATAGCGGAGCAAGATAGACCACTCCTGCTAAATGCAATGGGCTGACGTGTAGTACGCAACGGAACGGAACGTGGGCCTTTTTTTCATCCATTTCCATAAGCGGACCCCACCCGACTCGCAGTGTAATCAACGTTGCGGGGGAACAGTTGGTGTTAATAAATTAAAATTCTGAAAATGAGAAGAAGATTTTTACCAAATGACTTTTAATTTTACCAGGATGTTTCTGTAACCGGCTTCCGTCTCCGCACTAGTTATCCAATGGGATCTTTGGTGCGGAGACAGACGGAAGCCGGTTACGGAAATGGGGCCTGAAATTACCCATGAATCTGCCCATGGCCGTACTACGTCTTTTTCGTCGAGTGGACCATCTTGCTCGCTAAAGGATCTTTGGTTCTATGTTATCCTGCTTTTGCATTCACTCCCGACACCCTAGGGACAATTTACAGAGGGCCAATTAACCTTCAAACCCGTATGTTTAAGAAGGAACTGCAGATGCTGGAAAATCGAAGGTAGACAAAAATGCTGGAGAAACTCAGCGGGTGAGGCAGCATCTATGGAGCGAAGGAAATAGGCAACGTTTCGGGACGAAACGTTGCCTATTTCCTTCGCTCCATAGATGCTGCCTCACCCACTGAGTTTCTCCAGCATTTTTGTCAACCTTCAAACCCACACATGGCGAGGAGTGCGAGGAACTGGGAGCATGGAGCATAAGTGGGTGGCACGGTGGCGCAGCGGTAGAGTTGCTGCCTCACAGCGCCAGAGACCTGGGTTCGATCCTGACTACGGGTGCTGTCTGTTCAGAGTTTGTACGTTCTCCCCGTGACTGCGTCGGGTTGCCTCCGGCTGCACCCGTTTCCTCCCGCACTCCGCGAAGACGTGCAGGTTTGTAGGTTAATTGGCTTTGGTCAAAAAATTATAAATTTTCCCCCGTGTGTAGGATGGTGCTAGCGTATGGGGAACATTGGCCGGCAGGGTTTCGGTGGGTGGGTGGGGGGTGGTGTGGGGGTCTTGGTAACAGCAAAACATGGAGTGGGATCGGAATATTGAGGGGCCCGTGATGGCTAGGAAGAAGAGGAAGCTATGAAAAGATGAAGAAGCAGCACTGTTCATTAACAATGACCTTTCATCTCTACTCCCAAGCCTTTCTTGACATCCTCTGAGCGAGATCTATATGCATGTAGTGATGTTTGTATTTAATCTATGAACCAATGTTGTATAACGTTAGTACCTCCACCAATGTAAAGCACTTTGGCCAAGGAAAGTTGTTTTTTAAATGTGCTATATAAATAAAAGTAACTTGACCTTGACGACTTTCTTCAGATGCTGCCTGATCCGCTGAGTTACTCCAGCATTTTGTACCTTTTTTTAGTAAACCAGCATCTGCAGTTCCTCGTTTATCCATTGGGCAGTTAATAAATTGCCTCGACCAAAATTATTGTAAAAAAATTAGAAGGTCACACGCTGAGATAATTGATAGAAGCTATAAAGAATCGGCCTAAATCACCCTTGGCAGCTTGGAACATTGGGAATCTCATGCGGATCAGTGCTGGGGCATCGACTTTTTGGCCTTGTCTTTAGTCTCATAACTTGACCGAAGACGTCGAAGGACAAATTTACTACTGATTTATGCAAGAAAGTAAGCTGTAGTGTGACGATAGGAATATGGGTAAGTTAGATGAATGGGAAGAATTACTGGAAAGTGGGAAATGATGCAGGAAAATATGAGATGGTTTATTGTAACCGAAAAAATAGAAAATTAAAAAGAAGCACACGAGTTCATAAGTGATAACAGAATTAGACCATTCGGCCCATCAAGTCAATCCGTCATTCAATCATGGCTGATCTATCTCTCCCCCTAGCCCCATTCTCCTGCCTTCTCCCCAAAACCTCTGACACCTGTAATCATCAAAATGGTCTATGTCCTATGTTTTATGTTTTTTAAAGGTGCTGGTTTCCAGCTAAATAACATCTTTCCTATGTCTGAAGAAGGGTCTCGACCCGAAACGTGCGCACTCCAAAGATGCTGCCTGTCCTGCTGACTTACTCCAGCTTTTTGTGTCTTGTCCTATCCGTGCACCTGTCTAACTGTTTCTTAAACGTTGGGATAGTCCCAGCCTCAACTACCTCCTCTGGCAGCTTGTTGCATGCATCCACCACCCTTTGTGTGAAAAAGTCACCCCTCAGACTCCTATTAAATCTTTTCCCCTTCACCTTGAACCTATGACCACTGGTCCTCGATTCCCCATCTCTGGGCAAGAGACTCTGCCCGATCTACCCGATCTATTCCTCTCATGAATCTATACACCTGAATAAGAGCCCCATTGTTACATCCTTGTTGATGCTGTTCAATATCTTTTTCAATGCAACAGAATGTGTCTTTGTTCCCTGCTTGAAATACAAAGACATCAGGTTCTGGATCTTGTGTCGCTTGTATTTGTAGAGATCTCAAAGATTACATCAGGTTATAGACAAGAATATTTTGGAAAATTTGGTTCCAGTGCTAGGCGGGAACAAAACAATATAAGTTTAAGGAATAATATCCCATTTACTCATGTCTGATTAGAGCATCACCTTAGGGGGTATATATATTTCAGTGTTAAATATATTTCACATCAAAGTTATGATCCAAGACTCCAATGGACTTACAGTGGCAATGTTTTACTCAGTTACTGAATAAGTCAGTCCCTGAATGATGGATTCTATCATGGGACATTGATTCAGTTTATACAGGCATTTCGAGAATAATCAACAGTTAAATACCAAGTCTCACGCTCAAGTGAGATAAATGAAATATCCCAAGAAATCACGGCTGGCACGGTGGCGCAGTGGTAGAGTCGCTTCCTTACAGCGGCAGACACCCAGGTTCGATCCTGACTACGGGTGCCATCTGTACGGAGTTTGTACGTTCTCCCCGTGACCTGCACGTTCCAAAGAAGCGCGGGTTTTGTAGGTTAATCTTCTTCTTGCATATGGCGTGCACAGCCTAAAGTTGTAGGACAACTTGTTCTATTTGATCTTATCTGATTGTGCACGCCAGGTTGATTGCATTCGTCGAAACAGGGCGGACCACGTGAAGGTTGCAATCTCCCACCGCTGTAGGTTAATGGGCTTCTGTAAATTGCCCCGAGTGCATAGGTTGCAAAAATGTTCTAACATTGGAACTAGAGTACGGGTGATCATTGGTCAGCACAGACTCTATGGGCCGAAGGGCCTGCTTCCGCGCAGTATCGCTAAACTAAACTAAATTTGAGTGATGACGTTCTTCCATGGGTGGAAGGAAGTTGTGTCTCTCTGTCCTCAGAAATGTGCGCACACATTTCCCCCACCATCCCAGTCACCTCCCATCCCCGAGGCCTGTATTTCCCTTATATTGCCCTCTCTTTCCCCTCCCCCCCCCCCCATTCCCGCCCAACCATATCCCCCCTCCGGCTTTACAATTCATTCCTCCTCTTCTCTCCTTTGTGTCTACATTTCATCTCTAGCCTTTGTCCTCTACTCCACCAACTCCCCCTCAACTGTATCCACCTATCACTCACCAGTCTTTGTCACACCTCTCTCTTCCAGCTTTCTCCCGCCTACGCTATCAGTGTCGAAGGGTCCTGACCCTAAACATGTCTGTCCATTTCCTCCACAGATGTGGCCTGACGGGTTGAGTTCCTCCAGTGCTTGGTGTTTTGCTCCAGGATTTCAGCATCTGCAGTTCCTTGTGGAGCGGTTTCCTGGCCTGTTCTATGTCACCGTGCAACACACAACAACCCTTGATCATCACACGGCTCAGGCCACTTGACTTCAACCACAGAAAACCTCCCCAATGACAGCAGCTAGAGAATTCTTCCCCGGCTTCTGTTTTTCTAGAAATACATGGAGCGCTTAAAGCCGCAAGATGCCTTACATCATTCTCCCATTTCTTGTCACTGACAATTCCCATCACTTCTCCTTTTGACCTGCTGACTCCCATGTGGTCTCCCTCCCTCCTGTTGTCATCTCATCACTAAGGCTGCTGACCCAATGAGCACGAGGATGATGTTCCACAGTGGGTGAACAGTGAGGCGATGGGTGAATCCCAGACAGTTTAGTTTAGTTTAGAGATACAACAGATACAGAGGGGCGCAAAAACAGGCCCCCCGGCCCACCGGGTCTGCACCGACCAGCGATCCCCGCACACTTACACTATCCCGCACGCACACTAGTGACAATTTACATTTATACCAAGCCAATTAGCCTACAAACCTGTGCGTCGTTGGAGTGTGGGAGGAAACCGGAGACCCAGGGAAAACCCACGCAGGTCACGGGGAGAACGTGCAAACGTCAGACGGAGATGCAATTTTTTTTCCGTATCGTATCTCCGTCCACGCTGCGGCCTAACATGGAGGAGATGGCGCTCCCTGTGTCAGGGATTGACCTCGGGAGCTCCAACCGCGGGGGCCTGCGGACTTTAACATCGTGGAGCTCGCGGCCCCTTGGTCAGGGACCGACTTCGGGAGCCTCCAAGCAGCAGGAGCTTTGACCGTCCCGATCACGGGAGCTTCGATCGCCCCGACTACGGATGGTCAGACTGCCCCGTCAGCGGGAGAATAAAGGAGGAAAGAAGATTAGACTTTATCGCCTTCCATCACAGTGGGGAATGTGGGGAATCTGCTGTGGTGGATGTTTATGTTACATTTGATGTCCTTGTGTGTCTTGTTGCTTTTTCCTGTATGACTGTACGGCAAATCAAATTTCACTGGACCTTATATGGTACACGTGACAATAAAGGACCATTGCACGGGGATCTCTGGCGCTGTGAGGCAGCAACTCATCGCTGCGCCACCGTGCTGCTGCTGAAGGGGAATCCTTAGGTTTAAAAACCGATCCATTAAAGGAGATACCTGCACTATGCTTGGAGATGGAGTCCATGGAGTAATCGAGTTACAGAGCACTGAAGAGGCAGTCACATTCATCGTGTTGCGCTGGTTCATTCATTTTCGAGGGGGAAATATTGGCCAGCATGGAAACAGGCCCTTCGGCCCAACTCCTCCATGCTGACCAGGATGCCTCATCCAAGTACTCACATTTGCCCACAGATTTATGGACAAAGGGATATGTTTAGAGGGATAAAGGTCAAATGCAGACATGTGTGGAGGGGGCATCTTGGTCAGCATGGGCAAATTGGGCCAAAGGGCCTGATTCCATGCTGCGTGACTATAACTAAACTTTTCCTATCCATGTAGGTAGGAATTTAATTAGTCAGCGCTAACCCATAGAGATGTGGAAACAATTGATGCAAATCAGGCTGTCAGCTGCGGAGTGGGAATAAAGTTCATTGTGGTTTAATAAAGTCACTTCTCCGCAACATATCTCTCCATGATCCTCTTGTTCCTCCACCTTTCTCTCTCTCTCTCTCTCTCTAACAGCCTTGAATTCTACCCGGCAACAATGGAGACCAAAGGGTGTTGGTAAGGAGAGATGGGTGGCACGGTGGCGCAGCGGTAGAGTTGCTGCCTCACATCAGGGTTCGATCCTGACTACGGGCGCTGTCTGTACGGAGTCTGCACGTTCTCCCCGTGACCCACGTGGGTTTTCTCCGGGCGCCTCGGTTTCCTCCCACACTCCAAAGACGTACAGGTTTGGTGGTTAATTAGCTCGGTATGAATGTAAACTTGTCCCTAGTGTGTGTGGGATTGTGTTAACGTGCGGGGATCGCTGGTCAGTACGGACTCGGTGGGCCGAAGGGCCCGTTCCCGCGCTGTATCTCTCAACTAAACGAAGAATCTAAAGTGATGCCAAACTCTCAGTGTGAATGCGGCGTGTGTCACGCCACCACATAATCCCCAACCCCAGCGCACGCCTCCCCCCCCACCCACCCCCCCCCCCCCCCCCCCCCCCCCCCCCTCCCCACAGACCTGGCACCTGCGCCAAGTTGCCTTGTTTTGCCAACCAGCCACCTGTTTCCGGGCTGCTTATCTCAGGAAGTTGGCCCGTGACAGGTTAATGACGGAAGTGCAGAGGTTAAAACTGGCTGGTGCTTCCCCTGCTACCCCCAGATAGATCCAACATGGTCTGTACGGGAGCCCTCGACAGATCTTACTAATGTGGGTGGGAAGGAACTGCAGATAGACACAAAACGCTGCTGTAACTCAGCTGGGTCAGGCAACATCTCTGGAGAGAAGGAACAGGGAACGCTTCGAGTCGAGACTGTGACCGCGTGTGTTTTCTCCAGGTGCTCACTCTCCAAAGACCAGCAGGTTTGTCGGTTGATTGACTTCGGTAAAATTGTAAATTGTCCCAGGAGTGTGGGGTAGTGTTAGTGTATGGGGTCAGCACAGACTTGGTGGGCCGAAGGGCCTGTTTCCACACTATATCTCTAAAGTTTAAGGTCTCATTGAATCAAATCAAAATTTCTTTTGATCAAAACATACAGCGTGGAAACAAGCCTTCGGCCCAACGAGTCTACGCTGACCATCGATCACCCGTTCACGCCAGTTCTACGTTATCCCACTTTCTCATCCTCTCTCTTCACACTTTCGGGAATTTACAGAGGCCAACAACCTACAATCGAAATATTAAAGTATCATTGAATCATTGAAGAATGTGGATAGGTGGCGCCAGAGATGCTGCCTGAGCCGCTGAGTTACTCCTGCAACGTGTGTCTTTTTTTGTTGTAACCAGCATCTGCAGTTCCTTGTTTCTGTGAGAGAGACTTTCTATTTCAGTATCAGAGTTCCCAGTTTCACAATGATGTGTTCCCTTGCCTGCCTTCATCTTTAAAATGAATTAGCACCAAAGTGCGTGGAGTGCGTCTGAAAGCCAGCGAGTGTCAAGTGTCAGGAAGCCAATTGGTCAGCATGTCTGTTATCTGAAGTGACATAATGTCTGAGACCAGCTGATGCTAAACAAAACTCCACCTGACCAGGCGGAATGGGGGAAAGAAGGCTCCTTGACCACAATTATAAAAGTATTCAGAAAAAGGATCAATTGCAACACGACCCAACATGTCATTAAACAAAAAATGCTGGAGTAACTCAGTGGGACAGGCAGCATCTCTGGAGAGAAGGAACGGGTGATGTTTCGGGTCGAGACCCTTCTTCAGACTGATGTCAGGGGAGTGGGCGTTACAGAGATAGAATGGAGTCGGAGACAGTAAAGGGCCGGTCCCACCAGCATGCGCCTGCATGCGGCAAGCGCGACCTAAAGGGCCGGTCCCACCAGCATGCGCCTGCATGCGGCAAGCGCGACCTAACGTGGTCACTTGAGCCGTACAGCCTCGTGGGGCCGGTCCCACTTCGATCGCCGGAGCTGTATGGAGTTGTGCGGAGCTGGTCCCGACATCGCGCGGGGCTCCGAAAAACTGACCGTGTTTAACAATTCCGCGCAGCAACGGCCTGCCGACCCGCAGCCGCCTCGACGCCGTGTCACTCACTCGACCTCCACGCGGCTCCCGCCTCTGGTTTGGTCGCGCTTGCCGCATGCCATCTCCAGAGGTTTCCGTTCAGGTTTCCTAAGTGGGACAGGGCCATTATTTAGCCTGCTCAATCTCTAACGATAGCTCAGGCTCTCGAGTGCTGGCAACATCCTCACAAATCACACAGACCACTGGCTTGTGTTTGCTCACATCCATCATCCACTGCTTGCTACAGTGAGGCAGGCACATTCCCAAAAGCCGATCATGTTTCGTGGTTTAGGATCGGTGAGTCACAAGGATGGCATTTGTTTCGTTTTCATTTTTTGAGATACAGCGCGGAAACAGGCCCTTCGGCCCACCAAGTCCGCGCCGACCAGCGATCCCGGCCCTCTAACACTGTCCTCCACACACTAGGGACAATTTACAATTTTACCGAAGCCAATTAACCTACAAACCTGTACGTCTTTGGAGTGCGGGAGGAAAGCTGAGTTCCCGGAGAAAACCCACGCAGGTCACAGAGAGAACGTACAAACTCCGTACAGACAGCACCCGCAGTCAAGATTGAACCTGGGTCTCTGGCGCTTTAAGGCAGCAACTCTACCGCTGCTCCACCGTGCCACCCCTTTAAAAATACACTGATGTTGGCAGGAACTCTCTACCACACACATTAACACCAGAGGCATCAATGCCAGCTGAGTAAAATGCCACCTGCAGGCTCGCACAAGTTCTTCTTCACCGACCAGCATTACGTTGAGCTCCAGTGGTTCACAAAAGTAGATGTTAATCCATCTCTGAAGTACGAGGCCAACATTACCAGAACAGGCAGGATTAGACACAAGCCAAGCACCAGTACTAATGTCAAAGTGGTGAAAGATTGGCTCAAACTGAACAAAGGGGATTGAAAATAGAAGAATATTATCATTAACTAACTGAGGCAAAGAAAAGTATTTGTGGTCTGTGAATCAGCATCCAGGGCTAATACAACAGACCTGAACCTGTTCGAGATCCATCAGGGTATTGAATATTTCTTGAGTATAAATAGCACAGTTGCTTTTAGTTCTCGATTACACGCACATTAAGGTAAGGATTTTATACGTCATCGGGGAATCCGAATGTAGAGTCTATAAATTAGTGTCAAAAGACGGTACACTGGAAGATCTCAGTGGGTCAAGCAGCATCTGTGCAGGAGAAATTCTCGCTAGAATTTAGAAGATTGAGGGCGGATCTTATAGAAACTTACAAAATTCTTAAGGGGTTGGACAGGCTAGATGCAGGAAGATTGTTCCCGATGTTGGGGAAGTCCAGGACAAGGGGTCACAGTTTAAGGATAAGGGGGAAATCTTTTAGGACCGAGATGAGAAAATCATTTTTTACACAGAGAGTGGTGAATCTGTGGAATTCTCTGCCACAGAATGTAGTTGAGGCCAGTTCATTGGCTATATTTAAGAGGGAGTTAGATGTGGCCCTTGTGGCTAAAGGGATCATGGGGTATGGAGAGAAGGCAGGTACAGGATACTTAGTTTGATGATCAGCCATGATCATATTGAATGGCGGTGCAGGCTCGAAGGGCCGAATGGCCTACTCCTGCACCTATTTTCTATGTTTCTATGAAATGGGGCGTCAACATTTTGGGTTGAGTCCCTGCATCAGGACTGAGAGCGGACTGAAAAGGTGGGGGGGGAGAGGGAGAGAGGCGGGGAGGAGGGGTAGAAGAGGTGGCAAGGTCCGAACTGCTGAGTTTCCCGTCGAAACAGCAGTGACAATAAAATGTTTTTGTAGTTTGTCGAGATGTTGCTGTTCCTTTGAAGTGGAATACAGGAGCTCGAGACCCAGGCCAAAGACATCTCCTCACAGAACACGGGTCAAAAAGAGTCAAGAGGGTTTCATCGTCATTTATACCAACAACAGAACAGTGAAATTCTGTCTTGCAGCAGCTTAACAGCATTGTAAATGCATATACGCAAAAGTAACGTCATAGAGTCATACAGCATGGAGACAGGCCCTTCAGCCCAACTAGATGCTGCTGCACCCGCTGAGTTTCTCCAGCATTTTTGTGTACCTACCTGTCACAATGACCTCCCCCGGCAGCTCGTTCCATATACCTACCGCCCTTTCCACAAGTCAATGATCCTACAAACTTGAATGTCTTTGAGGTGTGGGAGGAAAGTGGAGTACTTGGAAAAAACCCACACAGTGGCGCGGAGAACGTACAAACCATGTCCAGGCAGCGCCCATAGTCAGGATTAAACCCGGGTCTCCGGCACTGAAATGCAGCAACTCTACCGCTGCACCACCATGCTGCCCCGGAGTTGGAGATTTATGGCCCTGTCCCACGGTACGAGTTCATTCCAAGAGTTCTCCCGAGTTTGCCCTGATTCGAACTCGGAGATTTACGGTAATGGCCGCTCGTCGGTACTCGGGGCTCTCGTGGACATTTTTCATCATGTTGAAAAATCTTCACGAGTCTTCCCGAGCTTACCTGCCGTTAGCGAGTCTTCACGAGTACCTGCCGTTAGCGTTACGAGCCGCTAAGAGACGTCCCCGAGCTCCGACGTACCCGCTACGTTCATTCTCCGTGCTTTCCTTTTTAACTCGGGAGAGCTCTTGGAATAACTCGTACCGTGGGACAGGGTCATTAGTTCCTAATTTGGCGTGCAATTTGACACTGATTGCTGTGCCGATTTATAATTAGATGGTTTTTATGGAGAGCCTTTTGCCTTGTGAAGAATTTTGGGTCTTTCCCCAACGGCTGGTTCAAACTCCTCGGCTCCAATGCCCAGTATATAACCACACTGCCTCCTACAACACGAATATTGGTGCACTAGCAAGTGCAGCTAACTCACCGTTCCAGCAACCCAGCTCCACTGCTCCCATCCTTGTATCCCTCTTATTATCACACCTTCATAGAAACATAGAAACATAGAAAATAGGTGCAGGAGTAGGCCATTCGGCCCTTCGAGCCTGCACCGCCATTCGATATGATCATGGCTGATCATCCAACTCAGTATCCCATCCCTGCCTTCTCTCCATACCCCCTGATCCCTTTAGCCACAAGGGCCACATCTAACTTCCTCTTAAATATAGCCAATGAACTGGCCTCAACTACCTTCTGTGGCAGAGAATTGCACAGATTCACCACTCTCTGTGTAAAAAATGATTTTCTCCTCTCGGTCCTAAAAGACTTCCCTCTTATCCTTAAACTGTGACCACTAGTTCTGGACTTCCCCAACATCGGGAATAATCTTCCTGCATCTAGCCTGTCCAACCCCTTAAGAATTTTGTAAGTTTCTATAAGATCCCCCCTCAATCTTCTAAATTCTAGCGAGTACAAGCCGAGTCTATCCAATCTTTTTTCATATGAAAGTCCTGCCATCCCAGGAATCAGTCTGGTGAACCTTCTCTGTACTCCCTCTTCCCCAGCCAACAATGAACCATTATGGGCTCCACCCTTACTGAGGTCGTCTGTTGCCATCCCTGATTTGCTCTTTTCTCCAGTTTATTTTCCACCCCCCTCCACTTTCGGACTGAACCAGGGCTCAGACCTGAAACATCACCTATTCCGTTTCTCCAGAGATGTTGCCTGACCCGCTGACTTAATCCAGCATTTTGTGTCTATCAGTTAATTGGCTTCTGTAAATTGTCCCTGGTGTGCAGGACAGGACTGGTGATGGTCGGCACAGTCTCGGTGGGCCGAAGGGCCTGTTTTCCATGCTGTATCTCTAAATTAAACATCCGAGCAAAGCTGAGATTAAAAAAATGAAATGAGGGTCAATTGACGGGATCATCGCAACGTGTGAAACAGGAAATATCTGATCACCGTCTCCCTTTCTGTATGTTGTGTGTGTGTGTGTGTGTGTGCGTGTGTGTGTGTGTGTGTGTGTGTGTGTGTGTGTGTGTGTGTGTGTGTGTGTGTGTGTGTGTGTGTGTGTGTGTGTGTGTGTGTGTGTGTGTGCGTTCAAGGAAATATCACCACCCACAAACAAATGATCTGGTGGAGTGAATGTATCTGTGCAAATGATCTGATGCTATTAATAACCCCAGCTCAGCAAGGTCATTTCATTTGACCATCTAGGTATTAATCTTATATTTAGCGACTAAAGCTCGGAGTCTCACTACATGTGTTTTAGTGCGTTGCCTGCACTGACCCAGTTCCAGTGAAGCCACAAGGATCAGCTTAACACGTCTATCGACAGTCCGTATATGACCTGTCCACGTCAGTCAAACTGGGGCAGGACTTGCACTGTAAATGGTGGAGCTCTGGGGAGAGTTGCATAGAGGGGAGACCTGGGCCTGTTCACTGAGCTGTTCCTCCACGCTTCCTCGAAACAACGCAAAACATAATCTGAAGAAACGTCACCCATTCCTTCTCTCCAGAGATGCTGCCTGTCCCGCTGAGTTACTCCAGCTGTTTGTGTCCGTCCAAGGAATAATAGAGGACCAGGCGTGGAGGGGGGGGGGGGGCGTGAAGGAGGATGGGGAAGTGGATGGGGAAGGAGGAGGAGGGGAGGAGGGGAGGAGGAGGGGGTGTAGGAGGGGGTAGGAGGAGGGGGAGGTGGAGGGGGGCGTAGGGAGGAGGAGGAGGGGGAAGAGGAGGGGGGTGGAGAACAAAGGTGGACCTGGCACGGGATACTTTGTAACTTTGGCAGCGCCCTTTATGTGGTGACTATTTGCATACCTTGGGTACGCAAGCAAAGAGTTTCACTGTGACTTGTCACATGTGACAATAAAGTATTCATTCATTCATTCATTCATTCATTCATTCATTCATTCATTCATTCATTCATTCAGGTAGCATCTCTGGTGGATTTGGATCGGTGACGTTTCAGGTCGGGACCCTTCTTCACACTGATTGCGGTGGGGGAGGGGGGAGGGGGGAGGGGGGAGGGAGGGACTAAAGCTGGAACAGAAAAACCCACGCGGTCACAAGGAAAGCTGTGAGGCAGCAACTCTACTGCTGCGCCACCATGCCACCATTGTTTTGCCCAAATTGGCTGTTTGAACAGTTCTAGGAAACCGATATAAAGTCCCCCTATCCAAGAAAAACATCCACAAAAACTCACTCATACCCATTGCCATAAACAGCTTAAATAAAAAATAAACAAGGGACAAATTAACCCTGACGCACTGTCACTTTATACGTATCCACAACTTTTATCTTGTCTATTTTTATAGTTTCTACTCTTTATACTTGCTTTTAAGATCTATACACACTGTGTGTGCTCGCAGAAATCTGTGTTGTATGACTGCTTATCAGTACATTGTCCTGGTTGTATGTTGAGCCACGTCAAAGAAGATTTTCTGTTACGACAGACAATAAAGTTTTCTGAATCTGAATCTGAATCTGAAAGCACCGAGTGACTGAAATATCGTGCCAGTCCATGGGATGGCGCTGTTCCACTATCATCCCACCGCTGAATTCATGCATTGAACTGACTCCAGTCTTTGTGTCAGGAGAGTAAAGGGATTTGGGCCCAAACACAATGTGTAGAGAGGAACTGCAGATGCTGGTTTAAACCGAAGATGGACGCAAAATGCTGGAGTAACTCAGCGGGACAGGCGGCATCTCTGGGGAGAAGGAACGTCTGAAGAAGGGTCTCGACCCGAAACGTCACCCATCCCTTCTCTCCAGAGATGCCTCCTGTCCCGCTGAGTTACTCCAGCATTTTGTGTCTATATATATATATAACAATTACAGCACGGAAACAGGCCATCTCGGCCCTACAAGTCCGTGCCGAACAACTTTTTTCCCTTAGTCCCACCTGCCTGCACTCATACCATAACCCTCCATTCCCTTCTGATCCATATGCCTATCCAATTTATTTTTAAATGATACCAACGAACCTGCCGCCACCACTTCCACTGGAAGCTCATTCCACACCGCTACCACTCTCTGAGTAAAGAAGTTCCCCCTCATGTTACCCCTAAACTTCTGTCCCTTCATTCTGAAGTCATGTCCTCTTGTTTGAATCTTCCCTATTCTCAAAGGGAAAAGCTTGTCCACATCAACTCTGTCTATCCCTCTCATCATTTTAAAGACCTCTATCAAGTCCCCCCTTAACCTTCTGCGCTCCAGAGAATAAAGACCTAACTTATTCAACCTATCTCTGTAACTTAGTTGTTGAAACCCAGGCAACATTCTAGTAAATCTCCTCTGTACTCTCTCTATTTTGTTGACATCCTTCCTATAATTGGGCGACCAAAATTGTACACCATACTCCAGATTTGGTCTCACCAATGCCTTGTACAATTTTAACATTACATCCCAGCTTCTATACTCAATGCTCTGATTTATAAAGGCTAGCATACCAAAAGCTTTCTTTACCACCCTATCTATATGAGATTCCACCTTCAAGGAACTATGCACGGTTATTCCCAGATCCCTCTGTTCAACTGTATTCTTCAATTCCCTACCATTTACCATGTACGTCCTATTTTGATTTGTCCTGCCAAGCTGTAGCACCTCACATTTATCAGCATTAAACTCCTTCTGCCATCTTTCAGCCCATTTTTCCAAATGGCCTAAATCACTCTGTAGACTTTGGAAATCCTCTTCATTATCCACAACACCCCCTATCTTGGTATCATCTGCATACTTACTAATCCAATTTACCACCCCTTCATGCAGATCATTGATGTACATGACAAACAACAAAGGACCCAACACAGATCCCTGAGGCACCCCACTAGTCACCTGCCTCCAACCCGACAAACAGCCATCCACCATTACCCTCTGGCTTCTCCCATTCAGCCACTGTTGAATCCATCTTGCTATTCCTGCATTTATACCCAACAGTTGAACCTTCTTAACCAACCTTCCATGAAGAACCTTGTCAAAGGCCTTACTAAATTCCATATAGACAACATCCACTGCTTTACCCTCGTCAATTTCCCTAGTAACCTCTTCAAAAAATTCAAGATTAGTCAAACATGACCTTCCAGTCATAAATCCATGTTGACTGTTCCTAATCAGGCCCTGTTTATCCAGATGCTTATATATATTATCTCTAAGTGTCTTTTCCATTAATTTGCCCACCACTGAAGTCAAACTAACAGGTCTATAATTGCTAGGTTTACTCTTAGAACCCTTTTTAAACAATGGAACAACATGCGCAGTACGCCAATCCTCGGGGACTATTCCCGTTTGTAATGACATTTTAAATATTTCTGTCATAGCCCCAGCTATTTCTACACTAACTTCCCTCAATGTCCTAGGGAATATCCTGTCAGGCCCTGGAGACTTATCCACTTTTATATTTTTCAAAAGTGTCAGTACTTCTTTTACTTTGAAACTCATAGTATCCATAGCTACTCTACTAGTTTCCCTTACCTCACATAATTCAATATCCTTCTCCTTGGTGAATACCGAAGAAAATAAATTGTTCAATATCTCCCCCATCTCTTTTGGCTCTGCAGATAGCTGTCCACTCTGTCTCTCCAATGGACCAATTTTATCCCTCGTTATCCTTTTGCTATTAATATAGCTGTAGAAACCCTTTGGATTTACTTTCACCTTACTTGCCAAAGCAACCTCATATCTTCTTTTAGCTTTTCTAATTTCTTTCTTAAGATTCTTTTTACATTCCTTATACTCCTCAAGCACCTCATTTACTTCATGCTGCCTATAATTATTGTAGATCTCCCTCTTTTTCCGAACAAGATGTCCAATTTCCCTTGAAAACCAGGGCTCTTTCCAATTTTTACTGTTTCCTTTCAACCGAACAGGAACATAAAGATTCTGTACTCTTAAAATTTCCTCTTTAAATGTCCTCCATTTCTCTTCTACATCTTTCCCATAAAACAAAATCTCCCAGTTCACTCCTTTTAAATCATCTCGCATCTCATCAAAGTTAGCCTTTCTCCAATCAAAAATCTCAACCCTAGGTCCAGTTCTGACCTTCTCCATAATTATATTGAAACTAATGGTATTGTGATCACTGGACCCGAAGTGCTCCCCAACGCATACCTCCGCCACCTGTCCCGTCTCATTTCCTAACAGGAGGTCCAGCACCGCCCCTCCTCTAGTAGGTACCTCTATGTATTGCTGCAAAAAACTATCCTGCACACATTTTACAAACTCCAAACCATCCAGCCCATTTACAGAATGTGTTTCCCAGTCTATGTGTGGAAAGTTGAAATCTCCCACAATCACTACCTTGTGCTTACTACTAATATCTGCTATCTCCTTACATATTTGCTCTTCCAATTCTCGTTCCCCATTTGGCGGTCTATAATACACCCCTATAAGTGTTGCTACACCTTTCCCACTTCTCAGTTCCACCCAAATAGCCTCCCTAGATGAGCCCTCCAATCTATCCTGCCAAAGCACTGCTGTAATATCTTCCCTGACTAGCAATGCAACACCTCCACCTCTTGCCCCTCCAATTCTATCACACCTGAAGCAACGAAATCCTGGAATATTTAGTTTCCAATCACAGCCCTCCTGCAACCATGTTTCACTGATCGCCACAACATCATACTTCCAGGTGTCTATCCAGACTCTAAGCTCATCCACCTTTCTTACAATGCTCCTAGCATTAAAATATGCACATTTAAGAAACTCCCGTCTCTTATTCTCTGTTTATTTTCTTTTTTTTCTTTCTCCTCTTGTGTCCGAGTGCTTCCCTTTTCTGCTTCCTGCCTCCCATTCTGTCTACTAGCTTTCTCTATTTGAGTCCCTCGCCCCAACCGTTCTAGTTTAAAGTCTCCCCAGTGGCCTTTGCAAATTTCCCCGCCAGGATATTGGTCCCCCTCGGGTTCAAGTGCAACCCATCCTTTCTGTACAGGTCCCACCTTCCCCAAAAGAAGTCCCAATGATCCAGAAACTTAAATCCCTGCCCTCTGCACCAGTCTTTCAGCCACGCATTTATCCTCCACCTCGCTCCATTCTTACTCTCACTGTCGCGTGGCACAGGCAGTAATCCTGAGATTGTTACCTTTTTGGTCCTTTTCCTTAACTCTCCTCCCAACTCCCTAAATCCTCCCTTCAGGACCTCTTCCCTTTCTTTACCTATGTCATTGGTACCTATATGTACCTCGACCTCAGGCTCATCTCCCTCTGATTTCAGGATATCTTGGACGCGTTGAGACACGTCCGAGACCTTGGCACCAGGGAGGCAGACCACCATCCTGGTCTCCCGACTGCATCCACAGAATCGCCTATCCGACCCCCTAACAATAGAGTCCCCAATTACTATTGCCCTCTTCTTTTTTTCCCTACCTTTCGGAGCAACAGGGCCGGTCTCTGTGCTGGAGGTATCTTAGGCCAAACACAGGCTGTATGACTCTAGCAGCTGGGCTGGGCTCAGCACACACGACAGCATCGTCAGCAGTAGTGGCAGCTGCATTAGCCCATGATTCAGTGATACCCGAGTCCAGCAGCTCCGAGCCGGGCTCCTGAATGCCATCCTTGAATGGATTTTCTGAATGAATTTCTTCCTTCCAGTTCTCTCCCCCCCACCCACACTGCGATCAGTCTGAAGAAGGTCCTGACCCGAAACGACACCTATACGTTTTCACCAGAGGTGCTGCCTGACCCGATGAGTCTTTCCAGGTGAGACAGAGGTTCACCTGCACCATAGTCGGCCCCAGAGCAGAAGTGTCCACGTCGCGGGGCTGGGAACTGGAAGTATCCTGAGCTAATTCTACTACCACCATCATCTATTGTAACAAGCGATGGCTCCCACTGATTGTCGCCGGAAGCTTGCATCCTTTTCAGGACGTACGATGACAGCGAGGTCAACATATGTAACAAGATGGACTCAAAAGGAGAAGAACTGATCAGTCTATTTAGTTTAGGAAGGAACTGCAGATGCTGGTTTAAACCAAAGATAGACACAAAAAGCTGGAGTAACTCAGTGGGACAGGCAGCATCTCTGGAGAAAAGGAATTGGTGACGTTTCGGGTCGAGACCCTTCTTCAGACTAGTCTAGAGATTAAGCATGGAAGCAGGCCCTTCGGCCCACCATGTCAACCTTTGATCACCCGGTCACACAAGTTCGATGTTATCCCACTCTCTCATCCACTCCCTACACGTTAGGTGCAATTTGCAAAAGCCAATTATCCTACAAACCCACCCATCTTAGGGATGTGGGGGGAAACCCACACGGTCACAGGGAGAACGTGCAAACACCACACAGCACCCGGGGTCAGGATTGAACCCGGGTCTCTGGCGCCGTGAGGCAGCAGCTCTACCAGTTGTGCCACTGTGCTGCTCAAAGTTAAGGACTGTCATAAAAAACTGCAGATGCTGCAAATCTGAAATAAAAACAGAATATGCTGGAAACACTCAACAGGTCAGCCAGCATCTGTGGAGAGAGAAATAGCCATGTTTCCTGCCTGTGACGCCCATTCAAGGTCTATTAAAGTGTCACACACACACAAATTGTACAATAGCATCATAAACACATACGGCCTAAGATGTCTATGTCGACCCAGTTGCCGACCTGAGCTCCGATCAGTTTAATTTAGCTTAGTTTAGCGATACAGCGTGGAAACAGTCCCTTCAGCCCATCGAATACACACTGACCAACGACCACCCGTATACTAGCACCATCCTACACACTAGGGACAATTAACAGAAGCCAATTAACCTATAGACCTGCATGTCTTTGGATTGTGGGAGGAAACCGGAGCACCCGGAGAAAACCCACACAGGTCAAAGGGAGAACATAACGAACTCAGTACAGACAGCGCCCGTAGTCAGGATCTAACCACGTCTCTGGCGCTGTAGGGCAGCTACTCTCCTGCTGCGCCACCGTGCCGCCCTGTGGGTGATCGATCGATGGTCAGCATGGACTCGGTGGGGCCAAAGGGCCTGTTTTCAAGCTGCATGTTTCAATCAATCAGAAAAACTGTGTAAATGTCATGTGTGCCGACAACAAATCGATGAAATTCGTACTTGCTGCATCTTAACAGGTCCATTTACGCGATAACACACAAATAAATATATACTAATCAATAACACAATAAAGTAATAACAGTAACACTCTAAGTAATCATTATAGTTCAGTACTGAGTCTCTCCCACAGCACTACCTACCCCAAAGATGCTGCTTTAAGCCAGTTTTGTTTGAGTGCTGAAACATGTTCACGTTATAGGAGTAGAATTAGGCCATTCAGCCCATCGATTCTATTCCGCCATTCAATCATGGCTGATCTCTGCCTCCTAATTCTGTGTATTATCTGTGTATTTATGTGTGTGTATATATATATTCTATGGTCTATGGTCTATGGTCACACTGATCTGATCTGTATTTATGCCTAAAATATTCTGTCGTGCTGCAGCAAGCAAGTATTTCATTGTCCTATCTGGGACACATGACAATAAACTCTCTTGACTTGACTAATTCCATTCTCCTGCCTTCTCCTCATAACCCTTGACACCCGTTTTAATCAAGAATTTATCTATCTCTACCTTAAAAATATCCGCTGCAATGGCCTCCACAGCCCTCTATGGCAATGAGTTCCACAGATTCACTACCCTCTGACTAAAGAAATTCCTCCTCACCTCCTTTCTAAAAGGTCGCCCTTTAATTCTGAGACTATGACTCGTGCCAGACTCTCCCACCAGTGGAAACGTCCTTTCCACATCCACAAAACCCGACCCATCTTGAATTTAAAAAGACAAAGAGGTCTGGTTTGCATCTTAGAAACTGTTGAAGCAACTATTCGAAAACCAGACGGACTTGTCCAAGTAGACTCTCAACCCTGGAGGAAACTGTCTGGTGTCAATCAAGGAGTGTGGACCCTGGGATCAAATGTGCAAGTGAGCTGAAGGGAACTTTGTTCAGACAAAGTCCTCACCACCCCTCTGGACAATGTGATTCATTCTAACAAACCTGCAGACACAACAAGGGAGAAGGTAACTGCTCTGAATTCTGATCAGAAGAAGTCTCTGAATTCAGCCCCGCGTGTCCCTAAGGCAGAGATAGACAAATTCTCGATTAGAACGGGTGTCAAGGGCCAAGAGTGTTTTATTGTCATATGTCCCAGATAGAACAATGAAATTCTTACTTGCTGCAGCACAACAGAATATGTAAAGTAGTAGACACAGGTTATGGGGAGAAGGCAGGAAACTAGGATTAGGAGGCCATGATTGAATGGGGGGGGGTAGACTCGAATGGGGCCGAATGGCCTAATTCCACTCCTGTAACCTGTGAACTTGTGAGGACAGGGCCGATAAGCAGTATTGGTCGGGGAAAGTGCTCCAGCATAAGGCGTAGCCGCAGAGAGCCCTGTGACTTACGGAGCCAGGCTGAGACCTGGAGTTATGTGCAGCTGTTAGATGAATGAATAAGACGAGTGAAGTCATAGCCTAAATGTGTCTGACATTAACTAACATTTACAAACTAACCTCATTGTGTTTTGTGTGTTCTTTCCGTTCATTAATTGCAAAGGAAATATTTTCTTTAAATTTCTTTATCGTACCTCAAAGATTAGAAGGCATTATAGAGTCAACAGGCCCTTCGGCCCAAATAGTTCCTGCTGACCAAGGTGCCCCATCTAAAGGTAGTCTGTTTTGCCCAGTTTCCCTCTAAACATTTCCTACCCGTTTCCACCAGCTGTTCTTTAGTTTAGTTTAGATTAGAGATATCAGCGATCCCCGCATATTAACACTATCCTACACACACTAGGGACAATTTACAATTTTACCAAGCCGATTAACCTACAAACCTTTACATCTTTGGAGTGTGGGAGGAAACCGGAACTCGCGGGGGAAACCCAACGCAGGCCACGGGGATAATGCACAAACTTGACATTTTGTGACGATCTTCGATTTAAACCAGCATCCGCAGTTCTTCCCTACACATTGTATAGGAAGGAACGTCAGATGCTGGTTTAAACCAGCGATGGACTCAAAAAGCTTGTTTCAAATTTCCATGCAGGTTAGAGGCGGCAGCTGGAGAATTTAACTTCTGGACGTGGGAGGCCCAAACGAGGGCCCAAGTCTGGCAGGGAGAGCTTCGGAGATTGCTTTCTGTGATAGTCAACTGCATGACGACTAATGTGAAACCAACGTGACGTGACGTGAGAGTGGTCAATGTGCCCTTGGCCATGAAGGCAATACGACCGTGTTATAGGACAGCAAGATGGTGTTGTAGTTGTGGAATGTGGGAGCATGTCCTAATGTCCCTGGGATGGACAAAGCTCACAATATCCGGTGCAAACTACTGTTGAGACCTGATAGCAGCCAGCAATCAACTCCGAGTCACAGGGAACTGCAGACGCTGGAACCTTGAGCAAGGCACAAAGTGCTGGAGGAACTCAGCGGGTCAGGCAGCATCTGTGGAGGGAATGGACGGATGACGTTTTGTGTCGGAAAATTCTGATCATAGGGGTGGCACGGTGGTGCAGTGGTAGATTCGCTGCCTCACAGCGCCAGGCACCCGGGTTGGATCCTGACCACGGGTGCTGTCTGTACGGAGTTTGTACATTCTCTCTGTGACCGTGTGGGTTTACCCCAGGTGCTCCGGTTTCCTCCCACACTCCAAAGACGTACAGGTTTGTAGGTTAATTGGCTTGGTAAAATTGTAACCTGTTCCTAGTGCGTGGGATAGTGCTAGTGTACGGGCTGATCGCTGGTTGGTGTGGACCTTGTGCATCTGTATCTCTAGATGGTTGAGGTGGGTGGTGGGGGATGGTTGAGGTGGGTGGGGGGGGGGGGGGGGAGGGGGGGGGGGGGGGGGGGAGGCGATGTGGTTTTCACAAATGGCCTGTCTTTGATTCTCTTTCTTAATGAGGCCCAAGTTAAGAAGTGGAAAGAGAGCGAGGGACCTCATACAAAGATCTTGCTCTATTGCAGTGGTGTGGAGATGGCAGAGGGAATGGGTTTGGGTGGGGGAAGGGGGGGGAGTTGCTGAGGATGACTGGAGAAGAATGAGGGAAGGCAGGGACTCGGGCAGATGGGACTAGTGACTCGTGCAGTTGGGGCAAGATAGACACAAAATGCTGGAGTAACAACATGCGTAACAACATGCTCCAGAACAGCATCTCTGGAGAGAAGTTTTTATTTTGAGGGAGTGGGGGCCTGGAAAGCGGAGGCCATTGAAGAGACGAAGGGGGTGTGAGGTGTCTTGGACATGGGTTGGAAGCGATTGGATCAGGGGGGATAGAATGGAGTCGAGGTATGTGGAAATGAATCAGTGGTGTGCCAGGGCAGTTCTGTTTATGGATGTTGGCTTTGTTTTGAGGGAAATAGGTTGCCTGGAAAGTGGAAGTCATTGTAGAGAGTTTTTGAGGGAGTTAGGACCTCATCTTGGCATGGAATATTTGGGCCGAAGGGTAAGGCAGCAACTCTACCGCTGCGCCACTGGAGTTTCTCCAGCACTTTACCTCTTCCTAACCTCCAGGCTCCCCTTTGGGATAACCCCCAGTAAAGGGCCTGTCCCACTCAGGCGATTTTTTAGACAACTACAGGCAGTCACCACATGGTCGCCGGCCGGGGTGTCGCCTGTACGGTCGTGAGTCGTCTCCTCAGTCGCCCAAAGAATCGTAGCGTCTTTCTGGTCGCCGCTGGATTTTCAACATGGTGAAAATTTTCGGAGACAGTGGGTTTGATGCCAATGAGCGTAGCTTGACTTCTCCTGACGTAGGTGATGTCGCAGTTGTCGCCAGGTTAACGTAGGTTGTCGCGGTGTTGACTTCAGTTTTCTTGTTGTTAAAGTAATGATTCTATTTCAACATTTTATGTCGTATGGGGGTTCAGTCTCCGGTTTTTCGGCGACCTGCGATGACTATGACAGTCGCCGGCAGTTGCCTAAGTGGGACAGGCTCATTAGTTTCAATGCTGACTGTGTAGATCTTCTCCATATGCAGCTTACGTTTGGTGTAATTGTACATGCGTGCAGTTACATGGTTAAACAGAGAGACACCAAGCTGGTTTTTCTAGATAACTTATCAGAGTGATGTGTCATAGATCGTTAACTGTGCCCACAGGTTCCTGCCCCACCCAGACACTAACCTTCCGTGGGAGAACACAAGCAAACTCAACTTTTGAACAATTATTTTTTAAATGTTAGCCTCTTCAAGCATCGATCGCCTTTACTTTCCACTTTATTTACTTAATGAACTTCTTCCGAGATGGTGGCTCGGAAAAAGGACACAAAATGCTGGAGTAACAGCGGCTCAGGCAACATCTCTGGCGAGCATGGATTGGTGACGTTTCAGGTCGTTACTCTTGTTCTGACTGGTTCTGAAGACTGGCTCATCATTCCGTCATTGGTACATGTGAAAAACTGTTTTTCACTCTCGACTAATGTTTACTTCACAGCTCTCTTTAAACTAACTACACGTACTATTAAACTTGAGCAAAACATAAAGTGCTGGAGTAGCTCAGCGGGTCAGGCAGAGACTCTGGCGGGAATGGATCGGTGGGTGACCCTTCTTCAGACCGGCAGGAGAATGGTTCAGCTGCTGTGAGCATAGAAACATAGAAAATAGGTGCAGGAGTAGGCCATTCGGCCCTTCGAGCCTGCACCGCCATTCAATATGATCATGGCTGATCATCCAACTCAGTATCCTGTACCTGGCATCTCTCCATACCCCCTGATCCCTTTAGCCACAAGGGCCACATCTAACCCTATTAAATATCAAAGCAGTCCTTGAAGTCATCCCCCACTCCCTCGGGAAGCTCCCTAAAGTTCCGCGATCGGCTTGGGAAGAGGGATTCTGCGACCTTGGCGCATGGAAGTGGAACCGTGACAGAGAGCCTTTTACATCTCTCTCTAGACCCTCTTAGCGACTCCACGCTCTGGAAAACATCACCCAGGGGCAGCCCACAAGACTGGCAATGGTGCCATGTGTATAGAAGGTGCCAGCATTACTGGTGATAGACAGTTCCGTTTGTTAGTTATGATACGATACGATAGAACTTTATTTATCCCAGGAGGGAAATTGATCTGCCATCAGTAATAAAACACAAAACACGGGGGGTCAGTCTCAGTCTACCCTACGACAGAAGGGGGAGGACTTGTACAGTTTGATAGCCACAGGGAAGAAGGATCTCCTGTGGCGTTGTGTCCTGCATCTTGGTGGAACCAGTCTGTTGCTGAAGGTGCTTCTCAGGTTGACCAGTGTATCATGGAGGGGGTGAGCTGTATTGCCCAAGATGCTCCGCAGTTTGAGGAGCATCCTCCCCCTCCAAGACCAACATCCCATGTTCAGTTTATTAGTGTCACATGTACTGAGGTACAGTGAAAAGCTTTGTCCTTGTGTGCCTGGAGGAATCGATGGAAATAAATGCATTGCTCAACCCAAGGGAACACTGTAAGACTGGATTTACATCTCACTCAGAAATCCCATCAAGAATTCCATGTTTTCAAGACAGTCCTGTAAAACACATAGCAATTCAGTAAAGGCAACCTTTTGTCTTCTTGCTTCTGTTCACAATTAGTAGTGAAGGAGAGCTTTACACCGCGGTCAGCCCGAATCTTTCTATACGACGTGAATGACAACTGCCCGCTTTATATGGATGCCGCCCGCCGTTCTCTGGCTAATTGGTTTCTCGTGGGAGAAGGATATTATTTACATTCTTATAAACCATGCCGCTCGGTGACAACAAAGACACGGAACGTGGGCAGGACGGCAAGGATCGGGATTCATAACCTTTCACATGTTTCGGTCAGAAGTGGATTAGTCTTGAGATGCAGAATTTCCGAGGAGGCTGCTCCTTCTTCAGGTTGGGCGGAAGAATGATGTTGATGGACAAAATCTCTCTGCACGCCAAGGCCACCAGATTTTTCAAAATTTCCTTGGAGCAAACAGATTCAATAAGCTCACAAATAGTCCGAATGTGACATGGTATTGGGGGTAGAGTGCTGACATGGATAGAAAATTGGTTGGCGGACAGGAAACAAAGAGTAGGGATTAACAGGTCCCTTTCAGAATGGCAGGCAGTGACTAGTGGGGTACCGCAAGGCTCGGTGCTGGGACCACAGCTATTTACAATATACATCAATGATATGGATGAAGGGATTCAAAGTAACATTAGCAAATTTGCAGATGACATAAAGCTGGGTGGTAGTGTGAACTGTGAGGAGGAAACGGACATTTTCAACCTCTCACTTCTGAGGTCTGAGGTCCCCACCTGCTTTAAAAGGGCATCAATTATACCAGTGCCCAAGAAGAGTAACGTGACGTGCCTCAATGACTATCGACCAGTGGCACTAACGCCGGTGGTGATGAAGTGCTTTGAGAGGTTGATCATGGAGCAAATCAACTCCTACCTCGACAAAAACCTGGACCCACTGCAGTTCGCTAACCGCCACAACAGATCAACGGTGGATGCGATCTCACTGGCCCTCCACTCCGCACTGGACCACTTGGACAACAAAAACTCATATGTCAGGCTGTTATTCATCGATTACAGCTCGGCATTTAATACAATCATCCCCTCCAAGCTGGTTACCAAACTCGCAGAACTGGGTCTCCCTCTGCAATTGGATCCTCGACTTCCTCACTCACAGACCACAGTCTGTTCGTATTGGTGGAAATGTGTCAGCCTCGATAACATTCAGCACGGGAGCACCTCAAGGCTGCGTGCTCAGCCCCCTGCTGTACTCATTCTATACTTATGACTGCGTAGCCAGTCACAGTGCGAACTCCATCATCAAGTTCACTGACGACATCACTGTTGTGGGACGTATCACTGATGGGGATGAGTCAGAGTATAGAAGAGAGATCGAGCAACTGTGCATATGGTGCCAGCGCAATAACCTGGCCCTCAACACCAGCAAAACCAAGGAACTGATTGTGGACTTTGGAAGGAGGAGGAGGGGAACCCACAGCCCCATTTATATCAACGGGTCGATGGTTGAATGGGTCAAGAGCTTCAAATTCCTGGGCGTGCACATCTCTGAAGATCTTTCCTGGTCTGAGAACACTAATGCAATTATCAAGAAAGCTCATCAGCGCCTCTACTTCCTGAGAAGATTACGGAGAGTCGGTTTGTCAAGGAAGACTCTCTCTAACTTCTACAGGTGCACAGTAGAGAGCATGCTGACCGGTTGCATCGTGGCTTGGTTCGGCAATTTAAGCGCCCTGGAGAGGAAAAGACTACAAAAAGTAGTAAACACTGCCCAGTCCATCATCGGCTCTGACCTTCCTTCCATCAAGGGGATTTATCGCAGTCGCTGCCTCAATCCTGGCCACACACTCATCTCCCTGCTACCTTCAGGTAGAAGGTACAGGTGCCTGAAGACTGCAACAACCAGGTTCAGGAATAGCTACTTCCCCACAGCCATCAGGCTATTAAACCTGGCTCAGACAAAACTCTGATCATTATGAACCCATTTTCTGTTATTTGCACTTTATCAGTTTATTCATGTGTGTATATATTTATATTATGGTATATGGACACACTTATCTGTGTTGTAGTAAATGCCTACTATGTTCTGTGTGCTTAAGCAAAGCAAGAATTTCATTGTCCTATACAGGGACACATGACAATAAACTCACTTGAACTTGAACTTGCTATGAGAATGCAGGGTGAATTGGACAGGTTGGGGGAGTGGGCAGATGCATGGCGGATTAAGTTTAATGTGGATAAATGTGAGGTTATCCACTTTGGTATCAAAAACATTACTATCTAAATGGTATCAAGTTGGGAAAAGGGGAAGCATAACGGGATCTGGGGGTCCTTGTACATCAGTCTATGAAAGTAAGCATGCAGGTACAGCAGGCAGTGAAGAAAGGGAATGGCATGTTGGCCTTTATAACAAGAGGAGCTGAGTATAGAAGCAAAGAGGTCCTTCTGAAGTTGTACAGGACCCCAGTGAGACCACACCTGGAGTATTGTGTGCAGTTTTGGTCCCCTAATTTGAGGAAGGACATTCTTGCTATTGAAGGAGTGCAGCGTAGGTTTATAAGGTTAATTCCCGGGATGGCGGGACTGTCATATGCTGAGAGAATGGAGCAGCTGGGCTTGTACACTATGGAATTTAGAAGGATGAGTGGGATTCTTATTGAGACATAAGATTGTTAAGGGTTTGGACACACTAGAGGCAGGAAACATGTTCCCGATGTTGGGGGAGTCCAGAACCAGGGGCCACAGTTTAAGAATAAGGGGTAAGCCATTTAGAACGGAGACGAGGAAACATTTTTTCTCACAGAGAGTTGTGAGTCTGTGGAATTCTCTGCCTCAGAGGCCGGTTCTCTGGATACTTTCAAGAGAGAGCTAGATAGGGCTCTTAAAGGTCGCGGTCAGGGGATATGGGGAGAAGGCAGGAACGGGGTACTGATTGGGGATGATCAGCCATGATCACATTGAATGGCAGTGCTGGCTCGAAGGGCCGAATGGCCTACTCCTGCACCTATTGTCTATTGTCTATAGAACATCAAGTTCAAGATTGGGCTATGACTGTTCACTTCTGATATCAATCGTCATACAATTTGGATAAACGCAAATCATCTCAAATCTGGAGCAAACTGAGTCAGGAAAGTCACAAATAATTAGAACATCATGTTCAAGATTGGGCTGTGACTGTTCTCTTCTGACCTCATCATTAGTACAATTTGTAGTAAGGCAAATCATCTTGAATCTCCACTGACGATAGAACAAGTAGCGCAGGGCAAGGTTTTACTCCACGAAGATTAATACTGTTACAAACATCCTGTTCTTAGCGTTAGTCATTCATTCTGCCAAAGGGCGCAACTTCAGATTCAGCTCCGGATGTGTTTCACATAAGGGTTGGGCAGTGGAGCAGATGGTAGAGCTGCTGCCTGTCAGCGCCAGAGACCCAGGTTTGATCCTGACCTCGGGTGCTGTCTGTGTGGAGTTCGAACGTTCTCCCTCTGACCGTGTGGGTTTCCTCCGGTTTCCTCCCACGTCATAATGTGTGGGTTTGTAGATTAATTGGTCTTGTAGGGAGTGGATGAGAAATCAGGATAAAATAGAACGAGTGCGAACGGGTGATCGCTGGTCAGCGTGGCCTCGGTGGGCTGAAGGGCCCGTTTCCACGCTGTATCTCTAATGTCTAAAGCTTAGAGATGAGATGGCTCCAGATTATGATGCATCTTTGTTTCCATTTGCCTGACGTCCCTGCTTTATTATGTTTCCGTGCTCAGGGCTTACTGACCGCTGAAACTACAGGGTCACAGCGTAAGTCTCTACGCGACTCATTTGAGATAAGCTTCCACCGAGGTTTTACCAAGTGTAGGGTCGGCAGCAGACGAATTACAGAAACATTGAGTTCCCTTTCCCAGTAGAGAGAAAACAGCTCGAGCTCACTGTGTACCCTGCAGTCCTGATTTAAAAATAAGGCTCTCTAAATATAACTGGAGCTGCAGATAGATGCAGAACAAATTCTGAATGGCTAAACTGCAGACTGAAAGTGCTTCGCAGCTTTGCACAATAGTATGTACACAATGACTAATAATGTAGCTGTATTATGACTTGGCTGTGTGTTTAGCCAGGGGCCCATATACCCCTGAGTTTCAATAACGCAAGCTTTGAAACTGTAACTTACACCCACTCGTGTTCACGTTAGTTATTTGTTGATTTATCTGTCTGATCTTGTGGCCTGGAGATTTGGAGATGATTGTTCTTTGTCCTGTTGCTTCACCTGGTGGGTAACGCAGGGCACCAAGGTTTCTTTGTACAATTTCAGCCACTCCGTGTACGCAAGTGAAGGATCTTGCGGTGACGCCAGAGTCCTCGCTCCGACCACCCTGCGCTTCACATTCGCACAGCTCGATGCGAAAGATGCCCGCTCACGTCGGCGCAAGAAACCGCAGGTGCTGGAACGTTGAGCAACACACAAAGTGCTGGAGGAACTCAGCATCTGTGGGGGAATGGACAGATCTCGTTTTGGGTCGGGACTATGGTTGCCAACTTTCTCACTCCCAAGTAAGGGGCAAGAAGGTGGGTGTAGACGGGGCTTGTAAGGGACAATGAGAGACTGGCGGGGGACAATAAGGGATATTGAGGGGGAGAGGAGGGGGATTGGACGGGAGGGGGTATGGGGTTACAGAGGCGGCCAAAATATAACGTACAACTGATGCGCATAAAGGGGCCTGTGATCACACGCTGTTGTATCAGATCTAGGATGCGTGCCCTCTGGTGATTACATATTAGCCAACAACCACCTTGAACATATATGACACTAACCTCGGCAGCTATGACCTTCTATGGACTGTGTCTTTGGT
This sequence comes from Amblyraja radiata, assembly GCF_010909765.2. NCBI lineage: Eukaryota > Metazoa > Chordata > Chondrichthyes > Rajiformes > Rajidae > Amblyraja > Amblyraja radiata. The sequence continues at coordinate 20,452,378 of NC_045989.1, read as the reverse complement.
TGCACTACAGACTTTGGTCCTTGCACTGTTATGACTACCCAGTATTTGTTATTGCACGACTGGCGGCCCCGCCGACAGTCTGTCTGTTTTTTCTCGTCTTTGTAAAACATTTTTGTGCATGTTAAAAGCTTGTGTAAATGTTCTCCGGTTTGTATTAAGTGCGGGTAGAGGGGAGTCGAGGGAAACTTTTTTTCAGTTTCTTACCTTGCCGGAGATGCGATTATTTTCCGGATCGCATCCCCGGTCGCTCTGCAGCCTACCATCGATGGAGCTGGAGGCCTCCTCGGACTGACTTTGTGCCACACCGCAGGCGTGGACTTGACATCGGAGCTGATCCATTGCCTGCGGAATTTACCATCGCAAGCTCGTAGTCTTGGGCGAAGCCGTGGATGTCAGGAGCTCCAACGTCGCAGAAGGCTCGATCAGCCCCGACCTGGGGTCCGATCGCCGGCGCAGGGGGAGCCGACGTCCCCCCCGATGCAGGAGCTGATCGCCCCAATGCGGTGGGCCCAAACACCACCGGCTACGGGAGCCAAGATCGTCCCATTAACGGAGGGCTTGAAGCCCCCCGACCGCGGGAGAGCTAAGGGAAGAGATTTGAACTGTTTTCGCCTGCCATCACAGTGAGGAATGTGGAGGAGTCACTGTGGTGGATGTTTATGTTAAAATGTGTTTTGTGTGTTCCGTTGCTTTTTATTTGCATGACTGACTTGGCAAATGAAATTCTTTGTATGTTGCAAAACATACTTGGCTAATAAAGTATTATTGTGATTGTGATTGTGTTTCATTAATTATTATATAACAATAAAGGCTATCTAATCTAATCTATATATAGTTATCTCTGTGATGGTGTTTATGGGCTTGTTGCAAGTAACTGCTGCAAGTAAGACTCTAACCGTTCCATTTTCGGTACACATTATATCTAAACATTCTTTACTCTTAACTTAATGAAGTGTTCAACAATTTTAGGAAGTCGATTAAAAAAAAAAGGGAATATAAAACTTGGGGCGGCCCATGTTCACCACCACATTTCCGACTTGCGTCAATATGGGTTTCTCGGTAATAATGAAGGAAGCAGCTCACGATAGGAACACTCGTCATTTGAAGTGGTTTATGAATGAACAAAGATATCTTCGGAAGTAAACAACACGTCTGACAAATGATTGAGACTTAACTACCCCCCAGTCCTTATCTAAATCCCTTCAGACAGCTGAGATGCCGCACTATCAGACCCACTTATCTCAGTACACACATTGAGCAACGCACAAAGTGCTGGAGGAATGGTACAGTCTATGAGAACACTGCAGTTCTTTACAGCTGTACAGTGAGTTCCCGACACTGTTGGCCAATTTATTGCTCAAAGTCTATTTTCTCCCGTAAAAAAAACCGTTTGAATTCTTTAGACAAAATGTCTCACTTGCAAACTCTAAGGGGAAACCTCTTGTACTTCCCAAAAATCATCTTGCAATTTTCCCCAAATACGGAGCGCCAGAGTGTAATATTTGTTAAAATACAGAGTTCTGTCACGTACTGTCAAGATCCCTTCACATTCCCACTTTGCTAATGTTTAAAAGATCACAAAAGGAACACTGTTCTTCTGCCACAGATAATTACAATCAACTATTGTCAACCCAAAACGGATTGAAACATCCAGTAATTTCAATTGGGATATTAATCCTAAAAATACTTGAATGTCCCGATTATCGGCATTATGTGACTGGAGAAATCTCGTGTTGGCTCCCATGGAAAAAGTGGTCATCGGAGTTCTTTGGGACTTTTAATCGGTGAATTGAATTGAATTGAGTGATACAGCACAGAAACAGGCCCTTCGGCCCACCAAGTCCACGCTGACCATTGATCACCAGTTCTTACTAGCTCTAAGTAATCTCACTTTTTCATCCACTCCCTGCACATGAGAGGCAATTTTACAGAGGCCAATTTACCTACAAACTTTGGGACGTGGGGGGAAACCTGAGCACCCAAAGGAAACCCACACGGTCACAGGGAGAATGTGTAAACTCCACAAAGACAGCACCCGGGGATAGGAGATAAAAAATGCAGAATAAACTCTTGCCTTTATCCCAAATATCACTATTTGAGTGAGTGGCAGGTGCTCCATGAATTGAATAAACGGACTCCAGGTGTCGGGCACGGTGAGACAGCAGCTCCACCAGCTGCGCCACTGGGCGAGTCCCTACTCAACTTTACCCCAAGTCTATTATACTTAAACCACTCAGTGTTCAGGTACAGTGAGTAGCATATCAAGGGGACAGATACAAAGTGCTGGTGCTGATTGTCTAGTTTGTTATTGTCACGTGTACCGAGGTACAGTGAAAAGCTTTTCTTTGCACGCTATTCAATCAAAGAAGACTATACAAAGAAATTAAATATAGAGACTTGAATTGCTCAAGATTCCAGCATCTGGAGTTCTTTTCTCTTTGCATCTGAGATGCTGCCTGACCCGCACAGTTGCACCAGCATTTTGTCTCTATCTTCAGTACAAATCAGCACCTGCAGTTCCTTCCTAGACATGTGAAGGCGGTTGCTCTGAGGAGCTTAACTGTGAATTTAAAGGTCATGCAATTAAATATGAGCAAGCTGCCATGTTTTGTTTACTGGATATCTCATTCACCGATGGCAAATTCAAGTGCAAATGATGAGATGATGCGTCTGTAAATGAAAACCATCTGCCTGTGAGTCATTGGGTGCCTTGATTCAATTATATTTTGGTTCTCGAATAAGACAGAACAAAAACCTTTGTGTGCGTATGTGAATGCACAACCAGCAGGCTTAGTCGGACTGCTAGTCAAACAAAACAGTGAATAAAAATGACAGAAATTCAGTTCCATGGAACAAAACAAGCCAAAACTATGAAGGCGAGTTCATGGCGCAGGCTGACGGACATGTGAATGGGACGACGGCAGCGGTGAGGCCTCGTGGGTCGACCCGCGGTCGATGGTCGATGAGAGCGTGGAGGACCGCTGTGAGGGAGGGGGAACAATGGAGAACCCTGTGTGGAGGAGACTGCCGTAAGGGGGAGGGAGAACAAAAGGAGGAGCCGGCGCGCTTAGTAACTGTCAGCGCCGCAGATGGCCGCTATTTGTATACATCGGGTAAACAAGCAAAGAATTTCATTTTGTCTTGTCACATGTGGCAATAAAGTATTTCATCTGGCTCGAAGGGCCGAATGGCCTACTCCTGTACCTATTTTCTATGTTTCTGTTTTCCATGAAGGATCTGAAGAAGGGTCTCGACCCAAAACGTCACCCATTCCTTCTCTCCAGAGATGCTGCTTGTCCCACTGATTTTGTCTATCTTCAATTTAACCCAGCATCTGCAATTCCTTCCTACACATCCCATAAAATAAGTCAAGAAACAGTCTTTCATGTCAGAGTTATCTGAATAGGTGATGTGAAAGGAGAGGAATTTCCACACTGCAAAGTCAAAACATCACACTATTCTGGTTGTTTTGCGTACTTTGCTTTTTGCAGTCTCATGGTCTAGTTAACTTATAACCTCTAGCCCACTAAGGACATTGGATTCTACATTCTACACTCTGTAACTTCCCCTCTGCTCTATCTGCTGTACTTGAGTTTGAACTGATTGTATCTCGAAACAAGGAACTGTAGATGCTTGTTTGCATACAAGTTCACAAAGTGGTGGAGTAACTCGGCGAGTCAGGCAGCATCTCTGGAGAGCATGGGTAGGTGACTTTTCGGGTCGAGTCTGAAGAAGGGTTCCAAACCGAAATATCATTTCTCTGTGTTCTTTAGAGATGCTGCCTGATCGACTGAGTTACTGCAGCACTCTGTATCTGATTGTATAGATGTATGGTACGTATAATCTGTATATAATCTGTATATAATCTATAAAAACAAAACTTTTTACTGTACCTCAGTACATGTGACATTAATAAACCTAAACCTAAAAGTGATTGCATCAAATGTGCCTGTAAAACTACAGCGAAAACGTTTTTCATTGCTCCGGTTCCGATCCAATGCAAATGAAAAATAAAGTCTTGATTCAAGGTCAGGCTGGTATATTATTCAGCTGAAAACCGGCACACAACTTAGCATGATGCAGACTGACCACCATAGTGAACCTTCGTTTCATCGGAAATATCTTTAATTGTGACAATTTTTTTATTTTAATACAAGAGTCGTTTAATTATCATATGTACTGGCAACAGAACAATGACATTCTTACTTGCTGCAGCCTAACAATCTCATTGATGCAAAATACATACACACACACACACATATATATATATATATATCCCCTATGGTGTGTGCTGGAAAATGGGGGAACGGGTGAGTGGTGGAATATTGCGTTGGGGAGCGGGTTGCGTTGGAGGACCAGGCCTCCCATGTGACAGGGACCCAACGGGTCCCACTTAGTCTAGTAATAGAGTAAACAGGTGTATAAAATCATGAGAGGAACAGATCGGGTAGATGCACAGAGTCTCGTGCCCAGAGTAGATGAATCGAGGAGTAGAGGACACAGGTTTAAGGTGAAAAGATTTAATAAGAATCTGAGGGGTAACATTTTCACACAAAGGTTGGTGGGTGTATGGAACAAGCTGCCAGAGGAGGTAGTTGAGGCTGGGACTATGCCAACATTTAAGAAAAAGTTAGACAGGTACATGGGTAGGATAGGTTTGGTGGGGTATGGAGCGTCTGCAGGCAGGTGGGACTAGTGTAGCTGGTGTTGAAAGTTGGGCCGAAGTGCCTGTTTCCACACTGTATCACTCTATGACTCTAATCAATAATACAATAAATCAATAATCAATTGTACCCGGAAACCAAACCATAATAGTACAATGTTTTTATCTAAGAGCTAAGGGAGGAAACGGGACTGGTACAGCTAAGGAATTCCCAGTTAAAAAAACATCTTGATTTGTATGTCAGCTTTCAGACATGTTAAGAAGCAATTCCCCTACAAGAAATTCATGGAATCAAATATTACTTCACAGAAATGTGCATATTTGGCTCATGTCTGTGCCAATGGTTTCATTGTGTAACAGATGTAATGCAAATTTGTTCTTCAAGTTCCATTTTCTCTTTAACAAGAAATTAACCATTTCCCTTTACTCAGAATTTGTGACTCCTGTCCAAACATTTCAGTTGTAAATTCCATACCTTAACCTCCAGCAGTGCAAGATGAAAGCTGGAAATGTTCAGCCATTCAGGCAGCATCCGTAGATAGAGAAAGACTGTCAATAACCTTTCATCAGAAGATCAATAACAAGAAATGGGGAAGGAAAGAACAGAATCTGTGACAATTGGGGAACAATTGGAGTCACAAAGTCATGCAGCACAGAAACAGTCCCTTCTGCGTAACTTGCCCGAGCCGACTAAGATGCCACATCTAGCTAGCCCCATACGGCACATACTGTATCCCTGTACATCTTTCGTATCCACGTTCCTGTCCAAATAGCTTCCAAACATTGTTATTATACCTGCCTTAACTACTTCCTCCGGTAGCTCATTCCATACACCCACCACCAAATAGTTGCCCCTGAAGCACCTCTTAAATCTCTCCCCTCTCATTTTAAGTCTATGCCCACTAGTTTAAGAATCCACTTCCCTGGGGGGAAAAAGACGACTGAGCATTCACTTTATTCATGCCTCTCATGATCTTGGACATCTCAATAAGGTCACCTTCGCTCCAAAGAGAAAAAGTCCTAGCCTATCCAACCTCTCCTTACAAGCCCTCGAGTTCAAGTAACAGACTAGCTACCTGAATATCTTCTGCACTCTTTCGAACTTAATGACATCCCTCCTGTAGTTGGTCAACCAGAACCGCACATGGTGCTCCAAGTCCTCGGGCAGACTTGGTGCCAGCAAGTATCTGACCTGCCAGTTTTGTTAAGAACGTTAACATTGGAGAGCTTAGCAGTGTCATTGTGAATTAGCAGAGCTTCTGCGAATCACCAACTGCAATCTTCCTCAGTTGGATCTCATTGAGAAAGGTTCAAGTGTTAAAAAAACACATTCTCCAGAAAGCCAGCATTGCCAAAGGGACCACGAAAGCAGATTTCACTGAAGGCTTTGTTGACTGTGGTGATGATGACATGGTTTTGTGATGCAAAAAAAATATGCTGGAGGAACTCAGCGTGTCAGGCGGCCTCTGTGGAAGGAATGGACAGACGACGTTTCAGATCAGGACCCTTCTTCCTTGTTTGCTCCCGCTCAGTTTCCAGGGCTCCCAGACCAGCCTCAGCCAGGAACTCAGTGAAATTGTGTTTGTTCTGCTGCTGATATGATGCTGGCTACACAAGGTCACAGTTGCATTCACACACTTAGCCTCCCTCTTCAACAGGATCGCTATTTGCTATTACTTAAGTCAATAATAGACACCTGTTTAAAATTGGCTAGACACAAAAAGCTGGAGTAACTCGGTGACTTTTCGGGTCTAGACCCTTCTTCAGTCCTCAAGAAGGGTCTTGACCTAAAACGTCACCTATTCCTTTTCCCCAGAGATGTTGCCTGACCCGCTGAGTTACTCCAGCTTATTGTGTCTGTCTTCGGTGTAAACCAGCATCTGCCGTTCCTTCCTACACGTTTAAAATGGGATGCTGCCCTTATCCAGGTGAATAAAACCGCAGTATCTTTCCCAATATCCTGACATTGCATCTCCAATACCATCATTAACCAGCCTGGTTAAAGGTGTTCATGATATGTAGAAGGGCTATTGTAATTCCCAGTCTTTGCCTTTGGTTGCACAATGGATTTCAGTTTTGCATAATTATGGTTACCCAGTATTAGGTTATTCATTTATTTATTGTATTGATATATATTCATCCGTGTATCATTGTGTTGGTGAGTTTGTAAACCTGCCGCATGTAAGAATTTAATTGTTCTGTTGCCTGTACATGACAATTAAACATTCTTGGGTGTAAGAAAAATAAACGCATCACCTTCCAATCTTTCAGCTGGCTGATGTCATGACACTACAGTTGGATTTCAGCTGGTATGGCACCAGAGATCCGGGTTCAATCCCGCCCTAGGGTGTTGTCTGTGTGAAGTTTGTATGTTCTCTCTTGACCACATTGGTTTCCTCCCACATCTCAAAGACATGCGGATTTGCAGGTAAACTGGCCTCTAAATTTCCTCGAGTGCGGAGGGAGTTGGGTGAGAAAGTGAGTTAACGTAGAACTAGTGTGAACGGGTGATCGATGGTCAGGGTGAGTTCGGAGGACCACTTGGCCCTTTTCCATGCTTAATCTTTAAACTAAACCTCTTCTTCACTGAGACGGTGTACAAAAACCTGGTGCTGATGCACCTTCACTCACTTGAAGTCATTCTCGTTGGGCGTTTCCTCCCCCACTCAAAGGCTGATGAGGCTCTTCCACAGGAGCACTTTCAGCTGTGCACGACTGAACAAAAGCCCAAGCAACTCGCCATTTGTTTCTATAGAACTGTACTGCACTTTTGAATCAGGATGAAGTATGGATGCAGGCGACATGTTTGCAGTGCAATGCAATGTTAAACCGTGGTTGCAGTTTAATACATTCAGTCAGCATGATGTCCCATCTCAATATCTCGGCCACAACGTTCAATGCATCCATTCTCAAAAGTGGGTTAGGCCATATGGAATTTAATCTTGCAATTTTGTGTTTAGGACATATTTATGTTAAAACACCCAGAATTAAAGTGTTATGAAATGCGCTGTACATAGAAACATAGGAACATAGAAAATAGGTGCAGGAGTAGTCCATTCGGCCCTTCGAGCCTGCACCGCCATTCAATGTGATCATGGCTGATCATCCCACTCAGTATCCTGTACCTACCTTCTCTCCATACCCCCTGATCCCTTTAGCCACAAGGGCCACATCTAACTCCCTCTTAAATGTAGCCAACGAACTGGCCTCAACTACCTTCTGTGGCAGAGAATTCCAGACATTCACCACTCTCTGTGTGAAAAATGTTTTCCTCATCTCGGTCCTAAAAGATTTCCCCCTTATCCTTAAACTGTGTCCCCTTGTTCTGGACTTCCCCAACATCGGAAACAATCTTCCTGCATCCAGCCTGTCCAACCCCTTAAGATTTGTAAGTTTCTATAAGATTCCCCCTCAATCTTCTAAATTCTAGCAAGTACAAACCGAGTCTATCCAGTCTTTCTTCATATGAAAGTCCTGACATCCCAGGAATCAGTCTGGTGAACCTTCTCTGTACTCCCTCTATGGCAAGAATGTCTTTCCTCAGATGAGGAGACCAAAACTGTACACAATACTCCAGGTGTGGTCTCACCAAGACCCTGTACAACTGCAGTAGAACCTCCCTGCTCCTATACTCAAATCCTTTTGCTATGAATGCTAACATACCATTCGCCTTCTTCACTGCCTGCTGCACCTGCATGCCTACTTTTAATGACTGGTGTACCATGACACCCAGGTCTCGTTGCATCTACCCCTTTCCTAATCGGCCACCATTCAGATAATAGTCTACTTTCCTGTTTTTGCCACCAAAATGGATAACCTCACATTTATCCACATTATACTGCATCTGCCATTTGCCCACTCACCCAACCTATCAAATCACCTTGCAGCCTCCTAGCATCCTCCTCACAGCTAACACTGCCCCCCAGCTTCGTGTCATCCGCAAACTTGGAGATGTTGCATTCAATTCCCTCATCCAGATCATTAATATATATTGTAAATAGCTGGGGTCCCAGCACTGAGCCTTGCGGTACCCCACTAGTCACTGCCTGCCATTGTGAAAAGGACCCGTTTACTCCTACTCTTTGCTTCCTGTCTGCCAGCCAGTTCTCTATCCACATCAATACTGAACCCCCAATACCGTGTGCTTTAAGTTTGTACACTAATCACTTATGTGGGACCTTGTCGGAAGCCTTCTGAAAGTCCAGATATAACACATCCACTGGTTCTCCCTTATCCACTCTACTAGTTACATCCTCGAAAAATTCTATAAGATTCGTCAGACATGATTTACCTTTCATAAATTCATGCTCACTTTGTCCAATGATTTCACCACTTTCCAAATGTGCTGCTATCCCATCTTTTATAACTGATTCTAACAGTTTCCCCACTACCGACGTTAGACTAACTGGTCTGTAATTCCCCGTTTTCTCTCTCCCTCCCTTTTTAAATATCCGAACAACTTTAAATCCTGAAAGGCAATGCCCGACAGTGAAAGGGGAAATGCATCAAAAGGAGAGAAACCCACGCACACTTTGCGGCAGCCCATTGCACCAATATCATTCTATAATTAATGATAGATTTAGTCAAGGTTTGTTTTGCGAAGCATGCCCTTGTCAAACAAATTGAGCCGTTGAAACCGCAAATGGAACTTAAATGGTAGCTACTCACTGAATGTCATGGCACATCCATCAGGCTAGTTTTGCTAATTATGCTCATGTTCCACCTTCAGAGTAACCTCCCTGACCATGAACTTCCAGTTATAAGTTCGTAATATCATGACAGGAACAGAATTAGGCTCATTCCACCCATCGAGACTGCTCCGCCATTCAATCATGGCCGATCTATATTTTCCTCTCAACCCTATTCTCCTGCCCGTAATCTTTGACATCCGCACTAATCAAAAAGCTGTCAATCTCCGTTTTAAAATACCCAAAGACTTGGCGTCTGTGACAATTAATTCCACAAATGATTCCATAGATGAGAAATGAGGATTTCAACTCCACACATTTTCCTTGGGCTTATTTTTTGGCAGAAACCTTGGTGAAGTTCAGATAACACAGCAAGCCATGAGTACTCAGATTCTGGTTATTTTTATTTGTTCCATTTTTGGGTTTTGTGGGAGGGGGAAGGGTAAGGGGCAAGAATCAGTAATACAGAAACTTGGTATCTAAATTGGTAAATGCAAATAAATTTTCAGAAATAATTCTACATGCTATATTCTGAATCTATGGAAACCATGCTGGCTTGAAGTTACAAATTTAATAAAAATGTACAATAAAAATAAAGATGAAAATTCAACATTCATCTTACTGCAGTTTGTAGTTTCAACTTTTACAGTAATGGTTGCAACTCAGTTATTTCCATGCAGAGAATTCTAGTCTTTTAGGTTTTGACAAATTAAATACAGGATTTAAGACTCAAGGGTGCATTTCCAAAATCTGTTTTCAAATGGTTTCTAAATTATTAATTATCATCAAGCACCACTAAAATGTTCCAATTCCTATATATGTAGTGAATGCTCTTTCCAAAATAAGCCAATTCTATCAATAGGAAAACTGAGGAGTCATCGGGTTAGGAAGAATGTTACACAATTAACCATAGTGCTAAACATAAAATTAGCTTCAAAATGCCTCAAATTCATTTTTAAAGTCACAATGAAACTTATAAAATTAAAATAAATACAGAAGAAATCTTACATCTGCTAAAATAAATAAAGTATCTGAACACTTTACTATGGAAAATGCATACCAGAAAGTTACAAGTACTGACAGCTTTTCAAGAGTAATTGCTGGCTGAGTTCTGGTGCATGCTATGAAGCATTGTGTGTGGCTCAAGGTAAGCCACTCATTGCCGTTACCTTGAGGTAGATAACACATGCGTACCATGATCTGCATTCATTGCTGGTTTTCCTGGCATCACATGTTTAAGAAACATTTAAGCTATCAGAAAACAAAAACTGTCTTTAATATATTGCAGGGGAAATCAAATTTGCGATTTACTGCGTGGGCTTACTTTAAATTTCCAAATTATTATTTTTAAAATCTCATGCACGTATATATTAACCGTGTGTTTGCCAAAATGAAAGACATTCCAATCTTAAAACATGGAGACAGTGCTTGGTGGCTTTTGTTTCACTAATAAAATGTACCCGCCTGGCTTAGTGCATTTTTTCACCAAGTGTTTCACTCACTATTTTCCATGTTAGTCTTTTTTTTTTGCAATGTACATTATTTTAAACTGTGTGCAAATGACATACAGGCTTACAAAAAAAAAACAAAAAAAAACAAAAAAAAAAATTTGAAATGCAATGTCAAAATAATTTGACTTGTAAAAATGAACTGTTCAAACCAAAAAGCACAAATTGAAATTACAAAAATAAAATGATTCCAGACTTCAGAAAACAAGACAAATGCACATAGTGAAGTATACAAAACAAATGTCTGCGAGTGTTCTATTCAGTTCAAATGTTTCAAGATGCTACTATAGGTCTTATGAGGAATCTGAGGAGATGGTTTTGCAGCCGCAGGTGCTAAAGTGGTCTGAATTGCTCTCGCCTTCAGCGGTGAACTGACAGGATTGTCAAACTGGGGAATACCAATGGACTCCAACTGCTTGCTCAATGGGACCTCGCCATTTCTGCTCGCCCCTTTCACACTCTCTTCACCAACCCTCTCCTCCAGTTTCCTGTCACTTGCTGGCTCAGGTTCTGCTATTTCGACGTCGTCTTTCCTGTTGAATAACTTGTCTAGGTAACTAGTGAATGTAGTTTTTTCCAGCTGTTCATCCTTCCTTCTATCCCAACAAGCTTCTTCTTCTGGAATCAGGAAGCTTTCATCCCACCCACCACTTCCATCAATGGCAAACTGGCACTCCCACGGATTCTGGCTCAGACAACCCAGCTGGGCCAAATTTGCCATCCCCTTCTCCTCCTTCTCCTGACTAACAGATTTACAATTTGACATTGAACTCTTTAGATCCAACTGGGACACTGAATTGTTCAAGTCATTCAGCTTGTCTACGTCAGGAGACTCGGGCGGCAAACTCAGTTTGATGGGACTGGCCATGAAAGAATCAAAGTCAAACTCCCGAATCTTCTCCTTGTCCTTCTCAACAATCTGCTGGGTTGCCTCCACCAGGGCTAGCTGCGCTTTCACAAGTCCATTCTTTTCACACTTTGACTTTCCTTTTTTATCTGGCTTCTCTCTGCTCTGCTCTTTCCAGTTAGATAGGTCCATAATAAGTTTGGGCTCATAGTAATGGTTCACTTCACTCTCCCTCCACACCAGGTTATCCAAGTAGGAGGGTGACCCCATTTTATAGTTACAAGTGTGGCCACACTGCAGATCACAATACTTATTTTCATGGTGATCTGAATGTGACCAAGAATGCTCAGTGGAAAAGTTCAAGTCAAATGCAGGATCCTCTAAATACTTTTCACGGTCTCCATCTAAATATTTGCGAGGGTCCACCTGTACCTCCTCCTCTTCAGTCATGTCAGACAATGCTCGTGGATCGCGCTGAACATCATCGGACTCAAAGTTACTGTGCAAAGGCCAATCGTGGTCTGACAATTCACTTTCCTGGTATCTGAAAGGAACAATTCAAGCAATGTCTTAGATAAAGGAGGGATGAGCAATCTTAGAAAAACTTGCAATCTTGAAAGAGTGAGATACAGCAGAGAAACAAGCCCTTTGACGTGTCAAGTCTCTGCCAACCATCAACCTCCATTTATAGAAATCTAACATTAATCCCATTTTATTCCCCTCCAGGTTCTATCCCTCACCCACTCACCTGGTGCAATTGGCCAATTAACCTACCAAAGTGCACACCTTTGGGTTGTGGGATATAACCGGAGCACCTGGGGGATATCCATGCACTCACAGGGAGAACATGCAAACTCCACACAGACTGCACCCAGCTCTCCGATGCTGAGGGCCAGCAGCTCTACCAGCTGTGCCACTGTTTCCAAGACTGAAATATTATCTTGGTGAAATTTAAAAGGCCATTTTGCAATCGTAGCAGTAGTCCCAACAGGTGTAACGAGTATTTCAGTTTGTGAAATCAATTCAAATACAAGGTGGGATACGCAAATTGAAAATCTGTTCTTTGGTTTCATCTATCTGCATGAGGAAAAATTTCCATATTAGGGTAATTTAAAATTAGAAATGCGAGTTTTATTGAGCACATACAACCCAAAAGCATGCTGTTCCCACGTGGTCTCACACCTATTTCTCCCCCCCTCTCCCCCTCCACCATTCATCTTTTCTACTCTGGCCTTCGTCCAAACATCTGCCCATCAAAGTTTCCCTCATCTGTTTCCACATATCTCTTTCCAGTGTTTGTCCTGCCCCATCGCTCTTCCAGAGTTCTTCCCCCCACCACCACAATCAGTCTGAAGTAGGGACTCAGCCCAAAGCGTCACCTTTCAAATATTCTCCAAAGATTCTGCCTGACCCGCTGAGTCACTCCAGCACTTGGTCATTTGCAAGCCAGCATCTGCACTTCCTTGTCTATCCAAAGGCATGCTGATTAGCTACTGTAAATTATCTCTAGAGTAGATGGAGGAATTGGAATTGATCCAGCAGTTTCAATTGGCTGTTGCAAGAGTATACAAATGCAACTACCCAAAGAATTAACAATAGTTCAATTTTAAGACCTCATATTCTAAATATAGAATATCTATTTTTCTCAATATAGAATGACATATTGGGGAAATAAAATTATCTCACTGAATGAAGATCTTTACAGAATTTTTAAATAATCAACCACAGTGCACATAACCAATTATGCCAAAAAGTCAGGTAAAAGCCTATATTAAACTAATTGCATCACCTTGTCATCTGAACTTGTACAGATGCCAGAAATCTAAGTTACATTGCAATCATATACTTTGGTCTGATTTACAAATGTTCAAAGTTAAATGTACATTAAACTGTTCAAATCACCTGGCTTTACCCTCTCACTGGTTTTCTTAATCAAAGTGATGATTTTCTATCAAAATTTTCCTTGGATGTGTCCACCATTATGCCGCAGTAATAATGACTGGTGATCATTATTAGCAGAAGGAAATAAAACTTCAATTAATTAGAGAAACTTTATCAACCAGGATCCCGTCAGAAAGGGAATATGCATGCAAATCCTTTTGTCATAAAGATCAAGCATGCTTCAAAAGTTTCTCATTGTACCTCAGTTCACATCATAATAAACCAGTCCTCTGTGAAGGTCAACTCTTTGTAATAAAAGAACAGGATTCTGCCATCATGCATTAGTCACCTGAAAGCATTTCTTCTGGTTTAATTATTGATTAGTTTATTTTTTTAAAAGAGAAATAGTATTTTACCAATAAAATAAAAGAAATACCTGTCCCAATTATAGATATGGCTGTGACTCTCATCCATTAACAAAATATCATCAACTTCATCCTCGATGTGAAAAGGGTGGGTAGAGTTTGGTTCGTCCAATGGGAAAGAATAAATACTCATGTATGGATGTGCCAAGGCTTCAGCTGCCGTCAGTCTGTCCATCGGATTGAAGGTCAAAATTTGTTCCAGAAAATCTAATGCTGTTTGAAAAAAATAAATATATAGTATGAAGATCCTCAACTTTTCCTTTCATCTAGATCCACAAGCAGACATCTAACAATATTGCAGAAATAACTGTATTACTGTACATTTTCTGAGGCGGCACATGATAGAGCTGCTGCCTCACAGCGCCCTAGGCCAAGGTTCGATCCTGACTACGTGTGTTCTCCGTGACTGCACAAGTTGTGTCCGGGTGCTGTGGGTTCCACCCACATTCCAAAGACATGCAGGTCTGTAGGTTAATTAACTTCTGTAAATTGCCCCTAGTAGGTAGGATGCAAAAGCGAGATAACATGGAACTAATGTGCAAGTGATCAATGGCCGGCGCAGACTCGGTGGGCCAAAGGGCCTGTTTCCATGCTATAAACTAAACATAGCTGCAATATTAATTCCCAATGCAAGGAAAGGGAATTGAGTCTATCCCTAAACTCATGTCACTAATTTTAAACAAACTGCAATGCACAAGCCTGAATTTTAACTCTTCAATTTCTTCCTGGTAGCTCGGCCAAAATTAAATTAGCAGTGAGGATTTAAGTGCTAGGTTAAAAGAGTTGAAGTAAAGGTCACATTAAGTTATATTTCGATCTTTAAGTTATTTCGATCTTTACAAATGAAGACTAAAACATCAAAATTTTACATAAATTCAGAATGCGAGCTTGTGGAGCACATACCTTCAGGACAGGTGCCAGGGAGTAACTGTGGTAAGGGGTTATGTGGTTCTGTCATATCTTTCTGTAAATAAACAGGGATGACACCCAGCAGCTCCTGATGGTCCTCTTCATGGATTACAGGGATGGAATTCAGAATCAGTTGCATTTGCTCCAATTCATGAGCACCTAAACAAACATTCAAAACAAAAAGCTTTGAATATCTGAATGGTTAAAATCCGAAACAATCAACCTTGCAGAAATGTGCGTAGCTAAGAGTGAAGTCACCGCTCAATTGTTCCATTAATCCTTCCATTAACAGCACAAAATGCCCGGCTCTGCAAGTGAAGTGCTGCACTGTTTGCTTATTCATAAGTACCAGTGTTTCAGTGAAACGTGTTTTATAAACAGATTAACTGCTTGTGTTCAAAACAAATAGCAGTTTAATGCAGACTAACGTACTATGTATAAAACTGTAATGCGCTTGTACTTTTGCTTCGTTATCTTCTGGAAACACTAACCTGCAAAAAGTGTTTTCCCGGACAGCATTTCTGCAAAGATGCAGCCAGCAGCCCACATGTCAATGGCTTTGGTATAATTATTTGGAGAAAGGAGGAGGCGTGGAGATCTGTACCATTTAGTGACCAGTCCTTCAGACAGATGGCCCTAGGAAAACAAGATGTACAATTTTTTGCAGTCTATGTCACTTGCACCCAAAATGGAATACAATAATCCATGCACACAGCACTAAAATTGGCCAATTTACAGATATGTATAGTCAGTGCTTTTTTCGAGACAATACCCAACGATATATCGGAACCTCTAAAACTAGAGTGTGCCTACCAATAGCACGACGTGAACTGTTATATACATACTAGCACTCTTTTGTCTACAGAGAGGCACTGTGTATCATTTCCTATAAAATATAACACACATTCTGCGCAGAAATCTAAAACTGCCACTTCCAAATGTTTGGGTATCATTTACAGAAAACGGAATGTGTTGTGCATCACTGATGGTATATCACACAAATAAATGCCAATTGCTAGCAAGCAGGTTATTTTCACATCACATTTTTGAATCCAAACCTTTGTTCTAAAATCACCCCGATAATCATAAACTGTGCCTGGTAATGCTAAAAATATGGTCATAATGTTTGCTCATGTTAAAGAAACTAATTTGCCTGCCCATCTTGTGTGCAAGTTGAAAGGCTTCTGTAGTTAGGCAAAGAAATTCTGTCAACTTTTCTCATGTAAACTAAAACATAGGGTGGCACAGTTCCGCAGCTGGTAGAGCTGCTGGCTCACAGCGCCAGGGACCTGGGTATGATCCTGACTGCAGATACTGTGTGGAATTTGCATTCTCCTTTACGACTTTAGGACCATATCCTAAAGATATGGGATTGTAAAACAATTGGCCTCTGTAAATTGTAGATTAATTGGCCGCTCTAAATTGCCCCCAGTGTGTAGGAAGAGGATGAGAAAGCAGGATAACACCGAATTAGTGTGAATGCTCTAGCGTCGACAGTCGGTGTGGGTTTGGTGGGCTGGTTTCCAGGTTACATCTTTCAATGATTCAATGCTTATAATTCAGTTCACATTTAAAAGAAATATATTGCAGCACAGCTATTTTTTTTAAATATTTCTATTTTCTAAGAGAAAATATAAAATCAACTTTTTTTGCAATAAATATTTTGAATCAGATTTATGAACTTTAAGACTATTGCTCATGCTAATTACAATTTTCATGCAATTCAATTCAGGCCATCAAAATGTGCTTTGCCATGCAACTCCAGCATTACTACATCTCATACATAATACCCCATAAGATAAATTCATACGAAGCATTTTCACACTCTTCAAATTCACTTCAGGCTGTACTTTTATGCTGCCACATCAGTTGATTAGTTAATACATATCAATCCAACACACCTTCCATTCAAAATACAAACCTACAAAAAAGTTAATATCCCTCCTGTCTCAAGAAGTCGTGTGGCAAGCATGAAAACCACTTTTGTTATGGTCTTCGGATGGAGTAATTTTTCTTTCCAATTATGCCTGCATTTTTTTACTTGATCAAAATGCCAACTGAAGAGTTGTCATTTCGATCCAAGGTATTACGAATGAGAAAATCATACAAATGTCCAATGAGAGGTTAGGTTGGGAGGAAAAAAGTTTGGGAAATTGGAGAGGAACACCTAGAACCAATTCAACATAATAACTAAATACATTATTTTGACATCTTTTTTACAATACTTGCTGGATCAATCAAGATAGAAGAGGTGAATTTGCAGGAGCTCGATATTGTATTTCAGGGAGCAGCGGCAGAGTTGCTGCCTTACAGCGCATGCAGCGCCAGAGACCTGGGTTTGATCCAGTCTACAGGTGCTGTACGTACGGAGTTTGTACGTTCTCCCCGTGACCGAGTGGGGTTTCTCCAAGATCTTTGGTTTACTCCCACACTCCAAAGAAGTACAGGTCTGTAGGTTAATTGGCTTGGTATAAGTGTTAATTGTCCCTTATGTGTGTAGGATAGTGTTATTGTACGGGGATCATTGGTCAGTGCGGACTCGGTGCGCCAAAGGGCCTGTTTCCGCACTGTATCTCTAAACTAAAATTACTATTAATCATCAAATCTTCTCTGCACAAGGATCAATCAGTAAATAAAAAATCCTTAGATATTTTTCCCCCTTCCAAACCTGCTTATACGTTTGCCATGTGGATCACTTCTTCGTCCCAGTTCCAATTTCCTTCACAGTTTCAATTAAAATGTAAAGCACTGCAGAAGGAATACCTACTAGGAGATTCTCAAATTTCCCCATTCACGGAATGCAGAAGGAGCAACAACTGTAGAAGCTCAAATCAAGACTTACAGGTTTTGGTTATGAACATTCCAACACTAATCCCAAACTATGCCCCCAAACTACATTGCCCAAATAGTCAGCAATTTATTCTTGGCTCAATTGCAGCCGAGCGCTTTTATTTAGTAAGTTGGTGAATCAGTCAAAACATAAAACGGGTTTTAAAATTTTGCTTATGCCATAAATAAAACAAACAAAACAAAGAAAATTCTGGGAAACACTCATCTTATCAAATCAGCAGGTCCTGCATCAAATGAATGTCAAATGAGAAAGGGCAGGGCTTGGCTGTGAATAGCAGAATTAGCACTCACCATCCAGGTTCACACATGAAGAATGGCCATTTCAGAAGTACTGGAGGGCCACTGCTTGTGGAACTATATCCTGGCACAAATTGCTGCCTTCAGGAGAGGAAGGGAAAGGTCTGGAGAAAACAAAGGGACCCTTGTACGTGGAATGTTTAGGAAAGACGTTAGCTACATGGAAAAATTGTGCATTACCAACATTTAATGAAAACTTTACATTCAGGTATATATTTACATAGTCACAGTACGTAATCAGAAGATTTAACTAAGTGCATTTATACAGCTTGTTTTGGTGCCATGATGATGGTGGTGTTTTCAGATAATTATAAAACACATTGACCAGTAAAGAAACTGTCAGGGAAGTCAATTAAAACAAACTTGGTTATAAAATTAAAGTGCATTCAACCAATGATCAGATAAGGTTGCTGAGGAAGTTGCAGAATAGGCTTCCTCCTTGCTGTACAATTCTCTCATTAGGGATTGCAAACAAAAATGTTAAAATTTAACCTGCCTAATCTTGAACAAACAGTGTTTAATTGCTCTTCATGCAAGAACTGAAATCAGGTTCGGTTGTGGTCTTTTCACTCATTGTTAATCCTGCAAACTCAAGATTTTAGTGGTGCACAACTGGCAAATAATCCAGGCTATTGGATGTTAGTCTGTTAATCCTCCAAATCGTGTTTAATTCCCTTTTAAAATATGTTTGACAGTAGAATAACAAATTAATTGGAAGATTTATTAATTTTAAAGGGAGCAGGGGCCTTCGTGAGTACGAGGGAGAGGGCCAAATCAGTACCTGGTGAGCCAGATGCCAAACGATTGGGGATTTCCTAATTGTCTGATGGCAGATAATCAAAGTACCACAAAAGATTAAATGGAAACACAACCATTT
The DNA here is from genome assembly GCF_010909765.2 of Amblyraja radiata. Taxonomy (NCBI): domain Eukaryota; kingdom Metazoa; phylum Chordata; class Chondrichthyes; order Rajiformes; family Rajidae; genus Amblyraja; species Amblyraja radiata. The sequence goes on along the minus strand of NC_045989.1, from coordinate 20,433,433 downwards.
AACAATAGGAGACAATACCTAAATTGCAGAAAATGTGAAAGCTACTCAGAGCAAGTTAGGTGAATATGAACAGGCAACCTAGATTATTGCAGAAGGCTCATTTAGCAGATTAATGTCAAAAATACTTCCGTGATGTGTGTTTGATATTAAATAAATATAGCAAATCACAATTATCAGAGCCAATTTTTTTTTTTTTTTTTTTAAACACACACACACAGGGCCCAATTTAGAATGTAACTGAGAACTCTGCAGCCAAAATAACTCGGCAATAAGTATCTACAATCTGTCTTAGCAGTAAAATCTTCCATCACAGTAACATGCTTCACGAGCAGTTCAGGTAACTGAAATGATATATTTCTTTTCTACAAAGTTTCAATAAATTCAAGCCAACATTAGCAGATGTAAACCTAGCCAATCTGAAGACAGGGGACTTATGAAACAACAGATTAACAGTTATACAAGATCAAGACAAAAATCACCAAACACAAACCACTTGATGTAAACTAATGAGAAAATAGCACATTTTACTTTTATTTAGTGCTTGCCTAAATTGCAGTTTGATTTAAAAAAGTATTAGTTTTAAGACTCAGTGTGTACCAAGTACAAGATTGCCACATTCAGGTAACAATTATTCATCTTATGCAAAATAGTGCTGTCTTTGAAATTATGCTATCAAGGTACTTTATTAAAAAAACTAAAATATTTCAGATAGTTCCATAAAGATAAGTTAAGAGAAATACAGAGTTTCCAATTTATAAACACCCCTTATGGAAGTTTATACAGTTAGTCACTAGCTGATGACGAGATACAGTGCCCTCCATAATGTTTGGGACAAAGATCCATCATTTATTCGGTACTCCACAATTTGAGTGTAAAATAATATGTGATTAAAGTGCACATTGTCAGATTTTAATAAAGGTCATTTTTATACATTTTGGTTTTAACATGTAGAAATTACAGCTGTGTTTATACATAGTCTCTCTCTCCCCTCCCCCGTCCCCCCTCCCATTTCAGGGCACCATAATGTTTGGAACACATGGCTTCAAAGGTGTTTGTAATTGCTCAGGTGTGTTTAAATGCTTCCTTAAAGCAGGTATAAGAGAGCTCTCAGCACCTAGTCTTTCCTCCAGTCTTTCCATCACCTTGGAAACTTTCATTGTTGTTTCAACATGAGGACCAAAGTTGTGCCAATGAAAGTCAAAGAAGCCATTCTGAGACTGAGAAACAAGACTAAAACTGTTAGAGACATCGTCCAAACATTAGGCTTACCTAAATCAACATCATTAAGAAGAAAGAGAGCACTGGTGAGCTTACTAATCGCAAAGGCCAAGGAAGACCTCCACAGCTGACGACAGAAGAATTCTCTCTATAATAAAGAAAAAATGCCCACACTCCTGCCCGACAGATCAGACACACTCTTCAGGAGTCAGGTGTGAATTTCTCAATGCCCCATGTCCGCAGAAGAATTTATGAACAGAAATACAGAGGCTACACTGCAAGATGCAAACCACTGGATAGCCACAAAAATAGGACGGCCGGGTTACAGTTTGCCAAGAAGTACTTAAAAGAGCAACCACAGTTCCAGAAAAAGGTCTTGCGGACAGATGAGACAAAGTTTAGCTTATATCAGTGATGGCAAAGGCAAAGTATGGAGGAGAGAAGGAACTGCCCAAGATCCAAAGCTGAAGGGAACTAGCCCCCAAAACAAGCACAAGCTAAAGATGGCTGCAATACAGACCTGACAGAGCATCACCAGAGAAGACACCCAGCAACAGGTGAAGTCCATGAATCGCAGACTTCAAGCAATCATTGCATGCAAAGGATATGCAACAAAATACTAAACATGACTACTTTCATTTACATTACATTGCTGTGTCCCAAACATTATGGTGCCCTGAAATGGGGGGGGGGGGGGGGCTATGTATAAACACTGCTGTAATTTCTACATGGTGAAACCAAAATGTATAAAAATGGCCTTTATTTAAAATCTGACAATGTGCACTTTAACCACATGTGATTTTTTTCTATTACAAATCTCAAATTGTGGAGTACAGAGGCAAATAAATAAATGATAAATGCTGTGTCCCAAACATTACGAAGGGTGCTGTAGTTCTTAAACATTACCATCCTACGAAGTTTCTTAAAACCTGCAGATATTTACCATTTAACAATTCCAAGGATTATTGGGAAGATGGAATGTTAGTTTAGGCATGAATTCCTACACTTAATCTTCAATGCTTCAATTTTTATTCTTAAATTTATTTCCATTTTCAAATACAATTTTCATGAAGTAGATACGCATGCTGATTATTTTTTTAAACTACAGAATTTGATTGGTCAGCAAAATGGAAGTACAAGTGCACCACTAATTTTCCATCGTCCTTGGTTCCAGAGCCTTGCCGCATTATCCATTTTGCCAGATCAACAGATCATAATAATTCATAATAAAAAATTATGCAGTTTGTTGTTCATGCTCGACATGTTGATTAATGCAGAGGCCAAGAAGGGAACAAGAAGGGAGATGACGGGAGACGCGAGAGTAGTCACCAGCGCTCACCTTAAAGTAAAAGCGCACAGCAAACCGAGCTCGACTGTTGTATAAAGACTGAGTTGCTGCTCTCACCATCTGTCCCCGAGCCGGGCCCACTCACTCCATCTCGAGTCGGGCAACTCACAGCGCTGAGGCTCATACACATCCAGAATCAGTTAAGTTGCCTAAGACAAGCCTTTCATGCATTTAATTTGTTCTAAGAAGGCCTGAAAAAATAACCTTTTTATTGCTATACTTGCTTCTTATTCCAGTATATTTCCTTCGGGCTCTAGTTAATTTTATACCTTTAGTTTAAATCAAATAAATGAAAACATTTGGTAAATAGCATATAAAGTGTTGGCAACATAAAAAGATTTAAAATCAGGTGGGCATTAATGTTCAACATATTACAGAAATAATTTGTCAGGTAGCTAAGTAAAAGATGAAACACGACTTTAATAGAAACCTTACTAACGTCATCACCTCATGCTCCCTACCCCTACCCCAGTCCCACCCCATACACAGGACCCCAACCCCAAAGTATAATTTATTTTGCGTAAAAGGAATGATGCTTTGGTGCTAATTAGCATATAGTGTTGAGAAAATTGTGCCTTGTAAAAATATAATTGTCAGAAATAGTTGTTCACAACCCAATTCACCATTGCTCATGGGGCAAAGGGCTTAATTAATTAAAAAGATGTTTAAGAATAATCCACAAACACAGATAAGATTAAACTCATCTAACATTACTCTCAGGCAACCATTGCATGAACAAATTCTCTTGCTTTTCAAGAGTTAAGCCATAAAACCAAATCTGGTAATCACAAAACAAAAATAAGACAAAGATTATCCTTTAAAATATAAATGAAGGAAAATAAAAGCAAGTTTAAAATAAAAACAACCAGTTAAAAAAAAAAAAAGCTAATCTGCATGAATGCTGTCAGAACGTCAAAGAGTATTCGAAGTTAAAGTTCTGGAAATTGATCCAAGTAATACTTGGGTTGGGGAAATAAATGAAATTTGGAAGAGCACAGCAGATTTTGAGACTCTGCATTTTAACAAACCAGATGCTATCTGTCTTTCGCATCTGTCTTAATGCCATGACAGGTAAACGGGTTAGGCATTTGAACCCTCACTCGAGAAACTTGAATCTACATTGCATCTAACTCAAAACCAGTTACAAATAAGGCTACTCAGCATAACCTAAAACTGACCCAAATGGTTAACTGACAACCAAGCACGCAATTCACATCACTCAACCTTTTAATCTGTGGTCATTTAGACAGAATTAGTCTTAGCAGGACTATCCAGTTATCACCCCTTATCACTCAAGATTTTCCTTTCCTCAAATTTAAAAACAAATGACGTAACGTGTAGTGGAAAGTAATATTTTAATCACCAATTACATGGAATATACTTCACAGAAAATGGCCATTTAGCCCAATTAGTCCATGCACAGTTTTATGCTCCACTTGATCTTCAAGTCTTTCATATTTGGTTCCATCAGCAAAATTCTTCTTGCCTTACTCTTCATATGCCTAACTAGTTTTTGCTTTATATCATTTAGTTTTCCCCCAATCATTCAGCATTGTAGCAAGTTCCAAATTATTACATTTATTTCTGGATAGAGAAAGTGTAATTTGCTATTTGATCTCATAAACAGTGATGCATCTAATTTACTTTCCAATTAATTACAGATTTTGCAGGTAATTTATTTCAAGCGCTACATTCCTCTCTGCAGCATCTTGAAAAACAAAGATACTTTCTAGATCCTTTATTCAATTGTTAAAACCTCACTTGATAAGTTTCCCAATTATTTAGTATATTGTGATCAGTATATCCCATGTATTATCTTCAAGTTCACCTAATGCGAGGAGAGCACTTCAAATACCACTGACTTGCTGATAGACACAAACAGCTAGAGTAACTCAGCAGGTCAAACAGCACCTCTGGAGAAAATAGATTACCTTTCTTTTTCTCTGGAGATCCTATCTGACCCCCTTAATTGCTCCAGTTTTTTAAAATTCTATCTTCAGTTTAAACCAGCATCTGCAGTTCCTTCCTACACCTCTCACTTGCTCCTTTGCTGCTACAGCCAACGCATAATTTGAAATATAGACCATCTAGCAGCCTTTTCCTAACTTTAACTCTCCTTTTAGCTTGAATCCCAGTACAGAGCTGTTATCTTCATATAGCTACCCAAACATATATAAATACCATGTCTTCTTGAAGGAGCCTAAAAAACTAGTATAATAATCATTAATTGTCCTAACATGCAAACATACTACTAAGCCATTCGGCTCAACTGCTTTTTCCAGGAATAAACTATGCTGCTTTATTAAAACCCCAATTTATTAATACAAACATAGAACAGCATAGGAACAGGCCCTTCAGCCCATAATGTCCATGCCAAACAAGATGCCAAGTTAAACTAATCTCCACTGCCAACACACAATTCATATCCCTTTGTTCTCTGCATATCCACCTGCCTATCTAAAATCCTCTTAAACTGCACTATTGGATCGGCAAACATTCTTGAAATGATAACAGCCAGGGCAGAAGTGATATTGGATATGATTAAAAAAATGCACTTAATAAGGTCAGCAATCCTTAAAGTAAAATGGTCAATCAGTTCTTTTCATGTGCCCTAGTTTATTGAAAGAGCTGTTGAAGCTCTGAACAATCTTCCAAGCTCCTTGGAAGAGGATTTAATGCCAAATATGAGAAGATTGCTCATGTTACATTGACATTTGAGAGAAAATAAACCTGGCAATTAGGTCAATCTTTCAAAAGATATGAAGAGAAAACTTTTAGACAGAATGCCCAGGGACAAAATTATTTATTCACTTAGTTCTCCAAATGGCAGTTAGTAAGAATTTAGTAAAACAGGACCTACATTATAATAGGTACACAAAAAATCTGGAGAAACTCAGCGGGTGCAGCAGCATCTATGGAGCAAAGGAAAAAGGCAAAGTTTTCGGCCCGAAACGTTGCCTTTTTCCTTCGCTCCATAGATGCTGCTGCACCCGCTGAGTTTCTCCAGCTTTTTTGTGTACCTTCGATTTTCCAGCATCTGTAGTTCCTTCTTAAACACCTACATTGTAATATATTGCTCAAATCTAAAGAAAATTGCAGAGACCAGCTTACAGACAGGGCGATCAATATTGTGGATAAACTAATGCATAATAGCTGATTAGCAAAATAAAAGACCGTAATATTAAAAGAAACAGTGCAGTGTATATATAAAAATGGCTGCATGACAAGGTAAAGAAGAGTGGTTAGTACTGCTCCACAGAGGGTAACTACCAGGAGAGTGCTTCTTCCCCCTATTTTTAATTAATTTGATCAGGGACAGGATTGAATTCCAAGCAGTGAAGGTGACGAGGAAATTACGTATAACAAACAATCAGAAACAGTCTAAAAATAATTGGCGAAATAAAAGGGCATGAGGTTTAGTAGCAAAGTGATTTATTTTCATCAGATGAATGAGAGGCAACATGAACGGTATCATTTTAGAAGATACAAGAATATAATTCCAGAGGTCTGGAAAATAAAATTTCAATGGAGAAGGCCATTATAAATAGAAGGAATCCCTAGAAAAGTAAGGAAGGCGTATTAACAGGATGTCAGCCAAGATGACTGCATTAAATTTTAGGCACCATGTTGTTGGAAAGATGTCACGATTTTACAGAAGATTTAGAGGTTTGACGGCCGTTTCAACTTCTTTGAGCAATTTTGACAGAGTAACTACCCCAGAAGCAGAAGTTACGGTTGTAAGGTGATCAGCACTAAGAAGATTCCCCACCATCCCACATGTTAAATGGAGCAGTTGTTGGATCTGGAATCCTTGAAGATGTCAATTGATTCACGTTCAAACAGTTTCATTAAATAATGAATTGGATATCCATAAGTAGGGAAAGTTTGACATGACATATGAGAAAGTCAAAGAATTGATAAATCAGATAGCTCTATCCGACAGATGGTATCCGTGTTATGGACAGAATGAGCTTTTCTTGTGCTATTTCATTCTACGATTTTCCAATTCTATTCATAGTAGTTGGAAGAAATCTAGCCGTCTGACTGAGCTAACAGGTCTATTGCTAACAGGAACATTACGAGGATGCGCACTGCTGCATAAAATATAAAGCCAACAGAGGCATCCAGAGAGTTAATCTGTATATTTGGAACCGCTGCCAATTTTGGATTAGATGTCAACACTTTCCAAGATACCACAAAGCAGAATATCAACAAAGCATCCAGCGTCCATATAATTTTACATCATGCTTATAAAATGCTGCTGCCAGAATCCAATCCATTAGTTACATCCCAGAAAAAAATTAGCCACAGAATATTTAGCATATCCAAATATTTAGCATATGGACTTGGGCTTTGGAAGAACACAGGATTTGTTCAAATATTAATAGGACTGGCTCTGCCATTTCCGAAAAATCTGATTATTTTTTAAAGTGCAGGATCTAGATTGAAATATTTCAGGACAACTAATGAGTGTGATACAATTAAATTCTTTCCAGATTTAAATAATGCAGGAAAACATTTAGGATTGGTAATTGTGACAGAACTAATTGGAAGAAGTGTGCCATCAATATGTTCTTCCAAAATTCAGTATGTAAACCAAAGCCAAAATTATCAAAACAATTCTTGGTATACATTTCCCATTAACTACACTTTTGTGTAAATTGGTAGTTCCAAGTAAAACGCAGAACTACACTTTCACATTGGCTTTCCAATGACAATGAAACCAATTAGGCTTGGTGAATTATGCAAAAGCAAAATTTTGGGTTTTATCAATTCCAATTAGAATAAGTAAGAGTGCCAAAAAGGCACTATTTTTAAATCAAAGGTCTGTCACAACTTTCTAAATGAGGTTAACACTACAGAATATACAAACTGCGTGTTCATTGAAACTAGAAATACCTTATTCTACATTGCCATTATCTCAATGTCAAAGAAAGTGTCTACTAGCCCTCTTAAGCCTAAACCACGATAATTTATCAATGGATTATATTACAGCTACAACAGAAAAGAGGACAAAATGCCAAATTACAATACAACTCCCTACATTTGTGAATGGAATCAGTCTTCCATCCTAATGACATTCTACATTCAGCACCTCGCTACGTTGAAACAACATTTTTGATGCACAAAAGCAAGAGCAGTGAATAAATGTTGATATTAGGAAGGTTGCACAGCTAAAATGTGCTTTACATAAACGATCCTTACAAAATGCTAGCATACGCGCTCCTCACAAGACAAATGACAGACTACTCAACCTCTTAAGCTACATTATGCACTCGCTGAACCATTTGCAAAACATCCAAACAAGGACAGCCAGCACTACTAACAACACACTATCTTATTCGTTCATGGGTAATAAATCAAAACTTACTTTGTGAGAGTAATGGGGGTCCATGATGCGTGCCAGACCAAAATCCCCTATTTTCAGCACCAGATCCTCAGTGTTAATGAAGAGATTAGCCGGTTTGAGATCTCTGTGCAGCACATTAGCCGAATGGATGTATTTTAGCCCACGAAGCAGCTGGTACATGAAGAGCCTAGCATGCTCTTCTGAGAATGGACTCTGTTCCAACAGCTTCGCTAGGTCGGTCTCCATGTACTCTTGAACAATGTATACAGAATTCAGTTCTGTGATGGCACCCACATCATCAGACATCGGTATCCCACTTGGGCCCAAGATCTCAAACACTTTCACTATGTTATCATGGTCAAGTCGTCGGATGATTTTGATCTCTCGCAAGGCATGTTTGACACTCTGTGGGTCACTCAGGACAATTTTTTTGACAGCCACTCGCTTGTCACAGTCATTGTCCACAGCTGAGAAAACCAGGCCATTTCCACCATACCCTAGTGGCTTCAAGTCCATATACCGAGCACCCAAATCAAACCCATGAATGTTCATCAAACTTCCAAACTTTTCTGCCATGTTGATAACCCTCAAGCTTTCCTCTCCTATCAGATGGCCAATCCTATGTCAAAACTAGGCTATTAAAAAAAGAAATCAACTTCCACAATAAAAAAGCTTCCTTAGAGAGCAAGCCAACCCTAACCGTTTCTTAGTTTAAATGTATTTTCTCTTTGAAATGTGTGCGCCATCCAGCCTAGATGAACAAGGTCAGCTCTGTTCCCATACGAATCCCTCCTTTAAGAATGAACAGGTTGCAGAATAGAAACTCAGACCTGACCTATGTCAGTAAAGGTTATGCTTCTAATTCAAATAAGGGCATCCCCGCAGACATTAAAAATTAAACTAAAGTTTGATTGCAACGGAATGAACTTCGACAGACAGATGCATCCAAACTACTGTTGTAAACAGATTAACATTTAACAGGGCGTGTGAGAATACATATATGTGTTATAAACCTCTATTGATATCCTCCTCATAGTGCAGATACATTCAGTGTAAGACTGGTCCTGAGCAGCGACATTCTAGAGTGCTGATAAGCACTGTTTCTTTCCTTTATAGTTATAACGTGGTCAAGCAAAGAACTTGTGGCAGCTTTCTATCTCTAAAGATGACTCTCGTCAGTGATCAGGTGGCTCCAGCTCACCGCAGTCACAATCAAAGCTATCATCCATTTTATATTTGGACAACCTGTGAACAAAGAGAGAGAAAAGTTGTTAAGTGATAGATCTTAACATTTCTTTGCATTAAACAATTATACACACTTAATTTAATCATTGTTTCTCCCTCCTTCAACTTTTCAGGAAAGAGAAAAACAAATAAGCCAATAGTTCCACGGGCTTGATAGTTTCAAAACCATGATGTAGCATATTGGAGATAGTGGATAGATACATGTACACCTTGTACAAGATACGTGCGTCAATATGCCAATTATTTTCTTGTGCGAGGTGTGGCTCTCCTATGCTTTTTTTGGTTTAACAATCACTGCATGAAGCAGTAGCAGCAATGTGCTGACAGTATCAGTTCTGTTGTAACAAACCAAAATAAAATTGATATTTATGTTTAAATTAAAAATTGAGATTTAGGCAGCAAATAAAGAAATAAAGATAAAGCAAAAAAAATTTAAGCTTACCTGCAAAACTGACTATACATTGAATTGAATAAATTTTATTAGGCAAGTATGTATACATACAAGGAATTTATCAATTGATATTATCAATTATCAGGTATATTATTACATCAATGGAATTAACATTAAAATTGTGCCTAAAATAAATCGTTTGTTGCTTATGAGTTAACTATTAAGAATAGTAAATATTCCAATTCAACATTTTGTTGTAGATTTAATAATTGGTAGAACATCTTTTTTAGAACAATGATCTATAAAACTTGCTTTTTTTCTTCTTTTTTTTAAAAACGGACCTTAGAGAATTCAAACTTTATGAAAACTTTGGGCTTATAACATTCCACAAAGCACAGTATAATAAAAGTTTCTCAAAGAGTGCAGAATATGTTAACCCTCCTCAAATTGCCTTCTGACCTAAATGCCTTAACTAAATGTCACTTAGATGTCCAGCTTTAAGTCAGTTCGATAGTTGGAGCTTTAATCTCAAATAGGGAGAAGTTGAATTTAAAATTCTGATCCCCTCAAAATTCCCAGCCACCAGTGAGAAATGGTGATTTTGATCATAAATTAAGATAGTATTTCAGATAATTTGCAGATACCTTTCCGTTTAAATGCCACAGACATTGAGAGTGGGAAGTGGTGAAGGATGATGATAGCGGATCAGGGTTAGTAAGAGGGAAAGTCAAAGGATTTTTTTTTTAAAAAAGGTCAAGTAAACACTTGCTTGGAAGATAGAACACAAACAGCTGGAGTAACTCAGTGGGACAGGCAGCATCTCTGGAGAGAAGGGATGGGTGACGTTTCGGGTCGAGACCCTTTCTCAGACTAGTCTAGAGATACAGTATGGAAGCAGGCCCTTCGGCCCACCATGACCCGAAACGTCACCCATCCCTTCTCTCCAGAGATGCTGCCTGTCCCACTGAGTTATTCCAGCTTTTTGTGTCTATCTTCGGTTTAAACCAGCATCTGCAGTTCCTTCTTACATGCTTGAATGGGATGAGTGTCAATTTATTCAGATGAGCTAAAGTGGTGATCTCTGACATATACTTCCCACAAAAAATAATCAGTATTACTCTAAAGTTTGAAAAATGTTTCAGAGTTAGGTAAAATGCTCATTCAGTTAAAGAATTATTTAGGACGTAATAGACAACAGCTTCCGGTTTCAATTTGCTTATCAAAAAGGTAAGCAAGTACTGAGAAGGAACAGCACCTGCACTCAAGGTCTTAATGTTAAAAAAACATTCATTGGAAAAAAACACACTAAAATGGTGGCAAAAAGGCTGTAAATGCTTTTGCACATACTTGCAAACTTTGAATAGTAATGCAAATGTTTTGCATATATAACCAGAATAAAATATTTTTTTACATGGACTTCTGGTAAACATATCACTCTGGGTTTAATTCCATTGTTATAAGATCCTCATAAATCAACCTTGTTCTAGGATTACGTGGTTTATTTTACATAAATGAAAATCAGGTGATTATTCTAAATGATACTCTAAATTAACCCACACAGAATGTTCAAAGTGTTGATATACGCCCAATACAAAACTTCAATTTAAAATTCAATTACTTTCAAAGTTTTGCCATTAATTGTTGCAATCAACTAAGGAAACTTCAGACTATCCCCTGTTGAACTACTCACTATGACATACAGAACAAATCAAAACAATCACTGGATGGTATAACTTATTGCAGTTCAATACTATTTATATAATACCCATCCAATATCAACCTCTGGGGATGCAACTATAACTGTGCATATTTTCTACACCTCAGCCCAAACTTTAGCCTCTGATGACATTACCAACACAATTATGCACATCGTTGCTTTAACTACAAACTTCACATTAAATAATAATGCAACCTTAATCCAAAATTAGACACAAAGTCAAGCACTGGGAATCCTAATACATCTACCATGACAACTACCACCAAAAGGCAATTTCACCAGAATGAAATAGATCTACACCAGTTCAAAAGTAAAACAATGAAACTCTAAACAAAACCAATGAGATATTGGTCGAGGAATTTATATACAAAAATTTGCCAATGTAATAAAAATAGTGACTACTCTTTGTTCAGATTTCATCAGTAAATTCCAAACTTAATTTACCTTACATTCTCTTAATATCTGAATAACTCACACTGACAATGTTTTGTCTAAATTGTTAAACCAAATATTTACTCATTTTTTAAGCTCAATAAAGGGGAAAATGGCAAGCAGTTACCTCGTTTGCACTAAAGGATCGTCCAACAAAAAATCCCCCCCACCAACTGGAAATTGATTAAGTGACGCAAAAGTTTCCGAGCACTTTAATTTAAAAAATCGAGACGCTGATAATCCAAACGGAACTACTGTTCTGAGAATTATTTCTAAAGATAACTATACAATTATGCCCGCAAAAATGTATATTGGTACGTCTGATAAATTCTGCGACTGAAATAATTAGAGAACTTAAATAGTTCACTTCGAAACACGTAACGCGAGGAATCCCATTAAGCAAAGGAATTACCATCTAAACCCGGCGTTAGTATGACAGGAAACCGCAACTTGCTCGAGAAAAAAAACCATGCACGTCACATGAAATGGAGCCACGTCGCAGTTTGTGAACAAGACTATTTTACACTGAGATATCGCCTCTGGGAAATGTTACTCACTGGCCTGAGAGATCTTAAAGTTTAGCTTTCACATGACAAATTGGCAGCGTGGGCGGGGGGGTGTAAACCTAAAAATGAATCGATAAACTCAATGTTACGGAGTCATCGCTACCGTGAAAAGTTACAGTAATTCCTGGCCAATGCCATCTCCAAAGAGGAAACTCAAAGCGGTTAATTATTGCAAAAACATATTAACTTTAATTTTATGATAACTATTAACTATAATTTAATAAAGACCGATGCACATGTTTAACAGTGGTTAAAAACGGGTATTTAAAAAAGGCAGGAATGTTAAATGAACAGGATGGTTCAGAAGAGGGTTCTAAGAGCAGATGTACATTTCTGCAGCACTTGTGTGGCGGAATAATGGGAGAGCCGCCGGCCGGGGAAACACACAACACTCACACCAATGGTTGTGGTTGCGTTTTCTGCCTGTCTTACTGCAAGGAGAGGTGGTTGCACTTTGTGACACTGCAGCCATCCAAAGGTGAAGGATCTTTGATGCAAACGCCCGCAGGTGAAGTTACAGCCCCAGGTCCCGCCTCCCGCGCACGCCCATTGGCCAGAGGGGGCCTCACAGCCCCGCCCACCGGCCCGGCAGCGCCTCTCACTGGCCATTTGACCCGTCAATCACACGCCCCTCCCCCCCTCTCCAGCGCCACACACAGAGGCGGCGGAAAACAAAAGCGGCCTCGTCCGTCTCGCCGGCCCAGGTGTGTCGGGTCGTGCGGTGCCAGGCCAAGCCGGCGGTACAGCGCTCTCCCCACCCACCCACCCCCCTCTCCCGGGGACGGCGGTACAGCGCTCTCCCCATCCACCCTCTCCCGGCCGAGCGGGGACGGCGGTACAACCGTATAATGAACGCTCTTCCCCTCTCACAGGGCCGGGGGCGTGAGGGAGCGGGGTAGAGGGTGATGGAGCGCGACCATGGGGCCGGGAGGGTGAGGGTAGAGGGTGAGGGAGGGGGGTGGGGGGTGAGGTGGGGGTGAGGGAGCGCGACCATGGGGGCCGGGAGGGTGAGGGAGCGGGGTGGGGGGTGAGGGAGCGGGGTGGGGGGTGAGGGAGCGGGGTGGGGGGTGAGGGAGCGGGGTGGGAGGGTGAGGGAGCGGGGTGGAGGGGCCGGGAGGGTGAGGGAGCGGGGTGGGGGGGTGAGGGAGCGGGGTGGGAGGGTGAGGGAGCGGGGTGGGGGGGCCGGGAGGGTGAGGGAGCGGGGGGGGGGGTGAGGGAGCGGGGTGGGGGGTGGGGGGGCCGGGAGGGTGAGGGAGCGCGACCATGGGGCCGGGGGGGTGAGGGAGCGCGGCCATGGGGCCGGGAGGGTGAGGGAGCGGGGTGGGGGGTGAGGGAGCGCGGCCATGGGGCCGGGAAGGGAGCGCCGTCAGACAAAGGAAAGCGCGGCCTAGACTCCCGGAGCGCCTCCACCGCCGCCCACACGGCGCCCTCACTTCCCCCATCCCACCCCGGCCCGGCCATGACCACCCTACTCTCCGGCCTACACTCACCCCACGTCCCGGCAGCATGAGGAGAGGAGAGGGCAGAGTGTGAGGCGGCGGCAGCTCCGCTCGATGGCAGCGCGCGCTCGGGTGAAGAGCCGCAGCGCCCGCCTCCCGCCGCGCGTCACCGCCTCCCGCCACGCCCCGCGCGCCCCCGCCCAGCCGGCGGGAACTTCAAAACCCCGACCCGGCTTTAAAAAACTACAGCTTCAACTTAAACACGATCATAGCAAACTGTATCTTAACGTGGTCGATGCCACTATATATCTTACCACGATCATTGCAGCTGTAGCTAAACATGATCGTTGCAATTATATCTTAACACGGTCGTTGCAGTTGTATCTAACCGTGCCCATTGCAGCTATATTAAAAAAAACAGTTTTTATCCACGAGTAGTTGCTCTACTCAACAGCCAAATCCCTTTGATCTGGTATTTTGTTGGTTCACATGCTTGATCAATGGTGTTTTATCATTAATGTTTTATTATTATTAATGTTTAGTGTTTTGAGCCATTCGTAACTGTCACTATGTCATGCTGTTACTTGTGGGCGGAGCACCAAGGCAAATTCCTTGTATGTGTGTGTCCTTGGGCAAGACACTTCACCCACCTTTGCCTGTGTGTGTGGATGTAATTATGTGAAGCACTTTGGGGTCAATGCAAGTTGACTAAAAATGTGCTATATAAATAAAGAAATTTAATTTAATTTATGTGAATACTTGGCCAATAAACTTACTTACAGCTAACAATGGCCTGTTGCCTTTATCATCGTTACTTTTTTGCATATCTTTCTCTCATTCTTCTTTATCTCTCTACATCATCCCATATAACTCTCGTTTCCCTTATCTCTAACCAGTCTGAAGAAGGGTCTCGACCCGAAACGTCACCCATTCATTCTCTGCCTGCCAGTCCCGCGGCGTTACTCCAGCTTTTGGGGTCTATCTGCTGCTCTGAGCTGCCCATCGTAGCTAAATCTAAATATGATCATTGCAAACGATAATCTAAATATGCCCACTGCAGCTGTATCTAAACTTACCGTTGCAGCAATATCTAAACATGCCTATGGCAACAAAATGCTGGAGTAACTCTGCGGGAAGGCAACATCTCTGGGGAGAAAAAATGAGTGATTTTACGCGTATGAAGAAGGTTCTCGTCCCAAAACGTCACCATTCCTTCTCTACTTCCTACACCTGCCCATTGCAAACTATATCTAAACGTGTCCATTGCAACCATATATGAAAGTGCTCATTGCAACTATATCTAAACGTGTCCGTTGTAGCTGCACCGAAACGTGCCCACTGCAGCTGTATCCGAACTTGCCCATTGCAGCTCTATGTTAACGTGCCCGTTGCAGCTGCATCTAAACATGCCGATCACACCCACGTCAAGCACAATCCAAACACCCCGCCCCAAAGTGGCGATCACTTGCATATTTTAAGAGCTCCCGAGAGAACGAGTGCATAATAAATAGGTAAAGAGCAAAGTTTAAGCAGGCATACGCCAAAGGTTCAGTGGGTATGTGGCAAGTATTAAATAGGCACATAGTAAAGATTAAATATATAGTATAAAGATGAAAAAGGTAGCGAGCAGGATCAAACAGGTATATAGCAAAGATCAAATAGCTATACAGTAAAGGGATAGAGCAAAGATTTAAATAGATTTTCAGCATCTGTCGGGGATTCAATGCGCTTCTGTGAGCATCCGATGGAAAATATACAGCTGAAAAGTTTCAATGGAGAGCAAATTAGTTCTGCTTGGATCACGAGGCGTTGCTGTTAAATGGGGATTGATCTAAACAACGGCCTTTAACCTCCCTTTGTGCAATCGGAGGTGTGGCTGCCTCTCACCTTCTGACCAGACTGCAAAATCGTTTCTGCCCTGACCCGGTCTTATGCTCACCAGAGGCTCTCCGTACATTCTATACACTTACAGTAATAAATCCAGTTGGAACTCGTTTCATTACGTGCCCGCTGTTATTTCCCTATCGCACGACAAAAAAATGAGAAAGTAACACATTACCATAGTAACTCCGGGTACAATAAAGTGACCAAACAATGCATTGCAAGGTATTGTTTTTAAAGTCGCATGGTAATTTGACACGGCTCACGTCATGGTACCCGCTGCAGATTGTGGCATTTAATTTAGTCATGGCTATCACGGGATTGTACCTAGAGTTGCTGCTCTAAATACAATGGACATCAAATCACATTCTTGAACGAAAGAAGCGCACCCTGTTTCAACTATTTCAGAAATTAATTAATTATATCCGCGCTACCGTTCTTCGGTTATATTGCAATGTAATGAAAGGGAAGCAACGAGCAGATCCAATCCTCCCCTCCCTTTCCCGTCACCTTGTTCCTTCCCCCTCTCCATCCGCTCATCACACACATCTCTATTCCGGATCCCACATTTCTCTCTCAACCCCCTCCGCTTTCCAACTATTCACCACCCCACCCCCCTCCCTTTCTGTTTTTACATTTCACTCCCCATCTTCTCAGATTCCACCATTTCCAACTTTTGTCCCTTCCCTCACCCCACCCCCTCACCCCAGCCCAACCTCTTTCCCTCCTCACCACTTTCAGCTTTACCCAGAGACTAACTCCATCACTCCTTGGTTTGCTTGTCCCTTCCCACCCCCAACACTCTCCCTCCCAGGCACTTCCCCCCACAACCTCAGGAGGTGCAACATCATGTATAACATCCTGAGGGGAATAGATAGGGTGAAAGCTCAGAGTCTTTTACCCAGGGTAATGGAACCAAGAAAAAAGGACATAGATTTAAGGTGAGAGGGGGAATGATTGATTAGGAACTTAATGGATGGGGAATGTGTCGAAGGATATGGGCTAATCACAGGTAAGTGGGACTAGTATAGATGGGGCACCTTGGTTGGCATGAGCAAGTTGGGCCGAAGGGCTGTTTCCATTCTGTATGATTCTATGACAGAGGGGCAGCCTTTTCACTCAGATGGTGGACAGTGTATGGAACGAGCTGCCAGAGAAAGTAGTTAAGGCAGGTACCACAACAGCATTTAAAAGACACTTGGACAGGTACATGGATAGGAAAGGGTTAGGGGAATATGGGGCAAATTCAGGCAAATTAGTAGTTTAGGTGGAGTATCTTGGGTGGCGTGGACAAGTTGGCTGAAAGGTCTTTTTCCATGCTGCATGGATTCCATGGTCCCAAACAACCATTCTAGACGAGACAGAGCTGTGCCTTCACCTCCTCCTACCTCATCCTTTGCGTTTGGTGCTCCTGATTTGGCCACCCCAACATCAGTGAGGGCAAGCCTAGATTAGGTAACCTTCACCGAACATGCACTCAGTCTGCTGAGGCTGTCTGGATCTCCCGCTTTCTAAACCATTTCAACTTTCCATTCCCTTACTGACATTTGATTAGTACAGGTGATGGAAGTTATGGGGCGAAGGCAGGAGAATGGGGTTCGGAGAAAGAGATAGATAAGCCTTGATTGAATGGTGGGGTAGACTTGATGGGCCGAATGGCCTAATTCTACTCCTATTCCTTATGACCTTTCTGTCCTGGGCCTCTTCCATTGCCAGAGAGAGGCCACACACAAACTGGAGGAACAACACCTGATATTCCACTTGGGTAGCTAACATCTCATTGGTATGAACATTGAATTCTCCAATTTCAGGTAAACTGCCCTCCTCTTTCCTTCTTATGTACCTAGAATCATGCTCCACGCACACACCTTCATCCACTCCTCCTGCCCACTCACCTAGTTGCTTTCCCCTCCACCACTTCCTCCATCCATTCATTACTCAATTCCCTTTTACAATCCCCCACCAACCCTCCCTCGGGTTCTATGTTTCACTCTCAACCTTCCTTTCATACCAGATAATTCCATATGCATCCCTTTTGTCCTCTCCATTTATCACCTCCACCCTTGGTTACTATCTCCACCCATCTCACCCCCTCACCCCCCCCCCCCCCCCCCAACTGACTCATCTGCCTATCAATCTTCCCATCACTTGCCAGCTCTTCACCCACCCTCCTCTCTTTCTCCCAGCTCTCTCCTCCACTCCATCGGTCTGAAGAGTCTGATGTGGTAGCCTCACAGTCCCACCCCATCCCGTACCCCAACCCCTTTCTCTACCTCACCCCTTCTACCCTGGTGCATGCGCATTCCTCCCACAATCTCACACTACCCCAGTCACCCTGCACCATCCCCCTCCTCTGTATGCTCATCTCCATCCCCACTCCCTCTTCTCCCCTCTCCCATCGGGCAAAAGGTATAGAAGCGTGAAAACGCACACCTCCAGGTTCAGGGTCAGTTTCTTCCCACCTGTTCTCAGGCAACTGAACCATCCTACCAACAACTGGAGAGCGGTCCTGAACTACAATCTACCTCATTGGAGACGCTTGGACTATCTCTGTCTTTGATCAAACTTTACTGGCTTTATCTTGCACTAAACAATATTCACGTTATTCCCTTTATCATATATCTTTACACTGTGGATGGCTCGATTGTAATCATGTATTGTCCTGGTTAGCACGCAACAAAAAGCTTTTCACTGTACACATGACTATTAACTAAACTCATGAGTCCCCCATTTCCCTTTAAACCCGGTCTTTCCACTTCCTCTGGCTCCTTCTACCTATATTCCACTCCCCCCCCCCCCCCCTCATTTCACCTCTAGCCTTTGTCACTTACTCTGTCTGCCCATGTGCCAACCAAACCGCCTCACCTGTATCTACCTATCATTTGTCTGGCTTTGACCCACTCCCACCTCGCTTTTCTAACTTTCTCCCTCAGACTACAATCAATCTGAAGAAAGGTCCCGATCCAAAACGTCATCTGCCCATTCCCTCCACAGATGCTGCCTGGCTCGCTGAGTTCATCCGGCACTTTTGCTCAAGATTCCAACATACATGTATGCAATCTCGTGTGCCTTCTCTGAATGAGAGCTTGCTTTAGCAATTCAACATCATTTACGTTCGGCGTAAATGCAACCGCGTTGTAGTTGTACCACAAAGGCTAAAACAAAAGGTCTGATTTTGCTACCAAAATTAATTAATTGTAAAATGCTTTCTGCTAAGTAGCATTATTTATAATCGATCGGCTCAGTATTGTGACATGGGTATTTTGGGACACAATGAAGAGGGGAACAAACCCCCCCCCCCCCCCCCCCATCTCAAATATACATTGAATTATCTTGCCAAAGTCTGGAAAATGGGCAACTGTAAGACGATTACTAAGTAAATATTTGTGGTTCAGGTAAATGCACTGACAATTTAAAGTTGATAGGACGATGCCTGTCAAATTTTCACCTTGAATATTTCCAATAGGGGTAGTAGTAAGTACAAAATCAAACAGGACTGCAAAATGAAATAGTCTGTCAAGATTATCGATATTCTAATTGTCCACCTGGCCAGACATCAAATTGTAACTCTAATTGATTTCCAAGCGGCGATAAGTGCAGAGAAAATAAAATAAGCTAGGCGCATTAATTAGCCTCAGTTAGACAGACGCAGGCAAGAACAAATGTACAGCACCTACAACATTGTTATCCAACACCTAGCCCACGGAAGCCAAAAGTCTACGTGTTCCCCAGTCAAATATCTAAAAAACCGGCAAGTTCTTTTAATGAAAGACCTTACCATGTTTGGCGTTTGACAGCGTGCGGCAAGTGCTGGCTTCTATTTACTAATCAAACGGCCGAGAGAAATGGACCACGTTTCCAATCGCTGATTGTTTAATCTATGTACTTTTTCTTTCCTCTCCTGCACTCATTTAACATACGTCAGATCCCATTCAGTGCCGGTCGAATTTAAATTGCGCTTGCATGCGGTTCTGCTGGGTAGGTCGGAGCAAAGAGGAGGAGGCGGCGCTTGTATCGGTTTCAGTGTCAATGTCATTTCTAGTGTCAACTTGCAATGACGCATCGAGCTCGCAAACAGAGGCAGGGCCCACATTTTCTAGTCTTGCACAATGACCAGCGCCGGGATAAAAGACGAAACACGGAGAGTTTGTTTTGTAAATGAACGTTGAGGTCGGGGTAAGGGGGTGGGAGCGATAAAGTTTCACCTCCCCCCCCCCCCCTCCGACCTCTTCTCAGGGACCCACAGCCGGCCGGCACTGCAGTTATTTATTTCTCGTTTTATAGGTCAACTCTCGAAACCCGCGACCCAATGTCTGGAATTACCCGAGTCCGATCATGTTTCATGCGCGGGTACTTTCTAGTCAAACTGTGCGAGATATATTCCCCCCTTCGCCGGATATAAATAATCTAGTTATCTAGGAGTTTCCGTAAATTCAGTTCCACTTTTTTTTTAAACGCAGCATGTAGATTTAGATCATTGACTACGGTGTGTAACACACACACACAGTGAGGGTTTGGCGCAGAGGCAGGCGACTGTGCTGAGATGCTGCTGAATCTTAAGCTGCATTTGTGGCGCAGCTAACTAAGAACCAACTGCTCCAGTATCTTTGCTTAGAACCGTGTATTCTGCAGCTTGGCCCGTCGTACAGCCCCGAGAGTGTGCACCGAGACCCGGAATACACTTCAATAACCGCAGCAGTTTATATGTCAAGCAAGCGGCGAGGATAGACACGACAATGCTGGAGTAACTCCGCGGGACAGGCAGCGTGATCTGTGGAGTAAAGGAATGGGTGACGTTTCCGTTCGAGACCCTACTTCAGACACGAAACGTCACCCACCCCCTTCTCTCCGGAGATGCTGCCGTCCCGTTGAGTTACTCCAGCAATTTTGTGTCTATCTTTGGTTTAAACCAGCATCTGCAGTTCCTTCCCGCACAAGCAGCTAGGGTTATCCGCTGTTTCTGTCTCTCTCTACCAGCGATGTGTGGGGAAGACAGTGGGTCACTCCGTTCCCTTCACAGATTATTGTTGGCAGAGTCATCTGAGGTTTTATCCAAGAGTGCGTCATTGTCAGATGTACCGGCGGCAACGGAGCCATGATTAGAGTCATACAGCACGGAAATCTGAGGAAGGACATTATTGCCATAGAGGGAGTGCAGAGAAGGTTCACCAGACTGATTCTTGGGATGTCAGGACTGTCTTATGAAGAAAGACTGGATAGACTTGGTTTATACTCTCTAGAATTTAGGGGATTGAGAGGGGATCTTATAGAAATTTATAAAATTCTTAAGGGGTTGGACAGGCTAGATGCAGGAAGATTGCTCCCGATGTTGGGGAAGTCCAGGACAATGGGTCACAGCTTAAGGATAAGGGGGAAATCCTTTAAAACCGAGATGAGAAGAACTTTTTTCACACAGAGAGTGGTGAATCTCTGGAACTCTCTGCCACAGAGGGTAGTCGAGGCCAGTTCATTGGCTATATTTAAGAGGGAGTTAGATGTGGCCCTTGTGGCTAAGGGGATCAGAGGGTATGGAGAGAAGGCAGGTACGGGATACTGAGTTGGATGATCAGCCATGATCATATTGAATGGCAGTGCAGGCTCGAAGGGCCGAATGGCCTACTCCTGCACCTAATTTCTATGTTTCTATGTTTCTATGAAACAGGCCCTTCGGCCAAATTGGTCCATGCCAACCAAGATGCCTCATCCCCCATGCTAGTACCATTTACCATACCAACCAAGATGCCCTATCAACGCTAGTCGCGTTTGTCCCATATCCCTCCAAATCTTCCCTATCCATCCACCTGTCCAAATGTCTTATAAATGTTGTCACTATACCTGCCTCATCTGGCAGCTCGTTCCATATACCCACTACCCTCTATGTGAAAAAGTTGACCCTCAGGTCCCTATTAAACCTTTCTGCCCCTCACCTTAAACCTATGTCTGAAAGGTAGAAACAAGAAACTGCAGATGCTGGTTTACCAAGGAAAGAGCTAAAATGCTGGAGTAACTCAGCATTCCTGGAGAATATTGATAGGTGATATTTTGGGTCGAGGTCCTTCTTTCAACCTATGTTCTCTGGTTCTAGATTCCCCTATACTGGGTAAAAGACACAGTGCATTCACCTTGTTTATTCCTCTTATGATTCCACGTAACCCTAGAAAAGTCTTACCTGCTGCTGCTTTACAGGCCAATTAACACAATAATATACAGACAAATACATAACAATCAGTAATACAATATATTAGTAGCAGTAATACTAGGTAACCTGATCACTATAATGCAGAACCAAAGTCCGTAGAAGATCATATTTGCTGAGGTTAGTGTTGTGCAGTGTTCAAGAGCTTGATGGTTGTTGTGCAGAAGGAGTTCTTGAAGCTGGTTGTCACGGTTTTCAGGCTCCTGTACTATTCTCCCGATGATAATAGCGAGATGAGAGTGTTGCCAGGGTGATGTGCATCTTTGACGATGCTGGCTGCTTCTTTGAGGCAGCACCTCTTGCAGATCCCTTAAATGGCGGGAAGATCAGTACTTGTGATGGACCGGGCAGTGCCCACCACTCTCTGTAATCTTTGTTCCTGGGGGTAGGTGTTACCGGTAGAACCAGGCCGTGATGTAACCAGTCTGCATGCTCTCGACTTGCAGAAGTTTGATTGAGTGTTCGGCAACATACCAAAGCTATATTTAAGAGGGAGTTAGATGTGGCCCTTGTGGCTAAAGGGATCAGGGGTTGTGGAGAGAGGGCAGGTACAGGATACTGAGTTGGATGATCAGCCATTATCATATTGAATGGCAGTGCAGGCTCGAAGGGCCGAATGGCCTACACCTGCACCTATTTTCTATGTTTCTATGTTTCTCCTAAATCTTCAAAGATTTCTTCAAAAATCTTGTTTTTTTCTGATTAATATTTGTTTATTATCTATTTTGGGTAAATGCTAGTGTTAGTACCACAACTGGAAAAATGTGTCATTGTCACAGGCATGTAAACAGGGCTTTTGGCCCATCAGGTCCATGCAAATCATCTACATGAATCCCATTTATCAGTACTTGACCCATCCTCATCCATGCTTCGATGTTTCAAGCACTTGGCTAGATACTTCTCCACTTGTGTTCAGCCCCATTACTCAATGTTGGGTGCTGGTGAATGCAGCGTTATGTCTTTCCCCAGCTAAAGTAGGGATTTCAAAGGAATCTAGGTTGATGCTACAGTGGATTCTGAATGCATTTGACAGCGCAACTCAGAAACTAGAGACTCCTGAGTAAAGAAGTTGGAAGGTCATGTTGCAGTTGTATAAGACGTTGATGAGGCGGCATTTGGAGTAAAGATAGACACAAGAAACTGGAGTAACTCAGGCAGCATCACTGGAGAGGAATGGGTGATGTTTCGGATCGAGACCTTTCTTGTATGCAGTTGTATAAGACGTTGATGAGGCTGCATTTGGAGTAAAGATAGACACAAGAAACTGGAGTAACTCAGGCAGCATCACTGGAGAGGAATGGGTGATGTTTCGGATCGAGACCTTTCTCCAGAACCGAAACATCTCCCTTTCCTTCTCTCCAGAGATGCTGCCTGTCCTGCTGAGTTACTCCAGCTTTTTGTGTCTATTTTCGGTATAAACCAGCATCTGCAGTTCCTTCTTACGCATTTAGAGTATTGTGTTCAGTTCTGGGCACTATGTTATAGGAAAGATGTTGTCAAGCTGGAAAGGGTGCAGAGAAGATTTACGAGGATGTTGGCAGGACTCGAGGGCCTTGAGCTATAGGGACAGGTTTAGAGGGAAATGGGTCAAACGAAGGCAGGTGGGACTGGTGTAGATGGGACATGTTGGTCAGTGTGGGCAAGTTGGTCCAAAGCTCCTGTTTCCATGCTGTATGATTCTATGAGTCTTTGACTTTATCTGTAATGTGACTGCTCAGCTGAGATGGGACTAAAGGGAATGTGACCTTCTTCTCGTTTGTCAGTGGCAAATTCCAGCAGTAAGTTATGCCTGTTATCTACAGGACATGAATAACCAGTTCTCCGTGATACCATACTTCCAGCTGGGCCCGGTTCTCTGAGAACTGAGATCATTTCGGGTCGATACCCTTCGTTCTTGACCCAAAACATCGCCTATTCCTTCTCTCCATAGATGCTGCCTCACCCGCTGAGTTTTTCCAGCATTTTTGTCAGGAGTGTTTCATTGTCATATGTACCAGCAGTGGAACAATTACATTCTTGCTTGCTGCAGCTTAACAGACCTGAAAATGTAACAACACAACAAACAAATATGTACTCATCAATAACACAAACCGTAATACTAGGTGAACATAATAGTGTAAAACCGAAGGGCGGCACAGTGGTTCAGTGGTAGAGTCGCTGCCTTACAGCGACAGAGACCCGGGTTTGATCCTGACTATGGGTGCTGTCTGTATGGAGTTTGTACCTTCTCCCCGTGACCGCGTGGGTTTTCTCCGGGTGCTCCAGTTTCCCCCCACACTCCAAAGGTTTGTAGGTTCTTCGGTAAAGATTGTGTATCATATGTGTGAATATGTGTCAGAGGTTGCACCTGTTAGATGCCTGCCAATGTTGTCAATGGCTCTCACCTGCACTAGAATTAAAATACCTATGAAGGATTCCATGTGTCCTGAAAGGAATCTGATTTCAAACATTTTGATTGAAATATTAAGGGCACTTTCAATTGAACTTCATGTACTCACAGAAGAAAACTCTTTTGAATCACTCAGCAGGTAGCCGGAGAATACAATCTAACTAATAGACTTACAGAAGGCAGTGTTTGATTGATATTCAGGAGAAACCATTCCATTTTCACTGTTTCCTTGTTGATTCAGATTTATTTTCCAGCTGTCAACACCAGGATTAGGATCTTTCCAACTGCATCACAGCATTACCTCCCATTTTTAATGTCCTCCCAAAAACAAACGTTCAGGTTAGTTTAGAAACATAGAAACTTAGAAAATAGGTGCAGGAGTAGGCCATTCGGCACTTCGAGCCTGCGCCGCCATTCAATATGATCATGGCTGATCATCCAACTCAGTATCCCATCCCTGCCTTCTCTCCATACCCCCTGATCCCGTTAGCCACAAGGGCCACATCTAACTCCCTCTTAAATATAGCCAATGAACTGGCCTCAACTACCTTCTGTGGCAGAGAATTCCACAGATTCACCACTCTCTGTGTAAAAAATGATTTTCTCATCGGTCCTAAAAGACTTCCCTCTTATCCTTAAACTGTGACCCCTAGTTCTGGACTTCCCCAACATCAGGAACAATCTTCCTGCATCTAGCCTGTCCAACCCCTTAAGAATTTTGTAAGTTTCTATAAGATCCCCCCTCAATCGTCTAAATTCTAGCGAGTACAAGCCGAGTCTATCCAGTCTTTCTTCATATGAAAGTCCTGACATCCCAGGAATCAGTCTGGTGAACCTTCTCTATACTCCCTCTATGGCAAGAATGTCTTTCCTCAGATTAGGAGACCAAAGTTCTTTAGGAAAGAACTGCAGATGCTGGAAAAATCGAAGGAAGACAAAAATGCTGGAGAAACTCAGCATAGGTTAGTTTAGTTTAGTTTAGAGATATAGCACCGAAACAGGCCCTTTGGCCTACCGAGTCCACACCGGCAATGATCCCCGCACACTAACACTATCCTACGCACACACACCTGCACGTCTTTGGAGTGTGGGAGGAAACCGGTGTGTACTTAAATAAAGATCTAACTTTCTGTGCGATAAAGATGCCAAGTAAAAGAAAAACAACGAAAGAGCCATATTTTCTTTTCGGAATTAATGGAAGGGACATCCTGTCCATTGCTTTTCCCATGCCTCCTTTTTCATGGAACTAATCATAATTTTAATGCCTTTAATACAGATTTACAAGAGATTTTGTTCTCATGCTTGCAATGCTTATAACCAATAGTAGTCCACCCTAAATCATTTTAAGCTGTTTCTTGCCCTATTATTTTGCATGTGGTAGATGATTGCATTGCTACCCTGTGGCATAGCGTACATGTTTAACGAAGGACTAAACCTAGCTGAGGCAATTATTCTGATTTATAAGCTAGTACAAGCTTGAAAGACAGTGTTATTCGAGTAATTGGTATTTTAACATTTTGTGCTATTGTGTACTTTTATAAACTCTCCACACAAACACAACCTCCAAGCATTTGGATGTGGCTTGGCACATCCTCAGCATCTGCATATGATTCTTATCAGCCTGGGCATAGTGCCTGTTTGCACTACATAGTTAAATGTTTTGCCTTTACAAGGGGTGCAGTGTGCGTGTACACCTTCAGCTATAATAATCTTGGCTTGTAATATTTGGAAAGCCAATACTAATGTTTGGCTAAGATTATTCATGGAAATCTTCACATGTTCTTAGCTAGTTTCACCGTACCTTAATTGGTACACATGACAATAACATACCCTTTGTACACTTACTTTCTACCCGAGTTCCTCATGCCCTGCATCTTGAACATTGTGAAGAAAGTATTTTAAGGAATTTCGCAAATACTATTAAGTTCACTTTAAATCCTCATAACAGATATGCTTAGTGCCATACAACATGGAACAGGCCCTTCGGCCCAACTTGCGTATGCTGAGCAAGCTGCCCCGTTCTTAGTGGATCCCATTTACCCGCCTTTGGTCCATATCCCGTTAAACTCCTATCCATGTACCCGTCGAAATGTAAACACATGAGATGTACGTGAGATTATATTTTCCAGAGAGAAAAAATAAATGGATGTTTCATTGTTTTCAAACTGTGCCATAAATCATCCCATCCCTCTCACTGACCATTGTCTGTGTTTGATCCAGATTGTTTGCACGATGTGTCTTCCTTGAATTCAAGGTGAGCTGCTAAGCATGTACTTACAGATTTGCTCAGACCATTGATTTCCACTGTAGAATAATCACCTTCCCTGCTGTATCAATTCATCTGGTTAAACTAGGTGAAGGGAGGCAGTCTTGGCCACAGTCACAAGTTATACCATCAGTCAACTTGATAACATCCAAAATTCTACAGCTCATTATGTTGACCTTGATCTCGCCTATCTCACTTCTCCTGTGCTTCTGCACTGGTTCTCTAGTACATCTGGACTCTCTATAAGGCATTTGGATGGGAAGGGTTTAGGGGGCTCTGGCCCAAACATGGGCAAATGGAACTAGCTTAGATGGGGCATCTGGGCTGGCATGGCTGAGTTGGGCTGAAGGGCCTGCTTCCATGCTGTATGTCAGTCTAAATAGCTTAGCCGGATTATGTCCTGCTATTTCTTTGCTTCAGTTAATCTTACATTGATTAAAGGTTGTGAACACAAGCAGAACATTGTCGAAACTAAGATCAAGGCAGTCAACATTTGAATGAGAACAAACTGTTAGAACTCTTTACTTGCAAAATCTCTTTAGTTGCAGCAGAATAATACTGAAAGGTTGCTTCACATTAGGAGTTTCATCATTTTGATGATATCTTCTAGCAGCAGCAGAATAGATTGTACCTTTTTATTTATTTGTCTTTGCTCATCAAGATGAGGTATGTCGGAACTAAGGAACAATACATCTCACTGAGGAGAACAAGCAAAGTGCCGGTGGAACTCAGTGGGTCAGGCAGTGTCTATGGAGGGAAATGGACAGGCGACGTTTCGGGTTGGGATCCTTCTTCAGTCTCAACATACAGTACGTTTCACCTGCATATGTCATCAGGTCAGCTGTAGAAAGATATGTGGAGCAGTTAGGCCACTTTATACTGTCACATGAGAATCCAGCAATTTAACCTCAGAACATGACCTCATACTTTCCCAGTGCCAAAGGTTCTGTTTCCCATTTGTCACGGGCATTTGCATTGCCCTTGATTAAAATTACAACTTTGGATGATGGTTTTTATGAAAGTCTGAATAGTTTTGTACTCCTGATGCATTGCCATTAGGGACAGACTTGTGTTTAGTTTAGTTTAGAGATACAGCGCGGAAACAGGTCCTTCGGCCCGCCGAGTTCGCACCGACCAGTGATCCCCGCACATTAACACTATCCTACACACACTATGGACAATTTACAATTATACCAAGCCAATGAATCGAACGTCTTTGGAGTGTGGGAGGAAACCGGAGCTTCCCAGAGAAAACCCACGCAGTTAACGGGGAGAACGTGCAAACTCTGTGCAGACAGCACCCATAGTCAGCATCGAACCCAGGTCTCTGGCCCTGTAAGGCAGCGACTCTACCACTGTCCCTAAACTGACTACATTTGTGACTAACTACATTTATCTCAATATGGAATGTTGCTATATCTTGCTGTGTGAAACAACACACTTCAGGGCAAGTTCTTCCCTGCTGTTCTCTGACTACTGAATGGTTCTCCCATGGAGGGTGTAGTCCTGATCCTCCAACCCACCTCCAATAACCCGATCCACAAAATGCTGCAGTAACTCCGTGGGTCAGGCAGCATCTCTGGAGACAAAGAATAGGTGACGTTTCGAGTTGGAACTCTTCTTCAGACTGAAAGGTAGAGGTGGGGGGGGGAACCAGAACAAATCAGTGTCGGCAACAGATGACCTCTGGAAGGGTGGAATCCAAGATCCATAATTGTGGTGATTGAGACAGGCGACTCACATCAGGGACTGACTTGAAAGGAGGTGTAAAAGTTCATCAAGAGAAAAACGATCAGGCTGAAATTATCTGCCAAAGTGAGAAATGAGAAATACGGAGATGATAACAATGCAGAAGAAGATAAATGACATCGGGACTTCAGTTCAGGATGATGCAGTAACCTGCTGTAAATACAAAACCAGAAAGAAGTAACATGGTTGGGATGCATGCAACAACTTTCATCAAGGACAATCTTGATTAATATCAGTTCAGAAAGCTCATAGATTGTTTTTAGGTATTCATGCATACAACTAATCATCACATTTAATCAGTGTCATTTTTGAGGAGAAAAAGGTGTCGCGACACATATCAATTTAAAATTAAGCTGCATTTATCAATTTTTTTCCCCCATGAATATCCCCCCCACCCGCCCCTTTTCTGTTTTGGTTTTGTGATCAATCAGCTTCTTATTTAATAAACTAGTATCTAAAAAGTGGAAAATCAATGCATATTAAAAATTAGTCGTATTATTCAAGTCATGCACATAGAACATAGAGCAAAGAACAGTACAGCACAGGGACAGGCCCTTCAGCCCACAATGTCCATGCTGGACATGATGCCAAGTTAAACTAATCTCCCCTGCCTGCACGTGATCTATATCCCTCCATGCCTGTATATCCATGTGTTTCCATCATCATCACCATCCATGGCAGCGCGTTCCAGGCACTCACCACCCTCTGTGTAAAAAACCTTGTCCCACACATCTCCTTTAAACTTTGGCCCTCTCCTCTTAAAGCTATGCCCTCTAGTATTTGACATTGCCATTTTTGCCAAGTTTAGTTTAGAGATACAGCGTGGAAATAGGCCCTTCGGCCCATCGAGTCTACACTGACCAGCCATCCCCACACATTAACACTACCCTACACACTCTAGGGACAATTTTACATTTATACCAAGGCAATTAACCTACAAACCTGTACGTCTTTGGTGTGTGGGAGGAAACCGAAGATCTCAGAGTAAACCCATGCAGGTAACGGGGAGAACGTGCAAACTCCGTACAGACAAGCACCCTTAGTCAGGATCGAACCCGGGTCTCTGGCAGTGTAAAGCAGCAACTATATCCCTGCGCCAGTGTGCCGCACTAATTCTCGAGAAATGATTTCCTGGGGAGAAAGAAGAGGAGAAGTTATTTGGGAACAAATTAAGGAAAGAACAATAGCAATGCCAATGACCAGTGGTGGCCTGCAGGGGCATGCAGTGGTGGAGCAGCAGTGGAGGATGCCAACTTTGCTTGGCCAGGCAACGCAGCGAGGACAATGGGCATTTATGGCCAGCAGCACTTAAACCAACTTGGACTTTGAAAACTCATGTGTATCATTTCAGTTGGCGGTCCAGGTGAACCCTAGGCTGCTGCAAGCCTCGAGCTACCGCCTTCCCACTTGAACAAGTACTAGGGGAGGAAAGGAGTAAAGGGACACAGGCCAGATAATCTCCAGCTGTGTTGATTGAGATTTAAGGTGAGGGAGCCCAATCTGTTCTGGAGGAATTCAATGGGTCAGGTGAACATGGATCAGTGACATTTCAGGTTGGGACATTGATGTGATGGGCCCAGGACAGATCTTCAGAGATCTGCATGTCCATGAACTTTCTCTCTATATCCATCCTTCTCCCATCCTAGTCCTCCAACCGGTCCGACTGTGTTCCTATATTAAACTATATATTTGTATGCTTCGTTGTCACCTTCCCCTTGTTAATCATGATCTATTCTACATTTTCCTTGGACTTTGCCCTCTTGGCTGTCTCGTTTTCACACCTCACCCTTCCATATCTCTGTTGCTCAATCTCCCCTGATACTCGGTCTGAAGAATGGTTTCAACTTGAAATGTCACCCATTCCTTCTATCCAGAGATACTGCCTGTCCCGCTGAGTTACTCCAGAATGTTTGTGTGCGTATCTTCCATGAACTTGAAGCTGTCGACTCTCTCCACTACCATCGCAACGGTGAAGACAAGGTTCAGGGATCCCCTCCTGAAGTCAACATTGAGAGCAAGCTTGTTCTCCTTGCACCATCCAACCAAATGCACTTGAGGGAGGTGCCAGAATAGTTTGAGGCGCATGGTGCAAAATTGTAGCAGGATATCATTGTCCCCAGAGAGGAAGAGAAATGGGTAAGGGAAAAGAGAGAGACAAAAAAGACTTACTATTTACTCTTTTTTATAGAACAGGAAATATTATTTTGTCTGACGTTATGAAACTCAGTCACGAAGGGCAAATTGAGAACAAAGGCAGGCCTGAACTGTTCAGCGATCTTATGGTCACATGAGTAAATAATGGCTGCTTTGATCTGACATTTGCAGCCAAGCATGAAATGTAATTCTCACCCTTATTACCTAACCTCCACATGGAGGTATGTATTATCTCAGCGCTCACTGGGATTTGGAAAAGTGAAGACTTTGTATTAATTAAAAGGAGAACAAAAAGTTAGCACGTCTAGGACCTAAGGACGTCCCAAAGCACTCTGCATCCGATTAAGTGTTTTTAAGTATTTTTGCAGCTTAGTCACTGTTATAATGCAGGAAATGAATCAGATAATTTGCTCACAAACAGCAGCTCAATAATAACCGTATTACCACCTGTGGTCATTTACTTTTGCACTACTTTGAACTGTGCTCTAAACTTGCACCATTCTGTTGTTTTGCACCCGTCGTTGTATTTATTGTTGTATTTATCGGTACTGTAAGTGTACTGTTTACTCTGCGAGCTTTGTGTTAACGGGGGATTTCTTGCTTTTGTGCCACCAAACTGATCCGGATCTGGTGATGTTTAGAACCTGGACGATTTCATCGGCCACTTCTACCTGGTGCAACTGGAATTGGGGATTGGAACATGGGCCAAGTGTGTGGTTCTATCTCAGGGTCCAGCTGGTAGAGTCACTGCCTTACAGCGCCAGAGACCCGGCATCGATCCTGACCTCGGGTGCTGTCTGTATGCAGTTTGCATCTTCTCCCCGTGACTGCGTGGGTTTCCTCCGGGTGCTCCGGTTTCCTCCCACATCCCAAAGACGTGTGGGTTTGTTGGTTTAAATGACCTGTAAAATTGCCCCTAGTGTGTAGGGGGTGCAGAGCAGTGTGTGCACAGGTGATCGATGGTCTGAGTGGTCTTTGTGAGGTGAAGGGCCTGTTTCCATGCTGTATCCCAAAGCTAAACTAGACAAGACTAGACTAGACTTTATACCAATATTATATACCAATTAATGATGGCATATAATTAATCTCTGAGGATTAGAATGACTCTCCAACAAATTGCTTCACCAACAATCCCAGAGACAATTCTGAGCCACATATATCTTCCTGATTGTGACACGAATATTCATCTCTGAAAGTCGAGCCATAGAGCACGCTAGACTATCCCCCAGATACAGCTTCAAAGCACTGCTACCTAATGTTCACACCACAATTAGCAGAGCTGCAGTTATTGGATTTTAGTGTTGTCTGTATCCAACCATGGATGAAAATTGCACCGAAAGGATTTCTCCAGCACAAAGTAAGGCACAGTAATTGCTCGTTCTGTTTACTAACAAATCTTGCCCTCAAAATGCTGGCTGAATCACTTTGACTGTTACAATAGCAGCTGTCCAGATGTGACAGTTCCTGAGCAAACAATAGACAATAGGTGCAGGAGTAGGCCATTCGGCCCTTTGAGCCAGCACCGCCATTCAATGTGATCATAGCTGATCCAACACGACAAAGGCTAATATTTCCATAAAGGACATCTTTATTTATGTGTTTTAAACGAAGAGAGAAATAAAAGCTGGGGCTTGCTTCTGCCTTAACTTCTGGGACCAGTCATCCAGCCTGTTTTGTCCTGGCTTTCTCTATCAAGGGTTTCGACCCAAAATGTCGCCCAAGATGCTGCTGAACCCGCTGAGTTTCTCCAGCATTTTTGTGTACCTTCTGGTAGTCTCTTCCTGGCAGGGTAGAGGAGATAGCAATCCTGGTTACAATGAGCCCTCAGCCTGAGGGACCGTTGACCAAGAGCTAAGAAGTGGGATTGCACTAACATCCAGTTTAGGCTGACATGGATATGATCAGCCTCTCTATTCTTTGACCTTCACCAAAGTGACTTCTGCCAAAATGCCTGAATGTTTATGTGGGAAGAGGCCACTGCGCTCTCCCTAATGGGGCCCAGTGACGTGTGAGGAGCCAGAACACTCGGGGAATGTTCATCACCACCAGCATCAACAACTTGTCATTATGCCGGCATTTCCAACAAAGCAAAACGTCCCCAGGAGCTTCGGAGAGGTCTGGAGCTGAGCCACACACAGGCATTCGAGCAGATGTCCGAACATTCGCTCCAAAGAGACACACCTGAGGACCACCTTCAGAGAGGAGAGGTTGGAAGTGGGGAGATTGAGGAATGAACATGAGAAGTTGGGACTTTAGACAATTGATGTCAGGGACTCTGGGGTTCAAGACTTCGAGTGGAGGAACACCTAGCATAAGATACTGCAGATGCTGGAGTACAGAGTAAAAACACTTTAATGGCATCTATCCTACAGCGAAGTGACCAAAACTGAACACAGTTCTTCAGGGCAGCCTTCGCCAATGTAATGAACAACTGTAACATAACGTGCCAACATCGACACTTAAATGCCAAACGCCTTCCTCACCACTCTGTCTACCTGCAATCCCATTTTCAGGGAACTATGTTATTTTACTCCTAGATCCCTCTGGTCTGCTTGTACGCACTCCTCGATGTCTGTGCTCCCAGCCTGCCCAACCTCTCCCTATAGCTCAGGCCCAGCAACATCTTCGTAAATCTCTGCACACCAGGGCTCCTACTGTTCAGTGCAAGGGTCCTGCTATCCCAGCTTCTCCCCACTTGCAAAGATCGGATAGCAATCATGAGATGAACTGACTGCTTCATGTCAAGAAGATGCCTGGCGTTAATAAATCAGGGTTTTCTTTGACAGAAATGCCAGAGGCCTGTGAATGAATCCATTTTTGAACACAGCATCCTGTCCTGTGACATTGGTTACATTTCAACCGGCACGGTGGAACAGCGGTAGAGTTGGTGCCTTACAGCACCAGAGTCCAGGGTTCGATCCTGACTGCTGCCTGTAAGGAGTTTGCACGTTCTCCCTGTGACTGCGTGGGTTTTAGAATAGAATAGAATAGAATAGTTTCTTTATTGTCATTGTAACATGAACCATGTACAACGAAATTGTAAAATGTCAGCCAGTCAGTGCACCATTCAAACATTTCTAAAAGCTAACGATACATACAAGGTAAAATATTTAAAAAAGATAAACAACTAAAATAAATATCATAAAAATAGCACGCATAAACACCCAGCCCTACATCCTTCTGTCGATTTCACAGTCTCTTAGTATGTATCGCCCCTGCGTTCCTTGGCGGCTACATTTAGTGCCTTTATAGCAGTGGGGTAAAAACTGTTTTTAACTCCGCTTTCCTCCCACACTCCAAAGACGTACTGATTTGTAGGTTAATTGGCATAATAAAATTGTAAATTGTCCCTAGTGTGTGTAGGACAGTATTAGTGTGTGGGGATCGCTGGTCTGTGTAGACTCGGTGGGCCGAAGGGCCTGATTCCAAGTTGTACCTCTCAACTAAACAAAGCTGCATGAGATTGTGTTTAAGAAGGAACTGCAGATGCGGGAAAATCGAAGGTATACAAAAAAGCTGGAGAAACTCAGCGGGTGCAGCAGCATCTATGGAGCGAAGGAAATAGGCAACATTTCGGGCCGAAACTTTGCCTATTTCCTTCGCTCCATAGATGCTGCTGCACCCGCTGAGTTTCTCCAGCTTTTTTGTATACCAGCATGAGATTGTCACCAATTCAAGGCTGTGATTAAAAGCAAGCCTGTTCATCTTTGGCACCAAAACCCACAATAGTGCAAAGTCATATCACAATTTGACGGACTTCAAGTTAAGGAAAACAAGGTCGATATTTGACGTCTGCCTGATCATAGTTTAAATACTTTATCAAAGGGTCACACTCATAACATCAACACACTAAACTAGTCCTTGGCATCTGATTTAGCCAGAAAGGGTTCAATTCTCCTTGAAAGGTTAAATGTAACGAATGGATTAACTGCCGTCATGGTTTCTGTGAACTTTGTGCATCATGTTGTATTTGTTGTGCACTTGGACTCTAAGGAATAGGTTAAAACTCGAGAATTGTATTTGACACAGCAATGCGGAATGGTGCCAGATCCAAAGTCCACTGAGGAGATTATTTGAGTTTAGAATGCTGATTTTAACATCACATGGTCACCTATTTCACATTTCTCTAAGCCTTCTTGTGAAGTATCCTTGTGAAAGATTTTACGGTGAGGAAGCAGATTTCAAGTGGACGTGCAGGAGAAATACTAAGTTGGACTTGTGACTCCACCGAGGGAAATTTGATCATGAAGATGACTGTATCTTAATTCCGGCAATTATGCTCAGTATTTAAAGATATAACCATAGACTAAAAAAATCCACACTTGGCAATAAAGAATTCCCATATACCGAACCGCTTTTAAACTAAGCTGGCAACCCTAGACTTTGGTTTTGAAGATGACGTTCTCCAAGATTAAATTCAGATTTGAGCCAAGTTGAGCCGTACAGCACGGAAACAGGCCTTTCGGCCCAACTCGTCCATGCTGACCAAAATGCCCCATCTAAGCTAGTCCCATTTGCCTGCATTTGGCCCATATCTCTCTGAACATGTCCTATCCACGTACCAGTCCAAATGTCTATTGTTATTGGGCCTGCCTCAACGACTTCCTCTGGCAGCTCGTTCCATATACCCACCATCCTTTGCATGAATAAGTTGCCCCTCCGGTTCCTATTAAATCTTTCCCCCTCTCAACTTAAACCTATGCCCTCTGGTTCTTGATTCATGTGAGACCAGTACACGGGACAATTATACACTCTTCACAAGTGGCTTGCCTGTTCCATTGCAGTGTTACGTATGATTTCCAGAACATTGGAACTCTGGAAATATTAGCTGGAAATGCTGTATGTTATTAGCAGGATGGGCCGCATCATTTGTGTCATGATACTGCCCAACTCTTGAGGACTCTTGCCCATAAAAAATGGCATGGAGGTGGAAGCTTAAAGGTCTAAGGAGATTCCAACATCAGGGTGTTGTATATATATGTGTATATCTGAGTGTGTGTATATACAGTATACACACAATGAACTTTTTTTCCTTGTTTATATTGTTTACAGTGTACTATGTTTACATATTCTGTTGTGCTGCTGCAAGTAAGAATGTCCTTGTTCTATCTGGGACACATGACAATAAACAAACTTGACTCTTGACGACTCTTGACTCTTGCAATGTTGATGTTGTTTAAGAAGTACCTGTTTATGAGGTCAACCGTCCCTCATGTGGTACGAGCAGCGGCACAAGGAATGCAACAATTCCAACACTCACCTCCTGCGGAGTAGGAAGAAACTGCAGACGCTGGTTTACACCGAAGATAAACACAAAAAGCTGGAGTAACTTAGCGGGTTGGGCAGCATCTCTGGAGAGAAGGAATAGGTAACGTTTTGGGTCGAGACCCTTCTTCAGACTGAGAGTCAGGAGAGAAGGAAACTAGAGGTAGGAAAAGGTTCAGAATAAATCCTTAAAAGTGGGTAGAAGGCCGTCCGGGGGAGTTCAAGAGGAGGGGGACAGGTGGAGATGGGAGAAGGGGATCATCATGTTGATTTGTTTACCTGGCCACAGCTGATACTTGCTCAGCTGACCACTTCCAGCAATTTTCATTTTGACTTCCGATTTTCCAGCATTCTCATCTTTAGCTTTTGCAGCAGGACATTAGGGAGATTGCACATAATATATACTTTGATGTACCAAAGCCACAAACTGCCCCGATCCCTCTGCATGTGGAGTTAATAAGACTCGTGAACAAGTGAAGGTAGACAAAAGTGCTGGAGAAACACAGCGGGTGCAGCAGCAACTATGGAGCGAAGGAAATAGGCAATGTTTCATGCCGAAACGTTGTCTATTTCCTTCGCTCCATAGATGCTGCTGCACCTGCTGAGTTTCACCAGCACTTTCGTCTACCTTCGATTTTCCAGCATCTGCAGTTCCTTCTTTAACAAGGAAGTGATCCCCGTTTAAGCCACGATTAGCCTGACTTGTAATGGTTGCGAATCATGTTCTTATGTGGAGCGTGGAGATGGGTGGAGAAACCTCTGAATAAATATCTCCTCAAAAAGGTCGCTAATATCATCACAGACCCACACCACCCTGGCCACGCTCTCATCTTGCTGCCACCATTGGGAAGAAGTTGCAGGAGCCGGAAAACCATGACCACCAGGTACAAGAACAGCTTCTTCCGAGCAAACATTAGGGTCTTGAACACTGCACAACACTAACCTCAGCAACTTGGATCTTCTCCGGACCATGTCTTTGGTTGCACTCCAGACCTTGGTTTTTGCACTATTACGGTTGCCGAGTGTTACCGCTATTAATTTATTATATTAGTGTTTATTGTATTTATTTGTGTGTTATTGCATTTGCAGGCCTGTTGTGCTGCAGCAAGTAAAAATGTTATTATTCAGTTCAGTACATATGACAACTCTTAGAAATTACATAGAAACATAGAAATTAGGTGCAGGAGTAGGCCATTCGGCCCTTCGAGCCTGCACCGCCATTCAATATGATCATGGCTGATCATCCAACTCAGTATCCCGTACCTGCCTTCTCTCCATACCCTCTGATCCCCCTAGCCACAAGGGCCACATCTAACTCCCTCTTAAATATAGCCAATGAACTGGCCTCGACTACCCTCTGTGGCAGAGAGTTCCAGATATTCACCACTCTCTGTGTGAAAAAAGTTCTTCTCATCTCGGTTTTAAAGGATTTCCCCCTTATCCTTAAGCTGTGACCCCTTGTCCTGGACTTCCCCAACATCGGGAGCAATCTTCCTGCATCTAGCCTGTCCAACCCCTTAAGAATTTTGTAAGTTTCTATAAGATCCCCTCTCAATCTCCTAAATTCTAGAGAGTATAAACCAAGTCTATCCAGTCTTTCTTCATAAGACAGTCCTGACATCCCAGGAATCAGTCTGGTGAACCTTCTCTGCACTTCCTCTAGGGCAATAATGTCCTTCCTCAGATTTGGAGACCAAAACTGTACGCAATACTCCAGGTGTGGTCTCACCAAGACCCTGTACAACTGCAGTAGAACCTCCCTGCTCCTATACTCAAATCCTTTTGCTATGAAACTCTTGAACGTAAGAAAAATAAACTTAGCAAAGAACAGCAGCTGGACAAACAAATGGAGAAAAGAGCAAGGGTATAATGTAGGATGGACACAAAATGCTGGAGTAACTCAGCGGGACAGGCAGCATCTCTGGTGAGAAGGAATGGTTAGCCTTTATGGGTCGAGACCCTTCTTCAGACTGAGACCCGACTCTCCCAGCATCTCCCATGCCCGAGTCAGTTTGCAACTTATCCTCCCAGTGCCCTCCTCTCCCATCCCCTAATCCCGCATTTCCCTTTAATCCCCTGCTCTTTCCCCATCTCTATCCCCTTCCACCCATATCCCTCTTTCCGCTTTCCATTTTACTTCTCCTTATCTGACACCCTGTTCTCTCCTGTTCCACCTCTAGCCTTTCTCACTTTCTCGACCCATCTGCCAATCCTCCCCTGTATCCACCTATCACTTGCCAAGCTTTGCCCCAACCCTACCTGTCTTTTCCAGCTTTCTATCCCCCCCCCCCCCAATCCATCAATCTGAAGGGGGAGACCCAACCCAAAATGTCTATCCATTCCCTTCACAGATGCTGCCTCACCCGCCGAGTTCCTCCAACGCTTTGCTCAAGATTCGAGCATCTGCAGTTTCTTGTGTCTCAACTATAGTTACTGGTACACATTTAGTATTTGGCATGGATCCATTAGAGGATTAGGAAGGTGGAACTGGATGCTTCCTACAGGAGCCAGTACCGGACACATTCCCTTCAGCCACGCTTACTTCAGAAGAGAGGGAATTGGCAAAGTCTTACCCAGCCCTAGCCCCCAGCACCCAGTGCATAAACCTACATGCGACAAATGCAGTGGTGTTGATTGGGTGTCATGGTGGTGGCAGTGGGGGCAACACCAAAGAAGGGTTCCTTTATCTCCCCGCTCCTGTCAGGAAGAAGATGAAAATTAAAAGTGCACATCTCCAGACTCAGGAACAGCTTCTTCCACTCTGTTATCAGGTTTCTGAACAGTCCTTCCATGACCGGGGGATCCAAGGTTGGCATGGTGGGCCGAAGGGCCTGCTTCCATACTGTATCTCTAGACTAGTCTGAGAAAGGGTCTCGTCCCGAAACGTCACCCATTCCTTCTCTCCAGCGATGCTGCCAGTCCCACTGAGTTACTCCAGCTTTTTGTGTCTATCTTCGGTTTAAACCAGCATCTGCAGTTCCTTCCTACACATACTGTCCAACCCACCCTTACCCCAATGTGGATATTGAACTTTGTCTCTGGAACGATGCTGAGAACTATATTCTGCAATCTGTATCTTTCCCTCTGCTCTATTGTATGTGAGTTTGACGATTGTATTTATGTGTAGTATTATCTGATTCGATTAGAAAGCGTGCAAATCGAAGCCTTCACTGTACCTTGATTCACATGACACTAATAAACCCGAACCTAATGTTTCCTACATGTCAGTGTAAAACCCATCGTTTTATGGACTTCCCTTGATGTGTGGGGCTGGAATGGCCAACCTTGCAGGTCACTCCTCACCCTGGCTACTGCCTGAGGGACGGCTATAAATGGGAGAACTATAACAGGGTGGACAACTATAACAGGACTGGTGATCTGTTCCCTTTATAAACCACTGAGGTCTTGCCTGTAATCTGAGCCAAGACCAGGCATGCTGCTGACTCATGGTTGGAAACTCAACTCTCTTATGGGTGATCAGACAACTATGCCTGTGTGTGTGTGTGCGTGTGTCTGTGTGTGTGTGTGCGTGTGCGTGCGTGCAAGGAGACGGCACCGATCAGTGATCCCCACACACTAACACTATCCTGCACACACTAAGGGCAATTTTTTTACAATTTCATCTAAGCCAATTAACCTTCAATCCTGTCCGTTTCTGGAGCGTGGGCGGAAACAGCAGCACCCGGGGAAAAGCCACGCAAGTCACGGGAAGAACGTACAAACTCCGTACAGTCAGCACCCGTAGTCAGGATCGAACCCGGGTCTCTGGTGCTGTAAGCAGGGCCAGATTTACGTACAAGCTTCACAAGCTTAAGCTTAGGGCCTCAAGATCTAGGGGGGCCTCGGTGTAAGGCAGCAATACCGCCAGCATGCCGCCCAATGATGTGATATTGAAGAGGAACATCCAGGAAGAGCAATGCTGAGCTGAGCTGAAAGTTGCCTTGTAAGGTGAAAGGAAATAAATCCTTTAATTACAGACACTTTCAGTTCAGGATCTCCTCTTTAAAACATCTGTCTTGATTGTGGCCCTTATTTGAATGCTAAATACTGCAACAGGAACTCAAATTAATTATATTCAAATGTCTGTTATTTGTACTAAAAATAGTCAGGGCTGACGTTTTGACTGATGTGGTTGAAGTCCTCGAAATGTTGTCACCACGGATTGAAGTGAATCGCGTGATGTTATGGATGTTGACGAACCTCAAGGCTTTCGTGCTAAGTGGTTGCAGGGGAAAGTCCGTCATATGTTAGGTGTGTATGGAAATGGCTGGCTGGATAAACCTGTTGGTGCTGGGAGCTTGTTCCACACAAGCCACACTTGCCCCTCCCCAGCTAACACACCCACCCCGAACCACAGCCTAAATATCTCACTGCACAGGACAGGCCGATTCTCCCTGAAAGAAGAGTCTCGACCCAAAACGTCCCCCATTCCTTCGCTCCAGAGATGCTGCCTGTCCCGCTGAGTTATTCCAGCGGTTGGTGTCTCCCTGAAACTCCCCAGGAGAGACATAGATAAGGTAGACAGTCAGGACCTTTCTTCCAGAATGGAAATTTCAAAGACTATTTGCCAAGCAGGACAGTGTCGCAGCAGTAGAGTTTCTGCTTCTCAAGCGCCAGAGAGCCGGGATCCATCCTGACGGCGGGTGCTGTCTGTACAGAGTTTATACGTTCTCCCTGTGACCCCGTGGGTTTTCTCTGGGTGCTCTCCTTTCCGTCCACATTCCAAATTGCCCCCAGTGTGTAGAATAGAACCAGTGTGTGGGTGATGGCTGGTTGGCATGGTGGGCAAAAAACCCAGTTTCCACACTGTCTCTTTGAACGAAACTGAAAACTAAAATACACCAGCGAGCATAGCATTAAGATGAGATGTACGGGGCAAGTTTTATTTTGCGCTGAAAATTGTGGGTGCCCAGGAAGGTGTTCCATGGTGGAGGCAGATACGATCGTGGCATTTTAGAGGCTGCTGGATACGCACATGGAGTTGCAGGGAATGGAGGGATATGGAGCATGGTCAGGTAATGAAGAGTTTACCTTGGCATCATGTTCGGCACAGGCATCAAAGAGCCTGTTTCTGTGCTGCCCTGCTCTGTGTTCTATAAGTCCAATGGAGGTAGGAGAGCTGGGAGGTGCAATGCCAAAGTACACAGCCATGGGATCATCACAGGAGAGTAAGGAATGTCTGGAATGTCCTCATATGATGAGTCTACTCCTGGCATTAAATATTCCAAATGCACAGGCAAACCTCTTCCTGTTTCGTGTCCATCTTACTACAAATGTTGACATCGCTGTCATCGTCCGTCCTGAAAAGGACGCAAGCTTCCGGCGACAATCAGCAGGGAGCCATCGCTTGTTCCAATAGATGATGGTGGTAGCAGAATTAGCTCGGGATACTTCCAGTTTCCAGCCCCGCCACGCGAACGCTCCTGCTATGGGGCCCACAGGCAAACAAGCTTGTGACTTTCTTGAAAGCTTTCTCAAATTTATAATTATTTCTTTGCTTTCTAAAAAAAGCATGCTGTTTTAAGAGAAAGGTGGGAGAAGTTAGTTGGGTTTTCATGTTGGTTTATTATTTTTAGCCTAGGTTAGTTTAGAGATACAGCGCGGAAACAGGCCCTTCGGCCCACCGAATCTACACCGACCAGCGATCCCCGCACACTAACACTACCCTACACACACTAGGAACAATTTACATTTATAGAAAGCCGATTAACCGACAAACCTGCACGTCTTTGGAATGTCTGAGGAAACCGAAGATCTCGGAGAAAGCCCACGCGGTCACGGGGAGAACGGGCAAACTCTGTACAGACAAGCACCCATAGTCAGGATTGAACCTGGGTCTCTGGCACTGAAAGCACTGTAAGGCGGCAACTCTACCACTGTGCCACCGTGCCGTCCGTGACACTTTTGTCACCTGTACAGTGAAAAGCTTTTGTTTGTATGCTATCCAGTCAAATCAAATCACACCTTACACAAGTACAATCAAATCTTACACAAGTACAACGGGTAATGTAAAGAGGAAAATACCGTGTTACTGCGTGACAGTCCAGACTCTGCAATGAGGTCGGATGGAAACTTGGGACTACATCTTGGTTTATGGGATGAACATCACAACTGAGGTCTACCGACCTCTTCTCCAAGTGGTTCAGAACCTGAATGTCGAGAATTCTCTCGGAGAGTGGATAATGAATTTCCTAAACGTGAACCTTTGCAATTTGACTTTTAAAATTTATCTTCAAGCTGTGTGGGTTTTCTCCAAGATCTTCGGTTTCCTCCCACGCTCCAAAGACCTACAGCTTTGTAGGTTTGGTACTAATATATAAATGTAAAATTGTCCCTGGTGTGTGTAGTGTAGTGTTGGTGTGTGGGAATTGATGGTCGGTGCAGACTAGGTGGGCCGAAGGGCCTGTATCTTTAAACTAAACTAAACCATTTATGATTCAAACTTGAGATCTCGATCTCTCCATTTGCAACACAAATAACGATTAGCTTCCACCATCTTCAAACTTAATTTAATTGCAAAGGTAAAAAGTTCAACAGATCCAGGCTGTTGTTAGGTTACTAAAGTAGCCAGCTCACAACATAGTGATTAAGTAGTTTAAAGCAGATCAAAATAGCTCACTCCTCTACATGTCTCTGTGTGAGTGCAATATGAAACTCTTGTGGCACAGTCGTCCAGAGTTCATGTGGCTTTGCAGTGTTCCCTCCAAGAGCTCCTCACCCCATGTTTTACTAGATTAGAATTAGATTCTAACATAGGTGAGAGGGTGTTTATGCCTGTCTCCTGGGAGATACGTTCCCTGGAATATGATACAATCATATTTTCCTCCTGTCCAAAGAAATATCAGATTTCAGATTAAATTGAAATTAGCCATGATTAGTTTTCGATCTGCTTTGGTATTTAACTGTTAGCAGCTTGGCTACCTTTCAATATTCCACTTCAGGCTGACACACAGAATATTGTCAAAAAGGCGTTGAAAATGGAAACAGGCTTATTGTGATGATCTGGACCAGTGATTTATTTTGTAGACTAAATGGTACATATAAATCAATCAAATTAAGCTGGCTTTATCAACATTTTTTTCTCCATCAATTTTTTTCTATTCAAAGTCTGAAGAAGGGTCTCGACCCGAAACGCCACCCATTGCTTCTCTCCAGAGATGCTGCCTGTCCTGCTGAGTTACTCCAGCATTTTGTGTCTATCTTCGGTGTAAACCAGCACCCATAGTTCTTTCCTGCACCATGTACCCCCTCTTTTCCGTCTTGGTTTTGTGATGAATCAACTTTGAAATTAATAAAGGAATAACTGAAAAGTATCAAAGTGTCAAGAACATAAAAATTAGCATTCTAAAAAAATTGAAAAACTACCTTTAAACTTTTTAAAGATTCTGATATGTCGTACCAATGCTGTACCAGTGTCACAATGAAAGCACTGGTCTGCATGAGGATCCAATACAGAACATTGGGCATCTTATTCAATCAATAGACTGCAGGATCTGCTGTACATATTGTTTACCATGTTTGTTCTTATTTCATATATCCAGCAACCATAATCTTATTCAATTAATTGTTTCAGTTACCAGAGACACTTATTCAAAAGTTCACAAGGTACAGGTGTAGAATTAGGCCATTCGGCCCATCGAGTCTACTCCAGCAAATTTCAATGATGTCCATTGAAATTTCCATGATCATTGGTCTCTTGGTCATGGAGTCATAGAATGAAAGGAGACGGAAACAGGCCCTACAGCCCACCTTGCCCCTTCATGATCTCGTAAACCTCAGTCAGGTCGCCCCTCAGCCTCCTACGCTCCAAGAAAAAAAAAAGTCTGCTATATAAATAGGAAGGGTTCTGAGGGAGATGGGCCAAATGCAGGCAAATGGGACTAGTCGAATATATTAACTTGGCCAGCATGGACAAGTTCATATGTTATAGGAGCAGAATGAGGCCATTCGGCCCATCAAGTCTACTCCTGATCTATCTCTCCCCCTAACCCCATTCTCCTGACCCTGTCGCTGTGGTGGGTAGACGGGCCTGTTTTGTTGCTGCACAGCTCTATGACTCCATAACTCCCTCGTTCCAAATTTGATCTTATGAAGTGCGGGATAAGCTCAAGGCTTGTGTAGTGATTACTGCCCCTTTGTTTTTTTACATTCTTATGTTGCATTTGAGAGATCTGTGGAACAGACACAGCCACACTGAGTCAAAATAACCCTGCACAGTCACTGCACAGAAACCAGTTTACAATCCAAGGCATATGGAACAGCATTTTAACAGTACAGGACAAAACGTCCCAGAGTATTGAGTGGACAGGAAGCCTTGTGCAGTTCCAGGTGATAATGTCCCTTTGTGCCCAGGTGCTGTTGTCACCTGTGGCTTTTGCCAGGCCTAGTTCTCCCTAGTTTTCCAACATGCTCAAACAGGACACAATGCCACATTTAAGCCCATGCATTTAACGGCATGCTTGAAGACCAGTGCAGTCACAATACAAGTGTTTCTAAGAAAGCAAAATGTATTGTCAAAAGGGCACATAAGTTAACCTTTTCAAATACTGCAGATGCTTTGGGCAACACAGTGGCGCAGCAGGTAG
Organism: Amblyraja radiata; assembly: GCF_010909765.2. Classification (NCBI taxonomy): domain Eukaryota; kingdom Metazoa; phylum Chordata; class Chondrichthyes; order Rajiformes; family Rajidae; genus Amblyraja; species Amblyraja radiata. The sequence goes on along the minus strand of NC_045989.1, from coordinate 20,389,242 downwards.
AGCTACTGCCTCACGGCATCAGAGATCTGGGTTTGATCCTGACCTCGGGTGCTGTCTGTGTGGAGTTTGCTCCTTCTCCCAGTGCATTTCCTCCGGGTGCTCCGGTTTCCTCCCACATCCCAAAGACGCGCGGGTCTGTCGATTAATTGGTCTGTGTAAATTGTCCCTGGTGTGCAGGGAGTGGATGCAAAGAGTGAGATAACATAGAACTAGTGTGAGCTGGTCGGTGTGGACTCGGTGGGCCACAGGGTCTGTATCTCTGCTGTATCGAGAAAACTAAGACTTTAAAAAAAAAATAAAAGTGACAAGCCTAACATAAAAATGTAAAACCCTGTATTCCCTCAGCACGTCAGGCAGTATCAGTGGAAAGAGAAACTGAGCTCCAGGTCTCATCCTATTTTTCGCTGGCGTGTGTGGGGTTGAGGGGAGACCTGGTGGGAATATAGACAGTCGCAGACAGTCAGAACCGTTCTCCCAGGATGGAAATATCATTTTAAGATGAGAAGGGGAAAGTTTAAAGGAGGTGTGTGGGGACAGAGAATGGTGGATGCCTGGATCCTGCTGCCAGGGTGGTGATGGAGGCAGATACATACATTAGAGGAGCTTTTTAGATAGGCACATAGATATGCAGGCAATGGAGTGATAAGGAATGAATGGAGATTATTATAGTGTTTACAGAGTACTATGTTTACATATATACAGTATTATGCTGCTGCAAGTAAACAAATCATTGTTCTGTTTCGGGACATATGACAATAAAACACTCTTGACTTGACTCTCTTATAGCCCTGTCCCACGGTACGAGTTCATTCCAAGAGCTCTCCCGAGTTTAAAAAAAATCAAACTCGTGGTAAGCACGGAGAATGAACGTAGCGGGTACGTCGGAGCTCGGGGACGTCTCTTAGCGGCTCGTAGCGCTAACGGCAGGTACTCGGGAAGACTCGCTAACGGCAGGTAAGCACGGGAAGACTCGTGAAGATGTCCACGAGAGCCCCGAGTACCGACGGGTGGCCATTACCGTAAATCTCCGAGTTCGAGTCAGGGCAAACTCGGGAGAGCTCTTGGAATGAACTCGTACCGTGGGACAGGGGTTTTAGAACACGTGTTGGCAGAGGAGATTAGCTTGTCTTGGGATCAAGTATGGCACAGACATTGTGGGCCAAAAGGCCTGTTCCTGTGCTGTGCTGTACTGTTCTATGTTCTATATACCAGTGAGTCTCTCATCTCCTGAATATGCTGCTCAATAAATAGTCTTATACATTTATCCTGACTGAAAGATTCGAAGGGCAACTTTTTCAGCCAGGGGGTAGTCCGTATCCTGACTGACTGGTTACTCCAGCACATTGTGTCTTTTTTTCGTAGAGCAGCATCTGCAGCTCCTTGTGTCTCTGCGGCAGAGGTATTAGCTAAGATGAAAAAATACAGCACATCTCTGGCGATGTCACTCTGTACAGTCGTGGTGCTGAGATGACGAAGCTTCGCGCAAAGTCAGAGCAATTACTGGTAAATAGGTCATTTTCAAGAACGTCATCTTTTATTTAAACAATATATCACCACCACACATTTGCAAAGCTATCTTCCACCATTCCTTTCCCTCCTAATAGGATAAAGTAAATGGTAGCCATGAATTATACATAAGTTGCAATTTATCGTTTGGATGTAACTACTTGGAATCAATGGGCAAGCATATCACTGTTTGACATGCTCAGTATGAATTTTCATTTGAAATATATAATCTGATTTTCTGTGAATTATTTGTTTATTATTTGTACATGTACTTGAGTATTGTGCATTTAGAGCTAACCAGTACACTCCCTGGAGGCAGAAGAAATTGCAGGTGCTGGAATCTTGAACAAAACACAAAGTTCTGGAGTAACTCAGCAGCTCAGGCAGCATTTGTGGAGAGAATGGATAGATGGCAATTTGGGTTGGAGGCCCTTCTTCGGACTGATTGGCGCTTCTTCTGTTCCAACCCGAAATGTCGTCTGTCAATACCCTCGCCAGATAGACACAGAATGCTGGAGTAATTCAGCGGGTCAGGCAGCATCTATAGGGAAAAGGAATAGGTGACGTTTCGGGTCGAGACCCTTCTTCAGACGGAGAATCAGCGGGGAGGGATGAAAGGGTTCAGAACAAATTAGAGCCTCCCCAGATGCTGCCTGACCGGCTGAGTTTCTCCAGTGCTGTGTTTTGCAGTAGACCTCTTGGCCTGACTTGGGAACGAATGTGTTAGTTCATTCTTCCTTTCAAATGGAAACACATGAGTGCATTTCCAAGAGCTTTGGCCGATTATAAGATATGAGCTGTGACTTGCTCCTGAGTCAGCAGATTCCAAGTTCATATTAACTCCAGAAATATGAGCAGAAAAATATAATGTGATTCAGCGGGTGGCCAACCTCCCAATTCTTTACCAAGACTGTCCCAAGCTATGAAGATCCACTCACCTGCTTTCAGCATTTGTCCGAGAGTCTCTGTTGGCCAGAACCTGCAGACATCCATGTTGACATCCAAACAAAGAGAGTTGGTCATGGCCCCTTCCTCTGCTTGCGTTCGGACCCAGGTCAGTCAGGAAGAGACCAGAGGTCTCTGCAAGGTCACGTACATGTTGCCAGGACAACGTACAGGTAAGATCACTCCTCATCTTCAATGTCATGTGTCCCAGTTTATCACTTGAGGAGGTCATTACTCTATAATTTATACCTGCATTTAATTTATGTTCTGTGTGTTGTCTGAGTCGAGCAGGATTTTCAATGTAGCCGTGCCTCAGTGATACAGTGAAAAGCTTTCTTTTGCCAGTTATTCAAGTGGCAGTACAGGGGTCACTCAGCTAAACACAGAATGCTGATCAATTGGTCAGGCAGCATCTGTGGAGGGAATGGACAGACGGTGTTTCATGAGGGAACCCCTCTGTGATGGAGATAGAGACAGTACAGAGGCCACTCACCCAGTACAGAGGGCAGCACAGTGATGCAGCAGTAGAGCTGCTGCCTGACGGCACCAGATACCCGGGTTCGATCCTGACCACGAGTGCCGTCTATACGGAGTTTGTATGTTCTCCTCCTGACCTGCGTAGGTTGTCTCTGGCTTCCAAAGACGTACGGTTGTAGGTTAATTGGCTTGGTAAAATAATAAATTGTCCATAGTGTGTGTAGGATAGTGTTAGTATGCGGGGAATGCTGGTGGGCCGAAGGGCCTGTTTCCGCACTGTATCTCTAAACTAATCTAAACTCTGTCCATCACATCAGGTGATAATTAGATCAATGATCGGGCTATAGGAGAATGAACGACAGTATTCAATTCTTCTGAAAAACAATTTAAATGATTTTTAATGTGCAATTTTAATGTCCAGGTATTCATTCACTTGCTTTATTTTGTTCTCTTGTTTCATGCAGAATCGAAACCCCAAGTCAAATAGTGACATTGAAACTTTTACCATTTTACTGGCCGCTTTCTGCTTGTGTTTGCATTTTAATGCAGGCACAAGAGTTTATATGAATTTAACGATGTAGTACAAGATCTAAAGTCCAGATGGACAATAAAGTGATAAAGTTATTGAAGTGAAGTAAGATAAAATATGTAAATTTGCATTTACATTCATTTGGTAACCAAATGAATTTATTATTCATTGCATGAGGAAATCCCAGTGTGGCCAATTTATTGCAGTTTTGTTTAGACTAGTCAGTTTATTATTTGTCACCTGCACAAAGAGAGAGTAAAGAGTTTGTTCTGCATGTTATCCGGTGAAATTATATTTTACGTGAGTTCAATAGATCCTCTTCTGGAACAGCGTGCAGAGAGACGCCACGTTCCAGGCCCATTAGGCAACTTCCAAGTCTCTGAAAAGTCCGATCTTGCCCCAAGGAGATATCCAATGAGATATGCCATCGATCACCCGTTCACACCTGGTACTATGTGATTCCACTCCCTAAACACTAGGGGCAACGTACGAAGGCAATAACCAACAAACCTTTGGGATGTGGGAAGAAACTGGAGCACCCAGTGGAAACTCACATAGTGATTGGGGGAACGTGCAAACGCCACACAGACATCTTGGCCTAAGGAGATATGCACCTGGTGTTGTGGCAGCACTAGATCGGTGAATGAGCGGTGGGTCTGGCCCAGTGTGATGCTGTCGGCGCCATCCACCGCCGCTCCACACAGCTGCCGCGGGCTGCGCTCGATCCGATCGCTCGCCCGCAACCACCACCACTACCACCCCTCCACTTCCGTGCCGCGCTTCCCGAGCCGATCACGGAACTGAAGAGCACTTCCCGCAATCACGGGAGGTGAGTCTGTGGCCCGTTCACGGCCACCGACCGACAACTTCACTCTCCTCCACCTCCATCTTAGAGTTCTTTAAAGTAGCATGTATTGTGGATAACACAGAACCAGTGGCGTGTGTTACTAGAACCAGATTTACAAAAGGTACTTGATGAAGAACCACAGCAAAGGTTATTGAGGAAATACAAGCCTCACATGTAGGAGGTAGCCGCAGGCTGGCCGAGAAAGAGTGTGTCGGAAGGAACTATAGATGCTGGGTTAAACCGAAGATAGACACAAAATACTGGAGTAACTCAGCAGGTCAGGCAGCATCTCTGGAGAACGTCACCTATTCCTTTTCTCCAGCTATGCTGTCTGATCCGCTGAGTTACTCCAGCTTTTTGTGTCTTTATTTGGTAGAGAAAGAGGATGGGCTGACTAACAAAAAAAAGTCGGCAGAAATGAGTCATTTCTTGGTTGGCAAACTATAGCGAGTGGTGAGTCACCTGTATCAGTGCTTCATCTTTATAACATTCATTTACCTGACTTGTTTAGTTTAGAAATACAACATGGAAATAGGCCCTTCGGCCCATCGAGCCCAGACGGAAATTCGATCACCCATTCACACTAGTACTAGGTGATCCCACTTTCCCATCCACTCCCTACACACTAGGGGCAATTTACAGAGGCCAATAAACCAACAACCAACCCGAGTGGGCGGCATAGCTCTTGCCTCACTGCGCCAGTGACCCGAGTTCGATCCTGACCTCGGGTGCTGTCCGTGTGGAGTTTGCACGTTCTCCCTGTGACCGCGTGGGTTTTCTAGTTGCCTACCACATCCCAAAGATTCGTGGCTATGTAAGTTAATTGGCTCTCTGTAAATCGCCCCGAATGTGCCGGGAGTGGATGAGAAAGTGGGATAACATAGAACAAGTGTGAACGGGTGATCGATGGTCGGCGTGGACTCAGTGGGCCGAAGGGCCTGTTTCCATGATGTATCTCCAAACTAAACTAAACAAGCCCACATATCTTTGGGATGTGGGAGGAAACAGGAGCATCCTGAAGAAACCCACGCGGTGATCGGGAGAACGTGCAAACTCCACACAGATCCTGGGTCCCTGGCACTAGCTCTACCAGCTGTGGGTGCAGGAACTACTGGGATGATGGTTAAACTTGCTACTAATGATCGCAGGGAAGTATTGATTTATTATTGTCATGTGTACCGAGTTGCAGTGAAAAACGTTGGATTGCCTGCTATCCAGTCAGATTATACTGTACAAACTACAATTAATCCATGCACAAGTACAACAGGTAGTGCAAAGGGAAAAATAAACAGAGTGCAGAATATAGTGCTGTAGCCACAGAGAAAGTGCAGATAAAAGTGCAAGGGCCACCATGAGGTGGGTTGGGAGATCGGCACTATGTCCTTAGCTTCTTCTTCTTGCATTTGGCGTGCCCAGCCTAAAGTTGTAGGACAACTTGTTCTATTTGAACATTTGATTGAGGGGTGAGTAAAGATACGAAGTAAGTATATCCCTTTTATCTTTTTTTACTTTTTTATATCTTCTGTTCTCTTTTTCTCTCTTTCTTTTTCTTTGGCTTTTTTCTTAATTCTTTTTCGAGGTTTACGTTTCTAAGGGTCTCTCTTGATCACTCTTTCACGCACTTACTATCCTATCTAACTCTCTTTACTTTTCTTCTTTTTAAAGTTTAAAATATGAAGTGGTACAGGAAATGTATTATGTTATTTTTGGCTTATATCACTATAATGTACACTACTTCTAATAAATAAACATTTAAAAAAAAATAAAAGAAAAAATAACTTATTTGATTGTGCACGCCGGGTTGATTGCATTTCCGCGAAACAGGGCAGACCACGTGAAGGTTGCAATCTCCCACCCCCATCCTTAGCTTATGAATCATGTCTGAAGAAGGATCCCGACCTGAAAGGTCGTCTGTCCATTCCCTTCACAGATGCTGCCTGAGCCACTATGTTGTTCCAGCACTTTGTGTTTTGCTCAAGATTCCAGCATCTGCAGTTCCCTGTGTCTTAGAATTTTCACTTCAATTGTATTAAATGAGAATATCAGACAGTTAGCTGTGTCACATTTTTTTTGCTAAACAGTAAAGCAATGAATTAAACTATTTGGCTGAAGATTTAATTGTAGAGCAGCTTCAAAGTTGAGAATTGGAGCCGTTGATCTTCATTTAAATGCTGACGAAGCAGAACGAAACCTTCAGAATAAAAGTATTCATTATAAAAGCAAGCTGAGACAGTCAGTCAGCGAGAGCAGGAGATGGCTTAGTGGTTTGCATACTAAAGCACAACTTGTTCCTGTAGAGGTGCTAGGGAAAAAGTTAGCGATGTAACAATCTTGTTGCCACAGTGTACTGAACTGAATTGATACAGCATGAAAGCAGGCCCTTCGACCCGCTGGTCATTGATCACCCATACGCACTAGTTCTGAGTTATCTCACTTTCTCATCCACCCCAGGGCAATCTACAGAGAGCTAATGACCCACAAACCCGCACGTCTTTGTGACGTGGGTGGAATCAGGAGCACCCAGAGTAAACCCACGCGCTCACAGGGAGAACATGCTAACTCCACACAGACAGCATCCAAGGACAGGATTGAACCCAGGTTTCTGGCGCTGTGAGGCTCTGCCAGCAGCACCACTGTGATATAACACCTTGATTTAATTCTTCAGCTTTCAAGCTTCGGAGATCCTTAGTGCATTCCAAGTTGTACTAAGAACAGTTTAAGGGCAAGGTTCAATGGTTCAATGGTTCTTGGATGGAAGTGTGAAACTGCATACCTCCAGATTCAGGGACATCAACCTACCACAACCGGAGAGCAATGCTGAACTACTATCTACCTCATTGGTGACCCTCGGACTATCCGTGATCGGACTTTGCTGCTTTACCTTGCACTAAACCTTATTCCCTTATCATGTATCTATACACTGTAAATGGCTCGAATGTAATCATGTATTGTCTTCCTGCTGACTGGATAGCACGCAACAAAAGCTTTACACTGTACCTCGGTACACCCGCTCACACCCCCCCTCCCCCCACAACACTCCCCCCCCCCCCACAACCCTCCCACCCACACACGCCACAAACCCCCGCCCACACACACCTCCTCCCCAACACACACACCCCCTCTCCAACACACACACCCCCCATCCCACTCCACACCCCTCCTCCCCCGCCACACACCCCACTTCCCACCCCCCCACCCCCCTCCTCCCCTCCCACCAATGAAGAGGAGGGGGAGGGAGTGCTTGGGGATGAGGGGAAATGAGCCGCACCTGCGCATAGGGGCTATGGGTGAGTGGTGGAATATTGCGTTGGGGGAACGAGTGAGTGGTGGAATATTGCGTTGGGGAATGGGTTGCGTTGGGGGACCAGGCGACATGTGACTGGGACCCAACGGGTCCGACTTAGTCTAGTGTTATATAGAAGTAATGTATTTCTTCCTTCATTTGATTAACATGCAAACTATTTTATAAATGCAAAATTGGACACCTTTATTTGTTCACTTTGATGGCACGCAAACAGGTCATACCCAATTGTAAGTAGATCTTCGGTGGGAGTTTCCTCTCAAACCAGATAATTGTGATCAGTCGCAGCAGAGTGCACTGGCTCGTGAACTGAAGATAGATACAAAATGCTGGAATAACTCGGTGCCACAGGCATCATCTCTGGAGAGAAGGAATGGGTGACATTTTGGGCCGAGACCCTTCTTCAAAGATTTCTGCCTGTCCGGCTGAGTTACTCCAACATTTTGTGTCTATCTTTGGTGCAAGACCCTTCTTCAAACTGGTTAGGGATAAGGGAAACGAGAGATATAGACGTTGATGTAGAGAGATAAAAAAACAACGAACGAAAGATATGCAAAAAAAGTAACGATGGTAAAGAAAACAGGCCATTGTCAGCTGTTTGTTGGGTGAAAACGCGAAGCTGGTGCGACTTGGGTGGGGGAGGGATGGAGAGAGAGGGAGCAGGCAGATCCATTCCCAGAGCCGACTTCCGAGGCCCAATTTGCCGGCCGTTATCTTGGCCCTCCGAGGCCGTAACCTCTGTTGGTTCGGCAAAACGGATAATACGGCAAGGCTCTGAAACCAGGAGCTACAACTATTAAAATATATTTGGGAGAGCTGAACATTTCTGAAGAAATGAACTTGTTTCCATTGCGTGAACTTGTAGTTTGAATCATAGATCCTGTCTCTGCCACTACTGAAATACACCCTGCTCTCTATGTAAATTGACCCCCATTGCTACACAATAGATGTTTGGCGTGACACACCCTGTCCCACCCCCGACTCATTTTAACCAAGTGTTGTTAATTTACACCCTGTAATTTGGATGAGTGATATTTTGTTTTGCATTAAAAATTTCTCATCAAGCCACATCGTTCTTTTTGGGATGAAGGTGGATGGTGCAGGCTGGACTTGGGAAATTATTGCTAATCCCTGTGACCGTTCTGAAAACCTTTCTGGGCTCTGCTTTAATGCTGAGATAGTGCTTGTGCTTTTAAGCCTTCCTGTGAAACCGGTATTTCTACTCTGTATGTTAATTGTACTGAACTGCCTGTAGATGCTTGACACAAAATGCTGGAGTAACTCAGCGGATACAGGCAGCAACTCCGGAGAGAAGTAACGGGTGATGTTTCAGGCCGAGACCCTTCTTCACAGATGCTGCCTGACCCGCTGAGTTACTCCAACATTTTGTGTCTATCTTTGGTGTAAGACAGCATCTGCAGTTCCTTCCTGCACATTTTGCCTGTAGACGTTTTGTTGATTTCACTGCTGGGTCAGCGGTGGAGAGAGTTAGATGCGTTAAATTTCTGGGCGTTAATGTATCAGGTGACCTGTCCTGGGCCTTGCTCAATCATGCAACCATGAAGAAAGCCTCCCAGCACCTCTACTTTCTTTGACATTTAAAGAGATTTAAGAATTCTCTTAACAAACCTCTACAAATGCACTGTAGAAAGTATCCTGACTGGTTGCACCACTATTATTATTATTTTTTTTAATTTATTTTTTTTAATCAAAAATATTTATTCAAATATTAAAATAGTATTGACAATACAATAAAACAAAACACCACCATAATACAAGACGAACAAATATGCTAAGCAACTGCTAAACAATTATATTGCCATCCTTGTCAAGGATACATTCAACCCCCCTCGGTGCCCAGCGGTCCCGGAACTCCCTCAGGGTGCCCGTAGACAGGGCGTATTCCCTTTCCATCCGCACCCGGGCACGGACGTATCCCCGGAAAAGGGGCAGGCAGCCGGCTCGGGTAGAGCCCTCCAACGTCTGGTGCCTTGACTCACGGATGGCCAGCTTGGCCAGGCCCAGGAGCAACCCAACCAGGACATCTTCAGCCCTACCCTCTCCCCTACGCACAGGGTGTCCAAAGATGAGGATGGTGGGTGAAAAATGCAGCCAGAAGGCAAGGAGCAGCCCCTTTAGGTATTGAAACAGTGGCTGCAGCCTCACACACTCCATGTACACGTGGTACACAGACTCTTCCAGCCCGCAACAGTGGCAGGCGGCTGGCGAGTCTGTGAACCGCGAGAGAAACAGGTTGCAGGGAACACCTCGATGCAGTACCCTCCACCCCAGGTCCCCAATGTAGAGGGGGAGAATCCCTGCATAGAGGGACCCCCACCGGGCTGGTTGCACCACTATGGCCTGGTACGGCAATTCCAACACACACAGGAACACGAGAGGTTCAGGGAGTGGTGGACTCAGCCCGGTCCATCACGGGCGCAGCCCTCCCCACCATCAAAAGCATCTACATGAGGAGCTGCCTCAAGAAGATGGTGTCTATCATCAAGGATACCCACCAGTTAGGCCGTGCCCGCTTCCCACAGCTACCATCAGACAGTTGGTATGGCAGCCTGTAGTTCAACACCACCAAGTTCAGGAACTTTCCTGCAACCATCAGGTTCTTGAAACCTTTACCTTGCCTTGAAACCGGAACACAAGGGACCAACTCTTGCACTAACATGGACGTTCACTATGTGTAAGAACTGCAGACGCTGGTTTAATTCAAAGGTAGACACAAATGCTGGAGTAACTCAGCGGATGAGGCAGCATCTCTGGAGAGGAGGAATGGGCGATGTTTCGGGTCGAAACGTCGTCCATTCCTTCTCTCCAGAGACGTTGTCCATTCCCTCTCCAGAGATGCTGCCTCACCCGCTGAGTTACTCCAGTATTTTGTGTCTACCTTGGACTTGTTTACTAATTGTATTTAGCATCAAGGTCTTGTGTTTTGCAGAGTCTTTCGCTGCTCACTCCCTTGTGGAATCTATGTGTAACTTGTGTATAATTGAAGTGTTTGCATGTGTGTCCGTGATGCTGCTGCAAGCAAGGTTTCCATTATACCTGTACCTCACTGTACCCGCACATATGACAATGAACTCGACCTGACATGATCATTTTATCGGTCAGGCAGCATATGTGGAGAAAAAGGAATGTCACCTATCCATTTTCTCCAGAGATGTCTCCTGACCTGCTGATTTATTCCAGCACTTTTTTTGTCTATGTTTGGTATAAACCAGCAACCAGTTCTCTGTTTCTATCTGTTAATTATTTTGTTATTACTTCTATAGAGTTCAGTTTCTTTATTTGTTAAGCTTTTGTAGATTTCTTGTTCGTCTCGTGTGGGACTATGTCTGAGAGTACGTTCTCATGCAGTCTCCCCACAGCACCTACAATATGCTTCCAGCTGCTCACACAGTTACAGAGTTACCCAGAGGTTCTGCATAAACAAGGCGACCTCAGGAGATAATATCAGGTTATCCCAGACAGATTATACTGTGGCTTGCCAGGTGTGTCTCTGATGAGATGTTAGGATGGGAGTCTGCTGGCTGCTATTGTGACAGACCATGAAGAACACTGGTGCAGGTGAGACGAGAGAGACCCACAGACCCGCCTGTGTGAAGAGAAACATTTTCAAGGCTGGCTGAAGATGTATATGCTGACTGCTGGCCTCACAGCACCAGGGACACGGGTTCAATCCTGACTACAGATGTTGTCTGTACAGAGATGGTAAGTTCTCCCCGTGACTGTGTGGGTTTTCTCCGAAATCTTCGGTTGCCTCCCACAGTCACTTTCGTTCCCCTCTTTCGTTGTAACCACTTCCACCTGCTAATACTGCATGGAACCAGATCTCAAAATCAATTAATTGATTTATTGAAAGATACAGCATGGAAACAGGGCCTGGCGCCACATCGACCACAGTATGTTGTCCCACTATTTCATCCACTAGGGGCAATTTAATAATAATAATAATAATAATAATAATAATAATAATAATATCTTTTATTGTCATGGAGATAATATCATATGATAATATGATAATATTGTCATGGAGATAATATTGTCTTTTACCTGCAATTAAAAGAGGAACTACACAGCAGGTCAGGTAGTATCTCTGCAGATTATTGAATGAGTTTATAATATCATGTGTTCAGAAGTTCTAGGAGCAGAAATAGGCCATTCGGCCCATAAGTCCATTCCGCCATTCAATCGTGGCCAATCTAACTTTCCCTCTCAACCACATTCTCCTGCCATCTCCCCATCATCCGACACCCGTAGTAATCAATAATATGTCAGTCTCCGTCTTAAAAATATCCATTGACGGCCTTCACAGCCGCCTGTGGCAATGAATTCCACAGGTTCACCACCCACTGCCTAAAGAAATTCCTCATCTCCTTTCTAAAAGTACGTCCTTTTATTCTGAGGCTGTGGCCTCTGGTCCTAGACTCTCCCACTAATTATGGATGTAATACGGATGCCTTGGGAAAGCAGTCAACATAATCAGGGACCTTTATCACCCCGGTCATTCCCTCTTCTCCCTTCTCCCAAAAGATACAAAACCTTGAATGCACGCGCCACCAAACTCAGGAACAGCTTCTTCCCCGCTGTTATCAGACGACTGAACGATCCTTCCATTAGTTGGTGTGCAGTTCCGATCTTCCAACCTCCCTCATTGTGGAACTTAGACTTTTTCTCTGGAACTATAACACCACAATGCAGTAGCATTATATTCTGCACTCTGGTATTTCTCTCTCTTTGTACTACCTGTTGTACTAGTGTATGTCTTGATTGTACTTAAGTATAGTATGAATTGACTTGACTAGATAGTGCACAAACAAACGTTTTTCACTGTTATCTCGGTACACATGACGGGAATAAACCAATACCAAATAATTTTATCTTTGCCCAGTTCTGGTGAAAGTTCAGACACAGTAAACTGCAGATGATAACATCTTGAGCAAATATCAAACTCAGCGGGTCAGGCAGCATCAATGGGGGGAAATGGACAGGCGACATTTTGGGTTGGGACCGTTCTTCAGCCTTGGGAGATATAATAAAGAGGAGATGCAAAGAAATGAAGATGCTGGAATCTTGAAAAATCTTGTCATTTACTCCACCCATCAGCTAACCCTCCCCCCTCCTCTCACCTGTGTCCATCTATCACCCCTAACCCCTACCTCTCTCCTCCAGCTTTCTCCCCCCCCCCCCCCCCTACTCCATAAGTGTGAAGAAGGGTCCCAACCTGCAATGTCGTCTGTCCATTCCCTCCACGGATGCTGCCTGACCCGCTGAGTTCCTCCAGCACTTATCACTTACGAACTGTTGAAAGTTTGTTGGCCTAAAATAGTAACACCGTTTCTCTCTCCACAGATGCTGCCTAACCTAGGACTGGAATATTTTGCCCAGAGTAGGGAGATCGGTAACCAGAGGACATAGGTTGAAGGTGAGGGGGGAAAGATTTAATAGGAATCTGAGGGATAACTTTTGTTACACAAAGGGTGGTGGGTGTATGGAACAAGTTGCTGGAGGAGGTAGTGATAGGCAGGTGCCATCGCAATGTTTAAGAAATATTCAGACAGTTATATGGATAGGACAGGTTTAGAGGGATATGGGCCAAAAGCAGGCAGGTGGGACGAGTGTTGACGGGACATGTTAGTTGGCGTGGGCAAGTTAGGCCGAGGGGCTTGTTTCCACGCTGTATGAGTCTATGACTGTGACCTGTAAAGGTGGGAGGGGAGGAATCCAGGTGAAAAAGCAGCTTGAATTGGCCGCTTGTGTGCACGCATTGTAGTTGAAACCTTCTGAACTCCTCTCAACCCAGCCCATAACTGGACTGAGCTTTAGCCATTGAAACGCGTCGATCCTCATTTGAGGCAGGAAGCACACCAACATTCTCATCCACTAGGTTTTATGAGGATTAAAGCAATGTTATTTTCAGTGTGATTCCCTCATTATGGCTTATTAGGATCTTAATCATCAAGATTGTTGAATGCACTGCAATCCAGATATGATATTATGCAACATGATTACGACTAAATTCGGCAGAAAATAGATCTATAATTCTGCACCGTCAGCATACTGTGTTAGAACGGCATCTTCCCAGTGAACAAAAGCACCAATCATTAACTGACCTTAGTTTAATTCATTTGCAGTCAGCATAAACATTAAAACAATGCCTAAAGCTGTCAGTTCAAGCAATGGAAAATGTCCAGAATTTGCAGTTTGTTCAAATCACTGCTAAACCACTTGTTAGTTTGCTTGCATAATATGCAAATCTAGGACACAATATTAATTATTTGGTCGTTCATTAAAAGATAAACCCAGAAAGCCTACACTGCCCCTACACTACACAAAAGGCACTATTCACTACATCTTCTGAGCCTCTAATTACTAAATAATCCCTTTATGCAAACTTTAGCGGCACAGTTGAGGATAAAGCTGAAAGCAGTTAATGCAGCAAATCTAACTGTACTGTGTAATGCAGAAAGGGAAAGGGACTGGCCCTCAGCGTGCTAAGGTCATCATCATTCAATGGAGTCCAGGCAGATATTAAAGCTACACTGCGCTGTTTGTGTTATTGTTCGCATGTCACTTAAAATTATTTACGTCTCAGAGGTTCCGTATTTTTTTTTGAATAATTGAACAACCTCCGATCTTGTCATAGTTATACAACATGGAAACAGGCCCTTCGGCCCAACTCGTCCATGTTAACCAGAAGCCTCATCTAGTCCCAGTAGCCTGCATTTGGCCCATATCTGTCTAAACCTTTCCAATCTGTGCACCTGTGCAAATGTCTTTTAAATGTTGTTATTGTATCTGACTCAACTATCTCCTCTGGCAGCTCCTTCCATAAATCCACCACCCTCTGGGTGAAAAGATTGCTCCTCAGGTTCCTATCAAATCTTTCTCCTTTCACCTTAAACCTAAGCCCTCTAGTTAACATAGAAGATAGGAACAGTGCAGCACATGAACAGGCATTTTGGCCCACAATGTCTGTCGCATATGTTGCTTATCCACCTGCACATGATCTATATCCCTCCATTACCTGCATACCCAAATGCCAATCCAACAATCTTTTAAATGCCACTAGCATAACTGCCTCAACCACCACCCCCGGCAGCATGTTCCAGGCACTCACCTCTCTGTGTGTTAAAAACTTGCCCCAGAGCGGTAGAGTTGCTGCCTTACAGTGCTTGCAACGCCAGAGATCCTGACTACGAGTGCTGTCTGTATGGAGTTTGTATGTTCTTCCTGTGACCATGTGGGTTCCCTCCGGTTGTTCTGGTTTCCTCCCACACACCAAAGATGTACAGATTTGTAGGTTAATTGGCTCCAGTAAAATGATCACATTGTCCCTAGTGTGTAGGATAGCGTCAGTGTACAAGGATCGCTGGTCCGCGCGGACTCAGTGGGCAGAAGGGCCTGTTTCCCTGCTGTATCTCTGTCTAAATCTAAGACTCGATGAATTTCAGATGACGGGAGCTTCAAGCTGGTGACCAGATGACATGTGGCGCCAGGAAAATCTGAATCATTTTACTTGTTCTTTGAGTTAAAATGGTGAGCTTTGGGGAACCGCAAAGACCAAAACTGATAGGCAAAAGCACTTCTGGCAACATCAAAAGGACTACGATTAATGACTTGAAAAGTATTATCTGTCCTTATATGAATACAAACATCAATGAGCACTCAAGGAGTCTATACTAGGTCTTTGGCCTTCAAGACTAGCAAACGTGGAGGACTATGGTCGTTAAGGAGAGAATGTCATCAGCTGCTGCTCCCCTGGAGATCTGATTGGCGTTGGACCAGCATGGAAGCTGGCCATCTGAGGATCTTCACGTTGCACAACTCGGTGGTCATTAAATGTAATGATAAAGCTAATGTTAAACCTGATACATTATGAAAGGCTGCATTTTTCCCACCATTGAAAGATGCCAACATTAATTCAAGCACTTCCTCCCCATTCCAGTCTATAGAAGAGTCCCAACATAAAACATCGTCTGTCCATTCCCTCCACCGATGGTGCCAGGCCCACTGAGTTTCTCCAGCAGTTTGTGTTCAGCTCAAGGTTCCAGCATCTGCAGTTTCTTGCGTTTCCATAATGGGACTCTTTGTAACTTCTAATTTTTCTGATGTGCAAACATGCCATCTAGTGACACAAGTGGAAGAGGACTTGTTTTAAAACAATGCGCACTACATTTAGTTCAGCTTAGAGATACAGTGTAGAAACAAGTCACGGAGTCCATGCTGACCAATCACCCATACACTAGTTCTATCCTACACACTAGGGGCAATTTACAGAAATCAATTACCCTACAAACCTGCACGTCTTTGGAATACCACCTCCAGTTTAAATTCCAGATGGAATATTTTGGAGGACCAAGTAACCAAGAACCAAGAATGTGGGAGGAAACCGGAGCACCTGGAGAAAACCCACACAGTCACAAGGAGAATGTCCAAACTCCGCACAGGTACAGTTAGTTCAACAACAACATATAAACCAGAACTGATTAATATGCTTGAAAAAAAAGAATTAATTCTTGTCGGTCAAAGATTTGCTCTGGTCCCTGAAATTTTTTTTTGAGGAAACCGGAGCACCCAGAGGAAACCCACGCGGTCACAGAAAGAATGTGCAAACTCTACAGTCAGCACCCGAGGACTGGATGGAACCTGGGTCTCCAGCAGTCTGAGGCAGCAGATCTACCAGCTGTTCCACTGGTCGTCAGGGATTGCTTCAGACAAAGAAAGAGACTTACAGAGAACAGTAATTATTCACTAAATGGAAAATAGAAAGGCAATGTGATGTTGAATCAACCTATCATCAGAACTTACTGAATATTAGTTTTGTTGTTTCTTTTCTACCTCCAGCATTTCAACCTTAGTCTTTTTATTTTGTGCTTTAACCTAAAATCTTTCAGTTGCAGCTTGTAACATATTTAAACCATGGACAAATAATGCAGATTGATAATGAAACTGACCGCATCCTTGTTGCATTTTGTTGAGCTTAATAACTCAAGGGAAGATCACGCTGCAAAGAATAATGGGCCCCTCAGATAGGAAAGTAGATCTTCAACGATTAGAAATTAAATTAGTCGATTATGTCACATTCCAGATTGTGGTGGTGTAATTCACTATTCATGTGGTATACAGAGGCATGCATTTAAACATTTGAGTACATTTTTACTTTATCAAAATTTGATGATCCCACTGTTCATTTCCTGCAATTTGTTGTTTTATATCTCAGAAATGACTTATTTTGCTCCTGAGCCAAAAGCAAAGGTTGGAGGAATACAGGGCCAGGCAGCATATGTTGTGGGAAATGGTTGGCACTGATTAGGCTTGTGATCCTTCTTCAGATTGATGAAGCAATCAACAACCCATCAGTCTGCTCCACAGATACTGCCTGACCTGCTGAGTTCCTCCAGTACTTTGTGTTTTGGTTAAGATTCCAGTAGCTGCAGGGTCTTGTGTCTCTCTTTTGCCTCTGAGTTGCTCTCCTTTAACCTACAAATGATCAAAGCATTGATGGACGGACTGTGTGTAAGAAGGAACTGCAGATGCTGGTTTAAGCTGAAGATAGACACAAAATGCTGGATAACTCAGCGGGACGGGCAGCTCCTCTGGATAGAAGGAATGGGTGATGTTTCGGGTCGAGACCCTTCTTCAGATGGATGGACTAACTCGACTCACCTCAGCCAACAGTGCTAGATATCAGCTGTTCATAATGTTGTGAAAAATAGACAATGATGGTCTCGGTGAGGAAATAGTTCAGTTCTGTTTATTGTCACGTGTACCGAGGTACAGTGAAAAGCTTTTGTTGCATGCTATCTAATCAGCAGAAAGACAATACATGACTACAAATGAGCCATTTACAGTGTATAGATACATGATAAGGGAATGACATTTAGTGCAAGGTAAAGACAGCAAAGTCCGATCACGGATAGTCCGAGGGTCACCAAAGAGGTAGATGGATGATCAGCACTGCTCTCGTGTTGTGCTTGGATGATTCAGTTGCCTGATAACAGCTGGGAAGAAACTGTCCCTGAATCTATAGATGTGCATTTTCACATTTCTATATGACCTCCAATTCACAAAGAACAGCAGATAGCAGCATCTAGCGAGAGCATGACACCATACAACATCCTTCAAACTCTTATTCCCAATGTGGCTCAAATACTGTGGTTCAAATTCAGCATGTGAAGCTGAAAGATCTGCTTGTTTCACCAAGTGTCCAATTATGCTTCAAAGCGTGATCACATTTTTAGTTATTAAGCGCAGCAGAATCCAATATGGATGCAGTCAGTTGACAGGGTGCATCATTAATTTGTGGTTCACATTTGGCATTTTAAAGGCCACTAATTTCTAACTCTTATGTAAGAAAACATGCTCTATCTCTAAAACGGCGTTTAATTTAAAGACCATTTTCATTTAAGGAAATAACATAGGGCTGCAGGTAAAGAGCTGATGACTTAAGGAGGTGGCATAGGTACGATGGGCAAATCGGTCCTTGTGTTGTGTGATCTTATGAAATGAAAATGCATTCTTTATGTCTTTCACAATGGATGCATAAAGGTCTTTTCTGGGTAAAACAAAAGCAACCTTGAACTTCATGTGATCTAGTTTCCTGCTCGCAATGTCAGTCAGTAGAAGGAATGACGTTTCAGGTCAGGAACCATTTTCAGACTCAAGACTTCACAGTCTGACGAAAGGGTCTCAAGCCAAAATGTTGTCGGTCTCACATGTTGCCCGACCCACTGAGTTCCTCCAGGACTGTGGCTCCGGTGTTTTGAGCAAGATTCCAGCATCTGCAGTTTATTGTATCTCCTTCTCACTGTTTATTGCTTCGTGGGATGCCAAGGTGGTCTCAGTTCCTCCACTCAACACAGGAACCCAGAATTATAGAAATAAATGTTTACGCCTGGATCAGTGTTGGTCCAGTATTATCTGTTGTATGTACGTTTCTACCATATTTCTGCATTACAGCGGCACTCACAGCCTAAGGTCTGCTACATTGGTTGTACAGCATTAGGAATGCCCCGAGATCATGGAAGGTGCCATATAAATGCACAACTTGTTTTCTTTCCATCAACATGCTACACTCAAGGCACTATTTGCCTCATTGATTACTCAAGTAACCATTATTCATTGATGCCCCACTGTTTGCCTCTCTAGGCATGATCAGACTCCTCAGAAATAATTAATCAAATTTGCGACTGGTGCAGATTTGATTTGCAAAATAATTTCTCAGCATAAAATGGCTTTGTAGTCTGCCACCCATAATGCTCTTACAGTGGAAAGATCTATTAGACTGATGTCTCGGGTTTAATGCTTGCTCAACCTGGATTTAATTCATAAGGAAGCTGGTTTCATAAAACAACGCCTTGATACCACCATCGGTTAGTAGAGCTCATACAACAAACATGCGGTGTATGTCTAGGGATGAAGGCTGGAGCAGGTCGCGGCTGATCTATTTGCATTCTGGAAGCACACACCCGATGACAATCTAAACACAACAGAGGTTACCGCACATATCTAAACCCTTATTCATTGAGTATTCATGGACGGATGGAGCAATAACAGGCGTATTTGGGAAACTTGCCAATGTCATCATCGTATGTAATTTCCGGACTTCATTGTGTCGGGACTTTTCTGCTGCAATCATTTCCTTCACAATGGGATATATTATTTTGAGTCAGAGACGTAGAGTGATACAGGCCCTTCAGCCCAACTTACCAACGCCGGCCAACATGTCCCAGCTACACTAGCTCCCACCTGCCTGCATTTGGTCCATATCCCTCCAAGCCTGCCCTATCCATGGACTGGATGTGTCAGAAAGAACTGCAGATGCTGGTTTAAACCAACATCTGCAGTTCTTTCTTACACATTTTGTCTGCTCCACTGTGAAATCTCCTCAAGATATGTCTACTTTGAAGACGTTCTCCTCCTCTCGATCAGTCTGAAGAAGGGTCTCGACCCGAAACTGCCTGTCCCGCTGAGTTATTCCAGCCTTTTGTGTCTGTCCATGTACCTGTCTAACTGTTTCTTAAAAGTTGGGATAGTCCCAGCCTCAACTACCTCATCTGGCAGCTTGTTCCTTACATCCACCATCCTTTATGTGAAAATGTTACCCCTCAGATTCCTATTAAATCTTTTCCCCTTCACCTTACATTTTTTTAAGAGAATTAAGTAACCAATAAGTATGAATGGTTTTCATACTTTAACTTGGTCTTTAACTTTTTTCCATCTTGAATACTTTCATTACAACATATATTTTCTGAATACATACAAAAAAAAATCATTATGATAAGGGTAGGATATTCAAAGTAGCCCCTATCACTATAGAGTCTTGTGGAAGTGTAGGTTGTCAGACAACTAACCGTACCTCGTCTTTATTTTTTAAGAAGCTTTTATGTGCAGGGAATGGAGGGATATGGATCAGTGCATGCAGAGGAGCTTGGTTATATGGTTATATAACATAACTTGGCATCATATTCGACAAATACACTGTGAGATAAGGACAGAAGAAGTGCACATTATTGTATTACCAATTATTATTCATTTATTGGTGTGTTACTACGTTAATGGACTTGTAAAGTTCCCGCGTGTAAGAATGTCATAGTTCTGTTGCCAGAACACATGATACTCTAGATTGAATCTAAGCACCATTGCATTATACAGGAAGATGCAGTGTCGAGAGAAATGCATGCAACACTGCCACCTGGAGGCACCACAGCAAACTACTGCTGCAGTCCACACATGTCTGATTCTCAAGGCCACTGAAGGGCAGATTTCACTGGGAGACTGAGGAAATGGCACAGAGCAATTCTAAAACAATTTAAATTCTGCAGTCCCTCGTAATGTAAACTGCAGTTGACTCGTAACCATGTGCGATAGGTTATGAGGAACACAATTCCAGAAAGCTGATAAAAAGCCCTGCAACATCATGGGACGTCAGTTGTTATAAAACCGCAAGTGTCAATATTGTGCTGATACCAGTTGGAGAGGCTGCAGCATTGGTTCCACTCAGTCAGGAACTGTTGTTCATCTTTTATAATAAGGATGGCACAGTAGCACAGCTGGTAGAGCTGCTGCCTCCAGCGCCAGATACCCAGGTTCGATCCTGACTTCAAATGCTGTCTCTGTGGAGTTTTCACTTTCTCCCTGTGACATCGTGGGCATCCTCCAGGTGCTCCGGTTTCCTCTAATTGGCTGCTGTAAAATTGCCCCAAGTGTGTGGGATATAGATGAGAAAGTCGGATAACACACGGATAACACACGCTGCAGCACTCATGAGTAAGGCAAGACAGCGCCTTTACCACCTCAGGCAATTGAGGAAATTCAGAGTGTCTCTGAGGATCCTCCAGTGCTTCTACTCAGTGGCTGTGGAAAGCATCTTGTCCGGAAATATCACGATTTGGTTTGGGAACTGCTCTGCCCAGGTCAAGAAGGCTCTGCAGAGAGTAGTGCGTTGGGCCGAATGCACTATGGGAACTTCACTCGCCCCTCTGCAGGACCTATACATCAGAAGGTGTAACTCCAGAGCCAATAAGATCATGGGAGACCCCTTGCACCCCTGCAACGGACTGTTCCAGCTGCTACGGTCAGGCAAACGCCTCCGTTGCCATGCTGTGAGAACGGAGAGGTTGAGAAGGAGTTTCTTCCCAGAGGCCATTAGGACTGTAAACTCCTACCTCACCAGGGACTAACTTTACTGCACCATTCTACTGCTTTTTTTTTTTAAATTGCTGTTTTTTTCCTTTTTCCTTCCTCCCACAATATGTAATATGTAAAAGAATATGTGATTCTGTTCCATTCTGTTTGTTGTTTGTTTGTTTATTTTTTGCACAAGGTCCGCGAGCATTGCCACTTTTCATTTCACTGCACATCTTGTATGTGTACGTGACGAATAAACTTGACTTGAACTAGTGTGAATGGGGGATCAATGGTCAGCATGGACTTGGTTGGGCAAAAGGCCTCTTTCCATGCTATATCTCTAAACTAAACAACACGGAAGGGTTGAGATGGAGAGGAACTTCGTTTTTTTGCTCGATAATTTAAAAGTACATCATTCCAGATCATGAGGTGGGCTGCTGGAGGCTGCCTCAGGGCACAAAGGTGGATGGGCGAGGGGAGGGATGTCGGTTCACTGGGCGACCCGTACGTCTGAGGGAAATGCTGGCTGGAGGCCTGGCTGCAGCCTGGGGCTTACCTGGAAAGCGCACTGCACATGATACCTAGAGTGTGAACAGGACTCTGAAAATAGCACCAAAACATGGTGACCCTTGCACAATCAATAGACTACTTCTGTACAACTTGCTAATTGGGGATGAGCTTAGGTACGGTAATACTCTAGTGGACTGTTTGTAAGAAAATAACCTCACTGTGCATTTGCAGTTCGCACATGTGACAATAATCGCACCATTGAACGAGCTGTTCCACCTATGCATCCAAAGGTAGAAGATGGTTGTCTTCCCGTCTCACGGGAGCATGGTGTGCCTGGACTCTAATCTCTAATGTCATATGGGAGTACACAGCAGAACACTGGCAAAAAACATATTTGATTGCTTGATTTAAACAAAACTTTAAAAGTCCAGGAATGATTGGGGGACTGAGAAGACGGGTACAGATAAAGAGCTTGGAACCAAGAAAGTGTGCCTGAAGGTGGCACAGAGGTAGAGCGCCTGCCTTACAGCGCCGGAGACCTGGGTTCGATCCCGATTATGAGTGCTTGGTTGTACGGAGTTTTACGTTGTCCCAGTGGCCGCGTGGGCTTTTGCCGAGATCTTCGGTTTCCTCTCACACTACAAAGACGTACAGGTTTGTAGGTTAATTGGCTTGGTATAAATATAAATTATCCCTAGTGAGTGTGGGATAGTGTTAATGTGCGGGGATCACTGGTTGGTGCGGACTCGGTGGGCCGAAGGGCCTGTTTCCATGCTGTATCTCTAAACTAAACTAAAGTGTAATAATTATTGTAATGTGATAAATATTGTACCCAATCCCACAAACAGCAATGGGAAAATGACCAAAATGGTTTTTGTAACTTTGAGTAAGATTAATAATGGAATGAGTCACTGCCTCAAAAATAGCAGCCAGTATAATCATCAAAGACCAACACCACCCTGGCCAGACTCTTATCTCACTCCTACCATCAGCAAGAAGGTACAGGATCTTGAAAACCCTGACCTCCAAGTTCAAGAACAGATTCCCCCAGCAACCATCATTCTCTTGAGCAGAGCACAACATTCACTACCTCAGCAACTATCATCCTCTACGGACTATGTCTTTGTGTGCAATATGGACTTCCATTTTTGCAATATTATGGTTACCTGGTATTAGTTACAATTTTTTTAATATTATGAATTATTATATGTGTGTGTTATTGCCTGCTAAGCTGCAGCAAGTAAGAATTTCATTATTCCATCGTCAGCACATATAATACGGAAGATAAGACACAAAATGCTGGAGTAACTCAGCGGATCAGGCAGCATCTCCAGAGACAAGGAATAGGTGACATTTCGGGTCGAGACCCTTCATCAGACAGCCTAATTCTCGTGACTAGACTCCAATTACTATAGGGACTCATGGACATTTTTGACACAGAAGTGAGCCATTTGGCCCATCACTTCCTTGAAAGCTAATATTTCCTGGGTCAAGAGACTTGCCAATAAAAGTAATCTCATCCTGCTCCACATCAAGTAAACTCTCATTAGGAAGGTTCTCCACAGCCACTGCACAAATACCCGCATGTGTTCCACAGATCACATGAAGCTTCCCCATATTTATCCCAATCTATTTTTATAGAGGAGCTAATGAACTCTTAAGATTTCAAGGTCGGAGATAGCTGAGGAATGCAGTCATGAGGGTAGTGAATGTGACCTGGAGAACAGAGTATCTTTGTACATTAATGGGCATGATGCCGCAGTCTGTTAGTGTGTTAGCATGCCCCATTTCATACGCCAGTGGAATGCAGATCCTGTGCTTCCCTGCTAATACATTCTCACACATGTTTAAAGTCCACAACTGTGCCATCAATAGTTGGGTCTACTTACCACCTCAGAAAAATAATCAATTTAAAACATGGGTATAAGCATAATTTTTAAACATCCTTTGTCTTTGTTGTAGGCCAATAAGCAAGAGAAGGGGGTCTCTTACCAGTTCTGACATTCACTACAAAATCAAGGCACATACAAATAGCATGAGCTCAGGAAAGGATCAATTGTTACCTCAATCACTGAATCTCAGGCATATATAATTGTCACATTCCACAAATGATTGATCAGGGATTTGTAAAGAAATAAATAAATGCGTCATAAAATTAGTTCAACGGTATTACGTTCATGTGACAATTATTTGTAACTGTTAGTGTCTTTCTACTAAAATGCAATAAAGATGGTTTCATCTGATGTTTGATACTTTCTAAGTATTGTACTGCAATAGCAGTTTTTAACTAGTCATCTTTCAAGGTCTTTAATATATTTCCTACAAGAGACAATGTAATCATCCACCCTAATAGTGTTTGAGAATTGTACTGAAAAGTGTTCACATTGGGAGATCAGTGGGATTGTTGGGTGAAGTAGAACATTAATTAATTAAAAACACACCTTCCTGTAAATGAGGCGACTAGAATTGCCCACAATACTCCAAATTCTCCAATTTCCGGTAGCCCTTGCTGTCTCCTCCCCTTCTCAGCTCTCCCTTGGCCCTCTGGTTCCTCCTCTTCCTTTCTTCTTCCCGCCCCCCCCCCCACCCCCCACCCTGCATCAGTCTGAAGAAGGGTTTCTGCCCGAAACGTTGCCTATTTCCTTCGCTCCATAGATGCTGCCGCACCCGCTGAGTTTCTCCAGCATTTTTGTCTAACTCCAAATAATGGGGCATCTTGGTCAGCATCGGCAAGTTGGGCTGAAGGGCCTGTTTCTATGCTGTATGATGGTATGAATCTATAAATCAGCAGGTCAGGCAGAGACAGACGGCGTTTTAAGTCAGGATCCTTCGTCAGACTGATATCAACGTGACACTGACACTCTAGGTCACACTGACCTGCATTCCATTCTCCATTACATAGGAATTCACATTTTCATTTAGACATTAAAGGCTGGCCATTTTTCTCAAAACTGCTTTAAATCTACATCGCCAACAGCTGAAGGTGGAAAACAACCCCAATAAATATGCAGATAAAGGGAAGCCATGTTGCACTAAAAACACTCAACTCATTGCATGAAACGATACCAGTCTAGCCTGAATAAACAGAACTTTGTTAACATTGTAATTTGAAAACTGTAGTTGAACAAAATCACTAGCTTTTGTTTCTTTCATGAACTGCAGATATAAATAGACAATGTATCAATGACACTTAGTCACCAAGTGAGAGATTTAAATTGAACAGAAAAATGAGTATCTTATGAACGTTGGTTAATATTTTGTGCTATAGTAAGATATTTCAATCACGTCGCCTGAATAAGAGTTCTTATTTAGTTATCTATTTTCACAAATGAAAGGCATTTCTGCAGATTCCTCTCTGCATTATGAACATTGTACTTGAGTTGCATGCAAGCTGAAGCACTGCATCATTTTCACACAACATATCAAATTAGATTCCATTCACTTTCTATTTTTCCTGCTGGTGGCTGGACATTTTAAGTTTCAAATCCAATAACTTTTGACCTTAGAGATACAGCTCGGTGACAAGCCCTTTGGCCCACCTAGTCAGCGCTGACAGCAATCACCCCATGCACTAACGCTATCCTACACACTAGGGACAATTTAACAACTTACAAAGGCCAATTAACCTACAAACCTGGACGTCTTGAGTGTGGGAGGAAACCCATGTGATCACTGGGAGAAGGTACAGACAGCACCCATAGTCAGGATCTAACCTGGATCTCTGTCGCTGTAAGGCAGCAACATTACCGCTGTTCCACTGATGCACCTCAAACTTGTGATCTCCGTAAGCTACACTTCATTTATTGATACCTACACGTCAAAATAATTATTAATTTTCTACCAACATGTACTATTTCATACTTAGTTTTTAATCAAACTGAGGAGACAGTGTAAGAATGAGTGACAAGAATTGGAAGTGCTGAAGGGAATAAGAAGATGTTGAAAAACAGTCGAGTCAAGCTAAATGGGAGGAAAACCATAGAAAACTATGGGGAAAAGAGAAATCTTTCCCCTATAAAATAAGCCAGTAATTTGAAAACAGGAAGAATGATCCCATTTGTTTCTCCATGAACATTGAATTCTACAACTTTATGTAACTAACCTACAAATAACCCCTCCCTCCCCTCTTCCCTGTGCCCCACCTGGACTCGCACCCATTTCTCCCCTTCCACCTATATTCACTCCTCTGGCTTTACAATTTGCACTTCTTCTGTCCTTATCTCACTGTTTTTGTCTTTCCCTTTCTAGTCTTTGTCCAACCTACTGCTTTCCATACCACCACCCCCACCCTCCCTCACCTCATCTGGCTTTGTCCCATCCCTCCTCTCGCCCAGCTTCCTCCCTCCTCCCCCCCCTCCCCAACCAACCCCCACCAGTCTGAGGAAGGGTCCCAATCCAAAATGTCCCATTGCACCCATCCATGTTCTCCAGAGATGCTACCTGACCCGCTGAATTACTCAGGCATTTTCTGTAAAGCAGTACCTGCAGTTCCTTGCCACATTTACGTATCTATAACAGATGGATGAACAACAATCACAACCACTTAAGGACGAGGCAGAAAGTGGGATCGAGACCAAGATCAGATCAAGCTGATTTCACTAAATGGCTGACCACACCCTAAGCCAAGATGCTCTTCCCCAGCTTCTATTTATTAAATATATCTATAACCAAATCAGGAACTGTGATCTACAAAGTAATGGAAAGTAACGTTGATCCATGACCACTTTTACATTGGCAGCCCTGACTTGCTTCTAAAAATTGTGTTAAGTCACAACTTTTACTTCAACATCCAAGGACAAATCATTAAAACCCTGCAATTTATTTATATAAAAGATTTAATTTTTAAATCTTGGTACATACATGAATCACCAAATTTCAAATGATTACCAAAGTCATCCCAAAAAAAAAAATTCAGACAACATAGCTACTTACAAAATAACTGTACAAGTTAATGTTTGTTGACACAAGCCAGCCGACTCTGGCGATCTCACTCATCGTCCTCTTCATCACTAATCACATACTTCTTTGCTCTTTTGCTGGGAGCTTTGTCATCATTTTCCGCTTTTCTCTTTCCAGAATTTCCACCTTCCTAATGTGGGGGAAGGTGGTTTTGGAGACGAGAGAAAGGAGAGAAAGTAAAGAAATAGTATAAGTTGCCATCATGATTATTGTATTGACAGGTGCGATAAAGTTTATTTTTATAGACTCAGAGCTCTCCAACATGGAAACAGGCCCTTTGACCCAGCTCGTCCATGCCGACCAGCATCTAACCAAGCCAGTCCCACTAGAAGCATCACCTTTGGGGCTTTGGATGTGCCGGACTGACTGACAAAGCTTCAACACTTTGTTTTTAAGAAGGAACTGTGCAGATGCTGGAAAATCGAAGGTGGACAAAAGTGCTGGAGAAACTCAGCGGGTGCGGCAGCATCTATGGAGCGAAGGAAATAGGCAACGTTTCGGGCCGAAACGTTGCCTATTTCCTTCGCTCCATAGATGCTGCCGCACCCGCTGAGTTTCTCCAGCACTTTTGTCCACCATCAAAGCTTCAACACTAATGGGTGTTATTCATATTAAAAACAAGCACACTTTTGTTTTGTTTTTTAACGTGTAGAGTTCAAAAACCCCAGACCCAGTCTCCGGACACATGTTCCTTCTACCTGCCATTCTGGACCCTTACTCCAGCCCCATCAGCATACCCCGACTGTGGCTGCACACCCTGCCTGCACGCTGGACTCTCAGCTCTCTGCCTGGACTTGTGAATCAGGCATATGCTGCACCATCAGAATCTTCAGAGCTTTACAGCATCTGGTCATCATCTTTCAATGGTCAAACATTTCATTTTGGCATTACATGTTAAAATATAGAGGAAATTTAAGTCCTTATGTATAAAATACAGGGCAAAATTAGTCTAGCTGCTTATTTCATCCCTGCAGCCTCTGCTGAGCAGTGATTAAGCACTGTAACACCAACGTCTGCCACCAAGGCAGGTACGGGATACTGAGTTGGATGATCAGCCATGATCATATTGAATGGCGGTGCAGGCTCGAAGGGCCGAATGGCCTACTACTGCACCTAATTTCTATGTTTCTATGTCTTGGGAATTCCAGAAATAGATTTGAGAGGTACTTGGAAGATTCTCAGGAGGTATCAACTTGGACCATCTTCCAGTGCTCCAGCAATACAAATAAGTATAGCTACCTGTTAGAAGGACTTTTATTGAGAAAAAAAAAATCCATCCTTGATCCATTTTAATAAAAATGTTTAAACACGAATTAAATAATAAACTATTTACTAGGATGCAAATGAAATTAACTAAAAATCTAACTTCTGGGTTAAATATCAAATTTAGCATTTCACAAACCATGGATCCTTTCTTTAAATTCAAAATGTTAATAAAACATCACATTTCACAATTTATATCCATTTTGTTTCCTTATGCAGTCGTCTCACCACCTCCTTAACCACACAGCAGAGTGGTGTGGGTCACCCACTCACTCAAACCACTCGCTCATTGTCTGTTCAGGCAGGAGAAACACCTCCCCAGAGAAACACAAAGCTCCAACTAAATTATTTCTCACCCCTCCCCTCACCTACCAAAATAGAGCAATCATGATTTCATACACTAATCACAGTCATCATAACATTGTCAATGGCAAAAAATGCTTACAACTTAAATCCACCTTACCGTGACAAGTATTAACATTCACAAATCCAAGTTTACTTTGATCCCCTTTGACGGCAGTGGGCCTGTACTCGCTGAAGTTTAGAAGAATAAGGGGGGACCTCATTGAAGCTTACCGAATAGTGAAAGGCTTGGCTAGAATGAATGTGGGGAGGATGTTTCCACTAGTGGGAGAATCTAGGACTAGAGGTCATAGCCTCAGAACTAAAGGACGTTCCTTTAAGAAGGAGATGAGGATGGTGAACCTGCGAAATTCTTTGCCACGGAAGCTGTGGAGGATGTCAATTGATATTTTGAAGGCAGAGATAGATAGATTCTTGATTAGTCTGGAAGCCAGAGGTTACGGGGAGAAGGCAGGAGAATTGGGTTAGGAGGGAGAGATAGATCAGCCATGATTGAATGGCGGAGTAGACTTGATGGGCCAAATGGCCTAATTCTGCTCACATCACTTATGACCCCAAGGGACAAACCTCTCATTCCTACAACTTAAAATACAGCTTTTGATGTTCCAATAAAGCATGTTTTTTTGCTGTACATGTTGCAGCATTTATTAAATGCATTCTCACATATCTTCAACCAAATAGATGTTACACATCAAGTGAAGTCACTTAGAGTCATAAAATCATAGTGCAGGGAAACAGACCCTTCGGCCCAACTTGTCCATACCGATCAAGATGCCACATCTATGCCGGGCCCGACTTCCTGCATTTGGTCCATACTCCTCTGAAACTTTCCTATCCATTTATTAATTTACATTTAGTTTTAATCAACTGGATTATTTTCTGCAAGTCTGAACAGACCAAATTTGGCAAGGTCGCACTTGGGGTATTGTGCTTAGTTTAGGTCACCCAACCATAGTAAAGATGCCATTAAACTGAAAAGAGTGCACTCTTTGGCTACACCACTTTGGTAGTCTAGGGGTTCTATCTTTGCACATTTCACTTTTTCTCTTTCTTGCTTTTTCTCCTTTCTTTTCTTCTAACTATAGCTAAAAGTTAAAATTGAAGCTGTACAATAACTGTATAATGTCACATGCTGTTTGTTATATTTTTGTACATTTGCTTCTAATAAATAAAAATTATTTTATTTTTTTAAAAAGAGAAGTTCTTTGTCATATATAAAGTTAAAAATCATTCCACCATCAATGATAATATTCGTTTCAACCTTCCAAGAGAAACCTGTGAAAACAATTCCAAATTTGTATTTTAAAATGGAGGCATCTGTATGTGGGTTTTACATACTAACCTCATCACTGTCAAGCTTCTTGGCTTTCAGGAGCCTCTGTGCTTTGTCATCATCAGACCCTTCATCGCTATCAGAGGAATAAATACGGGCGCGCTCCTCTGGAATAGATATTAAACACAGATATTAAAGTAGATATTTATAGCACTCACCTTTGTTCAAAAAAATGACAACCTTTAAAGAGATATTGTAGCTTTCAATACTAAATAGTGTGATTTACAATTTACTGGCTTGGCTTTAGCAGTGGAGAGAGAAGTCTATAATAGAATGTATCTGTATGAATGGAATACATACTCCGCTGTGGGGCATTAACAGATTATGGTTAATATAAAGGAGAGATACATTTCACATGAATTTGTTAATGACTCGCAAACTGTCATACAGCAGAATTTCAATTGAGGGTACATTTTGGAGTATTGCTAAACACCTGGAATCTCATAATGTCCTCACTAATATTGCTTCAACCTTTGTGTGAACAAACATGCTGCCGAGGCTGTGGAAGAACTTGCATACAGAATCAGGCATGGAGCACACTGCATGAGTGAAGTATGCGGAGTGTGTCTCATTGTAATAATGTGTAGGAAGGAATTGCAAACGCTGGTTTACACCAAAGATAGGCACAAAATGCTGGAGTAACTCAGTGGGTCAGGCAGCATCCCTGGAGAAAAGGAATAGGTGACATTTTGTGTCAGACCCTTCTCCAGACCCTAGGAGTTCAGTAGACCGAAGAAGGGTCTCGACCTGAAATAAAAACCTATTTGTTTTCTCCAGAGATGCTGCTTGACCCGTTGAGTTACTCCAGCATTTTGTGTCTATTCTCATTGTACTAACATCTGTAAGCTATTGTTGAGAAACCACACATAGAATGGTCATGGGAGCAAGAAATCTGTGGAACCACGACAAAAATTGTGCATTAGTGGAATTTCGGGTGGAGAGGAGAAGTGGCACACAGTGGTTTAGAAAGTGTTATCAGCCATGATCTTCCTGGCCCAGCAGAGCTTATTTTCTGTCTGCCTGCATCTTTCACCTCTAAAGGTTACCAGTTTGTTGACTCGGTTTCCTACAGCACTGTGCATGCCACCTATTGGAAAAATATTACATCATAATATTACACATTATACCCAATTATAGAGCATAGCCATCTGGTTCAATATTTAATGTGGGTTTCTAGCTACTAAAATTATCATGCGCTGGATGTCAATGAGAAAAATGGCAAGGACAGGATTGTAAACTCTCGGCTGCCATTACCACACGACTACCTAAAAACTGGGTTGAAAAATCAGGATAATGTGCATTTTCTCTAATACTTGCCACCTTTAGCCTCAATTGGGTTTTTTTTTAAATTGTCATTTCAACTTTTAAAAACTGTTGAATCATCCTAACGTGTTTCTCAGCAATAAAAATGCTTAGTACCCTAAATAATCACTAGTCTCTTATTATTAACATTAAGCTCCTCATGAAAGTAGAGGTAGGATTCCTCTACTTAACAAAAATTATAAAATATATCTCACCATTAATAACCTACCAACAAAGTTAAATTAGGCACATATTCCTACAATTTCCACAGGCCCCTAATGTGGGTTTTATTTTTCTGTTGAGAGTTTAAAAAAATGTTATACCTGTTATCTGATTCCTTTCAAGCTGAAAGTATTACCAAATTCTCCATGTAAAAATAATTCACCAAATTTAAACATCGGAAACAATGAGATATAGATTCAGAAATTGGGAAGCGATTTACAGCAGTAATCTGACACAAACACATCAAGGTACAGAGTAAGTACATGGAAAATGATGCAATGCATTAAGAAACAGCGGGTTGGGAATGGTATTTTATTATGTTGGTGCTTTCCCGAGGCAGCGTGAAGTGTAGAGGCAGCGTGCAGAGTCACAGTCCACAGTCTGCCCTCATCAGTCAGAGTATTGAGTATAGGAGTTGGGAGGTCATGTTGCAGTTTTATAAGACATTGGTGAGACCACATTTAGAATATTGTGTTCAGTTCTGGGCTTTTCAAGCTTGAAAGGGTTTAGAAAAGATTTACGAGGATGTTGCCAGAGCTAGAAGGTGTGAGCTATAGGGAGAGGTTGAGCAGGCTGAGTCTCTATTCCATGGGGCGTAGGAGGATGAGGGAAGTTCTTATAGACGTATACACAATCATGAGAGGAATAGATCAGGTAGATGCACAGAGTCTTTTACCCAAAATAGGGGAATCGAGGACCAGAAGACATAGGTTCAAGGTGAAGGGAAAAAGATTTAATAGGAATCCGAGAGGTAACTTTTTCACACAGAGGATGGTGGGTGCATGGAACAAACTGTAAGAGGAGGTAGTTGGGGCTGGGACTATCCCATCGTTTAGGAAACGGTTGGACAGCTACATGGATAGGACAGGTTTAGAGGGTTATGGACCAAGGGCAGGCAAGTGGAACTAGGGAATCTGGGACATTGTTGGCCGGTGTGGGCGAGTTGGGCCGAAGGGCCTGTTTCCACACTGTATCACTCTATGACTATGACTCCATACCTCTGATCCCTCCTTTGAACTTGTTTTTGATGGCTGCAAGGCTGATGGTATCATCGCCGTCCTCCTCCTCATCGTAACGATCAGGTTCCAGGTAGGAGGAGCTCAGACCTCGCTGGCTCTGCTTCTCTCTCATTCTACGTTGCTGAGATTCTCTTCTAATAGAAGCTTTGAGACGCTCCTCCTCTTTCTGCCGATCGAAGACAATTTGTAGTTAGGTGCAGTTACAAACGTGGATTTTAATTGTACAACATTGGCAGCACAGTGGTAGAGCTGCTGCTTCACAGTGCCAGAGACCAGGGTTCGATCCTGACCTCAGGTGCTGTCTATGTGGAGTTTGCACATTCTCCCTCTGACCACATGGGTTTCTTCGGGGTGCTCCAGTTTTCTCCCACATCCTGAAGACGTGTGGGTTTGTAGGTTGATTGACCTCTGTAAATTGCCCCCGGTGTGTATGGAGTGGATGGGAAAGTGTGATAACATAGAACTAGAATGAATGGGTGATCGGCGGCCGGCATGAACTCAATGGGCTGAAGGGTCTGCTTTAATCTTTTCAATCAAAACCACTGTTTGTGCATGTGCCTAAAAATACGGTGTCTCCATTTCAATATCTTCACAATGGGGCATCATCAGTTTTGCTTACCTTTATCATTTCTGAACGCTGGGATTCGGGATCTCTGCCAGCTATAGGAAGGATTCGAATCTTTTGGGTTTTTGAACATCTGTCTGCCAAAGACAGAGTCATCTTTCTGTGTGTTGCACTGTCCGTGGAATGAGGCCTGTGGCACATTAAGACAAATGCTGGTTTAAGCTAATCTTTTTATAAAACATACATATTTACCATATAGAACAGTACATTCACTTGAGAGCCACAGGGATAATTCCAATGTATAGAATGATACTCAGGAGGATACTGATGTTGAGATTGGATGATAATAAACTGGCTTTAGGTAGGTAAATACTGAACTCCACTAGATTTTCATCCACTGAGAAAGGACGAGTCACACCCTGGCCACTCCCTCTTCTCCCATCTCCGATAGGACAAAAGATATAGAAATGTGAAAACGCACACCTCCAGATTCAGAGACAGTTTCTTCCCTGCCGTTATCAGGCAACTGAATTATCCTACAGCAACCAGAGAGCAGTCGTGAATTACTATCTACCTCATCGGGGACCTTCGGACTATCTTTGATCGGACTTTGCCAGCTATATCTTGCCGAAAACGTTATTCCCTTATTGCGTATCTGTACACTGTGAAAGGCTCGATTGTAATCATGTATTGTCTTTCCGCTGGCTGGTTCGCACACAAAAATGTTTTTCACTTACCTCGGTACACGTGACAATAAACTAAACTGAACTGAGAAGCAGAGTTGAGAATAGACTTGATTATGGTTATTGTGCCTATCTTGTCTACACAAGCTATTTCAGTTCATACATGAAGAGTGGACATTAGGCAAGCACTAGAGGGCATCAGTGGCTATAAAATATTCCAAAATGACGGCTGGCTATTTATGAAGTGGAAAGGTTAAAATAAAGCAGGACTAAGATGATATTTTCAAACAATTCGAACATCAAGTATGGTTTATGAGCTTCTAGGACCATTTAAAAATAATTATATTCCAGAACGAAACCCAAAATTACTGTGGTGAAACAAAGAGG
The DNA here is from genome assembly GCF_010909765.2 of Amblyraja radiata. Lineage (NCBI taxonomy): Eukaryota > Metazoa > Chordata > Chondrichthyes > Rajiformes > Rajidae > Amblyraja > Amblyraja radiata. The sequence goes on along the minus strand of NC_045989.1, from coordinate 20,355,387 downwards.
AGAAACGTAATGCTGGAATCTTCAGCAAAGCACGAAGTGCTGGAGGAACTCAGTGGGTCAGGTATCATCTGTGGAGGAATGGACAGATAACATTTTGGGTCTGGACCTTTCTTTAGACTGATGGAGTAGGGGGCAAAAAGCTGGAAAAGGGAGGTGGGTGGGGTAAAGCTTGGCAAGTGATAGGTAGATAGAGGTAAGAGGGGGGTGATTGACAGATGAGTGGAGTAAATGACAACGGCTAGAGGTGAAAAGGACATACAAGGGTATCAGATAAAGAGACAAGGAGTGTAATATAAAGCCCAAGGGAAGGCTACAGGTGGAAGGGAACACGGGGAGGGGTAAAAGGTGAGTGAAAGGCAACAAGGAGATGGGAAATGAGCGTATGGGGGAGAAAAGAGGAGGGCAACTGGGATGGTGCAAGCGATTGGTACATACTGGGGTGAGGTGGGCAGGGGAGAGAGGGAGGAGAAGGGGTGGGGTCTCCTTTTGGTTATCATTAGGAAAGCAATAGTGAGTAAAGATGTTGATTTCATTTATTAACTGTTGAAGTAAGGCAACTGAAATCTGTGTCAATTCTCACAGCTAAACTCAAAGTTACAACATAACTTTGTACTGATTACAAAGAGAGAATTTGAATTATCTCTTTTAAGATTAATTTTAATAAAATATTTTCCACTGCAAGAACAGGCATAGAGTTTTTAAAAAGTGAGTTTGTTCCCAACAAATACTTCTGATAAAGATAAACACTCTTAAACAATTTCATAAGTTATGCAACATTTTTACAGCAGTTTGAGATAATCAGTTCATACAAGTTAAAAGCTTTGCAATGTGAATTGTTAAGGATTCAACATACCTGAACGTAAGCTTGGTTTTGAAGACTGCCTGACCTTGCAAACCAGTTCCCTGCCTAATGAAGAGATGATTGTGGTCCCCTTGCAGTGGGGCCTTGTAGACATCAAACACTTCATTTCCCAGGTGCAAAGACATACTGCAACAAAGAAAATTCAATGATTATAAATGCTATTTACAGAGTTCGGTTTCTTAGGATTTGTTTATTTAAATTTCACAGAAATCCACAAGCCACTGAATTTTACTGTAAATACAAAATAGCCCAAGAATAGTTCAAACAAACTCCAATAGTCTATCACACTTGGGAATTTGGTAATGCTAGCCAGGCAGATTTTCTGGACTATTCACATTAATATCCCATACACTCTCAATTCCTTTTTTTAATGTTACAAAGAAATGGATACATTTTAAACCTGGAAAGTTTGAACGGAGTGCAGGAAATGAATAGCACCTTGGTGGGTTTTAAAGGGAGTGCATGAAATGGAAGCACAACAAATGGGGGCCCAAAGCACTTCAACGTGAGGATGGGAAACAGAGACCGTACCATCAGCATCTCCAAACACCCACATTGCAGATTAACAGATCTAAACCTTCGAGAATGTGATTGGTCTTGTCTAACCATTGTATTTACAAGCTGCTCTTGCCTCCCTTTACTTGCTGGATTTACAAAAAACCAAGAGATCCACCAGGTAATCAGTTAAGCCTGAGGAACCTCCAGTCCAAAAAAATCTACCTTTTGAGAATGCATCGGTGGTCTACTCAATACTGTGCGTTAAAATCCAAAAGTTGTCTAACAGAGGCAGATTTCATGTTTCTCAAATCCAAACATTTTAACCTATCTCCCAATTTTGCCTGTTAAAATGAATTCAAATAATCTATCAATGAAAGTTTTCTTTTCTTTTCCTCCTTTTAATATATAGCATGCACATGTTTATTTTCTAAGCAAGGAAGCTTCCCTTGCTGGTGTTACAACTATATCCAGTTAAGCACACTGTAATTTTCCCAAAGGTGTGAGACAATACATGAATTAATAAGCAAAATTAAATCAAGATCCTCACAAGAAATCAGAATGCTTTAAAGCTACATTATGAAAAAGTAAATCTTACAGCTTTTATCATCCTTGTCAGAGACACTTTAGTTGGCAAATAAATATTACCAACCTTCCATCTGACCATTTTACTATTCGCGCATTACTTTCACGAACGTCAGTTCCTTCTTCATCCTTGCGTATTCGCCAGCGAATTGTGTTTTCCACCTGTGACCAGAAGACAAATAATTTTAAGGTTTAAGATTCCCATCAGTGTTGAATTTAACCTCCATGGTTCTCCAGTCTCTCTCTCTCTCTACTCGGTGGCTACCAATAGGGCGGCATATAGAAATATATGCAGCAAAATCATAGCCATCAGATACATTTAGCAATTACCTTGGAGTGGGAATGGGAAGGTTGGTGGCCATTACCTTTAATTTAAGTCTTGTTCTACCCTCTTCATCCAGCATTTCTTCATCTTCAAATTCATCTTCATAGTACTGAGAATCGAATGGTCTTAAGAAAACAAACAGAAAGCTTATAGTTTGATAAATGGGCACAATGGATTTTAAAATATGCCTTTAAAGAAAATAAGTATCAGAATCTTAATGTATTCCGCGCAAACCCGAGTTCACACTCTCGAGCAGAACACAAGTATGATGTTCAGTTTTAGCCACCAATATGCAAGGAGTCTGAAAATCAAGGTGCAATTTGAAAAGTCAGACCAATCGCCAACATTGAAAGACATGAAAAAAGTGAAGACATTTAGCTTTGAAAAGAATGAACTAAGATGAATCATCTACAGTAATTCCCCACACTGAACCCATTTTGGTAGGTGGTAGGGGAGTCTCTTAGACTTTAGTCAAAATCCTTGATATTATTTAAGATTTGGTAGATAAAATCCTGAGGGAAACATTTTTGGAGAAGATGGAATCTAATCCAATCTAAACCCCGTGTGATCTTGACCTTTGTATTCACTTCAATATTTTAGATACAACACAAGTTGAAGTACCTGGGTTCCACGCTGAGGAAGTTAGGCAGTTTAACAAAGTATAGATCACTCCCTAAATCAGTGTTCACTTTGGGAATCTCTACTTCTATCCGTGTCTCTGAAATTGGTTCTTCTTCTGCATGATCATGATCCATGTCATACTCATCCTAAAGCAAATACACAATTAGTAAAAGGCGGATGGGATGGATGTAAAAGTGTACAACACAAAATGGCAAATGCTAGCATTTAGTGGTGTCATTGTCATTATCACTAAACCAATTAAAATGCTATTACCAAACTTTTAATGAAAATGATAAATGAACAAATCAATTGTTTAACAAAAGAAAAATAACACGGTAACCTTATGCAATGGCAGGCTAAGAACTTATTTTGATTTTTGTGGTGATGATCCCAATTCCATGCCCTATACATTAACTCTAACCAACCAATGAAACTAATTTTCCTTTAAAACTTTCATAACCTCAAAAATTATTTCACTAGAAATATTTTTTTAAATATTCACTAGATATTAAAAAAAAATGTACTTCATAACAATAAATTCAGGATACAGTTTTAGAGAATTATCCTACAATGAGGTATTTGGTACATCTGGTTACGGGCGGCACGGCAGCGCAGAGGTGGAGTTGCGGCCTTACAGCACCAGAGACCTGGGTTTCGAACCTGACTACGGGTGCTTGTCTGTACGGTCGCCCCGTAACCTGTGCGGGTTTTCTCCGGGGTCTCCGGTTTCCTCCCACACTTCAACGGCGTACAGTTTTGTAGGTTAATTGGCTTGGTATAAGTGTAAATTGTCCCAAGTGTGTATAGAATAGCGTTAATGTGTGGGGATCCTTGGTTGGCACGGACTCGGTGGGCCGAAGGGCCTGTTTCTGCCCTGTTTCTCTAAACTAAACTAAAATCTAATTTCTCATATTCCCCATAAGACACAGAACACCATTCGACCCACTGATGCCATGCCAACTACGAGAGTAATCTTATCAAGGCCATTACATGACTTATTTTTAGTAGCCTATTCTGGCTGCAATAATGCAATTGTAGGTGAATCCATGTCTTTTTTTTTATTCCCCTACTTGTCCTTCATCTGTCCAGATTTCTTAGTAACGCACATCTTAAAATCAATTGCTATATAAGATTTCTAGGAAATTCAATCTAAAGAATGTATGATACAGCTTCAAATAAATACTTACTGCAGGTTGGCCTGGAGTGGGAGGTTTCTCACCTTCACTGTCAGATGAAATATCATCTGCACCTCCAAAAAGATCATCTCCATCTATTTTATCTGCAACACAGACATAGCACCAACATCCTCAGAAAAAATAATGCACCATCCGTAGCTGGTAATGCTATAAAATTGTCATCCTTTCAATAAAGTACAAAATGTATGTCGCAGTGTGAAAACGTCGTGTAAAGTGTTACCTTTATCCTTTATATTGCTGTCGGAGTCAGAATCCGAAGCAATTAATTTTTTTGCCTTGTGTCGAACTATTTCCTCTTCACTGTCACTACCTCTTGCAGATCCTGCAACTGAAATTGAGAATGATTTAAAAGAATAGCATCAGACTTAAGAACCTCTCGCTATCAATGCTCACTTTATTCACGGAAAATCACAGGAATAAAGTTTAATACCAAAAGCGATCACAAATGCAAGGCTGCTTGCAATCACATTTTGAGAGCACAATTCAATACGAGTTTATAAATGACAAAATGCAGTCAAGTTTTATCCACTTAAAATTTTGATAGCTGATTAAAGCAAATTATATTCTTTTATGCAAGTGAAAGATGTGAATTCTATAATTGGGGAGAGTGTAAATAATTTAAATTATTTTGCACATTGGAAGCAAAGGTCTTGCCTCATACATTTGTTTTATTTATAAATCACCTAATTTGTGTCAGAAAGAAAACTAGCAAAGGCTCAAGATATAAAACAGTGCAGGCAGCATCTGTGAAGAGAGCAACAAAGCTGGCATTTCAGGTGAATGACCCTTCAAGTGACCTGAAACGTTAACTCTTTCTTCACCACACGGATGCTGTGTGACATTGTGAGTACACACTTTGTGTTTTTATTTTCGATTTCTGCATCTGAAGTTTTTATTTTTTGCTTTTGAATACCTGATTTATGTTCTTGCTCTTCATCTGATAGTTGCTGCTCCTCTTCTGAATGGTGAGTTTTTTCCTCTTCGTCAGATTGATCACTCCTGGAAGCCCGCTCCCACTTCTCATTCTCAGAGTGCACCTCCTTTCCAGATTCCTCAGCGTCCGACTGGTTACTGGCAGCATCAGAGTGCGAGTGGTTGCTCATGGCATCGGATCGGGAGTGGACACTGCCAGCGTCTGAATGGACGTTACCAACTTCGGAGTGGGATCGGATACTTGCGACATCCGAGTGCACGCTTCCAACTTCTGAGTGAACGCTTGCGGCTTCCGAGTGCACGCTACCGGCGTCGGAGCGAACGCTGCCAGCGTCCGAATGCATGCTCTCTGCATCAGAAACATTTTCGTCATCTTCATTTTCAAACTGCTGCTCTTCTGAGCCACTGTGTTGCTCTGTTTCCGAATGCTGAACGTCCTCCTGGTCAGACTGCCCCAAAGCGATGGACTGGTTTTCGGACATGTCTTCACTTCCATTGTGTCTCGAGCCTTCGTCCTCGCTGTCCTCCCCAAACAGCTCTTTATTGCTAGGTTTAGTAGCTTCTCTCTCATCTTCATCCTCATTTCTGTCTTCCCTTTCACTCTCGCTCCTGGAAGGATTGCTTTCCGACGCCGCTTGCTCCTGCTCAGAATCCGAGCCCGATCCAGATCTGGAATCAAAATCTGCAAACATAAAAGACAAGCAACCAAATTAATCTAATTCTGCTAGCATCAATCCATTCATGTAAAAAGGAAATTTGACATTAATATAAAGACCTTCTTATTCTAATACAATGATATACGAAATAGTTAGTCCTTTATTTCTACCAATTTCATACATTTGCAAACCCTGGACACTTCATTACAAACAACTCAGCCTCAATATATATTATCAAAAAAAGAGTGTGCGGAAGGTAGAAATCTAAAAGCTAAAAACCAAAAATGTTAGAAATATTCGGTAAGTCACAAAGAGAAAGATAAAAACTAATATTTCAGAACAGTAACTTTTCATTGTTGTTTATTGAATTGAGATATTGGACAATTGATGTGTGTAAAACATGCCACCTTATAATTTAAAAATATTTCTTGAGCTAAGTTACCACAAGAGATATTGCGAGCTTTTTTTTTGAACAAGTACTATTTTCAGCACTTTCCTCCTTTCCTGATTTGAGGAAATAAATACGCTGAACAAATAAGCACAAAACTACATTTGGGACACTGCAATTTATCTGAAGAAGGGTCCAGACCCGAAATGTGGTCGGTCCATTTCCTTCGACAGATGCTACCTGACCCACCAAATTCCTCAAGGGCTTTGTGTTTTACAAAAAACGGCATTATAATTTTGTAAAGTATTCTTGCATTGCACTTGTCTACCTTTGCATTGCACTTTAATCATTTCACTAACATAGAGGTTATTTATTGGCCAAAATATATGGCAGTTTCAAGCAAAGAAATCAAGAGCATGTAGCACAGCAACAGTAGTTACAGAAGGTACACAAAAATGCTGGAGAAACTCAGCGGGTGCAGCAGCATCTATGGAGCGAAGGAAATAGGCGACGTTTCAGGCCGAAACCCTTCTTCAGACTGCACCAGTCTGAAGAAGGGTTTCGGCCCGAAACGTCGCCTATTTCCTTCGCTCCATAGATGCTGCTGCACCGGCTGAGTTTCTCCAGCATTTTTGTGTACCTTCGATCTTCCAGCATCTGCAGTTCCTTCTTGAACACAGTAGTTACAGAAGAACTGCTGTAATTTAGTTTTAAAACAGTATTTTGTATTTACTCTGCAAAATCAGCATCTCAATGTGCTCAGGTGTTTAGTGTTCTGAAGTATTACTTGTGGTCTGTAGAAGCTAATTCAAGATAGGAAATTAGTACAATTTCCAAATGTTTTCAATTTAACTCACTCACTGGACATCAATTGGACCTACAGCAACAATGGCCAAAGAACAGATTAAGTATCTCGTTTTATTCAATAATTCAGACAATAATACTTTTTCTGATACTAAGCCCATCAACAATTATTGTGAAGTTGTGTTGGAGTAGACGGTGGGGTTACAGATATTTTTCTTATAGATGAAAAATAAATAAATATCATTTCAAACATAACTTTCAAATGAATTCAATCATACCAAGTTTGAATCAGATTTGAAATGAATTGGCACTGAATTGACACAAATTAGAACATTTGTTATTTCTTCTATAGCTGAATTTATCACAAATGATGGAGAGCAGGAATGCTTTTCCTGCTCGAATGCATGATGAAATTCAGCAACTTTCTTCTCTATAGAGCAAAAAGAGGTGATGAGGAGCAATCTAAAAAAGGTGATGTTGCATGACCAACTGAGTTACTCCAGCACTGTGTGTCAACCTGTGGAGGAAATGAACAGAAGACATATTGGGTGCAGACCCTTCTTCAGACTGTAGCGGAGGCGAGGGGGGGGTGAAAGCTGGAAATGAGAGTTAGGGATGGGCCAAAGCCTGGTAAGTAATAGCTGGATATGGGCGAGGGGTGGTTGATTGGCAGATGGGTAGAAATAGCGACAAAAGCTAGAGGTGAAAAGGAGACCAAAGCGTGTCAGATAAGGAAAGATGCTAATTTTTATGCTCTCACCACATAGCTAAGAGAGATAAGTTTTCTTATACACAGAGAGTGCCTGGAACATACTACCAGAGTTGGTGGAGGTTGCTACGATAATGGCAAATGGATATGCAGGGAATGGAGCAATATGGATCACATGCAGTCAGAGGAGTCATAAAGTATGGAAATAGGCCCTTCGGCATAAGTGAAAGTAAAAAATGTTGGAGAAACTCAGCGGGTGAAGCAGTATCTGTAGAGAGAAGGAATGGGCGACGTTTCGTGTCGAGACCCTTCTTCAGACTCGGCATAACTGATCCATGTCGACCAAGATGCTCCATCTAGGTTAGCCCCATTTTCCCAACTTTGGCCCATATACCACTAAACTGTTCCTATCCACGTACCTGTCAAAAGTGTATTTTAACTGCTACTATTATAGCTTCCTAAACTACTTCCTCTGGCAGCTCATTCCATATACCCACTACCCTCTGTGTGAAAAACCTGGATAAGAGAGACACCTATGTCAGACTTCTATTCATACACTACACCTCTGCTTTTAATACCATTATCCCATCCAAGCTCATCACCAAATTTGGAGAACTTGGAACTCAGCACTCATGTCTGCATCTGGATCCTCGACTTCCTGACCAACAGTCCACAATCAGTGAGGATAGGGGACAAATCATCCTCTATGACAATCCTCAACACTGGTGCTCCACAAGGATACGTTCTCAGCCCGCCCCCCTCCCTCCCCCGCCCATCCACCCACCCCACCCCACCCTTCTTTACTCCTTACACACCCACAACTGCAGCCAAGTACAAATGCAACTCAATTTACAAAATGCAGACAACACCTCCATAGTGAGCCGGATATCAAATAATGACAGAGTACAGGAAGGAGATTGAGAACCTCGTAACCTTTTGTCAAAACAATAATCTTACTCTCAATGTCAGCAAGACAAAGGAGATAGCAATCAACTTCAGGAAGTGAAGCGGTACACGTTTTATCAGGATGCATCACAGAATGGTTTGGGAACAGCTCCATCCAAGCCGCACAAAATTGGAGAGAATTGCGGATGCAGCCCAGATGATCACACAAATCAAACTCCCTTGCATTGACTCCATCTACACTTCACACTGCCTCAGCAATGTCGTCAGCAAAATCAAGGATGATTCTCACTCCAGTCACTCTCTCATTTTCCCTTTCCATTCAGGCACGATGTGCAGAAGTATGAAGACGCATGCCTCCAGATGTAGGGAGATTCTTCCCAACTATCATCATGCAACTGAACGATCCCATCAACAATTAGTCCAGTGCTACCATCTACTTCATTGGCGACCCTCGAACTATTTTTAAACAGACTTTACTGAACTTTATCTTGCACTAAACATTATTCCCTTTATCTTGTATCTGTATATTGTGGATGGCTCGACCGTAATCATGTATAGCCTTTCGGCAGACTGGATAGCACGCAACAAAAACCTATTCACTGTACCTCAGTACACGTGACAATAAACTAAACTAAAGTTGCCCCTCGAGTTTTTATTAAATCTGTTCCCTCTCACCTTATAGGGAGGTTAGTTTAACTTTAATATGAACCTGTTTTGCGTGGACTTTGTCGACCAAAGGGGCAGTTCCTGCTCTGTACTGTTCTATGTAAGGGAGGATCTTGTCATAGTTTGGTGACAAGAGATATATATATATTCCAGCTGTGATCAATTAATTTTGTACTACAAGACGTTCTCCTCAGTATATTCTAGGCCCTAACAATATCCCATGTAATTATGCATCTGTCTTGCTCGCTACACTGATCTGCAGACATACATTTTGAAGATGCTCCTGTTTCTCTACAGTGCACCTTAGGGGATGTGAAGCCACAAACCAGCGGCCCTGGCCCCGGGATTGAGCCGGGTCGGCGAGGGGTGACTAGGCTCGGTCCCTGGGCCGGGGTCCCGCTCGCCCACCCCGCGGGCACCTACCCACCCACACGCCAGTGGTCAGCCCTCGCAGGGCGGCGCTACCTTTCTGCTCGGGCTCGCTGTCCGCGTCGCTGCCGAACAAGTCTGTCATGTCCGCCATGTTGCCGGGTCGCAAAGACGAGCCGCTGGGCGGAGGAAGATCGTTTACGGCAAAGCGTCGCTGGGCAACGACAGATGCGGCGCGATGTCGGGGTGTGGGTGACGTACTCCGGGACTGGAGGGGGCGCTGGTGATGTACTCCGCGACGCCAGGGGGCGCTGGTGATGTACTCCGGGACACCAGGGGGCGCTGGTGAAGTACTCCGTGACACCAGGGGGCGCTGGTGATGTACTCCGCGACACCAGGGGGCGCTGGTGAAGTACTCCGGGACACCAGGGGGCGCTGGTGATGTACTCCGGGACACCAGGGGGCGCTGGTGGTGTACTCCGGGACACCAAGGGGGCGCTGGTGAAGTACTCCGGGACACCAGGGGGCGCTGCAGCGGCCATTGGGCTGGTGACGCGGAGACGCGAGGAACTGCAAGTGCTGGAATCATGAACAAAACACAAAGTGCTGGACGAACTCAGCAGATCAGGCGCCGCAGCATCTGTGGAGGGAACGGACAGACAACGCCTTGGTCTGGGATCCTGCTTCACACTGATGGAGTAGGGGGAGAAAACTGGAAAAGAGTGGTGGGGTAAAGTCTGGCAAGTGATAGGTGGACAAAAGGTGTAGGAAGGAACCGCAGATGCAGGTTTACACCGAAGTTAGAAACAAAAAGCTAAAGTAACTCAGCGAGTTTCATTCTTTGTACAACTCGTGTTCACCTAGCACACAGCCGACAATGGACCGTTTACTTGATCATCGTTACTTTTTTGCATATCTTTCATTCATTTGTTCAGTATCTCTCTCTATCGCCGTCTGTATCGCTCGTTTCCCTTTCCCTGGTGGGAGGAAACCAGAACACCCGGAGGAAATACATGCAGTCACAGAGAGAACATGCAAACTCCACACATAAAGCATCCAAGGTCAGGTTGGAACACAGGTATCTGGTTTTGCCCTGAGCCACGATGCCACCAATCGTTCAAACATATGAGAAAGGGTAAAGAAAAGGAAAATGGGACTGATTTCATGGACAACAATGGTGACTCTCTGGACGTATCTATAAGATGGAATCAAAGAAAGGATATTACTTGGCCCATTGTCCTTCATTAGTAAACCCTGTGGGGTGTAACAGTAGAGATGGGAGAATCAGGTGGGATGTTCAGTTTAGAGATAGAGCATGGAAACAGGCCTTCAGTTCACCAAATTCATGCTGAATAATAATCACCCATTCACACTAGTTCTATGTTATCCCACTTTCTTATACACTCCCGACACATTAGGGGCAATTTATAGAGGCCAATTAACGTCCAAACCGACACGTATTTGGGATGTGGGAGGAAACGAGCACCCGGAGGAAACCCACGCGGTCACAGGGAGAACGTGCAATTGTCTGCCTATTCAATGCACGACAATAATTGGAAATTCAATGGTGTTCTGAATTGATAGTAATGAATCAATCCCCTGAACTACCAAGGGGGTATCTGACCAGTTGAGCTGTGAGGAAATTTAACAGAATCTTTGCTTAGGTGAGGTCCATTTCAGATCTTTGCATTGGAAAAATATGTGAAGTATCTGCAGAACAGATATCAGAAAAGTCATGTTTGCATTAGTAGCAATTTGAAATATTTAATAGATATTTGAAATAATATGAGGAAAAACTTTTTCCACCAGAGAGTTGTGAATCTGTGGAATTCTCTGCCACAGAAGGCAGTGGAGGCCAATTCACTGGACGTTTTCAAGAGAGTTAGATTTAGCTCCTCGGGCTAAAGGAATCAAGGGATATGGGGAAAAAGCCGGATCATAGTGCTGATTTTGGATGATCAACCATGATCATATTGAATGGCACTGCTGGCTCGAAGGGCCAAATGGCCTACTCCTCCACCTATTTTCTATGTCTCTAATTTCTCATATTTCCACTGTCAAAACTCTGAGACGTTTATAGGTTTTAATGAGATCGTCTTTCAGTTTCAATCAGTCCTTTGAGCCATTCGCTCATTCTATGAGTCAGTTTGTGAACCTTCACCTTACCATTTTTAAAGTAGATATACATTTCTTCCGGCAATACCTTTCTTTCAGCAAAACCAATACTCTTTAAAAGAGCAGCCAATATCACCCACACCACCTTGGCCACGCTCTCATCCAGAACATATACGGAAGCCCGAAAACCATGACTCTAGTTCAAGAACAGCTTCTACCCAGCAAACATCAGGCTCTTGAACACCGTACAACACTAACCTCAGCAACTGTAATCTACTATTGTCTGTGTCTTTGTTTGCACTACGGACTTCAGTCTTTGCATCATTATGATTCCCTAGTATTGCGATGATTAATTTATTGCATGAGTGATTATTATACGTATATTGATATGTGCGTTATTGCTTAAACGAGCCTGTTAAGCTGCAGCACATAATAATGTTCTTGTTCCATTACTGGTTCTTGACGCATTGCACTGCTTTTAAGCTTGGAGCTGTATGGAATGGTGCTGACAGTATCACCAGTGTATAAATGGTATCATACTTACAGAGATCATCTTAAGGATAAGGTACAGGTGATCTCATGTAAAAATGATTTCCATTCACAAAGACCTATTGTATATGCAAACACAATACACTACATGTTCTCACACAATAGGTTGAGACAAAAATATATAACAACCGACAATTGTTAGACTAGCAAAACATCCCAAAATGCCTTGCTGTAATTTTATCAAATATAATTTGACGCCAAGCCACTTATGGAATTATTTGGGCAGGGGGCCAAAAGATTAGGTAAAGAAGTAAATATCAAGCAGAAGAGTAGAGGAAGATGATGAAGTTTGGCAGAGAAGTTCATGGAGGGTATTCCAGTGTTAGGCACTTGATAGCTGAGAGCCTAACCCCAAGAATCAAGCAACATTCTCCAGAGATGCTGCCTACCCGCTGAGTTACTCCAGCATTTTGTGTCTACCATCGAGCATAAATAAGGTTGATTGATTGAAAGATACAACTTGGAAACTGCCCTTTTGGCCCACCAAGTCCACACCAACCTTCGATCACACTAGTTCTATGTTATCCCACTTTCTCATTCACTTCTTACACACTAGGGGCAATTTGCAGAGGCCAATTAACCTGGAAGTGTAGGAAGGAACTGCAGATGGTGGCTTATACCGAAGATGGACACACAAAGTGCTGGAGTAACTCAGTGAATCATGCAGCATCGCTGGAGAAAAAGGAGAGGTGATGTTTCGGGTCTGAACCCTTCTTCAGACCTAGAGACCCGCACGTCTTTGCATTGAAAGCAGAGGGTCAAATTAGAGATTTCTAAAGTGTGTAGGGTTGGAGGAAATTACGGAGAAAGTTTGGGCAAGGCCATGGATGAAATGAAAAATAAGAGTACGCATTTTAAAATGGAGGTGTTGCTTAGCCATGAATTAGTAGAGGTCAGGTACACAGATTTTGTGACTGATGAGATATTAAGATTTGGTGTTAGTAAAGACTTGGGCAATAGAATTTTGGATGATTATGGGTATACAGCGGAGAGGGTGTAAGTTCTACTCAAGAGTGCACTCATTCAAGTTAAGGTTGCAAAGATGATAGTTCCAGCAACAGATGAATTCAAGAGTTAAGAGTGTTGAATTGTCATGTACTGGCAATAGAACATTGAGATTCTTAAGGGCCTGTCCCACTTTCAAGACCTAATTCACGACCTCTGCCGAGTTTCCACTTGACTCATACTCGCAGCATGGTCGTCACGAGGTCATAGGAGGTTGTAGGTAGGTCGTGATACTAGTCGTAGGTACTCGTGGCATCAAGTAGGTCGGGGCGTTTTTTGAACATGATGAAAAATGTCCACGAGTAAAAAAGGTCGTGAATTAGGTCGTGAAAGTGGGACAGGCCCTTAAGAATCTCAATGTTCTATTGCCAGTACATGACAATTCAACACTCTTAACTCTTGAATTCATCTGTTGCAGCTTTACAGGCCCATTAACAGAATAATACTAAATAAATATACAACAATCAATAATACAAATAATTAATCATCAGTAATACAAGGTAACCAGACTATGATAGTGCAAAACCAAAATCCGTAGTGCAACCTAAGCAAAGTCCATACAGGATTGAAGTTGCTGAGGTTAGTGCGGAGTATAGTGTGTAGGAAAGAACTGCAGATGCTGGTTTAAATCGAAGATGGACACAAAATGCTGGAGTAATTCCTTCTCTCCAGAGATGCTGCCTGTCCCGCTGAGTTACTCCAGCATTTTGTGTCTATCTTTGCAGTGTTCAAAAGTGATGTTTGTTGGAACGAAGCTGTTGCAGAAGCTGGAGAGCACATTGAGAACAGTGATGGCACCGGTGATGGTAAGAGATGGAAATGGATAGGTTTAATCTTGGCAGGGATGGGTGATTCTCGGGTTCTACACCGTAGAGCTAAACATAGAAGCATATCAGGCTGACCTAACTTGATTCATCTACATTTTTGATAGCATGTTGACACTCAGAAGAGATAAATAGGTTTTCTTTCTTGAGAAGAATCATAGGAATGTTACGTCATCAATATGTTCAACAGCTTCACTCACATAAAACCAAAACAAGAATTAACGCTCTAATTAGTATCTTAAACTAATTTCAAGGAATGGGCGACGTTTCGGGTCAAGACCCTTCTTCACTCTAAAGAAGGGCCCCGACCCGAAACGTTACCCATCTTTTTTCTCCAGAGCTGTTGCCTGACCCGCTGAGTTACTCCAGCATTTTGTGTCTATCTTTTGTATAAAACAGCAGCTGCGTTCTTTGTTTCTACAAGTTATAATACTTGTTGCCAACAGCATTCTTTATATTCTGTTATCAGCTTCGATCACAGAAATATAACTAGCTCTCTTTTTTTCTGCATGCTGTCATTGCTCAATTGTGACATTGTTGGGAAGAGCTTTTTCAAATTTAATTATCTTGCAATATTTCTTAAGATTTATTGTAGTGAAATGAGAGCATGGCCAGGATGGTGGGGGGGTGGGGAGTTGATGATATTGGCGCATCTCTTGTAGATGCCTTTGAGATTCCATGAATGTGATTGGCATCTTTCGACCCGTCCTTGCGGCCTACCAGCGGGCCTGGAGCGGCATTTCCTGAGGGGACCGCCCGGAGCCTCGGCATCGGCATCGGCGGCGGCTGCGGAGCTGCGGGTCCGAGGAGCGAGGGGACCGCCCGGAGCCTCGGCATCGGCGGCGGCGGCATCGGCGGCGGCGGAGCTGCGGGTCTGAGGACAGCGGTGCAGCGCTGGAGCGCCATTGCGGGGCGGGCGGTGCCTTGCCTGAGTCGCCGCGATGGAACTCCGGTGAGCTGGGACCGGCGTTAAAAACATCGCGGAGCTGCGGGCGGCGGCGCTGAACTTTCCATCGGGAGCCTGGGATCTCTCGATGAGATTGCCAGCTGAGCTCCATTCGACGCGGCCTTGTCGGCTCCGGAAGCCACGGTCTCGAGTAGGGAGGCAGCCGTTCCACGGTCCCCAAGCCGCTGAGAGGACTCTCCCGACGCCGGAACATCATCACCCGGCGAGGACGGCCTGGAACATCGGGCCTCCGTAGAGGCAACTGTGGAGGCCTCAATAGGCCCGACTATGGGTGGACATTGGGGATGGGACTGGACTTTGTGCCTTCCCCCATAATGGGAACCATTGTGGGGGGATGTTTTTATGTTAAAGCTATTTATTATTGTTATGTTTGTATTCTTTTTTATGTGCTGCATTGGCAAAAAGAATTTCACTACATCTAGGTGTATGTGACAATAAACCAACCTTTGAACCTTTGAACCTGGACAGATCTTCAGAGATGTGTTTACCCTTGAAGCTGCAACTTAAACCTGTTAGCTCACCACCGTGGTCCCATTGGTGAAGACAGGTCCATGGTCCCTGAGGTCACAGGCTCATCAGGGGATGTGGAGACTCATGCAGGTACATCATAGTTCTCCCTCACTAAATGTAGTATTACTGATTGTTGTATTATTGATTATTGTATATTTATTTGTGTGTTATTGTGTTAATGGGCCTGTAAAGTTGTAGCAAGAATGTCAATGTTCTGTTGCCAGGACATGACAATTAATTACTCCTGACTCTGGACCACATCTCTGGTTGCAGATCCTATCAATAAATCAGGGCTTACAGATCCCTTTGTACTCCTGATCTCCAGGACTCAGACACCGATACTCTTACCTATTATAGAAAATGAACACTGTTCAAATCTCTTGTCATCTTGAACCTAATTAATCTTTCCTTACCAATAACTTTAAATCATTAGTTTGGTATAGTGTGGTACACACTATTATCTGACGCTACCAAACTTCAATTGCATTGAAGTTAAATTGCTGAATTTCACAAAATGTATGCATGGCTGTCACAAATATATGCTCATGTTTAGCACACGTTTCTCTCTTTGGTACTGCCCAAGCATTGGGTTTAAACATTGATCCCAGCTTAGTTTAGTTTAGCATGGAAATAGGTCCCTCGAGTCCACACCAACCATCTTCTGAAGAACCATTCTTCTGAAGAAAGAAAACTGTTCACACTAGTTCTATGTTATCCCACTTTCTCATCCACTTACAGAGGCCAGCTAGCCTACAAACCCGCACGTCTTTGGGACTTGTGAAGAAGCTGGCACACCCAGAGTAGCCCCACGTGGTCACAGGGAGAACGCGCAAACTCCACACAGACAGCACCCGGGATCAGGATCGAACGCGGGTCTCTGGTGCTGTGAAGGCAACAGCTTTATCAGTGGTGCCACTGTTCCATACTATTCACCGATTTGTTTTTGAAATCATAAATGGACTGTCAGTAGTTTTGTTGTTGTTCATTTTTGATTAAATGCAGGGCAGTTGCTAGACAACAACTTTCTTGGCTGTTGACGAGTTACAATGAAGGATCAACATCCTGAAAACAGGAGTGGCATTTACAGCATGAACTCTCAACATGAAGTACTGCCAAGTTTAGGATTTTAAAACAAAGAAATTGGAGTGACGCTCAGGAAATGTAATATGAGCCAATAGACCACAGAGCTTTACACAAGAGAGTTTAAAATGCTGTCCAGATAAAACGGCGAATATAACTAAGGCACACACCAGGGACTGTGGGTGAGGGAAGAAATTGACAAAAGCAAGACAAGTACTGAATTATTAATCAGGAGTAAATATTAATCAAAGTCTGTTCCTCCAGAAGTAGATACTGCTGGTTTCATGGAAACCTTTCCTCATGAAGGGTAAAATATGCAGACAGTAGATGGGAAAAAATGAGCAATACTTAATGAGGCAAACAGGAGGAGAGTTAGACAGTCAGGCAGAAATGTAAAGAAGGTTGGAGGTTTTTTTCCTACATAGCTCGATGTCTTAAGAGTGTAGAGCTGCTGCCTCACAGCGCCAGGGACCTACGTTTGCTCCTGACCTCGTGACCGAGTGGGTTTCCTCTGAGTGCTCTGGATTCCTCACACATCTCAAAGGCAGGTTTGTAGATTAATAGGCCTTTGCAAAATTGTCCCCCATGTGTAGGGAGTGGATGAGAAAGTGGGATACCAGAGAATTTGTGTAAACGGGTGATCGATAATCAGCGTAGATTAGGTAAGCCTAAGGATCTGGTTCCATGCTGTATCTCTAAATTAAACTAAATAAAAAATGACTGATAGCTCAGAAAAAAAGGAAAAACATTAATAGGAAGTGCTATCCCAAAAATTGAATTGAATTGAATTGAATTGAATTGAATTGAATCCTTTATTTGTCATTCAGACCTTTCGGTCTGAACGAAATGCTGTTGCCTGCAGCCATACATGTAATAATAACAAAACACAATAAACACAAATTAACATCCACCACAGTGAGTTCACCAAACACCTCCTCACTGTGATGGAGGCAAAAGTCTTAGAGTTACTGTCTCTTCCCTCCTCTTCTCCCTCTGCGCCGAGGCGTTACCCCACCGGGCGATGGCGGCCCGGGGGTGGTCGAAGCTGCCCGCAGCTGTTGCAACGGGTGCTCCGGAAAACAGGCACCAGCCTGTGACCTGCGAGCTCCCGACTCGGAGCTGGTATCATCTGGTATCATCAAAGACTCACACCACCTTGGCCACATTCTCATCTCACTACTACCACGGTACATGAGCCTGAAAGCCGTGACCGACAGATTCAAGCACGGCTTCTTCCCCGCAACCATCAGGCTCTTGAACATTGACACTATGATCTTAGACAGACTTTATTTTGGTTGGACCACAAACTTCAGATTTGCATTATTACGGTCCAGTTACCCTGAGCCTGTTAAGCTGCAGCAAGTAAGAATTTTATTGTTCTGTTGCCAGTACGTGTGACAACGGAAACCCTTTTGACTCTTGGATTTATATTCTGTTTCTTCAGATCTTATTTTACACTATTGAGTGAAGTACTGTTTATCTCAGCAGACTGATATGTAGTTAAATGCAGGAAGTCCTCTTTACCAGGAGTATGTTTCATACTAAATTTTCTCTAGTCTCTCTATAACACCCTCTAAGTGTCAGTGTTTGTCAAATCTTTCAGTGTCTTTACTTACATGTGATTATGTATTTACGTAAGCTATATCTGTATCAGATGGATTCAAATTTTTGGTGTGGAATTTGCATGTTCTCCCCGAGACCGAGTGGGTTTCCTCTGAGTGCTCTGGATTCCTCCCACATCTCAAAGGCAGGTTTGTAGATTAATAGGCCTTTGCAAAATTGTCCCCCATGTGTAGGGAGTGGATGAGAAAGTGGGATACCAGAGAATTAGTGTAAACGGGTGATCGATAGTCAGCTTGGATTAGGTAAGCCAAAGGATCTGGTTCCATGCTGTATCTCTAAATTAAACTAAATAAAAAATGACTGATAGCTCAGAAAAAATGGAAAAAAATTTGAATCCATCTGATACAGATATAGCTTACATAAATACATAATCACATGTAAGTAAAGACACTGAAAGATTTGACAAACACTGACACTTAGAGGGTGTTATAGAGAGACTAGAGAAAATTTAGTATGAAACATACTCCTGGTAAAGAGGACTTCCTGCATTTAACTACATATCAGTCTGCTGAGATAAACTGTACTTCACTCAATAGTGTAAAATAAGATCTGAAGAAACAGAATATAAATCCAAGAGTCAAAAGGGTTTCCGTTGTCACACGTACTGGCAACAGAACAATAACATTCTTACTTGCTGCAGCTTAACAGGCTCAGGGTAACTGGACCGTAATAATGCAAATCTGAAGTTTGTGGTCCAACCAAAATAAAGTCTGTCTAAGATCATAGTGTCAATGTTCAAGAGCCTGATGGTTGCGGGGAAGAAGCCGTGCTTGAACCTGTCGGTCACGGCTTTCAGGCTCATGTACCGTGGTAGTAGTGAGATGAGAATGTGGCCAAGGTGGTGTGAGTCTTTGATGATACCAGCTGCATTTTTGGGATAGCACTTCCTATAAATCCCTTTGACAGTGGAGAGGACGAACTGAATTCGGATTCAGGATACTATTTGATCTAGTAAACATTTCCAGCATCCTCTTTTATTTCACACAGTACCAGCGTGTCTTTTTGTTTCTCTCTCTCTATCCATCTATCTCTCTCTCTCCATCTCTCTCTCCATTCCCTCTCGCTCCCCCTCTCTATCCCTCTTTCCCTCTCTCACTCTCTTTCTATCTCTCCTCTCTCCCCCTCTCTCCTTCCTTTTAGTATTGACCTCTATATATGTGCTCTAGAAAGAAGGGCTCCTTGTCTGCAGAGGAAACAGCTGTGTGACCTTGGAAACGTTGGTCTCTGCCCTGTTTCCATTCTTCCCCTTCTTTGCAACTAAAATGTGTTGTACTCTCACTTTTCCAGTTCTACAAAAGGTCATTCACCCAAAACGTTTATTCTGTTTGTCTCTTTATAGTTGTCTCTTTATGCCTGACTGCTGAACATCCTTTGCATTTATTTACATTTTGGTTTTCCAGCATCTAGTTTTATTGCTCTTCAGTGAAATGGTTATTTGATATTGACGTTGGCTTATTATTGCTACATGTACTGAGATACTGTGAAAAATGTTGTTTTGCACGCTATCCGGGCAAATCATACCATGGGAGTACATGAGTACATTCAAACTGTACAACAGGTAGTGCCAAACGAGAAAAGAGAGTGGGGAATATAGTGTTGCAGCAACAGAGAAAGTGCAGATTTAAAAAAGTGCAAGGGTACAACAAGGTAGATTGGCAGATGGGGAATATATCCTGAGCTTACAAAAGATTCATTTAATAGTCTGATAGCAGCAGGGAAGAGGTTGCTCCTAAATCTGATGGTGTGCACTTTCAAGCTTCTGTATCTTCTGCCCAAGGGGAGCAAGGAGAAGAGGTACTGACCGGGATGCAAGTGGTCCTTGATTATGTTGGCTGCTTTCCCGAGGCACCATGAAGTGAAGTTGGAATCAGTGGTGGGGAACCTGGTCTGTGTGATGGACTGGGCTACATCCACAACTATGCAATTTCTTGTGGTCTTGGACGGAGCTGTTCCAAAACCAAGCTGTGATGCAACCAACCTGACACGACCCTCTCTGGAGTGTCCTGTAGAAAATGGTAAGAGTCATTGAAGACATGCTGAATATCTCTAAACTAAACTAAATTTCTCCATTCCATGACTAACATCCTTGTCTCAATCAACACCATCAAGAAACCGGTGAACTGTTCATTCAAGTTGCCGTTGAGCTTCAACTTTTGTTTCCACAAGGATGGTGAACGCTCACACAAAAAAATATCTGAAAGACTTTGGGAAGTTTGTGAGATGTGTATGACAGTCCTAGGTAGGTACCGTATGTTCATACATTGTTAAGTGGGCAGAATGATTCATTTCAATGACTCAAAAGGAAGAAGAAAACCTCCCATAAGGTCATAAGTGATAGGAGCAGAATTAGGCCATTCAACCCATCAAGTCTACTCTGCCATTCAGTCATGGCTGATCAATCCCTCCTGACCCCATTCTTCTGCCTTCTCCCCATTGCCCCTGACAAATTGAAGTGGTTTTATTCTGTAGAAAATAGCCATACTAGCATTCCTGTTAATCAATTACTTTTACATTGTTACATGTAAGTACTTTGTTCACTGAATTAAAGTATTGAAATGATAACACACCTGTGTGTCTCAAAATCTCTCATCGATTTTCTTTCCTCCATTTCTGGTTCTGGATTTGTCTCTGCTGCAGCTTTGCTCAGATTCCCATCTCCCTGCCACATAGCCTAAAGAGCTGCAGTACTGTGGCACAACTGATAGAGCCCCTGTCTTCCAGCGACAGAGACCTGTGTTCACTCCTGACCTCGGCTGCCAACAGCATGGAGTTTGCACGTTCTCCCTCTGACCATGTGGTTCTCGTCCAGGTGCTCCTGTTTCCTTCCATATGTCAAAGATGTGTGGGTTTGTAGGTTAACTGGCCCTCCACAAATTTGTCCCTAGTGTGTAGGGAGTGAATGAGAAAGTGGGATGACATGTGAAAGGGTGATCAATGGTCGGTATGGACTGGGTGGGCCGAAGGGCCTGTTTCCATACTGTATCTCTACAACTAAAGCAGCAGCACTGGAATTTCAATACTCCTATAAGGATTGAACTAAAGAACTAAAAAGAGGGTGTTTTGTACAAGACTCCATGTAGTCCAAAGTAGATGGAAGAACAAATTTGTAAGCAAATTTCTGACAACTGCAAAATCATTATGGCAGTAATAGTGGGATATTTCAATTATTTTAAAATGCTGTCAGCATAGAGGGTACAGAGGGTGCAGAATTTTAAACTGCATTGTGGCGAATATTTTTCATTAGCATACAGTATGTCCAATAAGGTGGGTTTGGGGTCAATTCTAGATTTGGTTTAGGTAATGAAACTAGGCAGGTGGAAGAGGTACCAGTGGGGGTGCATGGCTGCGTTTATGATCATTATTCAGTTAGACTTAGCACAGTAATGGAAAAGAACAAAAGACATAGGAGCCACGGTAAGGCCAACTTTACAAACTAAAAGTAAGCATGCAGGTACAGCAGGCAGCAAAGAAAGCGAATGGCATGTTGGCCTTTATAACAAGAGGAGTCGAGTATAGGAGCAAAGACGTCCATCTGCAGTTGTACAGGGCCCCAGTGAGATCACACCTGGAATATTGTGTGCAGTTTTGGTCCCCTAATTTGAGGGAGGACATTCTTGCTGCTGAGGGAGTGTAGCGTAGGTTTACAAGGTTAATTCCCGGGATGGCAGGACTGTCATATGTTGAGAGAATGGAGTGGCTGGGCTTGTACACTCTAGAATTTAGAAGGATTAGAGGGGATCTTATTGAAACATATAAGATTGTTAAGGGTTTGGACACGCTAGAGGCAGGAAACATGTTCCCGATGTTGGGCAGTCCAGAACCAGGGGCCACAGTTTAAGAATAAGGGGTAAGCCATTTAGAACGGAGACGAGGAAACACTTTTTCTCACAGAGAGTTGTGAGTCTGTGGAATTCTCTGCCTCAGAAGCCGGTGGAGGCCGGTTCTCTGGATACTTTCAAGAGAGAGCTAGATAGGGTTCTTAAAGATGGCGGAGTCAGGGGATATGGGGCGAAGGCAGGAATGAGGTACTGATTGTGGATGATAAGCCATGATCACATTTAATGGCGGTGCTAGCTCGAAGGGCCGAATGGCCTACTCCTGCACCTATTGTCTAGTGGGCTGGAAGGTGATCTACTTGAAAGTAAATTGCACTGGAAGGCACTGAAGGAGATTCAGGACTTCAGTGTAAACATTTCTACAAAGAAATATCGTACCTAGAGCCATGTAACACAGAGGGAAGAAGGCAGGAAGGGATATATGTCAAACACCAAGGACTTAATGTAACAGAGAGCCTGGAAGATGTACGTTCAAACAAAAGGGAAATAGGGAAAGTAATGAGATTATGAAAAATAATAATAAGTAATGACAACAAATTTGGAGATACTTAGTACGTCAGACTGCATCAGTAGGGAATAGAAACTGAGTTAATGTTTTAGGTTAAAGACCATTTCTTTGAATTGTGAAAAATAAATTTGACAATGAAAGCAAAAATCAGATTTTTTTAAATCTACAAAAGCACAAAGTGCTGGAGTAACTCAGCGGGTACATGCAGCATCTCTGGAGAGAAGGAATGGGTGACTTTTCGGGTCGAGACCCTTCTTCAGATTGAAAGTCACGGGGAAAGCAATCTGTGGAGAGAAGGATTTTGTGTCTATCTTCGGTGTAAACCAAAGATAGGGCTCCGCTCTATAATGTTCAAGAAGGAACTGCAGATGCTGGAAAATCGAAGGTACACAAAAATGCTGGAGAAACTCAGCGGGTGCAGCAGCATCTATGGAGCGAAGGAAATAGGCAACGTTTCGGGCCGAAACCCTTCTTCACTCCGCTCTATAACCTTCGGTGTAAACCAGCATCTGCAGTTGCTTGCTACACAATAACTCGTTCCAGCAATGTTGACGGACCCGGAGACCTCGCCCCTTCCCCGTTGCCTCTCCTGTTGCAGGAGTCGCCGTCACCCATAGAGGTCGCTCTAGCGCCGAGCCGCTCCCCCCCCCCCCCCCACCCCCGGCTTGCGCAACGAGCGGCCGCACCGCGCCTGCGCGCTCTCCAGCCCCGCCCGGCCCTCGCCCTCTCAGACCGCGCTCCGATTGGCGGCCGGGGGAAGGTGGGCGGGCACGGCGGCGATTGGCGGAAGTGGATGTCGCTCAGGTGACGTGTGGTCGAGGCCACGCCCCCCAGGGGCAGGGCGGGGCGGGAGAGCGAGGCTGCGGCAGTGGCAGTGCCGCGGGGGCGAGTGAGCGAGCGAGCGAGGCGGACCGAGGGAGGAGGCGACGCTGCGGTGCTCGAGCCGCGCCGGTGAGTCAGTCAGTCAGGCCGCGCCCGGGGATCCAGCTCTGGGGTGGGCCCGGGCCCAGGCGAGGGAGGGAAGGAAGGGGTGTCCGGTTGTGCCGCCCCTCAGCTCGGCCGCCGCTGGGTGATGGCGGCGGGTGGGCGGGGAGGGGAGAGATGAGGGTCCGGGTGCGTCCTCACCGTCCTCCTCTCCATCCGATGCCCTCTTCCTCTATCCTGGACCGCAGTCACCGGCGTGGCCTTCTCTTCCCCCACCCATAAACATGTCCTGTTTACGCCCATCTGTAAAACCTCACTGGTTTTGGTCACCCTGCTCTAGGAAGGGTGCCATTAAGCTGGAAAGAGTGCAGTGCAGATTTAGGAACCAACATTTCCTTGATCCCCCCCCTGCCCTCCAACTGTAAGAAGGGTTTCGGCCCGAAACGTTACCTATTTCCTTCGCTCCATAGATGCTGCTGCACCCGCTGAGTTTCTCCAGCATTTTTGTGTACCTTCGATTTTCCAGCATCTGCACAGTTCCTTCTTGAACGATTTCCTTGAACATCGTCTGCTTTGATCTGTCGTTTTCACACCATACATGCTCTTTGTACCCTTCCACATCTCCAGTCTCCCTCTCCCCCTTAGTCTGAAGAAGGGTCTCGACCCGAAACGTCACCTATTCCTGCTATCCAGAGATGCTGCCTGGACAGTTGAGTTATTCTGGCATTTTGTGTCTATCTTCGGTGTAAACCAGCATCTGCAGTTCCTTCCTACACAATAAAACCTTATTGGTTTTAATCACTCTGCAATAGGAAGGGTGCCAAAAGCTGGAAAGGGTGCAGAGAAGATTCACGATGATGTTGCCAGGACTTTATTCCTTGGAGTGTAGGGGGGTGATCTTATGGAGATGTATAACATTATGAGGGGAATAGGTAAGGTGAATGTTCAGAGTCTTTACCCAGAATAAGGGAACTGCAGACCAGCGGGCATAGGTTTAAAATGAGAGGGGAAAAATATAAGTGGAACCAGAGGGGCAACTTTTTCACAGAGTGATGGATATGTCAAATGAACTGTCAGTGTAGGTAGTTGAGGCACGTACAGTAACAACAGTTTGGACAGATGCATGGATCTAGGGACATGTGCCAGTTGTGGGCAAGAGGGACTAGCTTAAATGGAGTATCTTGGTTGGCATGGACGAGTTGGGCCAAAAGGCCTGCTTCTGCTCTGTATCACTATTGCTGCCAACTGCAACTTAATTGCACATTCAGTCTGGCAGAGTGAGTTTGGCATTTAAACACTTGCATTTGACCCTTACTGTGTGTTGTGCTTCAGCAGACTGTCCAAATATAAATACTGCCAACGCTGACTGGGGCCGTAATGACCCCGATCTGAGGCAAAAGCTGGAGGAACGTTGGGAAAAGCAACAATTGATTACAGTGCTTGTGGAGGAAAAACATACATTTGGAGGACGTCCAACATAGAAGAGCACAGCGTAGGAGCAGGCCATTTAGCCCATAATGTCACTGCTGAACCTGATGCCAAGTTATACTAATCTCTTATGCCCGCATCTGATCCATATCCCACCCGTTCCCTCGATTTGCATATGCCTATCTAACAGCCCCTTAAACATCACTATTGGATCTGTCTTCACCACCACCCCATGCGACGCGTTCCAGGCAACCACCACTGGAGGAAAAATACCTTGCCTCTTTCTTCTTAAAGCTATGCTGCCTAATTTTTGTCATTTCCGTCCAGCCTTGGTTCTGACTTTCTACCTTATCCATGGTTCTTACAATTTTGTATACTTCTGTTAGGCCCCCCCCTCAATCTATGGCATTCTAGAGAAAACAGGGCAAGTTGGTCTAACATCTTGCAGCTAATAACCCTGAATTTTGAAGTGAAAAGTTGTGCTTTGGGAAAGGGGCAAATGGTGGCTGAAAACACAAATTTGGGATTCATTAGGAATTTCTGTACCTGAGGGTTTGGAAAAATTAACGGCTGGAGCAATTGGGCAAAAGCAGAATGGGATGATGTTGGTTCACCGGTATTAAGACAGATGAATTTGTGGGTTTTTAATAATAATAATAATATATTTTATTGTCATTGCACATAAGCGCAACGAGATTTGGTATGCAGCTTCCATCCGATGTCATAACTTAAATAACTAATAAAATTTAGATTTAGATACCCCGAGAACATGGTTTGTAAAAAGAGCATTACAACAGTAAAATAGTCAAAACAGTTCAAACAGACTAAAGTGCAGATGTGTCTGTGCAACGTGACCATCCAAGGGAGACAGTCCAAGGGGGGTGAGGGGCACTCAGCAGGGCCGGTTCAGAGCCGCTATAACTCTGGGAATGAAGCTGTTCCTGAATCTGGAGGTTCAGGCGTAGAAGACCTTGTAACGTCTGCCGGAGGGAAGTAGTTTGAACAGTCCATTACAAGAGTGTGAGGAATTATTATGGATGCTGACGGCCTTCCTGAGACACCGTGTGTGGTAGATGCCCTCCAAGGCTTGTAGCTGTGTCCCAATAATCTTCTGCGCTCTGTGGACGACGCGCTGAAGAGCTCTCCTCTCCGCCTCCGTGCTGCTGAGATACAACACAGAGACGCCATACGTTAATATGCTCTCTGTGGTGCAGCGGTAGATTTAAGACTTTTAAGAGGTAGATTTAACACAATTTAAGACTTGTCAAGGTCTGGGCAGCTGGAAAGTATAGCTGCAGACTAGTAGCCAATAGAGTTGGAAAGGTTTAACTTTTTCAATGAAGCATCATGATCTGGAAAAACTTGGGTCGTGGTGATTCATGCTTTGAGGAAGGCATTGAGTATGGAACCTAGAGGTACAATTGAGATGGTGTAAGATTCATGAAGAAAAATCATTAAAACGTGTGGTTGTACCATAACATCAACAACATGTACATTGGCATGAGTCCTCTTCTAATAGCTGCTACAGATTAAGACCTCTTTTTAAGTTCCTCCACTTCCATTTTATTTCAATTTTGAGTAGTGTTACAGTGATCAAATATTTTTCTGTTGAAATGTTTTTAGCTGGAAAAAGTAGCTCCATAATGATGAGTTTATGTTTCATGGTGCAATCTGCCGGGCCTGTGAAGTTAGATGTTGATTGATAGAATGTTTTACCTCTGGACTTGTGCATTTTACCGTGGTTTATGGTAAAACCAGTTTTCCATTCAACTTTTGAATTTTGAAATTGCTAACTTTGTCTAAAATGATTTGAAATGCTATAATGTAAAAAAAGATGTGCTTCTTCACCTCCACGTACTTGTGTTGCATCCCCTTTCATTAAATTAATTTCTACTTCAACATGCCTGTATGTAAACGTACGTAAGTATTTAAAATAATTTTCTGATGCTCAGTTCAGTTGGACTGTTTTTGAATCCACTGGATCAACGTCGACCTGCAGTCAACCATATAGTTTTATCCTACATGTTAGGGGCAATTTACAGAAGACAATTAATCTTCACCTGCACGTCTTTGGAATGTGGGAGAAAACCGGAGCACCCAGAGAAACCCCACGCGGTCATAGGGAGAACGTACAAACTCCACACAGACAGCCCCAGAGTCAGGATCGAACCCAGGTGACTGGCACTGTAAGGCTGCAACTCTACCACCGTGCCGCCCTTTATTCTTGGACTCTCTAGCAAGCATGAATCCAAAAATATTCTCCACATCATTTGTCCATAGAATCTTTATGAATTCTTTCAATTTTCATCTGACCAGTTATTGTGCAATTTAAAACATTGAATGCATCAGAAAATGTGCACGTCCTTGAGCCAGACTGGCCTTTACATTGAAAGGAGTTTAAGCCCTTGTATTTAATTTTTGCCCACTGGTTCATTAAAAAAAAATCATCAGTTTGGTAATGACAGGAAGGAAATGCTGTCTTATCTGTGGTTAATGATGTTTTTCAGACTGTTGTATACTTGTTGCACAGAGATCTATTGCTGCTGTGTCATTCTAAGCATCTGCATCATGATGCATCTATAAGCACACGAGTATTATAGTGAACACGGGTGGGTTCAGTCCCGGCCTGGGAAAACCAAAGCACAGACTTCAGTCAACTGCTTGATGCTGTCGGATGGTGGACTGTGGTCTCCGAGTGCTCTGGTAGTGGGGCCTGGCTTGTAATGTTTAGGCAAATGGAGCAGCTTCATCGAGCAAGAACAGAAGTGTCTCATTCAGTTGGACAGCCGTGTCACTGGTGCTCTGTGGTTTTGGGTAGATACCATCTGCCAGATACACTAGTACCTGGCTAAGGCCTTCCCCACAGGATGATACAGCTAATGGTGCAGCTACCTTGTGGTGTTGGTAGTCTGGATTCAATTTGATGCACTG
This sequence comes from Amblyraja radiata, assembly GCF_010909765.2. Taxonomy (NCBI): domain Eukaryota; kingdom Metazoa; phylum Chordata; class Chondrichthyes; order Rajiformes; family Rajidae; genus Amblyraja; species Amblyraja radiata. The sequence goes on along the minus strand of NC_045989.1, from coordinate 20,327,572 downwards.
AGTGTGCGGAGTTTGCCTGTTCTCCCTTTGACTGGGTTTCTTCTGGGTTTGCTTGTCCCAAGGGTGTGAGGGTTGGCACACAAATTGCCACTAAGTTGTTGGAGTATAGACAAGTATTAGAATTGGAGGGGAAGAGTTGATGGGATATACGGATGTCGGGTATTGGGAGAAGGCAGGAAAATGGGGTTGAGGGGCAAAGATAAATCTGCCATGGCAGAGTAGACTTGATGAGCCGAATGGCCTAATTCTGCTCCGAAAACCTACAAACATAGTTTACAGTGGGAAAAAATAGACAGGAATGGGATTGTTTGTGAGCTGACATAAATGGAATAGCTTCCTTCTATGTTGTAAAGAGATAAGGGATTCACATTTCCCAAGCCTGGCATCTCTCATATATAGGTCTGACAGGGACATCGGAAAATAGACCAATGACTGGTCATTTTTTAAGTGCGATTTAAAACTGAAATCCTGCGCTCCAAAAATCAATTACATCTCTGGACAAGCTATTCGAACATGATTGCAAGACAGATCTGTCCAACAATATGGACAATTGCACGGGAATGCCCTGATCACAGAAAGCAGGACAATTCTATATGGTGAAGTTAAACATAAGGGACCGTCCCACTGCGGCGACCTAATTGACAAGTTTAGAAGAGTTTGAAAAAGTGTCATGTTGAAGACCTCCTTCGACTATGTTGAAGACTAACTTCGACTAGCTTCGGGAAAATTGGACACCAAATAGTGGAGAGTGAAGACGATCTCCTTCGACCTCCCTTCGACTATGTTAAAGACTATCTACGACTACCTTCGACTACCCTCGATTACCTATGAATAACATGCCGACCTAATATGACCTACTTCGACTAAACCTAAGAGTTAAAAAAATATTGAATTTTTCCCATGGCGACCTTTTTTTTACTCGCGGGCATTTTCCAGCATGTTGAAAAATACGCGGCGACCGAGCCGAAGCCTCGAGAACGCGGGGACTACTCTCGAGCATGAAGGAGAGTTATAAAGACATCCTAGGACCTCGTGTCGACCATGCTGTGAGTATGGAGGGCAAACTCGCCAATTAGGTCGCCGCAGTGGGACAGCCCCTATAAGGTGCTGGAGTTACTCAGCAGGTCAGGCCGCATCTCCAGAGAAAAAGGATAGGTGATGTTTCAGGTTGGGATTCTTCTTCGGACTGGAGTTTTTCTTCTGATAAAATCCTTGTGTCCTTCACCCAGTTTTGTCAGCATCACAAGTACAAGATACTTTGGTTAGACTGTCAATGTGGGTGCAGCACTTGTAGTTGTTATCCAAGCGAGAGATCCCAATGATGTGTGCATCTACTCGTGCCATGTTGGTGCTGATGAATACCGCATTGACTACTGCTTAATCTGTTATTTATATCAGCCCAGGAGACCAGCCAAAAGCATTGCTGGAAGAAATTGAAGGAAATCAATAATGAATATTTCAAGGATGCTGCAAAGAAAGCTCTCTCAGTTCACACCTGGCAGACAATCTGACAACTCCCAAGTGCTTGGACTACTCTAAAATCCACACTGATTAGCACCTGGGAAAATATCTTGTCTTTGCCAGAAAACACATATTGGTTTGATAAGAATGACCAGGAGATCTGGGAACTAATAAACATCATACACAAGGCATCCTTCAAAACTCGGGATCTCAAGGGGAGAAAAATAGCTTTGCAGGAACCTAAAGGCATGGGTCCAAGATTACAAACTTATGACTTTATGTCAGTGGAAAGAGAGCAGGAGATCCAGGAACTAGGAGTGGCAGTGTGACACAGCGGTCGACTTGCTGCCTTACAGCGCCAGATACCCAGGTTTGATCCTGACTACAGGTGCAGTCTTTGTTTGTTCTCCTTGTGCCCTTGTGGGTTTTCTCTGGGTGGATTCCTCCCACACTCCAAAGATGTACAGGTTTGTAGGCTAATTGGCTTGGTAATATTGTCCCTAGTGTGCGTAGAATAATGTTATTGTGCTAGGATTGCTGGCTGGCGTGTATTTGGTGGGCCAAAGGGCCTGTTTCTGCGCTGTATCACTAAACTATACTACACTAGCTTATAATTACGCCAAGACCACATACGGCCTAAATACTGAGGACATCCCCCTCTTAGAGCCAAGAAAATAAAGCCTTTTGGGTGCAGAAAGGCACTTGGCATTCCCTGCATAGAGTATTTCAAAGAATCTCTTCACCTGAGACTTTGATATGAATGCCCTTGAACCCCACACACTGCACTTTATATATGGTGGAACTCAGTGGGCCAGGCAACATCTGAGGAGGAATGGACAGGTGACATTTTGGATCAGAACTCTCCTTCTGACTGTTGGAGTGGGGGGAGGGAGGGGGACGGTAGAAAGCTGGAAATGTGAGGTGAGGATGGGGCAAGGTCTGACAAATGGCATCCAGTTCAGCATTATCCATCCGATTGTAGGTGTGCGTGGGATGGCCCTAGGTTGAAAAAGCCATTTCATAGCACATCTTCTTGGAAGCCACTTCATCTCGAGGATCTAGTATGTGAATTAGTTGTGTGGATGAATCATCTGTAATAATGGCAAAAAAACTCGGAATGTTATTTATTGCTTAAGACAGTGCAAATGTAATCCCGTTGGTAAATACAGTTTGTATATCTTTTTATTTTTATAGTCACTAACATATAAATTGTTAATCATGGGGTATTAATTTTAAAGCAAAATAATCAGAACATTTCCAGAGATTGTTAAAAATGCTTGAGATTGAGTTTAAATACAGTTCACCCATGCATTAGAGGAAATGTATACATAGAAACCATCGTGATTCTTCCATAACACAAACTCTTGATGAACATTGACAAAATTTGTTGTTTCTTTTGCAAAGTATCTTAATTATTTTTTTCTCACACAACTTCCCAAAGAGCAAATTTTCATTTCATATCTCAATTTTTGTTGTTGTGATTCATGAATTCCATAAGGGGAAATGTCCTTACCATGGGGGTACATTATACGGTTATTAGCTTAACCATTGCTCTGCACATTAAGGCTAATAGTTTGGTCATTCGTTTCACCTGTGTTTTCAAATGTAATAGCTAAAGAATAGTGGCACTGTGTTCCTCAATCTTTTTTTATTTATGAAGACAATTTTTACAGTTTCCTGAATGTAGAGAATAAGACTTTCATTTGAAGTCATTTGTGTTGACAAACTGTCCAACCGTTGTTTTGGGAGTAACCTTTCTGCAAGGGAAATTGTTTTGTTTCTTATCACAATTAAACTGGGGGATTTTCAGCAGAATGTATGGTGGCAAGAATTGTGTTGATTCTTGAGATTTAATTTTCTTTCAGGAATATAGACCAATATTTTCGATGTACATTTTGTGCTGGTAACACATCAGTTTGAGGGTGGATAAAAAGAACTGTAGAGATACAAAGAACATCAGATGTTGGAATCTTGTGCAAAACACATTGCTGAAGGAACTTACCGAGTCAGGTAGCAAGTGTGGAGGGAATGGACTGGCGACTTTTGGATTGGGACCCTTCAGTCCACCTGCAACGTTGCTTGTCCATTCCCCCCTCAAATACTGCCAGACTCGCTGAGTTCCTACAGTAATTTGTGCTTTGCTGATGGATAAATCAGTTGTTCACTTTGTTTTGTGTTAAGGCAACTGTAACTTGATTTATTTTTATCATTTAAAAATAAATTGGATAGTTATATGGATGGGAAAGGAATGGAGGGTTATGGTCTGAGCGCAGGTATATGGGACTAGGGGAGATTATGTGTTCGGCACGGACTAGAAGGGTCGAGATGGCCTGTTTCCGTGCTGTAATTGTTATATGGTTATATGGTTATACAACTTCACATCTGTTCTAAAGTTGGCCATCTCCCACTTACACATTTCTGGCAACTTTTAGTATGTTTCTGTTGCAGCATCTGTGGCCAATTGGCAGCATTGTAGACTGGATGAGTGTGTCAGTGTTTGTGTGTAAGCTTCTTTGCAATGATTACATTTCATAATAGCACTTTAAAGCTTGTGTATTTCCATATTGTTAGCTCTTTTAAGTGACACCTAATTGTATGCTTTTGGGAATCATTCTTAATTAGCAAACATGACCAATTACAGCAGTTCTGGGAGGCTGCAATTCTAAAGGAAAGATACATTTATGTGGCATATTTTGCAAATGCCTAAAAAATTTCATGACATATGGAGTCCTTTTAAAAAGTCTGAAGTAGGGTCTCGACCCGGAATGTCACCCATTCCTTCTCTCCAAAGATGTTGCCTGTCCCACTGAGTTACTCGAGCATTTTTAGTCTATCTTCAGTTTAAACCAACACCTGCAGTTCCTTCCTACACCTTTTAAAGAGTAGTTGCTGTGGTAATGTTTGTGTACTGCAATATCTCATAAGTAGCAAATGTATTACAAGGATTGTTTCCAATTATTTAAGGTATCCACCAAGGCAGAGAATGAACTTTGGTCTCTAAGATAATTCCAAGAGTTTTAGTTTAAAAACTTGCTCCTGAGTGAATAGATGAGGCCTAAGTTTTAATATCTCCTCTGACAACAGTAAGAAGTGTGTACGCTATAGGGGGGTTGCACGTAAGGTCATTGGGTCATAGGGCTTGACGCACGGAGCCGCTCAATCCATCTGGAGGACATCCGTAACTTCCGGTATATGTTATTAATGCAAGAAACACGTACTTTCCTACCTGTTAAAAACTGCCAAAATGTTGAATTTTTGCGCTGAAAAAAATTGTGGAAGTCGGGGGGTAAGTGTGAGAGACATGTACCCAACTTTAGAATTCCAAAAGTGAAGCAAAATGAAGGTAAAGAGAAGCAGAAATGAAGGGACAACAACAGCTAAAGTGCTTGGTAAACATTGGCTGTGCAGATATTGGAATTGAAAATATCGGGAATTATCGCGTTTGCTCACTGCATTTCAACCACAGTAAGGCATTATTTGTTTTTTTTCTTGATTCCTTTGGTATCTAAAAAGCCTCAGAAGTGATAAATCTGGCTGTAAATTTTTCTTCAGATGCGTTTTCATTTTGTATGTAAAAACCCACTTGAGAACCATGGACGATTTAAAAAATTTACAGCCAGATTTATCACTTCTGAAACTTTTTAGATGCCAAAGGAATCAAGAAAAAACACAAATAATGCCGTAGTTGATGAAATGCAGTGAGCAAACGGCCAATGTTTGTCAAGCACTTTGCCTGTTGTTGTCCCTTCAGCTCTCGCTTCTATCTACCGTTATTTCTCCTCACTTTTGGAATTCTGAAATAGGCTAAATGTCTCACTCTTATCCCGATTTCCATAATTATTTACAGCGCAAAAATTGACAATTTCAGCAGGTTTTAACGGCCCCGCTACGCTGGAAACAATGGTAAGTGCCTACCTGCAGTTCATCGCGTGTACTCCACTTGGCGTAGCGTAGCAACAGTACGGGTCATGGGTCGTGACCCGACTGCCGTGAAACCTCCCTATACAGAGTCTGTATGTTCTCCCCGTGACCTGTGTGGATTTTCTCCAGGAGCTCCGATTTCCTTCCACACTCCAAAGACGCACAGGTTTGAGGGCTAATTGTATTGGTAAAATTGTAAATTGTCCCCAGTGTGTGTAGGATGGTGTTAGTGTGCGGGGATCGCTGGTCAGCGCGGAATTGGTGGGCCGAAGGGCCTGTTTTCGCGCTGTATATATAAACTGAAATAGTACCTCCATTTACAGTGCTGCATTTCAGTATCCGTCGATAGGCGTTCAAGGCTCTTGAGTGGGGTTTGAACTCTCCCCTTGACAGTCACAGGAGCAAGTAGTGGGCTGTGGCTGCCACAATGGACTCATTGCATTGGGCCAGAGTCAAATATTTGATCAATTTGTTGAAATGACTTTGATGAAAAAAACCTCCCATTTCTTGTTTGTGTGGTTAACAGTGATTCTTTAGAAAGAATGCATATTTGACGACTTCATTGTTTCTTTCCCCCTCCAGTGAAATAGTTTATTGTCATTCACTTTCCAGACTTGCACATCAAAATATCTGTTTGCATCGGAATTTAAACTGATTCTTTTGTGTCACTTTTCCACAACACATGCTTTAATTCCCATAATATGCTTTAAAGTCCGGGAGCCTTTTGTTTTGAAAATGTGGGCTGAAGTATAACTAGTATCAACCATTATAAGTATGATTTGCATAAATAGTTATTTTTTATGACATGTCCTGATCAAATAGAGTGTTGTGCCTTGGCAATAATATTGAACACAACAGAAAATAAATAACAAATAGAGGTCAGTTTGGATATGAAATTAAAACCTGACTTGGTAACAACCGAGTGTTCAAGAAGGAACTGCAGATGCTGGAAGATCGAAGGTACACAAAAGGCTGGAGAAACTCAGCGGGTACAGCAGCATCTATGGAGCGAAGGAAATAGGCAACGTTTCGGGCCGAAACGTCTGAAGAAGGGTTTCGGCCCAAAACGTTGCCTATTTCCTTCGCTCCATAGATGCTGCTGTACCCGCTGAGTTTCTCCAGCCTTTTGTGTACCTTTGGTCACAACCGAAGCACTTTGTATCTTTTTTCTAGCTCACTCTATTGTACTTGAGTTTGCCTTGATTGTATTTATGTGTAGTATTATCTGATTTGATTGGATAGCAAGCAAAGCTTTTCACTATAGTTTAGTACATGTAACAATAAACCTAAACCAGAGTCTGAGTAATTAATGTTTTTAACCATATCCTTCATGATCTAAGGCAGAAGTGACTTCATTTTCTGCATGTGCTTTGTTAATAATTAGTAACTGCGGACACGTAGTGACATTTCAGCAAATCACGCTGACCTGGGTTAGGTGACCCAGACCAGTTGGGCCCCATCATCCAAACCTAAACCCAGACTTTATAAAACAAACATACATTGTTGGGCCCTGTCAGTCATGGGTCAAGTAGCCAGGCTGTAATTACAAAGAATTAGGAAGTTGAGCATAAAAAACAAGGTACTGGAGGAACTCGGCCAGTCAGGCAACATCTGTGGAGGGAAATGGACTGATGACACTTCAGGCCGGGCCCCTTCTTCAGACTTGCGAAGAAACCTCGTCTGTCCATTCCCTCCACAGATGCTGCATCACCGACTTCCTCCAGTACTTTGTTTCTTACACAAGATTCCAGCATCTGCAGTCTTTTGTGTCTCCATTTGGAAATTAGGGTTGTTTCAATTGCTGTGTTTAAAAGGCCATATTCCATTTTTCTCCCTGCGTTTTTGTTTAAAATCCTCTGCGTTTCTGATGTTCCAAACTATGTTACTGATAGTCAATAACAATGAATTGCTGATAAGATTCTCCAAACACTTTATGATGAGTGGCTTGATAGATATGAACAAAGTATCAGCACAAGAATGTGGTTGTAAGTGTTGATCTGCTGTAACTAAGTATCAGATCAGCTCTTTCTTCTGGTTCTGCCTGTGTCTGACTGTCGTGGACTTGTAACTTCCATTACTGAATCTGCTTAAATAACTGAACAATTTGGAAGAGGTATACCATTCCTAACAATTTGCAGCAGTTTTAGTCTTCAAGGGAATTTGCAATTTAATCTGAACTGTTAGGATAAAAAAATCACATGGTAATCATCAACATGATTTATCTTTACAATTTGGCATTCAACCATGCACAACATTTAGTGGTGGGAGTGGCTGCAGCTGTGTGTGCTGAACCCAATAAAAGAAAAACTGAAATCAATGCAAAGTTATTAATTAAAATTGCTTGTTTTTGGACTTAGAATCTCTATTCCTAAGAACAGCTATGTGTACATTTGCTTATTTTAATTTTTAGTGGAATTAATGCACAGGGCTGAGATCAGCGATTCAACAGGACTAAGTTTGCAATGCAGTAAACCATCCTTATAATGGACCATGGTGGGGGGGGGGTGTTGAGGAGGGAGGAAATGGCGTTCATTATTGCCGGTTGTCCATGAAACAAAGAACTGCCGATGCTGATCTAATACACAAGAACACAAGGTGCTGGGGTAACTCAGTGGGTCAGGCAGCATCTCTGGAGAACATGGAAATCGGGACCCTTCTTCAGACTGACTCAGTCTGCTGAGTTACTCCAGCACTTTGTGTTGTTTCACCTTAATGCTGGGTGCTGATGCCACTGGTCTGTACCAGCGAGCCCTTCACCAGTTGATGCGGCCGTGGTTGCAGCTTACGTTGTAGCCCCCGGATGTCAGCGCTTTCATCAGGCCGCTGCCACCGACAAGGACATGTTTGGTCACCGCGGGTCTCTCCCCCCTCTCACCAGCGACCACTTCTTTCTTAGCTTTGTCCGCCTCTCGCTCCGCCGCTGCCTTCTTCATCTCTTTTTGTCCATTCCGCTGCCTTCTCATCCCCTGCAGTTGCTGACAATACAATTCAATTTATTTATTAAAATACTAATAAGTAGTATTCTGCATCTGCAAAGGTGGAGTATGTCAGCGACTCCGGGGGGGGGGGGGGGGGGGGGGAGGGAGGCAGGAGGCAGGAGGCGGTTATGGAGCAGGGAATGGACAAAGCCACACCGACAGAAAGAAGTGGCAGCTGGTGAGAGGGGAGAGAGCCCCCATTATACCATAGTTCAGAAGATTGGTGGATTCTACTTTGTACTGATCCAAAGTGAGCACTGCTATTTGGATGCATATTACTGCAAATGATCATTTTTAAGCTTCTGCTCTGACATTAAGCATTGTTTTAATGCTGGATCTGCTGGTGTTGTTAGTATTTTAATTATATTTAACCAAAATTCAGTTGGAGATGTAGTGTTTTGTTCCAAGTTGGTCAGAAACTAACGGCAGTCTGACTGCCATTTGTTCTCAATGGCCCTTGTCTCAAATCAAGGGTAAGATCATAATTTAACACTGCTTAATACTTACACAAATCAGATCTTTTCTAATGAATCATTTTGAGCATTACTGTATATTTCTGTAAAGTGTTTGGTCAGATTTCATAATTGTATTTTCTTTAATATAAGCCTTTTGCTTTATTAAGTCTGTGCCAACTCTCAGAACAGTACCATAAATTTCATTTGCCACTTTCCAATGTAACCATTTTTTCTACTATTACCCTGATTCTCATTATCTACACATAATTTACAACGGCCAATTAACCTACCCTTCAGCACATCATTGTGATGAGAGGGGAAACGAGCAACTGGAAAGGGAGCTTTCAATTTACACAGAGGAACTGCCAGGAGTCATGATCAAACTTTTAAAGACACAAAGTGCTGGAATAACTCAATAGGTCAGGCATTATCTCTGGAGAATATGGATAGGCAATGTTTGTCCAGGTTCTCCAGAGATGCTGCCTGACCCGCTATTGCTCCAGCACAGTCTTTTTTTGTTGCAAATCAGCATCTGCAGTTGCTTGTGTCTACATGATCAAACGCATGTTGTTGGGACTATGGTAGACACAAAAAGCTGGAGTAACTCAGCAGGTCAGGCAGCATCCCTGGAGAGAAGGAATGGGTGATGTTTCGGGTCAAGACCCTTCTGCAGACTGTTACTCCCCAGTCAGGCTCATTGAAGTCAAACTCTTTGTCTAGTGACTAACTAAAGTGAAATTGCGGCAATAGAATGTAGTTAGTATGTTGAGTCAGCAAACAAATTCTGCTGGCTACAAAACAAATGTTTATCCAATTCCCTTTCAAATAGAAATTGTTTTCCAGATGTGGTTCCAGTAATTTTAATGCACAGTGGCGCACCGGTAGATTTGCTGCCTTGCCCTTACCAAAGACCCGGGTCCCAGGTTCGATCCTGACTTATGGGTACTGTATGAGTTTGTACGTTCTCCCCATGACCTGCATGGGTTTTCTCCAAGATCTTCGGTTTCCTCCCACGCTCCAAAGACGTACAGGTTTGAAAGTTAATTGCCTTGGTATAAATGTATATTGTCCCTAAGGTGTGTAGGTAGTATCGATGTGCAGGGATCGCTGGTCGATGTGGACTCAGTGGGCCGAAGGGCCTGTTTCCGTGCTGTATTTCTAAAGTAAAATAAACTAAATTTAAAGTTTGTGCAGAGCTGTATCTCTAAAGTAAAATAAACTAAATTTGAAGTTTGTGCAGTATCATCCCTCCATCTCACCTGTCCAGTAAAGTAGTAATAATGCCTGCAGGCATTTTGGAAAGTAATAATAATGGATGGGATTTATATAGTGCCTTTCTAATACTCAAGTACTATAATTTGCATTAATTAAGCTAGCCTATCCTTTCACTGAAAGATGAGAGCTGTGTGGATCTGATCTACTTGAGATGCATGCTTTACCAACTGTTAGAATATGCACAAAAGGTTTTTCCATTAAAGGCCACAACATGAGTCATCGCTGGAACACAGAGAGGTACTGATCAGCAAACTACCTCACCACTTTGTGTGCATTCTAAATTGGGTATGGTGAAGTTGTGCCACATATTACACATTAAACTGGTTTATCCGGTTTATTTAACAAGAAAGCTTCAAGAATTTAGAAGCAAGGAACTGCAGATGCCGGTTTACCAAAAAAGACAAAATGGTTGAGTAACTCAGTGGTTCAGGAGGCATTTCTGGAGAACATGTATGGGGCAGATTTTGAGTCTGGACCCTTCTTCAGAATTTAGCTATTAACAACACATTTGTCTTCATTGGTCAGGATGTTTGAGTACAAGAGTTGGGATGTCATGTTACAACTGTTCTAGTTATTCTGTGACCAAACGTGGAGTATAATGCACAGTTCGGATCACCCAGTGACAGGAAGGATGTAATTAAGCTACAATGGGTGCAGATAAAACTTCACAAGGATGTTATAGGGGCTGGAGGGCTTGAGTAAGAAGAGGTTGAACAGACTGAAGCTTTATCCCTGGATAGGCTAGCTTAATGAGTGTGGGAGGGTGATCTTTTAGATGTGTATAGGATCATGAGGGGAATTGATAGGGTGAATGCACTTTTTCCCCCAGGGTAGGGGAATTAAAAGAGGGGACAGGGTTAAGGTGAGAAGGGAAAGATTCAAAAGTAATCTGAGGGGCAGCATTTTCACAAAGGGCGGTACGTATATAGAAAGAGCTGCCAGAGAAAATGGTTGAGGCAGGTACAATAGCATGCAAAATATTGGAAAAGTTTGGAGGGATTTGTACCCAAACGCAGCTAAATGGATCTAGCCTTGTCTCCATGGTGTATACATATCTGATTCTACAGGCCAGAAATTGACTAATATAAAATTAAGGTAGACTGTAAAACTTGGAGCAAACTGATTCTGAATTATGAGAAGGGTCATATTAAAAATTGCAATTTAAAAGTGTCTCTGCCTGTATTAAGATGCTTGTTCTTTAGTTCAGCAACAATTGTGTGCTATTCAAGATGTGCCACACTATAGATGTTTTGGGCGGCCAGGTTCGATCCTGATTATGGGTGCTTGTCTGTACGGAGTTGGTACGTTCTCCTCATGACCGTGTGGGTTTTCTCCGAGATCTTCGGTTTCCTCCCACACTCCAACGACATACAGGTTTGTAGATTGATTGGTTTGGTGTAAATGTGAATTGTTCCTAGTCCGTGTAGGATAGTGTTCATGTACGGGGATCACTGGCCGGCACGAACTCGGTGAGCCGAAGGGCCTGTTTCCGCGCTGTATCTCTGAACTAAACTAAACTAATGAAATTGCATTAAATTATTAAAAATGTGGTGGAAATTTTGCTGAAGAATTGAGTCTGTTTAAAAAGTTACCATATATTTCCCACATGTGTTTAACAGTTTTGAGGCTTACTCATTTATGCTTGCTGAATTGCCCAGGTCTCTATTTCAATCATGTTGGATAATCACTCTTGCTTTGAGTGGTATAGTGGTCTTTAAAAGGAATTTGAATGTGGTCGTTAAAACCTCCAAACTCTGCTGAACTTAGTTTGAACAATGTAGAAAACTTCACATCATGGTGGAATTTTGATCCCAAGCACTTTACACTAGATAGTAAAAATATCAGTTCATTGAAATTTTATAGCACAGGATGCCATTTCACGCATTTTAAGCTAGTCAAGCAAAACGAATTGAGGCAAATCCCACTTAACAGCTCTTGGCCTGCACTTTTCCAGTCACAGTTCTTCAAGTTCATCAATAGAATGATTGTGTCGGGAGGAGCTGCAGATACTGGTTTACACCGACAGATACAAAATGCTGGAGTAACGATAATCCAGGAAAAGCAACGATAATCAAAGAAAGATGATAACGAGATATAGAGACGATGAAAGTCACTGTATATTTCATTATCATCTATCCCACAGCAAACAATGGACCATTGCGGGCTCCAACTTTCCTTCATTATCGTTGCTTTTTGCATGTCTTCCAGTCATTTGTTTTAAATCTCACGTTTCCCTTCCCCCTGACTCTCAGTATAATGAAGGGTCTCAACCCGAAACGTCACCCATTCCTTTTCTCTGGAGAGTCTGCCTGACCCGCTCAATACTATGATTGTAGCCTGTCTGCACGAGGATCAGAGTTCCAAACTCTTTGCACTTTGGAGAAACAAAAAAACAATTGCACTACAATGCTGAGAACTTTATTCTGCACTCTCTTTTCCTTTGCTCTGCCTATTGTACTTGAGTTTGGCTCAATTGTATGTATGTTTAGTCTGATCCAATTTGATTGGAGAACATGTGGAATAAAACTTCCACTGTACCTCGGTACACATGGCAATAATAAACCTAAATCTAAACTTGAATAGTTGCCTTAAATGTGTGGGTCTAGGTTATGAGAAACATCGCCATAATGATTACATATTGTACATTAAATATATTTCTTGAACGTGTGCAGTTATGACTGTTCAAATCTGAGCAGTAAAAGCAGTGACATGTCAGTAAATAAAGACCCTTTTCTCAACATGGCACCTGGTATGTATTCACTCCTCAGAATTCCTTTGTAATTGAACTGGAATGTCAGACAATTTGGTCACTTGAAAACAAAAGTTGGAAAGCTAGTGATTTCATCAGTTGATTATTTAAGGGAGAAGTGTTGTTTGAAAATAACACTTATGTTAAGTGAAAGACCATTCTTTAAGCCAAACATTCTTTTCTGAAAACGTTAGTGTTGGGTGGGACTTCAGAAAATGTTTTGAGTTGAGAGCAGATTCCCACTTGGGATCTAATGCATGCAATCACTGTTTCATTTCTGTGCTTTCTGTAGCTGTAACATCTGTTCAGCTAAGCCATCCCAGTGCTGGAATCCGAGTTATCTGCTATTGCACAATTGATGAAAAGTTACTGCATGGTAGGAATCCATTTGGCCCATCAACTTTTTGCTGGCTGTATCCGTGAGCAATCCTGTTCATCCAATTGTTTAGTTTAGTTAATTGTTATGTGTACAGTGAAAGGTTTTTTGTGTGCTGTCCGGTCAAAGAAAATACTTTACATGATTAACATCAAGCTATCCAGAGTGTATAGATAAAGGATCAACGGGACATCATTTTCTGTAAGATGAAGTATGATTGAAAATAGTTCAAAGGTCTTCAATGGGATCGATGGGAGGTCAGGTCAGCACTCTAGTTGCCTGATAACAGCTGGGAAGCAACTGTCCCTGAATCTGGAGGTGTGAGTTTTCAAACTTCTGTACCTCTTGCATGATGGGAGTGGGGAGGAGAGGTCTTCCCCCATATGCCCACGTTATTTTTTTCCTTCTTTTCAAGTACCTTTGCCATTCCTTTTGACCATCACCATTGAATCCACTATTTTCCTTTCAATGTATTCTGACCCTAACCACTCACTTTATTCAAAACCAAAAACATAAGGTAAAACACTTTTTGTTTACCACTTTCATTCTGCCTTGTTCTATGACGTCATGTTTAGTTTAGAGAGACAGCGCGGAAACAGGCCCTTCGGCCCACAGAGTCTGCACTGGCCAGTGATCCCTGCACATCAACACTATCCTACACACGTTAGGGACAATTTTACATTAATACCAAGCCAATTAACCTACAAACCTGTACGTCTTTGGAGTGTGGGAGGAAGCCAAGGAGAACAATTCCAGTTTCTTAGATCCTCATAGAATCAAAGTTCTTTGTCCCTGGAATCACTCCTGTAAATTCCTCCCCCTGTGGTAAATTCTTCAGGACTGGGCACAGTACTCCAGTTGTGGCTCTTAAAAGTGCATCCTGACTGCCGCTATTGTGTCGTGAAGTAAATAATTCTCTTTTAATCACTTTCTTAACTTGCCCTGCTGCATTCAATGATGTGTGTACATAAACACCATATTGGCGTTCCTGTAGCCTTTCTAGAATTGTGTTGCATAACATTCCATGTTCTATCTCCTAATAACCTAGTATTTGGAACATTAGCTGACCATGGCAGATTCTACTGTGTGTAGGTGAGAGGTAGAATCAGGGTTGGTAGGGAGAGTTGATTGAAAGTTGGAAATAATAAAATGTGATTAGTGTAGGATTGGTATAAATTGGCACTTAATGGTCAGCATGTATCATGTGGGCCGAAGGGTCTGCTTCCTTGCTGCTGTGACTCCTATGTTTCCATATTTCTCTGGATTAAATTTCACGTACAGTGCGCCACATTGTCACTGGGGTGTCGCCAGTATGATCGTGAGTAGTCTCAGTCGCCCAAAGAATCGTAGCGTTTTCTGGTCGCCGCTGGATCTTGAAATATTCAAAACTTTTCGATGACAGTTGGCTTGACGCCAATGAGCATAGCTTGATTTCTCCTGATATAGGTTGTCGCCAGGACGACGTAGGTTGTCGCCAGGTGACGTAGGTTGTCGCCGGTGCTGACTTCGGTGAATTCTATTGCCGACTACCTACGTCAACCGGCGACAGGTTCCGGCGACTGAGTTGTCTTCAGTTGTTGCCGACAGGGTTGTATCTTGTCGCGGGTGGGCGTAGGTTGTCGTAGGTGGACAACCTAATGGGTCGCCGGTTGTCGATAGCCCGCCTTAGCTTGAAATCGACTGAGTGGTACGTTGTTGTAGACCTTGTCGTAGACATTGTCGTAGGGGGGACCAGTCGCCGTTTTTTTGGCGACCTGCTACGACTATGACAGTCGCCCAAAAAATCGCCTAAGTGGTAGGCCCATTAGGTCAGATACTTTGTTAACTAAAATTTAGCACAATCCCGTCAAACAAACATTTTGAACTGTTTTATTCTACTGCACATCTGTTTCATGCCTGCTTAGTGGTCATTGGGTTTGTTTCTGATTAATGGCATGAAACCAAACTCCAAAGGAATCTAACATGTAGCCTTTCTCGTTCTTGCCAGCTGATACATTTATGTTTCAATTGCTAAATAGTTACAGGCGACCCACGTGCTACAGTCATTTGTGGAAATTTGTCAATCAGTTATGGAAATTTACCCTTGCATACAACAAATATATACACAGAAATTTGAGACAGCATAAAATCCACATTTTCTGGATTTATGTGGGGCAGGAGGAAATAAATCAACACAAATTATTACTTTTTAACACGCACAAGATACGGCTTCACAGTGTGGCCAGTTTTTCTCGATCCGCAACCCTCCTGTAATGCGGGGATGTCCAGGATGACTAATATTTTGAAACCGTCTTTGATACTCGCATCAAAGCTTGCAGTTGCGTGATTTATTTCAAACTACGAGCCAAGCCACAAGGTGATTTTAAATACTTCTTGCACAGAAAAGGGGAACCCGCTTCACCAAAAATATTGAAACGCAGTAAGATTGCTTTTGGATAAAAGGATTTGTAGTAAATGCCTACTATTTCTGTGTGCTTAAGCAAAGCAAGAATTTCATTGTCCTATACAGGGACACATGACAATAAACTCACTTGAACTTGAAATTGATCCTCCGACAGACAGACAGGCATCTTCCTTTTGGCTTCCCAACCTTTTCCTTCCCTCTGCTCTCTTGCTGGAAAAAAAAGCCATGCGCTGAAATGATCCTTTCAGGCAAATTTCCCACCTCCCCCAAGGAAATTTATGGTTGAAGATTAAGGTGAGAAGTGGAAGCGGGATAAGTAGATAGGATTTCAGTAAGATTGTGTTAACTTCTTAAGTAGTGCAGGGTGGATTGTACAAGCCGTTAAACTACCCATTTAAATCTAATCTACAATATGAGCATTTCCCATCTGTCATTTACTCAAATGTTGTGCCAGTCAGTAATTGAGGAATGTTAGTATTTACATGTTTACCCATTTCTGCACATAACTCCTTTTCAACCTTCCATTCCTCAAGACAAACAAAATAAAACACATGTTTTAGCTGCATGCATTTCATTACCAGCAGATTAATGTGGGTTTATGTGTGGTTACATTGCTGTTCTGTAATCTTGTATTTAATAATAATAATAATAATAATCTTTATTGTCATTGTACGAGACAACGAAATTTTGTTGGAGCAGTCCTCCAGCTGCACAGGAATATGAGTATAAAAATACGTTTAAGAACTATTAAAAATTTAGACTATAAACATACAGGAGTATGGGTGGGTGTGTGAGAGGGGGGGAATCAGTGTGGGAGGGGGATAGCGTTCAGTAGTGTCACAGCTCTATGGTAGAAGCTGTTTTTCAGTCTTGTCGTGCGGGCGCTCAGTGTCCTGTATGTAGACTTCCTGAATGCGTTTGGTAATATTGGATCCAAGATTGTAATATAAATAGCAGCACTGAAACTCTATACTTCAACTATGCTCAGATTTGTATTGCCGCACAATTAATATACACAGGCTTCTCACATCCAAATTTCAACAATTTGAAATCCGGCAGATTCACTATGCATTAATTATCAGAGCCAAAGGGGTCTGTCCCACTGCGGCGACCTAATCCGCGAGTTCAGAAGAGTTTTCCCTCGACTCATACTCGCAGCATGGTCGACACGAGGTCCTAGGAGGTAATGCTTCATCTTAAAATGAAAACCCCTTGGAACTGACTCTTGTGTGCGTTTTAAGGGGCATTTTTCAGCATGAAAAAAACGCCACGACCTAGCTGAGGCCTCGACTACTCTCGATCATGAAGGATAGTTACAAAGACCTCCTAGGACCTCATGTCGACCATGCTGCGAGTATGAGTCGAGGGAAAACTCTTCTGAACTCGCGGATTAGGTCGCCGCAGTGGGACAGACCCCTTTGGCTCTGATAATTAATGCATAGTGAATCTGCCGGATTTCAAATTGTTGAAATTTGGATGTGAGAAGCCTGTGTATATTAATTGTGCAGCAATACAAATCTGAGCATAGTTGAAGTATAGAGTTTCAGTGCTGCTATTTATATTACAATCTTGGATCCAATATTACCAAACGCATTCAGGAAGTCTACATAGTTTACAGGAGGCACTAAATTAATGTATTGTTGGAAGCTTTGGAGTTGTATAACTAGAAATTAGAGGGTAGATGGGTTTTGTAGATTTGAGTTCTTTTTTAAAGTCAAATCTCAGTCGGCTTTATTTTTTTCAAAATGGTTAAATGTGAATTGAAATGGGAAATTATGAAAGTTATTAAGGAATTTGGCAAACTGCCTCAATCCTAATGTGAATACCAACATTTTAGTGAGCTAATGTGTAATGTAATCAGATGAATTGGCACAAAGGGGTGAGGTCACTGAATGTTTTGTCATAGGCCTGATGCAGGCATTTCCAGGTTTATAATGAATACTTAAATTTGTAGTGAGGTGGGATTTGCCTGAAAGGAAAATCTTTTGACTGTTTATTGAATGACATTGGAGAATGAAAGCATGCAAACTTTTTTTCAATAAATTTGTATAAACACTGAATCGCTCATCTGAATATTGATTATTGTTCATGCGAAACAATTCCTGGTTGGATCTTGGTTGTGACAGTGTTGGATTTTTTTATTTTTGCATTGAATTCTCAACAGAAGTAGTAAGGTATCCTGCACTATATATGTCTATTTGTTGATGTTCATGGAAGTATAAACTGCAGTAGAGAATTAAGGCAGGAATGTAGTTTTGTTGAAAACTTCCTGTTCACTTCCTGTAGAGTATTGCAGCAATCTTGAAGCCGCATTTTCATTGTGCATTAGTTTTGTTGATGGTTGTTTGGGTAAATGCCAAAGTATTTGTTGGGCTATTTGATTTTGCTATCATCATCTTAAAGTGTATGAAAGTGCTTTTGGAGAGACACTTATTTGCAAAATAAAAGATTTGAACTATTAATTGAAAGATTGCCTACATTTCCAATCTAATTATAGTAAACTAATTTAAGTCCAGTAAGAAGCCCATGTTAGTCTGCTGGTGAATAAAGTCGTCTTTCTGTTTTGGCTTGTTATTACGGGTAAATTTCTCCCATCCTTGCACTATTTTCAGGCATTGAGGAGCTTGTTCTATCTCTCGACGGGCTGCTCATTCAGATTCTTTGACGTGCACGCTAATATTCCAGTTTCTCTCACATTCTGAATAAACATCAATATATAATCACTATAGTCCATTTGACATCATACCTCACTCTGTTAGCTCTTTTCAGAACTTTTATTCCTAAGATTTTTCTAATGTCTTTTGAAAATAATTCTACTTATCGGTAAGTCTGTGCTAATGAAAATGGTTTAAAACAGATTTGAATGCCTAGGCCAAACATCCCTTTACTTCCTGAAAAGCAAAGGGCACTAGCTTCTCCCCTTACATGTAACTGTATCCTGTAATGCTGTATCCTTTTCATAGAAATCTTTCTTCCTCTGCAGTAGAGATTTGTGTATGTACGACTTTGGGTTAAATAGTTCCCACCATGTTTCTACTCGCTCCACAACTCCTCTGTTACTACCTCCCAAGTTTTGTCACAAGCTCTAAAACTTCACTGAATACCCAAGTATAATGTTCTGATCCACATGACCTCCCCACAGGACACCAGTGTGTACTTGGAACAATACACCGACTTATATCCATTGCAATGTTGATTCATTTATTGGACAGATGTTGGGATGGGAGGTGAGAGTTGGCTATGATATGATGCCAGATGCTGGAGTTGAGATTTAACAATTTGCAGGCTATTTCTGTTTATTGCGGCAGTGAGTATTAAGGTACTGGCAGCTGTTCAATTCCCAACTAATGATTTAAGATTAAATTGGCAGTCATCATAGACGTTTAAACCAGCATTTTGTTTTTGGAGTCACTAAATTTGGTATAATTTTTTATTTGACAACATGGTATAAAGTACATGACTTTTTTCATTTTTACATGGAATGATTAATTTACTGGTAAATTTGACCATAGTAAAAAGCAGTTTGTTCAGCAATAATTAGTATAATTTAAAGGCATTGGAATTTGAATTTCACTGTACCTTAATTGATAAGTGTGACAAACTAACCGTGACCTTGAAAATGAACCTTTTATAGTTCATACATCACTTATTTTATAAGGCTCATCTGATTTTGTTGCTTAAAGTCTCGTGGGCAGAAAAGGTATGGCCATACTGCAAGCAGTTAGAAAGACTCACAGCAATTATCACACAGAAATTTTACAGCTGTTGTAAAGGCCACACAGAATGTTAATATTCTTGGTATTTTAAGTCATGAATTGCGCTTCGAGTACAAGATTTGGTGGCTTGATTCTATTGCTAGATTCCTTTGGATAAAGGGCTTTTATAGGCCCGTGTTCACTGAAGAATGGTTAATCATGATGAAAAGTTTAAGAAGGAACTGCAGATGCTGGAAAATCGAAGGTAGACAAAAATGCTGGAGAAACTCAGCGGGTGAGGCAGCATCTATTGAGCGAAGGAAATAGGCAACGTGTTTCATTTTTGTGAGAGACCTTGATAGCATTGTCACTAAGCTTGTTCTTCCTCCGGCAGGAAAATCTAGAACTCGAGGTTGTAGTTTTACGATGGTTCAGACATTAGTTGCAGTCATTATCACTCATACAATTGTGAATTTTTAGAATTCTGCCACATGTGGCTACAGGTGCTAATTCAAGAGTGAGTAAATTACATTTCTTGGACTGTGGAGTGAGGCTCTGACAGTGAAAATAATACAGTTCAGCCTCATCATAGGAAATTGACTTATTCATGTCAAATCGTGAATATATCACTAACCTGCTGTTAGGTAATTCGTCAAGGATTGGTGTTTGATGTAAACTTTATCTAATTGCATGTCTTTGATAGGAATATGTAGTACTTGAGCCTTTCGACAATGTGTCCGTGCTGTCTGCCTCTGCAGATAGCTTGGTAGAAAGCAAGTTGTAAGGAAGATATGGAATGAGTAAATGGGCAAGAAGGTGGCACATGGAAATGTTCTGTGGTGAAGTTAGAAATGACCACTTTGGTTGTAAGAATTAAATGTTTTAAATGGCTATTTGGGATTTGGAAGATCCCGCGGCCGATTTTAAGCTGTACCGGGCGATGAAAAGCCCCGCGAACGGGCCGATTCAAGCTCTATCATTGCTCCATCAGGACGTCTCCCTCCTCCAATCACTGCGCTCTATCCTCATTCCCACCCCCCTACTTCCGCCTCTGACCGACACCTCCCTCATCCAATCATCATGGCCCCCCCTCCCCCCCAACTGCCTGCTGACCGACGTCACTCTCATCCAATCGGCGCCCTCCCTCGATCATCAGTCCCACCCCCACTGTCTCGCAGAAAGTGGAGAGTTTTAATAGATTTTTTTCACGGAGTTTCAAAATCTGGATTACTAAACATGGGGGGGAATGTCCCCATCCCTCAAATCATGGGGGGACGTGTCCCCCCCACCCCCGGGATTTCCGCCCATGATTCAGAGGAAACTATGGTCTGGTTTTAAATATCTCTACACACTTTCTTGGCAGGAATTGCATCTGGTTAAAGTCTGCATTGTTTTATTGTTGCAGAGTGAAGTGAGATCATTGCTGCCGAAGAGATGGCCCTCCCATTCAAGAAGGACCTGGAGAAGTATAAAGATATTGACGAGGATGAGCTTCTTGGCAAACTGAGTGAGGAAGAGTTGAAGCAGCTGGAAACCACCCTTGAGGAATTGGACCCAGAGGTGGGACTGGAATGTTTGACATTTGCCAGAGAATTAGTTTGCAAGTTTAAAGCTAAAACATCTGTTTTTTGGGAGAAAAATGTGTAATGTTTAATTACCACAAATATTTATTTGTGTAGAATTTTGAAATTGAGATACAAGCCTTGTTTATAACCATGGAATTGTTTTAAATTTTGCAAGTACTGCTTGTATGTCGCGATGTTAAAACAGGTTTGTGTGACTGCAGAGGAGTTCTTTATAAAAAAACTTGTATAATAGTTCTGATCTCATTCTATCAATCTTCAACTATAACCACCTGGTTTCCAGTTCTTATTTTGGCATTTTCCCAAAGCAACATCTGTAATAAACAATTCAGTAGCATGAAAGATTGTTTGTGTACGCCTTCATCATCCAGCATCTAGAAGCACGCCATATTATTGTGCATCACAAAAATGTCATGGCTGATGTTGTAGTGATGTCTTATTCCGGGCATTTCATTGTCTCAAGATTGGTTCAGTTATAAGTTTTAATTAAATCATGTCGGTGAGTTCCGTTTTAATCTGTGCTTTATACATTTATATTGGTCACTTGTTTAAATTCTGCCTACGCCTTCCTGCAAATGTTCATGATGAAAGAACATTATTACATCTGGTCATCTTCATTTCATCAGAATTGAACGGCTTAGAGTGTTGTCGATGAAGTTAAAGGAATGGATGGGGTAGTAATGGGAAGAGTGTGTATAATGTAACGCATAGATCGGAATTGATAGGGTAAATGCCCAAAGTAAGGGAATCGAGAACCAGACGTAGTTTTACGGTGGAGGTTTGTAACTTTTTTTACACAAAGGATGAGGGGTGTATGGAATGAGCTGACAGAGGAGGTAGTTGAGGCAGGTACTATTGCAACGTTTAAGAAGCATTTAGACAGGTACATGGATAGAATAGATTTGGAGGGATATGGGCCGAACGCAGGCAGGTGGGACTTGTGTAGATGGGGCATGGTGGTTGGTGTAGGCAAGTTGGGCTGGTGGGCCTGTTACCACGCTGTATGACACCAACACATCCTAAAGTGCTAATGGGATCAAGGATTTATTGAGAAGCTTGGAGGAGTTTTGGGGAGTGCTATGACTAAAATAGAGTGTAGCGGCCTGGACGAGGTCAGGAAAAGGCCAGACGCCAGGCAGGTTCAAATAGTAGTCTTTAATCCACACAGCGAGAGTACACCACACACACTGAGAGCACACACCCAGGGTCGTCTGGAAACGCCCCTGTCCCTCAATCGGCGAGGGGGATGATCTAAGGAGTGGCCTACCCCCCAGGGACCGCCACAAGAGATTAATTATCAGAAAATGTTCCTTTGTTCACAAGGCTAAATAAAATTAGCAATGTAATATTTGAATATCACGTTTGAAATGGTGTTGCAGTTAACTTCAATGAGGGAAAATTTCACTTGCCAATAATTTGCTTTTATGTAGAAGTGTCCTTGGGTGCAAGGTATGTGGACGTAATGATCCTCTAGATATTTAATCCACTAAAAACCTTTCTCAGGGTAGAGGTGATGTGTAAACAGTGGATAGTGTTATTGAGTAAACAGTTAATACACTGAGTTGTCACCGAGTCTGAAGAAGGGTTTCGGCCCGAAACGTCGCCTATTTCCTTCGCTCCATAGATGCTGCTGCACCCGCTGAGTTCCTCCAGCAATTTTGTGTACCTTCCAGTTAATACACTGATCTTAGTTTAAGTGTGGACTAAATGAAAATGCATCATGAGTTTTTTGGCTTGTTTTCTTCTGACCCATCTCTATAATCTGTCAAATGTTTGTCCATACATGTATAAGTTGTGTACATTCTGATTTATTTCAGGAATCTAGCTTTTTCATGTCTCTTAATCTCTAGAGACTGACATGGATATTTTCTCAGCAACGTGTTGCTGGGGGAAGGTTGGGGTGAGAGCCTTGAATTATTGGAGGGTGGATACCCTGATGTTTGTCAGACTGAAAGTTAGAGATGGGGAAGGGAGAATGGAAAAATAATTCCATGATGAGTGAACAGAGCTAGTTGTCACCAAAACTGAAGTGTTTCTTTTGATGGTAAGTAGAAGATAGAAGAGTAATGGTAGTTGGAGGCACAAGGAACTTGAGCAAAACACAAAGTGCTGGAGGAACTCAGCTGGTCTGTGAAGGGAAGCATCTGCAAAATAAATTGGCAGGCAACAATTCTGGTTGGGAACCTTCAAGGCCTGAAGATTATTTCCGACCCAAAATGTCACTTATCCATTCCTTCCAAGGATGCTGCCTGACTCGCTTAGTTCCTGCAGCACTTTGTGTAATTGCATAGTTGAGATGAGTTGAACAGATGAGTTGAGGAACATCAGGTTTGGGTGATAGAGGCGACTCTTGGTGATCAGGCACATATTCAGTTAGAGGCTCTTCTCAGTGGTATTCAACGCCTATACAACAACTGGTCTCTTTTCACTCCTACTATCTTCCAGAAATGTCCCCTGATTCATGATATCCTCATTTATTCATTCAGCTAAGTCTAAAATCTTATTCTAAAACATGCACAGTCTTAACAAAAGGCAAACCAGCCTTATTACACATGCCATTTACATCATATAATTGACTCTAGAGACAGATTCGTGTTTTGTCTGTCATTATTTCCTTCTATTACTTAAGGTTAATGTATATTTGTTTCCAAAGTTTTGATATTTTTTGGAAGCAGTAGCTTTATATGTAATATGTTTTCTGTTTAGACGTAAACTTATTTTCTCTCGCTTGTTCTAGCATGCGCTGCTGCCAGCAGGCTATCGTCAGAAGGACCAGACTGTCAAATCTCCAACTGGCCCCTTTGATCGAGATCAGCTACTCGGGTACTTGGAGAAGGAGGCCTTGGAATACAAGGATAGGGAAGATGTTGTGCCTTTCACTGGAGAGAGAAAAGGTACAATGCTAAACTTGGGTCCATAGGCTTTTACTAATTGTTTGCATGTTTGTGTCTTTGAGGGAATTAACAAAAGATGCATTGCAAAAGATTTTGAATCTTAACACTTTCAGTCTAGTGTGTGTAAATTAGGCAGGAGTGCAGCTGTAAGGTGAAATGCTAAACTTTTCTTCAGTCATTTACTCTTGATTTTAATTTTTTTTTCAAATCCTCCATTGTGACATTTACAAAATATCAGCATTAGTTATTTTAATGTTCAGCATATTTGGCAACTAAAAATCTATTATACTGTTAATTTTTACATTAAAATAAAGCATTGACACAGAATTAAAATCTTACAGGATGCAATACTTGCAATGACTTGCAATTAGTTTTACTGTCCATTTTAGATGGTTTTTAGACAATTAGTAGACATTTGTCTTTTAAGATATTAATCAAAGACCCCTGAAAAAGGAACAAAACTGCAGGAAGGGTAAAATCACTGAAACATTTTGTTAATGGAAAATGGGTGGTTCCTGCTGTTCTTTTTTGAAGAAGAAACAGACGTGAAGACGTAATAAAATTCAATTGAGAGTATTTCAATGTAGTACGTTACTGTCATGCATCAGGCATGCTAATTGCAGTCTTTAAATGTGCTGTAATTGAGGCTAAATATTTTTAAAAAGCTAATGGGACTTGGTACGGTTACTTCTCATTTAGGATTTTTCTGTTGGCAACAATTTGGGGTCTTGTATTTAACTCTTGGATGGGTTTGCATAGAAGTAAAACTATTACCTTGAGGTGAATGGCAATGCCAAAACATTGCTGATCTAAATGCATATTTAATGCTCTTCCAAGTACTTACTGACTGTTAAATAACATTGGCATTTCCAGCTAGTAACCATGCCAGATGTTCTCCGCTTCCCACGACAGTACCCTGCTCTTGTAAATACGTATACAGCGAGCAATCTTTACAGGCTCCTATTCCAGGGCTTTGACACACATACCATAATTAAAGCCACATGTTTATCATTTATTATATATTAAAAACTAAGAAAGGATGGAAACTGTCTATTTACAATGAACTGCAGGCCATTGCAAGCTATGATCTTAGATTAAATCAGTGTTTGTATGTATAAATATAATTATGAAAGAATTTTTATTTCTCAAGAATGCTGAACATTGATGTAATAGTATGTAACTTTCCTAAACACTCAAATATTCATGATTCTCATTGCAAACTTGAAGGGTGGGATCCAGGCATTTGTTTTTTTGTTGTTGCAATCCTCAAGAAAATAGATTATTTGGTTAGAATGTTGAGATTGAAGACAATTTTGATTTTTTAATCGGAAATCTCACTTTACGTAATTTTAGATTCCCGAAGTAAATGCAGTGTGCACCTAAACGTTGACTTTGACTGTATTGACATTATTGCAAGTCTTTATGGGCTTTTCCTGAGGATGTTTTGGATACAAATTAATTTAATATGCAAGCTTTAAAACCATTCGGATTTTTGGACTCAACACCTCATTTATAGAATTTCAATAACATATTTTACACAATTCAATGGTTAAAATGCAGTGGTACAAATTATAAATTATTATGCACTCCATGCCTTCCTCGTTGCTCCATCCCACCTTCTGTACCCCATTTGCACCTTCTACCGCTAAATCCAATAATGAGCCTGTTAAGAACGTCACTTTGAAATCCTGCAACTTCCTTTGGCCAGCAGATTAGCAGTATTTACCGTTAGAATTGTTTTTTGAGCTTGCTTAAACCTAATGTATTACCACAGAAGTAAATCTCTAATTCTGAAGTCGAGGAAAGAAAAAATCCAAAATGACTTTCCTACAAGTAGTTCTTGACTAACTAGGTCTTAAATTTCATGGCTAGTAGAACTGCTAGAATCATATCTTACACCTTACAAAATCATGTTAATTTTGCTTTTTGATTTTATTTGAATGCATTTGTGAGAACCATCATTAGAAGTAACAGTGTACTTTAGATCACTTCATTTCATTATACCTTGTGATTCTTTGGTTTTTGTAATCAGAAAGAAGTGGAGCAGAGCTTGTATATTAACTAACCTCTTGGTTAGTTAATAACCTGTACCAGTATTATTGGATTCAGCATTCGTATTCCTGGTGTTTATAAAACATATCTGCCCACTGAGTCCACACCGGCTATTGATTACCCGTTGACATTAGTTCATTACACAGGAGCACAATTAGGCCATTCAACTCATCGAGTCTGCTTCGTCATTCAATCGTGGCCCATCAATCTTTTCCCCATTCTCCTGCCTTCTCCCTGTAACCTTTGACACCCTTACTAATCACGAATCTGCTTTAAAAATATCCCAAGGTTTGGCCTCCACAGCAGTCTGTGGCAATGATCTCCACAGATTTACAACCCTGTTCTATGTTATCCCACTTTCGCATCCACTCCCTATATACCAGGGGTAACATACAACAGCCAATTAGCCTACAAACCCTGACATCTTTGGGATGTGGAAAGAAACTGGAGCACCTGGAGGAAACCCACTCGGCCACAAGAGAAACTGCAAACTCCACACAGACAATACCCGAGCGGTGGTTCAATCCCAGGTCTCTGGCGCTGTGAGGCAATGGCTCCCTCAGCTGCAACACTGTGCCACCTCTTGCGCTACTGTATCGCAACTGATCCCCAACTAAGCAAATTGAGACTTGTGAAAAGTATGCGGTTTTGGAATTAACTTTGCAGAATTGCTGTCAAAGGCTTTTGAAGCTCCAACGTTGACCATAGTTGGTACTTTTAGAGGTTACATTATTGGCTTCACTCACCTTGTAGAGCAAGCAGTCTCTTTGCTGTTATGTTAGGAACGTGTACCTCGATGAAATTGACTTTATTAATGCAATTTGAAGTGTGGGTCGACTGCAGCTGTTCTGATGCAAGCTTTACTTTTTGAGAAATGCCACTCAGTGAATACTACATACAAGGTATTAAGCCAATGAGTTTCTCAGTCTTTCCTGATATGAATAGCAAGGCCAAGTATGATAAACATTCAGAACACCAGTCATATTAATGGCAAAAATTGTATTCTTTGTCCTGAAGTCAAAATGTCTCGCTCTTCTGCAGAGGTAGTAGTGTAATAGTAGTACATTTCTGTAATGGAGAAATGTTTTAAGATTTGCAAAGTGCTCTTCTCATCTCTAGCCTCTGCGTATCTTGAATGTGCAACCATATTGTCATTTTATGTTTCGAAGAGGTACTATCAAAGGGACTCAATGTTGTATTGATTCCTATGACGTTATTTCAAAAATAGGGTCTCCTTTAAGCAGAGTTCACTGTAAAGCTGCCCGTAGCAATGTAGTCCACATTGTCATTAGTAAGATCCAAATGTTGAACCCTGAAGTGTATGTTTGAACTACTTGTTATTCTGAACACATCTTAAGGGCCTGTCCCACTTACGCAATTTTTTTCGGCGATTGCCAGCATCCATCATAGTCGCAGCAGGTCGCCGAAAATTTTCAAAATGTTGAAAATCCAGCGGCGACCAGAAAAAGGTATGACTCTTTGGGCGACTTCTCACGACCACATAGGCGACCTGCTACGACTATGATGGGTGCCGGCAGTCGCCGAAAAAATCGCTTAAATGGGACAGGCCCTTTATTGTAAGATGGGTGAAGCTGGTCCTCAATCAATCCTTAGCATTTTGGTGTAATATTTGCAATTTTGCCTTCCAAGGCCAATGCTTTTACCCTGAAGTTTGACCAAAAGTTAACACTCGGAATTGTAATAATGTGGGCAACTGAGGCCTCGTTTCCTTGCTTTAAATTCTAAATTCCATGATGTCAAGGCTAGCAAACCATTAACCTTTACAATTTAATTTTTGTATTTACATTGCATTTATTCTTAATTTATGAAGATATAAATCCTATTAGTTTTGAATGGCTAACCCACCACTTAAAAAGTGTGCCATTTTATCTTTCTGGGATTGAAAGTGGTAATAGTTAAGTTATTGTTTGTGCTGTACTTATCTATTTCCCCATACCTATCAATGTAGCTGGCTCTTAAATGTCTAATATAAATGGTCTAACAGGGCATTCCGTTAGGGATGTCCAATGAATGCAGTTTTACCAGCAACACCCAAGTCCTGAAATATAAATAATTACAAATAAATTAAAACTCCGAAGCCCCAGGACAACATAGAATACCCATTTCTAGCAAAGTGGAGAATACACCTTAATTTCCTTCTACTGACTTGGTTTATAGGATTATCTCACTTTTGGAAGTCCACATGGAGTTTTTTATGGACATAATTTATAAACGTCCCGTCACCTACCATATTACTGACACCCTCCAAATATCAGTTGGATTTGTTGCGTGCAACTTGTTCTTCACACATTTGTGCTTCTAATTGGGCAGACTCATGACCAAATACCCAGACAATCTTTCACTGAGGTTCCAGTTCCTTTCATAGAAGGAGCAAACTGTTCCAATTACCTCACTTCCTTTACCATTCAAATGCTAATTGTAATTTTCCATTCGTTTGAATAAACAATTGGAGGTTTCCTCAACTGTTTTGTACTAACTGGGCGACACAGTGGCGCAGCGGTAGAGTTGCTGCCTTACAGCGCTTGCAACGCCGGAGACCCGGGTTCGACCCCGATTACGGGTGCTGTCTGTACGGAGTTTGTACGTTCTCTCCGTGACCTACGTGGGTTTTCTCCGAGACGTTCTGTTTCCTCCCACACTCCAAAGACGTACAGGTATGTAAGTAATTTGGCTTGGTAAATGTAAAAATTGTCCCTCGTGTGTGTAGAATAGTGTTAATATGTGGAGATCGCTGGTCGGCTCGGACCAGGTGGGCCGAAGGACCTGTTTCCGCGCTGTATCTCTAAACTAAACTAAAGCTGGTGAAAACTACGGTTCTAAAGATTTACTTTGAATTCCTTAAACCATTTGCAAATTTTTCACATTTTTATTTCATTTGCTTCTCTATTTGCTTTTCTTTGTATCATCTCCTCTTCCTCCATTATGCAAACGTGCAGCATTTTTATTTAACAAATTTATTTTAATGGATCCTCATTCGTCTTACCTTTCTTTCTCTCTTATTTAGAAAGGATTTTGCTGATAGTTTTAGCAGCTACTTTGAGTCTTTACATTTCTCCTCTTTATCCCCCATTTTCTTTTCTCTCGCAGAGGTAAATATAAAAATTAATGATGGAAGTTTAATTGTGGAATGAAGTACTGAAGAAACACCTGAAATTAAAAAAAATTAAAAAGCTGCAGATGCTGGAAATCTGAAATAAAACCAAAAATTTTGTAAACTAAACAGATCAGGCAGCATCTGTGGTAAGAGAAATATTTAATGTTTTGAGGTTGGCACCTTTATCAGAACAGGAAATGTTTTTCAGTATGACTTGATTCGAAACAGTATTTTTATTTTAAATTAACTTTAACTAGTTTTACTCATAGCCTAATGTTATTTTGGGGGTACAGGTGCACAACCTTTTATCCAAAATTCCAAATAACGAAAAGCTCCGAATAGCGGACATTATTTCGGTCCTCGAAGAAAGGTCCTTGAAGACGTTCACCGAGGGCGGCCCGCAGAGGTGACAGCGGAACCTCCGGTCGGTCCTCGAAGAAAGGGGAACTAAATCCCCATTCATAAAAGAGAAGGTGAGGGTATATTGCGCGGGAGGGTTAATAATTGACAATCTGCTGCTGCCTGCCCGCTGAGTTAAAAAGTTCCCACGGTAGACTCACGATACACAGTGTATCGTGAGTCTTGCGTGGGAACTTTTTAACTCAGCGGGCAGGCAGCAGCAGATTGTCGCTCCCCTCAGTTTCACCCCACCTACACCCCTCTGCTTCCCGGCCATGTGTGTGACCCCTTCCCTCCCCTCTCCAGCA
The DNA here is from genome assembly GCF_010909765.2 of Amblyraja radiata. Taxonomy (NCBI): domain Eukaryota; kingdom Metazoa; phylum Chordata; class Chondrichthyes; order Rajiformes; family Rajidae; genus Amblyraja; species Amblyraja radiata. The sequence continues at coordinate 20,297,907 of NC_045989.1, read as the reverse complement.
CCCAGCCCATTGCATGGGCGCGATGGCTCTGCACTGTCTTCACGTCGGCGATGCCAGCAGGTCAGTGCCAGTCACCGGAGACGTCAGGACCAACGGGACACCGACCCCCAGGTCCACTGCAAGCACGGAGATCCCAGAGACCCACAGCCAGCAGCAGCCCAGCCCCGTTCCAACTCCAGAGGAAAACTGCAAACTGGCCGGAGACGTCAGGACCACCAGAAGCCGCTCCCCGATAGGCCACTACGGCGCCAAGTGGCAGTTCGCCCACAGCCCGAGCTGCGCCCCCTCATCGGGACACCGACCCCCAGGCCCACTGCAAGCACGGAGATCCCAGATCAGCAACTCCAGCCCAGCCCCGCTCCAACTCCAGAGGAACACGCTCCCCGTAGGGGCAGAAGCTGATGGTGTGCAAGATACGTCTTGTTCTTGGGGTGGCGCAGCTCGGGCTGTGGGCGAACTGCCATTTGTCGCCGTAGCGGCCCATCGGGGAGCGGATTCCTCTGGAGTTGAAGGGGGAGGGGGGTATTGTGCTGTTTAATCGCCGGGACAGGGAGACACAGCGGCTTTTGAGAATGGTGGGCAATCACTTCCAAAGTTCTGCCCACACAGTCAGTACACCTCTCCTACATTTGTCTCCCGCACTAAGATCATCTCGCAGAGAATGATCCCAGCCTAACCCTCCCTATTCTCTCCTATTCTGCAAGAAAAAACTACATTGAAGACTCAAACTCGCGATCGAGTAACTGCCGGGATCGAGGCGCAAACTCGCGACCTTGCGGATATGAGCCGAGCACTCTACCACTGAGCCAGCCGTTAAAATCTACGCTAAAAATCTTCCATTCCTAAAGACGAAAAATTCCGAATTACGAAAAGTGTCTGGTCCCAAGGCTTTCGGATAAAAGGTTGTGCACCTGTATTTGGGATGGATGGAGTTATTTATATATTCTTGATGTTCAGCTTTATTGAATTACCAGGAAAATGATAAAGGGACCATTTATCTAATTTATTTAAAAAAATCTAATTTATAAAAAAAAATTGTCCCCTGTAGTCGATGTGGAAATGAGCAAGGACAAGCTTTTCAAGTGGTCTAGACCGATTTTTCCGTTATTTAGTGCTATCCATTATTATTACTGTTTGTAGACTATTCGGCTTAGTAACAATTTGCAGCAATTTAAATTGGTGGGTGTGGGATTTGTGCGCATAATCAGTCTAATAGTCTCATGCGGTACTGAGGTAATGTTGCATTATTTGAAGTACGTTTTAAGATCTCGAATCAAGTCATAAAATGTACCTAATCAAATAGATCTAAAAGACTCCATGGTGCTATTTAAACAGCAGGAGTTTTGAAAGTGGAATTTATTTTAGTAAGTTGGTCAATATTTTAATCTTCGAGAAACAAGCAACGGTAGCTGCTGATTTAGCAAGGAAAGACACAATGTGCTGGGGTAACTCAGCGGGACAGGCAGCATCAACATTTTATTTTATCTGTAACCTACACTGCCATTCTTTTTCTTCAACTGTTTGCCTGCTGCCATTGCTTGTGACTTACTGCAGTGCACTATTTACTTATTTATTTACCTATGTAGTATTTGTAAGAGCATTACTCACTTGCTTTGCCATGTATGCAAGACCTGATCTTTTTAAGGTACACAAAAAAGCTGGAGAAACTCAGCGGGTGCAGCAGCATCTATGGAGCGAATGAAATAGGCAACGTTTCGGGCCGAAACCCTTCTTCCCTCGCTCCATAGATGCTGCTGCACCCGCTGAGTTTCTCCAGCTTTTTTGTGTACCTTCAATTTTCCAGCATCTGCAGTTCCTTCTTAAACACCTGATCTTTTTAATTGTGTTTGACACCTGCACATAAGTGAGATTTCTTGTTCCCAACATTTTCTACTCTGTGCTGTTGCAGTATATGGTATTTTGACCTTCAAGATCATCAATAGCTTAGATTAAAACCTAGTTTATTAAAATCTCTGACCAAGTACAGATGGGAAATTTTAGCCTGTCTCCATTGCAACGCTCAATTTGTTTTGTTACCAGTACTCCACACAATGCAGCTCCAGTATTCATTCCTTTATTTTTTTCTGTATTTGTTCGTAATTTGCATTTTCAATTCAATTTTCCATCTTATTTCATTCTAAAATACTCTCAGGATCCATTTTTGATTAAAAAAAAACTCCATCTCTCATAATTGCACCATGTTTATTTCCAAGGATGTGCATCTAATACCAAATTTGTGAGAACATTTTAGAAACATTTGAAAACTAGGTTTAAATAGTGTAGCTACTAAATAATTTACAACTTATTCTTCTTCCAAAATGCATACGGTTTTGATCTGCAAATCTGTTTCCCACATAAATAGATTATAGCTGATTTACTTCTTAAAGCATATGGTAAAACATACAATTTATGTGGTAGGAACAGAATTAGGCCATTCGGCCCATCAAGTCTACTTCGCCATTCAATCATGGCTGATCTATCTTTCCCTCTCAACCCCATTCTCCAGTCTTCTCCCCATAACCCCTAACATGCGTACTAATCAAGAATCTATCAATCTCTGCCTTAAAAATATCCATTGCCGACCTCCACATCCTTCTATGGCGATGAATTCCATAGATTCCACCCTCTTACTAAAGAAATTCTTCCTCATCTCCTCCGTTGGTGCTAGCATCTGGAAAACACAGATTTAACTAGAGTATGTGTTGTGTAGGAAAAATCTTGGAATGGACTCTGAATTATGGAAACTTGTTACATGCATTAAAGGGCATGAGGTGCATGGGCTATCTGAGAATATTGCTGTATGCCTTGACCAGATGTATGCAGGTGCGTTTTTTTGTACATGGATTGCAATTGTTGCATGGCCTGTCCACTGTTACTGTGGTATTTATATTTAATATTTCTAATGTAAAGTATATTCTATTTCTCAAACCTTGCACGCTGTGCTACTCTGTGTTTTCTATTGACCGTTTTTGCTGGCTTTTGCTAACCAGTCCTCTCTGCTGCTCACCCTAATGCCAACCACAGGAGCAGCAGCTGCCATTACTTCAGGTGAGAAATCCCTCGGAAGAAAGACTTTCTGATCAATTATTTTTCCTATCATGTACACTCACAATCTCATGGGGATACCAACAAATTGTTTTTATTCTTCTTGGTTTCCACTTTAATGTCCAAGTTTTCCTCTGTAGTTATTGGTGACATTGTGACCTTGTTCCAACATTTAATGGTGTGAGATACGGAAAATAATGATGCACAAGTTTACTGAGTTTCTTTCATTCAAAAATATTGCTAAACAGCTGTTTAGATTAAAACTTAATTAACCTGTGGTTCTCATTTGGAGAAGCTGATTTTTTGACATTTAAAATGAGTTGCCTTTGCAGTTGGTTAACAAACGGATCCATTTTCAGTTAATGGGGAATATTCTGTTTGCTTTTGAGTTTGTTCTCATCTCTACCCCTAACATTTAAAGGATTGTTCATGATGTGTGAAACGTTCCTCAATTCTTTTCTATATGTTTTCGTATTCCTTTCCCACAGTTTACTAGGCCATCATTTTTTGTTTCTTTTTTGTGGTGTGTGGTATTGCATCTGAACTTGCATCAAATCAGAAATGTGGACCTAATCTTAATGCCTTGTTTAAATATAACTTGGTGCAAACTAAACTACATTGGTAAGATTATTTCACAGTTCCATGCGTCTCTTGTCAAAATGACTGGAAGTTTTGCCATAAAATGGTAAATCAAGTGGTTATCAATATAATATGCTGTTAATGTGAAGCTACCCTTACATTTCATGTTGCAGGTATCTTGATATTGGGTTGCAGAATAATTGTTTCCAGTGACATTTCTGAAACTTTCCAGCATTCCACATCGACTAGCATTCCAGTAACCCATGTTTTGAATCCGTCTGAATTAATGACAAGGTCACTGGTTTTAAATGGTGGAAGCAGTTCTTGCCAAATGATTAGTTTAATTTAGTTTAGAGATACAGCGAGGAAACAGGCCCTTCGGCCCACCGAGTCCGCACCGACCAGCGATCCCCGCACATTAACACTATCCTGCACACACTAGGGACAATTTACACCTTTACCAAGCCAATTAACCTACAAACCTGTACATCTTGGAAGTGTGGGAAGAAACCGAAGACCTCGGAGAAAACCAATGCGGTCACCGGAGAACGTGCAAACTCCGTACAGACATTACATTCGGGATCGAACCCGGGTCTCCGGCGCTGCAAGGCAGCAACTTTACCGCTGCGCCACCCTGCTGCTGTTATGGCAAAAAAATTGATGCGTTGATATCTTTTATTTATAAATACTTAAGATGCTAGGGGAAATTACATTGAGACATTTGTGCTGCAAACTAATTGGTCGGGAATAGTTTTTGTAAGCTGAATAAATTCCTAATGGATTAAGCTCTAAATTTTAAGGTTTAAGATTTGGAATGTGATAAATCAACTGATAGAAAATAGTGACTTAAGAATTAAAAAGATTTAACGTCTTTATACCAAATCTCATTCAAGTAATAATCTGAATAAAGAAATTATACTGCTAATTTTAAATAGGTTTACTACTCATTTCACCACATTGCCCACTTCTGTGTAATTTTCACCATTTTTTGTACGAATATTTCAACATCCGTTTCAGAAATATTAGCAAAGAAAATATTTCTGTTTTCTGCCAAATCATTAGTACTAGTGGAGAGTATATGATGCCTGGCACGATAATTGACGGTGCAGGTAAGAGGCTGACTTAGAAATGGATTGTTTCTTCATCAATGTTGAAGAGAATGAATGGGCCATTCGTTGGAAAGTGGACCCAAATGTCACACACGTGACCAGAGGTCATCACATGAAGTAATACATAAAAAAATGATTGTAAGAGATTAATCTTATTCATTGCTATTTTCTTACCCACAGAATTATAATGCATGTCTGCTAAAGATATGAACACTCTAGCTTTTTAAAATTCAGAGTTTGTAAGATAAAATTTATGGGGGGGGGGGGGGGGGGGGGAGAATGCTTCCATGTGACCAGTCATATTTGACCTCTGACCCTAAACAAACGGCATCCTATAAAAATTTCACTTGATAAACTTCGAAATAAATATGAATCATATATATATATACAGCACAAAACAATATACCTGTAATGCTTTCAGAATTAGAAGAGATGTAGTCCACAGTTCCCCCCCCCCATGTTTTTGGTCACACACGTGACTAAGAATGGGCCGAATGATTAATGAGCTAGGTGTGGTACCAGTCAAGTAGGTTGATTTGTCATGGGTGGTGTGAACCTCATGTCAGAGCTTCCTGAGTTGTGCGTTATAGGTAATGGAACAGTTTTGGGCTGCTAGGAGGTGTAACACTTGTTGCAGGATGCCTTTTGACCAGCCATAAAATATCTGGTCAAAATAGGTCATCCCAAAGTATTTGTAGACAGTCCATAAACTGTGGTGAACAGTAACACCCAGGTCTTTGCCTAATGTATAAGTTTACCAGTTGCAAGGGTAACTCCTTTTAAAAAATAAAAAAAATCTAGATTTAAACATCGAATTGCCTATTGGTCCCGTAGTCAATGAATAGGTGATTTTAATGATCTCCTTCTTCTTGCGTATGGCGTGCACAGCCTAAGTTATAGGACGACTTGTTCGGTTTGATCTTTTGTTTGCACGTTGGGTTGATTGCATTAGTCGAAACAGGGTGGACCACGTGAAGGTTGCAATCTTCCACCCCAATGACCTCCTGGTTTATTTTGAATTGAATTGAATACATTTTATTAGCCAAGTACATATACGTACAAGGAATTTGCCTGGGTGTTTTTCTCGCAAGTAACACACGATATACAGTAGACAATTAAAAATATAACATTATAATTTACACATGTGAAGAATGCACATTCTTTTACCCTGCACGTTCTCCAAACCCAACTGCTAATGCATTTAACTTTTTTACTTCAGGTGTTTAAGGAACGTGGACTGGTTCAATTGCTTCCATCAGTTATGAAATTGCCGAACCAATTAAATCTTGAGCTTTTTGACTGACAGTACTAAATTGGTTATAAATTGTTTTTAAAACACCATAGTTCAACAGCCCTCTGTACAAGGAAAACTGTCATTCCCACATGATCTGCTCTGTACTCTGGCCTTCCCCATGATGCTAATACCTTCATCTAGAAAACCAATTGAAATAAACACTTCATGATGGACAAAAAATACGGCTTTGCCAGTGTTACCTATGGGGAGAAAAGCTGTTTAATTTTATATCCTGTGTTTTGTGTTGGGTTAAAATGGCTTGTTTTGAAATTTAAATGTATAAATATCTAATTAATGAGCCCTTATGTAACTGTAGGATTACTGTTCAATTTGACATATGGGCTCAGTGTATAATCTGAATTAGCTGGGGAATGGGTTGATGTGGCATTGATTTGACCATTTTGGATGGCGAAAGACATTGGAGCAGAATTCGGCCATTTGGCACATCGAGTCTTCTTCGCATTCCATTGTGGCTAATTTACTTTCTCCTCTCCACCGCATTCTCCAGCCTTCTCCCTGTAATGTTTGACACCCTTACTAATCAAGAACCTATCATTCTCCACTTAATACCCAATGACGGCCTTCACAGCCGTCTGTGGTAATGAATTCCACAAATTCACCACCCTCTGGCTTAAGAAATTCCTCCCCACCTTCATTCTAAACGTATGTCCTTTTATTCTGAGGCTCTGCCCTCTGGTCTTAGACTCTCCACATCCACTCTATCTAGGCCTTTCATTATTCGGTCGGAAAAACAGATAGACTCAGTTATCTAAAAGTCTCACTATATTCTGAGCAGTGTTTAGTAATCCATTCTTGTCCCTACAACAAGGGATAATTGTGTTTTTTGTTTAATCTACAGATGGTAATGATACAAATAATTTCCACTGAATTTACTATTTGTTCTTCCTGATTATATTTTCTTGCATTGAAATGGCATTTGATAGTAATCTTCTGCAGAAATTGCTCAGTCAGAAAGAATTTGAAGTAATACTTAAAACTACTTAGCTGGCTGTGTAATGGCATTGCTTACCAGTTTTGGAAACATTTTGGAATAGTTTTGCAAACATTTGCAAAAACAAAACAAAAAATTGTATCAAAATGTAGCTGTTAGAATAAATACTGAGGGAGTGGGTTCATTTTTTTTTCAATTGCATGTAAATACCTTTACACATTCTTATAAGTAACATGCTATAAAGCCCTTAAACTAGAAGTTGGGCAACTTATTTTAATAGAGATCATGAAACAAGCATCCTCCATAGTGTAATCTGCCCAAACATAGGTTTAAGGTGAAGGGGAAAAGATTTAATAGGAATCTGAGGGATAACTTTTTCGCACAAAGGGTGGTGGGTGTATGGAACGAGCTGCCAGAGTAAGTAGTTGAGGCAGAGGCTATCCCAACATTTAAGAAAAAGTTAGACAGGTACATGGATATGACAGGTTTGGAGGGATATGGACCATACGCAGGCAGGTGGGACTAGTGTAGCTGGGATATGTTGGCCAGTGGGGGCAAGTTGGGCCAAGGGGCTGTTTCCACACTGTATCACTCTATGAATATAATGACAAGCCATCTGTTCAGTGAAGGTGTTTGAATCCTGGAGAATTTTGTATTTTGAATTCTGACCTTTGTTAGAGAATGCAGCCCAATAATAGTTTCATTCCATGCCGTAAAGATAATTTCTTTATAAATCACCTCCCACACACATGATCCCTGTCACCAAGGACAAAGGTAGCAGTGCACTGGAATACTGCCACCTGCAGGTTGTCCAATTTGTTGATTTATATGATGGGGAAATATGGTTTTCACCAGCACAGGGTCTGTGTCCTTGATGTCCCTCTATCTAGTATCTAGTGAAGTGGGGAGTACCTATATCTGGAACACTACAGCAGTTCAGGGTGGTAGTTTAACAATGTCACCTTGATGGCAATTGAGGTAGATAGACCCTTTTCCATACGGTGAAAATGTCAAAATCTAAGAGCATAGCTTTAAGGCGAGAGGGGCAAAGTTTAAAGGAGGTGTGTGGGCCAAGTATTTCTATATAGAGGGTGGTGGGTGCCTGGAATGTGCTGCCAGGGGTGCTTGTGGAGGCAGCACATTCCAGGCACCCACCACATTAGCTTGGCTAATAATGGTATTGGGGCTTTTAGATTGGCACGTGGACATGAATCTTGGCACCATGTTCGGCACGGACAGTGTGGGCTGAAAGGGCTGTTCCTTACTGTCCTGCACTGTACTTGTTTTATGTTGTAAGATTAATTGAAATATAATTTGTCACAGGAAAGTTATGGTTGCCCAAGCACAAGCCGATGGAACAACGTATAGAAGAGAAAGTGATTCTGGATCCAGAACTGGAAGAAGCTTTGACCAGTGCATCAGATAATGAGCTCTGTGATCTTGCAGGTAAAGCATCTCCAGCAGAACTTTGCATTTCACTCTTTGGTTTGACGATGGAGGGCATTTGTGCAAAAATAAATATGGTTTGCTTTTTATAATTTATAATTTGGCTTTAATAAACAGCAAATACCCAAATTTCACTTCTGGTGGGGGGAAATTTAGAGGATATATTTATCTTGGGTGGGTAAGATGTCAAGTTTTGTGACTAGAAATGTTATCCCCAATTTATGAATTAATAACTTGTGCAATCTAACCCCCGAGTCTGATATTCTGCCACCCTCAGGACTTTGGTGCTGTGGGACTAAGAGCTTTTCCAGAATGTTGGATATAATCCAATTAAGTTTTATCAAGTGTTTATGGGGTAGTATAACATTTTTCTGTGAATCAGATGAGTTTAAAAGGAGAATGGGAAAGCAAAGCTCAGGAAGTTAGGAGGGAGTTTTGGTAACCGGACCTGGTAAACAAGTTGACAAAGAGTAAGACGCAAGAAACCCTAGTTGCTGGAAACGTGAGTAGAATACAAAGTGCTGGAAAAATTCAGCGGGTCAGGCAGCATCAGTGGAGGGACTGTACAGATGATATTTTGGGACTCAAGAATAGTCTCAACCCGAAACATCATTTGTCCATTCCCTCCACAGATTCTGCCTGACCCGCCAAGTTCCTCCAGTACTTTGTGTTGTGTACTGGATTATCAAGAGTTTTGTTGCATTGTATAAATTGCATCATCCGCATGATGCTTTCATTTGCTGTAGTTAATAGACGTCATCCAGAGGCCTGAACTAGCAATTCAAATCCTGCCACGGCAGCTGCAGAATTTTAAACTTAGCAGTTCTTTAAAATTCTAGAATAGAAATCGAAGTTCTTACTTAGTAATTATGTCCACAGAACGACAGAAGGTATGCCACCTTTATCCAGTAATTAGAATCCCCAAAACCAAATTGTTCATTGAGTGTCTGGGCTGTATTGACCAACATGGAGTGTGCTATTTCTAGATAGGCTATCAATCATTATTTATGGCATGAGTGGCGTTTGTGTGGTCTTTCAGATGAAAATTGTTGGCAGTATATATAAATCAGGAGATTAACACCCAATGCCACAGTAATAGAATGTATTCCCCTAAATCTTACTGATCATTGTACAGTTCATGGATGATTTCCAATGATCACAAATACACTCAAAACATCTTCTATACTCAGACTCTGTCTTCATAATTGTATCCATTTGTATGTTAGGGTCTGTATAATTTAAAACTATTTTGATTTCTTTCCCACAGTGCATGGTTTTGAAATTATGATTCTAAATCTACATTTAGCTTTACATTCATTGTTTGCATCTGGAGAATAATTAGCGGTGTGACTGACTTTGTGGCAAATGGTGAATTCCAGTAGTTTGCCACGTTATAGGAACCACAGCAACTTACATTTAGCTGCGATGTACTTCAAGATTAAACTTTTAAATCCATACTTTGTGCAGCATATAAAATGTTTGAAAACATGATTGATCTAATTTCAATTAAGGTAAGTTATCCATTCCACCCTTCGGTGGTGTGCCTCGTGTGTCATTCAAGGGAAAAACACTGATGGTAATTGAATTAATCAGTTACAGCTTTCCTAGTTTGTTACATTTATTTTGTAGCGTAGTTTAGAACTGCCTCAATTGCAGCAGACATTGTTGAAAGGTTATCAAACCTGTCGTTAAGATTTTATTAATTTGATCTTTCTTAATTCCAGCCATTCTTGGAATGCACACTTTGAGCAACACTCATTACTGTGATTCAATTGGTGGAATCAAAGGGAGGTTGAACAGTAAGTTAGAGAATTTAACTTGTTAAATATCTGCTTAAAAAATAACTGTGGCCTTCATGCTGAAAGAATATTACTGATTTCATGGTATTCTAGACAAAATAGTATGTTGTGTAAACTAACATAAGAGCAGTATTCGTCTATACATTCCTTTGGAGCTTGAGCAATACAAAAGCTGCTGGAGGAATTCAGCAGGTCAGGCAGGATCTGTCGAGGGAAATGGACTGACAATATTTTGGGTCGGGATCCTTCTTCAGACATAGTCCTACCTCAACCATTGTCTATCCATTTCTGTCCGCAACTGCCTTGCCTCCAAAATTCCTCCAACACTTTGCGGATGCTGGAATCTTGAGCAAAACAGTCTCTTGCGTCAGCGTTTGGTGGTTTTTTTTTTGCCGTTCCATACAGGTCATAGCTGCTCTGGTCTTGGCCTCAACTCTACTTTCCCACCTGCTTCCCTTCAATTACCTGTGACTTGGGCCAGACCGAAACTGCAACCTTGAACATATTTAGCGACAGCCTCAACTCAGCTCTTTGAGGGAGAGAATTCTATAGATTTATGATCTTCTGAAGAAATTCCTCATCTCATTTTGAAATTGTCAACCCCTTATTCTGAACCATGTACTCCCTGCTGTTCTGGACTCCCCCATTCTCTCCCACCTAACTTGTCAACACTGCCATGTGTCATTCTTCTAAACTTCCAATATGTATAGGCACTACGGGATCAGTTGTTCTCTGCTTGCATCCAAGAGCCTTCTCTGAACTTCTCCCTCTAACTAAGGAGGTGTAGTCTTGCCAAAGACCTGTACACTTTTAAGTAAGTCTTCCAAATTGATCTACTCAATCTTCCCAACAATAAAGGCCAACATTTGCCATGTGTATTACTTGTTGTACCTCTGTAAAATGTGTATTTCAATCTCTTTCCAACAGCATTCTAAAATGTCTCAAATTAAACAATATTCTGTTTTTCTGTTGTTCCTCCCAAGGTGGATTTAATTCACCAGTCGGTTTTTACTTTATCAATTTGTCTTCATCTGAAGTTCCATGTCCCTCCTCATAACGTGCTTTCTCATTGAGTGGTGCAGCAAATGTTGCTACAATACGTATGTTTTGTAGTGAAACGTGCCTCTGACCTGCTTTGAATGGTACCTTCCAGATGTTGTCAAAGGTGAGAAGGTGAAACCAGTGATGGATGAACCGCCCAACCCAACAAATGTAGAAGAAAGTTTACAACGAATAAAAGCCAATGATCCTGGGCTTGTGGAAGTTAATCTTAATAACATAAAGGTAGGAGTCCTGTTGTTCAATGCCATGGTATCAATATTTTTGAAAAATGGCAATTTCATTTAGCAGGCATTGACTTGAGGAAGTATTTTAGATCTTCCAATCTACCTATGACCCTTGCACTTTTTTATCTGCACTTTCTCCGTAGCTGTAACACTATATTATGCACTCTGCTGTTCTCATTTGCACTGCCTGGTATACTGGTGTATGATAGGATTTGCCTCAATAGCACAAAACTATGATAGTACACTTGGCAACAATAAACCAATAACCAAGATATCCTGGCTTATTGCAATAAAAGCTGAAAAGCTACTTTAATAACCTTTTGGCACAATGATGGTTTCATTTATTAACTTTACTAATCATGCTAGATTTGTAAGGATGTACTTATAGCAGCCTGTTACTCAGCACCAGAAGTACTTCTCAGCCATGATGTATTTAGCAGAGTTTGTTTGCTGTAGAGACCCCTTGTTTTTCAGTTTAATGATTACCTATTTAAACTTGAATGCAGCAGGTCTGAGATTTTAGCAGATAGTTCACTGTAATTTGGCATCAAGTCTTTGCCATGGTTGAGTTGGTCAAACTGGTTCCGATGATTTCAGCCAGACTCTTGTTCCTTGACAAGCTCTCCTCCTTTCATGCCTTTTACAGGTGTCCAACTTAGCTCATATTAAATACTGGTTTGTGGAAGAGAGGAAGGACCATCTTTTTCAAGTGTATGACACCCAAGTAACTACTTGAAAAAGATGCTCCTTTCTCTCTTATGCAAACCAGTATTTAATATGAGGTCGGCAAAAATGCTGGAGAAGCTCAGCGGGTGAGGCAGCATTTATGGAGCGAAGGAAGTAGGCGACGTTTCGGGTCGAGACCCTCCTTCAGTCTGAAGAAGGGTCTAGACCCGAAACGTCGCCTATTTCCTTCGCTCCATAGATGCTGCCTCACCGGCTGAGTTTCTCCAGCATTTTTGTCTACCTTCGATTTTCCAGCATCTGCAGTTCCTTCTTAAGTATTTAATATGAGCCAAGTTGGACACCTGTAAAAGGCATGAGTAATATGCAGTCAATAAATAGATCTTGACTACGGTTATTATCTGTACAGAGTTTGTACGTTCTCCCAGTGACCACGTGGGTTTTCTTTGAGATCTTCCAACTATGTACTGGTTTGTAGGTTCATTAGCTTGGTATAAATTTTAATTGGCCCTAGAGTGTGTAGGGTAGTGCTATGTGTGGGAATCGCTGGTTGGTGCGGATTCGGAGGGCCAAAAGGCCTGTTTCCGCACTGTATCTCTAAAACTAAAAACTACCATTCGAACAAAATCTAAAAAGCAGATTTCCTAGATAGTCAGGTTTTGTAAATATGGCTACAATGTTTGAAAACGGCTGCGTTGGTCCACGAATAAACTGGTTGAAACTAATGAGGACTAACAGCAGAGAAAGAACTCAATTATTTGAATTTGTCCTCAGAATATTCCAATTCCAACGTTAAAAGATTTTGCGGAAGCTTTGAAAAAGAATTCCCACCTGAAGAAATTTAGCTTGGCAGCGACCCGGAGCAATGATCCCATTGCCGTCGTAAGTTTTATTTTATTTATTGTGTATTTGTGAGAAATATTCTCGATTAGTTTGTGGTGAATTAACTTGATATTATGATCTAGTGAAGGAATATGAAAACTCGGAAGCAGTGCATGGATCACTCTGCCATCGATGCTTCCATGCCTTTTATCAACATTACCAGTCAAACCTTAGGCAGCCTGTACTGTATGCACTATGTTTATTTTAATGATTTGTTTAGTTGGATGATGTTTGACACTAAATCCTCAGCAATGGGGTTAGTTTGTTTTTAAACACATTTTCTTCTGAGAAAACAAAGTGTAGTATTGATTTTCCCTCAGTCTGTGAATTATTAATTGAGACTGAAAGTTTAATCCAAATATTCAGCTGAGTGTTGGAGTAAGTCGAGTGGAAGAATAGGAAAAAATTGAAATTGAGCGGGATTCACAATATTGCAGTAAAAAGGGATCTATAAAAGGCCTGTCCCAATTACATGATTTTTTTCGGCGTCTATCGGCACCCGTCATAGTCACAGCAGGTCGGCGATAAATTTCAGGATGTTGAAAATCCAGAAAATGACGCCTGTATGGTCGTGAGAAGTCGCCCAAAGAGTCGTTCCTTTTTCTGGTCGCCACTGGATTTCCAACATTTTGAAATTTTTCGGCGACCTGCTGCGACTATGACGGGTGCCGGCAACAAGGAGACAGGGGTTAAGTGAGTGAGCCAAGTTCTGGCAAATGGAATATGATATGGGAAACTGAAATTTCATTTTCCCATCTTATATTCCATTTGTCAGGTAAGTTAACCAAATGAGAGAATGCCAAGCTGCGGGATGCAAATGGACCTGAGTTTCTTAGTGCACGTTAGAAGCTTTGTTATTGAGACTGCATCTGCTAACATTTATCAAACTTTTCAAAGAGTTTAGCAGATATGCTGCGAGTAAATACAGCACTTAGAAGTTTAAATATTGAGTCGAACTTCGTCACTGGTGTTGGCATGCAGTCGATCATAGATGCACTGAAAGAAAATGAGACCTTAATGGAGATGAAAATTGATAATCAGGTAAGCTTTTTAACAAATCATGATCTATGGTATACTGAATAAACACTGAAATGTTTTATGATCCCTTGGACCTTAACTGTCTAACATAGCCTAAAATGTCTGCATCAATTGTGAACCAGTACCTTTGCTCAAATTTGTTGTGCATCTTGTTATGTAAATTTTCAATCTTTAAAAAAAAAATGTTCATGCTTTCTACCAAGAAATAAACGTTGCATCAACTTTTCCACTCCAACTTGTTAAGGTATCTCTGTATGATTTGTCAAGATATATGGAAAATACATGGACCTATTTTTTTTAATGCAAGCTGAATAAGTTTACTCATTTGAGCGTTTTATGTCATTAAAAATTCAATTTATGAAAATAGCTGCTAATTTGTAAATTTGATATTTTAAGTGTTAACAGTGATGTTCAGTTACTAAACCGAACTGCTTTATACATAATCCCAAGCCATTTTCTACTCCCTCTCACTAAAAATGTAAATTGAAACTGCATATTGTCACTTTCTAGAGAGAAATACAGAATGACCACCTTTTGTCATCCTTTCTGTCCAATGGGAGTTTGGTGGGACACTCCAATACACTCCATTATGGAGAGGAGACTGTTGCCCATCTCTTTGCAGATTGTGGATTTGCTAAGGGTCTGGAGAAAGATGTAAAGATTTCCTTGTTACGGTTCATTGTGAACAGCTGCGTAATACACTACTCTCATCTGCGGGCTGTTCTGGGGACACATTCCAAGATGGACATCAAGTGCTGCAGGAAGACCATCAATTCGGTGACACTCTTTGGTCTGTCTGAAATTCGTTGGTCCCCCAGCGCAGCGAGATGTCTGTCTCTGGACTGAGTGGGGTTGGAGCACCCCTCTAACAAGGGAAGGGAGACCACCCCAGGAGGGCCATATGAGTGGCAGTAGTGCTGTGTGTAAAGTAGGTGATAACACAACGGGGTATAACACTAGCAATACTGAATGTAGAGCAGCACAGTGGCGCAGCTGGCAGAGCAGCGGCAGATACCCGTGTTCGATCCGGACCTCAGGTGCTGTCTGTGTGGAGTTTGCATGTTCTCCCTGTGACCGCGTGGGTTTCATCCAGGTGCTCAATTTTTCTCTCACGTCCAAAAGACGTGCGGGTTTGTAGGTCTCTGGTCTCTGGAAATTTTCCTTGATGTGTAGGGAGTATACGAGGAAGTGGGATAACGTAGAACTCGCGTGAACAGGTGTTTAATGGTTGGCATGGACACGGTTTGCGTACTGTATCTCTAAACTAAACTAGAGGCACATGAAGAATGTTTAGTTTATTTTGTATTTATTTTAATCACAAATTTGGTTTATTTTTAAAATAAAATGTTTCTGCTTCCAGCGCCAGCAGCTAGGTGCAACGGTTGAAATGGAAATAGCACACATGTTGGAAACAAACATCTCAATGTTGAAGTTTGGGTATCAGTTTATGCAGCAAGGTCCACGGACACGGGCAGCTGCAGCCATAACTAAAAACAACGATTTACGTAAGTAAGATCTCGTCACCGTCCGCCATAACATAGAACATTCACGCCAGATATTTGGGCAGCTGTATAGACAGGAAGGGCTTATGAGGGCTATGGGCCAAATGCAGGAAAATGGAACTATCCCAGTATGCCAACAGGTTGGGCTGAAGGACCTGTTTCTGTGCCTTGCAGCTCAGGGATACGGCGACTCTGGGAAACAAAACCACCAATGTTTATTCCATAATGGTGCACTTAGGAACATAACTACGTTTGGTTTAAGAGCGTAAAATGCTGGAAACATTCAGCATGTCAGGCAGTATCATTGGAAAGAAACAGTTAATATTATGGGTTCAGAGCCCATCTTCAGAACTGGGAATCCTCTGGATCCTTGCCTAAGTGATCATTCATCATGGATAATAAAAGCTAAGTGCTGCAAATGCTGGAAATCTGCAATGAATGCAAAATGCCAGAAATACTCTTTGGCTCATTCAGGACCTCTGATGAGATGGGGGTTTTTTTCAATGTGAAATACTAAACTTAAATTTTACTTCTGTATATCTTAGAGTTTTGGAGAGATACAGCTGGCCACACTGGCCAGCGATCCCCGCACATTATCCTACACACGCTAGGGACAATTTTCACATACACCAAGCCAATTAACCTACATACCTGTACGTCTTTGGAGTGTGGGAGGAAACCGAAGATCTCGGAGCAAACCCGCGCAGGTCATGGGGAGAAAGTACAAACTCTGTACAGACAGCGCCCGTAGTCGGGATGAAACCCGGGTCTCTGGCGCTGTAAGGCAGCAACTCTACCGCAGCGCCACCGTGGCCGCCCTCTTGGTCTTGGCCGTGGTGTACATTCAGGCCTTTCAGGAAGAGAATATAATTTGTGTTCACAATGCAGTCAGTCAAGCCATTCCTCTCCCAAGTTCATGACTCCAGAAGACATTGACACCTAGGAATTGGTTTGAGTAGTTTAACTCATGCTGACCTATGTATTCTGTATTTAAGCTCAGCATTCAGAATCACAAAAAAAAAATGAAACCTGGCATCAGGAAGTATTTTGGTTCAATAGCAGCTTAGATTAGCTGAATTGAATTCTGATGATCAAATGCTTTTGCCACAATCCATTCCCATCCCACAGTTGTTTGGGCCAGGCACTCACCATCCTCTGTGGAAATAACTTGCCATGCACATCTGTTGGAGGTGGTGGTGGAGGCAGCTACAATCATGACGTATAAGAGACTTTTGGATAGGCACATGGATATTCAGGGAATGGAGGGATATTGGTTATGTGCAGGTAGATAACAGTTGAAGGTGGACACAAAATGCTGGAGTAACTCAGCGGGTGAGGCAGCATCTCCTGAGGAGATGCTGCCTCACCCGCTGAGTTACTCCAGCATTTTGTGTCTACCTTCAATTTTAACCAGCATCTGCAGTTCTTTCTTACACAAAGATAAGAGTTGATCTTGGTATAATGTTTCGCATTGGCATTGTGTGTTGAAGGGCCAGTTCTTGTGCTGTACTTTTCTATGATTCACCATGCAAGTTTTCTTTCAGTAAGGATATAGGAAAAGTACTCTTTAGAAACCCTGTGGCAGCATTAGTGCTTTTTTGTTTGAATGGGAAACCTTGAGGGATCTTTGCTGCTACAACGTACCTATGAAACTGTAATTTTAGATTTCTTCAATTTATTTCCCATAAACAACGCAATTACCCAAAAGACATTTTGTGTGAACCAAAGGTTTGTATTGCTGATATACCTCCTCTTGAAATCAGGCTACAAGGATACACTTTTACATTCTGAATTATTTTTGTTTCTGCTAGTTGCTGCCATCTTGATTCTTCTTCTGGAATGAGTTAGTTATTCTTCACGCACCTTTCCAGCTGTCCAACCACAAAGTTTCAAATGGTATTAAGTGTGAGCATGAAACTGGAATTACTGAACTAATCACCAGTTTTCTGACATTGCACTAACTGATTTTGTTTGTTTTTTTACTTAAACTTAACTTCACTGCTTGACATATTTCTGACCAGTTAGAAAATCTGAGACTGGGTGCTGTTTGGATGCATGTTCCAATACTGTGTTGACCACGTTATAAACTTATAGAAGATAATAATAGTGCCTGCCTGTTCTAAGTGCTTGCGACTGTCTTTTTAAGCCTCTACAGTTACACTCTTTCTGTTTTTACTACAGTTCGCAAAAAACGAATTGAAAGAGATGGATATTAGGAGTAATCTGGACCCTGTGGCTGCCTGGTGCTCTATTTCATCCTATGGAAGATCCACTACAGTGTGTTGGGCAAGTTGCCAAGCCTGGGTCAAGGCATTCATATATTTGCTGTCTGGGTAGAAGGGAAACGACTGGAATTTAACTCCTCCACTGTTCTAGTAGTACTTTAACAGTAACTTTTACCCACAAACACACTTTCCTTTCACTTTTTTTCATGGAACCTCATAGCACCAAACTATCTTGTTATGCAAAAATATATCAGAGTAAAATATCCAGGACAGGAAAAATGTTTGACTTGAAATTTGCACTGTGCCCAACATCAAGTATTTTTTAATCTTTTATAAACTGTAATTAAAATCATGCTAAAATTGTAGTATCTTGTGCAGTTAAGTGTCATTTTTTGTACTGCACTTGAGCTTTCAATGTAACAGACAAAATACTTGTTTTTTTTTAATTTTTGTATTAATTAAAAGCAGTAAAGAAGTTTGTCCTGGGATGCTGATTTGACCGTACTGTGCGGAGTTAAACCATGACCACTGAAGGTATCTATTGGTTTTTCCACTTGAATGGGGGAAAGACAGTCAAATAAAGTCTTAACGTGAATAATTTCTTCTGACATGCTGCCAAAAAAGTTACTTACAAATCTTACATTCATTGATACTGCAATGTGCTGCAAATTGCATTTTACGACCAAGATGGTTTGCATCAATGGAAACGGTTAAAACAAAGTAATAAAATACTTGTAGATAATCTGAATGGACTGTTAGTTGGCAAAAGTCATAACTGTTTAACCAAAGATCAATAAATCTGGACTTTTTCAGTTTTATGCTCCTAATGTATTAAGCATTGAAAACTCCATATATTTCCTGTGGGCAAGTTGGGTTGTATGGACTAATGAAGCTAATAGTATTCGAAAACATCTAAACAATGCTCACATCAGGTGTTAATGGTTAGTTTAAAAGAAAGATCCATGCCAAGCTGCACTGAAAGCTCTATGCAGTAAAAATAATAGTTTTTGCCCTCACAGTTCTTATCGACATTATTTTAAGGTTTGTCTACTGTGTGTATATATATATATATAAAAACCCTGTGGCAGCATGACTAATATAACAGGAAATATTCTGAATGCTAGAAAATCCATGCACATGGCCACATTTTGTGATGGGTTGCTGAAAGGATCGACTTGTGAATGCTGTGTGACAACGTGCTAGCTATCCCTTGGTGTTTGTGTGGTTAAGCTATGTTATGATAACACAATGAATAGCTATGTCATTGTTTGTAGGTCCATGTATAATGGTTTCCCTGTCAGCCAATGCATTGCATTAATGTGGTGGTTCTTTCAAACATTCATTCATATAGTGGGATTTTATAAAGAAAGTTGTTAACTGCTCAACTGTTTAAAATTTAAGCATAATCTTACAGAAGACTTTGTCTGATCATGAATGAGAATGTGACTTGTGGTAGTAATTGTTCACCGACTAAATATGGATGGTGTGATGTAATTGTATCACATACCCTTATTTCTCAACTGGCAAAATGTCCTTGCAGGTGATGTAGGTGTTTAATGATTAATAATTGGTTACAATCAAAGTAAAATGCATATCCGAAATGATCTGTTAAATGAGGGAAATTCATGTAACAAAAGTGCTGTGTGTATTTAACATGAACAGCATTCTACGAAAAAACTGAGGGGGAATAATAAAGTTTTTAATACTTAACCTCGTGTTTGTTTCTCATTTAATTATCGTTCAAAATCACAGGTTTTTGATATGGCACACAAAAAAATTGATTTTGGGGAGCAGCATTAATGGGAAAGAGTTTACGAAGGGTTTGAAGAAGAGTCTGAAGAAGGGTTTCAGCCCGAAACGTTGCCTATTTCCTTGCTCCATAGATGCTGCTGCACCCGCTGAGTTTCTCCAGCATTTTTGTGTACCTTTAATGGGAAAGAGAATTAGTTAACTACGTCAAGTTAAGTTATTGTTGGATGCTGAAGTGTTTTACGCTGAGGTACAGGTACAATGAGAATCGTGCTTGCAGCAGCATCACATGCACCTGTAGAGTAGCACAAATATAAAATAAACGTAAACTACACATTGTGCGAGATAGTAAAAAATGACTGCAAAAAAAACAAGGCATTAGTGCCAAACACAATTAGAAGGAAAAGTCCACAATTGGCAAAGGATTGTGTAAATTGGTTTAAAAAATCTGATAGTTGTAGGAAGCTAGGTGTTCCTGTAGCTGGTGGTGCGAGACTTCAGGCTTCTGTACCTCCTACCTGATGGTGGCAGCGAGAAGAAGGTATGGCCCGAAGGCTGGGGATCCTTGAGAATAAATGCCACCACCTTGAGACAGCACCTCATGTCGATGCTTTTGATGGTGGGCAGAGCTATGCCCGTGATGGACCAAGCTGAGTCCATCTCTCTGCAGCCTCTTGCATTCCTGTGCAATGAAATTGTCCCAGCAGGCCATGACACAACCAGTCAGCATACTTTCTACAGTAAATCAGCAGAAGGCTGATGTGCTGAATCTCTTTAAACTTCAAAGAAATTACAGGCACTGGTGCCCCTCTTTGTGTGACACCTCGGATGGTCCCAGGACAGATCGTCTGAGATGTTAACACTCAGCTGCAAACCAAGTTTAGAGAGAGAGGCTGTACACTCAGGTGGACATGCTATTAGGAGCGGATCAATGCTGGGCCCTTAACTATTCCCAAACAATATTACAGTGGCACAGCAGTAGAGTTGCTGCCTTACAGCGCCAGAGACCCGTGTTCCATCCTGACTACAGGTGCTGCCTGTACGGAGTTTGTACGTTCACCCCGTGACCCGCATGGGTTTCTTCCGAGATCTTCGGTTTCCTCCCACATTCCAAAGACCTACAGGTTTGTAGGTAAATTGGCTTGGTATAAATGGAAATTGTCCCTTATGTGTGTCGGATAATGTTAGTGTGCGGGGATCGCTGGTTGGTGCGGACTCGGTTGGCTGAAGGGCCTGTTTCCGGGCTGTATTTCTAAACTAAAAAAGGACAAACTTTTTCCTGCAGTTGATTGCTACATTGGAGAACTGTTTGGGTTTGCATGCCACGGAACTGAAATAGCTCTAATCTGTCACCGGTGATGTGTTGGGTAATTGTGACAAATTTAACCAATGTTATGCAAGTAAAATGAGGTAATTGATCATTTTGTAACTCTCTGTTCAAAATCCCAGATAGTTTTAACCCTTCAAATGCACACCCCTTTGCAATTAAATTCAACATTTTCTGTATTGATTTGTCTGGATTCCAAAGTCTTGGAAATCTGCTTGAAATGTTAATGAATTAAGTTATTTTTTTAAAAGATTAAGCAGCCAAGAAATATTTCTGTTATCTCCCTCTTTCCTCTCTCCCTGTCCCCTTTCACCCATACCCCTCCCCCCAGCGTTACATTTTATTTCTCCGCTGATCCGATTTGTCTCCTTGTCACCTCAAGCCTTTGCCACTTACACCACCCATCTGCCAATCACCCTCCGTCACCTGTACCCACTTACCACCTGCTGGGCTTTGCCCCACTCCCACACTCTTTCTCCTTCAGTCTGAAGAAGGGTCACACCCTGAAATGTTGTCTATCCATTCCTTCCACAGATGCTGCCTGACCCACTGAGTTCTTCCAGCATTTTGTTTTTTGTTTATTATACATTCCTGTTATTTAACCCCAATTGTTCCGGTCTATACATTAACCAGTCAGAATATATTCTACAGTACATTTGTAGGTGTTAGTTAGAGTATATCTAACCGAGTTGTCCTATGACCAAGCAGCGGACTCTTAAATTGCACTTCCAAATGGTAGTACAGTATTATCATGCATCCTGTAAATAATGTAAAGGAATAATTTCCAGGTTCAAGCTTGGCAAGTCTAGAACAAGATAATAATTGGTGTTCTACAGTTCTTGGTGGTGAGGTAGTTGAGAGGGAGCACAAAGATCTTGGCTCCCTTGTCATTAAATGACCATTTTCTCTCTACACTTTCTGACGTACAACTAGTTGCTTGGATAAGGTGCAGTGGAAGGCTGCTGTAGAAACAAAACATGTTCTGCACCTGTGTTCAGGAGAATGTGGTTCCAAGTAAAAGGTTTAATGCTCAAAAGCTACAGTATCCTTCTGTGAGAACATGCTATTTATGGTGTGTGGTGTTGGCTTGACTCCATGTCTTTGGATTGTTTCTAATCCAGAAGGTGACCTTGATCTAAGTACATGTGAACAGGTGTGTGCGTTAAACTGAACAAGTTAAAAATTGCTTTCACAAACTCAAGACTGCAATACCATACAAATACGTTGAAGAAAAAAATCAGCCACAACGTAATATACTGAAAGATGTTGGTGGTAAATAGACAATACATGACCGTGAGTGGCATCAGCATGGTCTTCATTCTGCATGCTTATAATACCATAGAATTCTCAGGTTTGGCCTTTTCCACCTCTATAACTTGTGCATCCTTACCACCATCGAGAGCATCCTTACCAACTGTATCACAGTATGGTATGGCAACTGCTCTGTCTCCGACCGGAAAGCACTGCAGAGGGTGGTGAAAACTGCCCAACGCATCACCGGTTCCTCGCTCCCCTCCATTGAGTCTGTCCAAAGCAAGCGATGTCTGTGAAGGGTGCCCAGCATCGTCAAGGACTGCTCTCACCCCAGCCACAGTCTGTTTACCCTCCTACCATCCGGGAGGCGCTACAGGTCTCTCCGTTGCCGGACCAGCAGGTCCAGGAACAGCTTCTTCCCTGCGGCTGTTACATTACTTAACTCTGTACCTCGGTGATTGCCAGTCACCACCCCCCCCCCCCCCCCCCGACACTTCTTCCCCCACTACTACGACTATGTGCATATATATATTTATTGCTCATTATTCTATGTTTGCTCTTCTAGGGAGATGCTAACTGCATTTCGTTGTCTCTGTACTGTACACTGCACAATGACAATAAAGTGAATCTGAATCTAATCAGGCTCAGCTTTATTTTCATTTGATCTTTTTTTTATTCTTTCAAATCTGGCTACTTGCCAGTTCTCCATTTTTAATAACTTGCCCAGGAGGAGCCTTGGCCTGAGCTACCCAGGCTGATATTGGTATTGGTTTATTGTTGTCATGTGTACCGGGGGAAACGGTGTCAAACTCTCAGCTGAATTATTGTAAGCAGTAATCGATTTTAACTACTGCTTAGTTGGCAAATCCATTCCTCAGTTTGATCAAGTGTAATAAATGCAATGTCGTTAATCTTCCTTAAATACGTCTCTTTTCAACTTTTAACAAGGTATTGTGGGCAAAATTAAAAATGTATATTTATTAGCAGTGATGGCAAGAAGTATTTTTTCTAAATGAGATTTACCATGTCTCCACATTTACAAGGAGAATAACCAGATCATGCATCTGTAAACTTTTAGATAAGTGCTAATGGGTTGGAATCCTCCATCATTTGGGTGACGTAAGGTCGGTATTTCTGTTTCTTGTGTAGATGAAAGAAACTCTCAAGGTGATCAATCACTGGATGAAGTTGTGTCAAGATGCCTTGGCCGTGGCTCTAAACCTGGTCACGTCATCAGCTGTAATGTTATAAACTTTCAGAATTATTGTTGACTAATCTCAACCATGGTGAGAATCTTAGGTTGAAATTTTACATTTTAATGCAGTATAATACTGTACTAAGTTACCACCTAATATCTTATAGCATGTTGTATAAATGGAAGTTTTCTCACCTATATCATTCTATTTTGCCCCCCTGACACAGATCAGAAACTCTACATTCAACAGTTCCTTGTATGGTTTGTCAAATGTTAGATGACCTGACTTGTTTCTGTTTCAGAGTTACATTCTCTGGGGATGAGGTAACAACATGGACAATGTCTTAAAACTCAGCATGTCGTTACTTGATATATTACACTCACACAGTGCGAATTGGAGTGTCAGGTTTGATTTGTGTACTCAAGTTCTGTACTTCTCCAAGTATGGTATTTTTCTAGTCTACTTCATTGATCATTTTCCCTGAGCTCTGGTAACTGCAAATTGCCAGTTACGCAGGCTGAACTTGCTCCAAGAACTAGTGTCCCAGTGATCACTTTTAACTTTTTCCAGAAAAGGGTAAAGGAACAAGCGTGTTGAAGGTTACAAATTCATCTTATAACCATATAACCATATAACAATTACAGCACGGAAACAGGCCATCTCGGCCCTACAAGTCCGTGCCGAACAACTTTTTTCCCTTAGTCCCACCTGCCTGCACTCATACCATAACCCTCCATTCCCTTCTCATCCATATGCCTATCCAATTTATTTTTAAATGATACCAACGAACCTGCCGCCACCACTTCCACTGGAAGCTCATTCCACACCGCTACCACTCTCTGAGTAAAGAAGTTCCCCCTCATGTTACCCCTAAACTTCTGTCCCTTAATTCTGAAGTCATGTCCTCTTGTTTGAATCTTCCCTTTTCTCAAAGGGAAAAGCTTGTCCACATCAACTCTGTCTATCCCTCTCATCATTTTAAAGACCTCTATCAAGTCCCCCCTTAACCTTCTGCGCTCCAGAGAATAAAGACCTAACTTATTCAACCTATCTCTGTAACTTAGTTGTTGAAACCCAGGCAACATTCTAGTAAATCTCCTCTGCACTCTCTCTATTTTGTTGACATCCTTCCTATAATTGGGCGACCAAAATTGTACACCATACTCCAGATTTGGTCTCACCAATGCCCTGTACAATTTTAACATTACATCTTACTCGACTGTTGACGAGTTAATTGCGAACTATTCAAACTCTAATCAGATAGGAGGCTCGTAATACAGTCAGAGAAAGTTATCATTCCTTGGAGCAATTATCCTCCTTCCTTGGTAAATGTAATAGATGGCACAAACAAACATAGAATAATTATCCACCGTTATGCATCTTTTGCTGTTGTGGTGGCACTGATGGGCATGCCAACTTAGGACAGATATCTTAACACAAAGCCCTGTCAGTCATAACCCTGTCAGAGGACACAAAATGCTGGAGTAACTCAGCGGGTCAGGCAGCATCTGTGGAGAAACGGAATAGGTGACGATTCAGTCATTTCAGTTCCGACCCGAAATGTCACCTATTCCTTTTCTCCAGAGATGCCATCTGACTCACTGAGTTACTCCAGCATTTTGTGTCTATTTGGTGTAAATCAGGAGTAGGCCATTCGAGCCTTTTAGCCAGTATCGCCATTCACTGTGATCATGGCTGACCATCCACCATCAGTACCCCGTTCCTGCCTCGTTGGATGAGTTTGCTTCTTAAATCAACCTATTACGTGAAAGCATATTGAGTGATTATTGTATTCTCATTGATAAAGAGCCAGCAGTTAAGCCTTTAATCAAGTTTCAGGCAGGATTTTAAATAGACAACCAGGAATCATTCCATGTAAAACCAGCCAGACAGTCATCTAGATGCAGATCCGTCCGTGACTGACATTGGTGACACATTTATAGACTTTAGAGATACAGCACGTAAACAGGCCCTTTGGCCCACCGTGCCGACCAGCAATCACCCCGTTATGCAAGCACTATCCTACACACTAGGGACAATTTACAATTTTACCAAAGCCAATTAACCTACAAACCTGCACGTCTTTGGAGTGTGGGAGGAAACCAGAGCACCCGGAGAAAACCCACGTGGTCACAGGGAGAACGTACAAACTACGTACAGGCAGCACCCGCAGTCAGGTTCGAACCCGGGTCTCTGGCGCTGTAAAGCAGCAACTCTCCCGCAGCTTGTCTTTTTCTCCAAGTAGAGAGAACTGTAATTGCTATCCTTCAAAGGGGTTCTGGAGGCCCCAGGAAGAGCAAGCATCGCTTCACAAAGACTTTTCACTTGGTGTCTAATATCTCTTCTCTCCAAACTCCCCCAGCGCCTCCCACAATTAAAGATTTAAGAAAGCACCACAGGACCACTAGGTCACGTTGGGCCCGATTTGATATCAGCAACTTAATTACACTGTCATTGAGACTCAAACTTGCATTAGACAGTGCCCTATATTTCACATTGTGTTACCAACAGGCTGCCAACAAGACATTGCTTGTGTCTGCCCTCACATGCCCTCGGTGATCTCTGGATGTGTGAATTACAGGCCACATGCAATGATCTTCCAACATTCCCCTAGTTTCCACTCAAGTTATTTAACTGAGATCACTAAACTCACTGGAATCACCAATCTTTCCCCTTTCTCTGCCTTTTTAAAATTACATTCTGACAGTCTGAAGAAGAGTCTTAACCCGCAACATCACTTATTCCTTTTCTCCACGGATTCTGCTTGTCCTGCTGAGTTACACCAGCATTTAGTGTCTATCTTCAGTGCAAACTGGCATCGGCAATTCCTTCCTATACATCCCTGTGACATCCCTGTAATTTGTTCTTAACCATCCCTTTCCCATCCACCCCCAAAGTCTATTTTAATTTATTCATGGAAGAATAAAACTTAAGACACCAATGGAAATTCAGGCGGAATTAGATTGTTCTTCATTCCTTGTGGTAATGGGCTGAATGGCCACCGTTCCTCACAAGCAAGGATTTCTTATGCTGGAAGGCACTTGTCTGAACCACAGAGTTATGTATCGCTTCATTGAAAGCAAATACCAGAGGGCGGCACAGTGAGGCAGAGGTAGAGTTGCTGCCTTACAACCCCAGAGACCCGGGTTCGATCCTGACTACGGTGCTGTGCTGTCTGTACGGAGTTTGTACGTTCTCCTCGAAACCGCGTAGGTTTTCTCCAGTATTTCCTCCCACACTTCAAAGACTTACAGGTCTGTAGGTTAATTGGCTTGGTAAAGTTGTAAATTGTCCCTAGTGTGTGTGTGTAGGATAGTGTTAGTGTGCGGGGATCGTTGGTGGGCGCAGACCCAGCGGGCTGAAGAGCCTGTTTCCGCGCTGTATCTCTAAACTAAACAAGAGGCTTCAGAAGCTTTGCTGTTGGTGTTCTGTGAAATGCAGAATCCCGAAATAAAATTTACCAGAAATGTCTTCAGTTTGAAAACAAATCTGTGAACAGATCCAATGGGAATGGCAAATCGATGAGGTTTTGTTGATGATAACTCATTTGGGCTGATAATCCAGGGACATTTAGAGTGGCTAAGAAATATATGAAGCTTTTAAAACCTTGACATTTGATCTCAATGTGGCTTCAATGCCAGAGAGATCCCAGAATTAACGTCACATTTCTTTTTTTATAAATGAGGTCCAGGAGAAGTGAAATTGTTTCCCATCTCTCCCTTGGGTCACATCATGAACTATTTACTTTTTGTCTACTGGTCCTTGCCAGGCAGAGGCTTTGCCTGCACTCATAGTCATAGAGCGGTACAGCACAGAAACGGGCCTCTCAGCCCACCTTATCAATGCCAACCAAGTTGGCATACAGTTGGCATACCCATTTGGCCCATATTCCTCGAAGCCCTTCCTATCCATATCGGTCATATACTGACTTCAGATAGACACAAAATGCTGGAGCAATGCAGCGGGACAGGCAACATCTCTGGAGAGAGGAATGGGTGACGTTTCGGGTTGAGACCCTTCTTAAGTCTCCACCCTTTCCTTCTCACCAGAGATGCTGCCTGTCCCGCTGAGTTACTCCAGCATTTTGTGTCGTTTAAACCAGCATCTGCAGTTTCTTCATACACATATGCTGACTTCCCTCTGAGTGAAAAAGTTGCCCCTGACATCTATGTTAAATCTCTTCCTGAAGCCTATGCCCTCTAGTCTAGTGTACCTCATGGCCTTGTACACCTGAATGAGGTCATAAACATAGAAACATAGAAATTAGGTGCAGGAGTAGGCCATTCGGCCCTTCGAGCCTGCACCGCCATTCAATATGATCATGGCTGATCATCCAACTCAGTATCCTGTACCTGCCTTCTCTCCATACCCTCTGATCCCCTTAGCCACAAGGGCCACATCTAACTTCCTCTTAAATATAGCCAATGAACTGGCCTTGACTACCCTCTGTGGCAGGGAGTTCCAGAGATTCACCACTCTCTGTGTGAAAAAAGTTCTTCTCATCTCGGTTTTAAAGGATTTGCCAGGCAGAAGTCACCCCTCAACCTCCTAAATTCCAAAGAAGAAAAATGCCACTGGTTTTTGAACCCTCTACCATCCTTCCATCAAGATTTTCAGTTTTCATCGATGAAGCTTGGGAAATTGGAGATGTTATTGTTACTCTGAGTTCAGTTTCTCTTCCATACCTTCACCTCCACTTAAGATTAACACCATGTCGTGGGAAATGGGGTCCAGTCAAGAGTCGAGTGTTTGAATGTCAAATGAAACAGAACAATGAATTTGATACTCGCAGAAGCATAATGAATCAGTCTATGCTGTACCTTTTTATTTTTAGTTATTTGGAGATATAAAATAATGAAAATTGTTTTATACAGATAGCACAGAGTCAAATGTTCAGTAATATAGAAATTAAGTGCAGGAGTTCCTATAGTTAACAAATTGGTTCTCTTAATCTTGGGCAACATCAGAATGAAACAATCCAAAGGCCAATATGCATATTTGCGAGTTCCTTTGAAGCAGTGGTTTCATTTTTACTCTAGACATCGCACTGGAATGGAAGCCCCAAAATAATTGTGTTGGGCTTCCGATTTTAATGAGTTAATGATGCAAGTTTTCCTGACCCATCTCCTCTGGGATCTCTCAGATAATGGGCTTTTTGCACGCACACAGACCAACTCCTCTCTGACCTTTCCACCCACGTGAAAATAAACAAGCAAGCTTCTCATATGTTTGTAGCTAATCTGCATGAAATCAGCTGATTCTGACTTAAAAGCTTGCTCTTTGTTTTTTGCAAAATAGAAATACAAAAGACATCTTTTTCTGACCCTCGCTGCTTTCTTTAGGATTTGTAATTCAGCTAGGGGGGATTTTACAGATCTTTACAAGTGACTTGTGATGGTATCAGTCGTGTGGGACCTCGGGCTGAATGTTACAACCCAAACATTATCCCGAGACACTGTAACTGCAACTCACTCTAGTAGGGCAGCAACATTCCTAACAATAGTCAACTGGCTTCATCAAAGTCCCGATGCAAGGTCTTGACTTGAAACATTGACAATTTCTGTCACCCTTCCCCCACAGAACCCACTGAGTTCCTCCAGCAGATGAAATGTTGTAGAAATGTTGTAGTTCCCCCAGCAGTTTGATTCTTTCCGATGACGATGATGATACTTTATTGTCACATGGTCCAGTTTTATACGGCCATCGTAGAGTCTGTCCTCACCTTCGCCATCATGGTCTGGTTTGGCTCAGCCACCAAGCACGACATCCGGAGGCTGCAGTGAATCGTTCGATCTGCCGACAAGGTTGTTGGCTGCAACCTTCCCCCCATACACTGCAAGGGCCAGGAAGCGAGCGGGTAAGATCATCTCTGACCCCTCTCACCCTGGCCATAAACTCTTCCTGAAACGCTTCCTGTCAAAGCCGCCGCAGCCAGACAGCTTTTTTCCACGAGCAGTAGCTCTACTCAACAGCCAAAAGTCAGTAGCCTCCTTTTTCTCTGGTATTTTATTTCATTCTTCACATGTTTAAATTATAATGTTTTATTTTTAATTGTCTACTGTATATTGTGTTGTTACTTGCGAGCAAAGCACCAAGGCAAATTCCTTGTATGTATACATACTTGGCTAATAAAATGTATTCATTCATTCAGATTTATTTATTCATTCATTCACGTACCTAGGTGTAGTGAAACCCTTTGTTGCTACATAAAAAGTACACAAAGGGCTCGCCGACAATTCCTCCGTTGCCGGTACATACAACAATTAAACACTCTTGACTCTCTGGACTCTTGGGGGGCACTGAGGATCAGAATGACCTCGTACAAGTCCAATGATCTCTGACGGAGGAAGCACAGACAGATAAGATGATGCAAAAAGAATATAGATGCTTGCAGGGAATATAAAAACAAGGAACATTATGGGAGAACGTTTGGTGTGGCCACAGCTGGAGTACTGTGTATAGTTTGGTGGGCATACGTGGTTGCATTGAAAGGGCTGAGAGGAGATTCACCAGGGTGTGGGCTGGGATGGAGAATTCCAGTTATGTGGAGAGGCTGGTTTGTCTTCCTTGGGGCAGGAGAGTCTGAGGGGGAATTTTTCGGAGCGGTTACTAAAGCATGAACGGTACTGGGGAGATTGGGATGTGGGAGGAAACCAGAGCGCTGGGAGGAAACAAATGCAGTCACATGGAGAACATGCAAACTCAACAGAGACAGCACCCCAGGTCAGGATAGGACCTGGGTCCCTGACACTGTAAAGGGCTGTCCCACTTGACGATTTTTTCGGCAACTGCCGGCGTCATTGACTGACGTATCAGGGTTGCCGAAAGATTTTGAACGTTTCAAAATCCAGCGGCGACAAACAAAAATGTTGCGACACTTGAGGAACATACATCGTCAATACATTGTCACACCGCGTCAAGCCGTGAATTTTTTGGTGACCTGATACGTCAGACAATGATGCCTGCAGTCGCCGAAAAAATCGCCGAGTGGGACAGGCCCTTAAGACACTGGTTCTGCAGGCTGCGCATCTCTGGAAGACATGGATGGACGGGTGATGTTTAGGGTTTGGACTCTTCTTCAGATTCTGTGCCTACCCGTTCCCTCCGCAGGTGCTGCCTGACATGCTGGGTTCCTCCAGCACATCGTATTTTACTCTACAAAGAAGCAAGATGGCGCTCAACACGATTGCCTATTTGCGGGCTAGCCACAGAAGCAGATCTACAAACTCATTTTACAATTGCTCCATACTCTTCAGTCTGAAGAAGGGTCTCGACCCGAAACGTCACCCATTCCTTCTCTCCAGAGACGCTGCCTGTCCCGCTGAGTTACTCCAGCTTTTTGTGTCATCTGTCGCTCCACACTCTTACATCACTCTTCCTACACCAACTCCTCTCACTTCAACTATGATCACTAAATGTCATCCCCTTATCATGTATCTGTACACTAAATGGATCGATGATAATCATCTAGACACAAAATGCTGGAGTAACTCAGCGGGTGAGGCAGCATCTCTGGAGAGAACGAATGGACAACGTTTCGGGTCGAGACCCTTCTTCAGACTGTTGTCGGGAGGGGGTGGGTCAAAGATAGGATGTAGTTGGAGACAGTAAGAACAGTGGGAGAACTGGGAAGGGGATGGAGAGAGAAAGCAAGAGCTATCTGATGTCAATGTTCATACCGCTGGGGTGTAAACTACCCAAGCGAAATATGAGGTGCTGTTCCTCCAATGTGCGCTGGGCCTCACTCTGACAATGGAGGAGGCCCAGGACAGAAAGGTCAGGTTGGGAATGGGAGGGGGAGTTGAAGTGCTGAGCCACCGGGAGATCAGGTAGTTTAAGACGGACTGAGCGGAGGTGTTCAGTGAAACGATCGCCGAGCCTGCGCTTGGTCTCGCCGATGTAGAGAAGTTGACACCTGGAACAGCGGATCCAGTAGATGAGGTTGGAGTAGGTGCAAGTGAACCTCTGCCTCACCTGGAAAGACTGTTTGGGTCCTTGGATGGAGTCGAGGGGGGAGGTAAAGGGACAGGTGTTGTATCTCCTGCGGCTGCAGGGGAAAGTACCTGGGGAGGGGCGAGTTGACATGGGAGTTTTGGAGGGAACGGTCTCCGCGGAAAATTATTCTAATCATGATTATAATCATGTATTGTCTTTCTGCTGACCGGTTAGCACACAACAAAAGCTTTTCACTGTACCTCGGTACACGTGACAATAAACTAAACTGAATTAAACTAGGATTTTTGTGTCTCCAATTATTTTTATTTTGCTGATTAGAAATAGACACTAAATTGAAAGGTGAGAGAATCTTTCCTCCTCTTAACGCCTTCACTCCACCTCCCTCTTCTCTTTTAGGGTCCCATGTGAAAGTTTCACTTTGACTAAGCTTTGATTTGCTTAGACGAACATCTGCTTTTGCTCTATCAATTATTGCCTGAGTTTTCTCCTATAAATGTCCTTCTGAAATAATGTGGGATGGCAACAGAGAAAATAGGTGCAGGGGTGGGCCATTCAGCCCTTCTAGCCAGCACCGCCGTTCATTATGATCATGCTAATGATGTTAACGTCATTAGGTGGAGGGATGCTATCAGCGGTCATGTTTAGCTTCATATGTGGATGATTGAATCCTAATAGCAAGTCAGGTGTATTTAAGTATAATATTTACCTTTAACAGAAAAATGGAATTCATACTTGCTGCAGTTTGCAGGCCCATTAACACAATAATACACAGATAAATATATAATATTCAGTAATATAATCAATTAATAGCAGTTATACCAGATAATCAAAATAGTGCAGAACCAAAATACTGTAACCAGTGACTGTCCATGGAAACATAAAAACATAGACAATAGGTGCAGGAGTAGGCCATTCAGCCATTCGAGCCAGCACCGCCATTCAATATGATCATGGCTGATCATCCAAAATCAGTGCCCCATTCCTGCTTTCTACCTGTATCCCTTGATTCCTTTAGCCCTAAGAGTTAAATCTAACTATCTCTTGAAAGATGAGAGTTTAGTTTACTTTAGAGACAGCGCGGAAACTGGTCGTTTGGCCCACCAAGTCTTCACCTGGCCTGTTTCCATGCTGTATCTCTAAAAGAAACTAAACTAAACTAATTATGCTTCTGTAAAGTTGGTGGTCAGGCCCTTAAACAGCTTAAGCAGCTTATTAGAAAGACGATCCACCATAGACACTAACAGCAAGGAACAACATATCTTTGTCTACATAAGTAAAAGCACTAATAAGTACAATGTCCCACATATATATGCAAAGACAAGTTACATGAAGATGCAATGCATCAAATGAAGCCTCCTCCAGGGGGCAGCCTGGTGCAGGAGATGGCTTTATTAGATGATGAGTAGACGATATTCATTACTTCTTTGAAATAAATCTTCGGCTTGAAGTGGAGTTAATAAATTTATATTACTAAATTATTTTTTTCTCCCATAATATCCAAGAGCATCAGTTACTGCCAATTTCACCCGCAGATAAGGAGCCTTAAGCCAAATCAGTCTGCCAGAGACACAAGAGGCTGCAGATGCTGGAAGCATAGAGTCATACAGTCTAGTCATACAGCCAAACTCGCCCCATCTACACTAGACCCACCTGCCTGTGTTTGTCCACAACACTCTAAACCTTTCCTATCAATGTACCTGTCTAAATATTTTTTAAACGTTTTGAAAGTACCTGCCTCAACTACCCCCTCCTGCAGCCCATTCCATGTACCTACCATCCTTTGTGTAAAACAAAGTTGCCCCTCTAATTCCTATTAGATCTTTCCTGCCCTCACTGTAAACCTTTGTCCTCTGATTGTTGATTCCCTACTCTGTTCTTTTACCTCATCTATAGTATTCCTCTCGTGATCTTCAGCAACACAAAGTATTGGAGGAACTCAGCTGGTCTGGCAGCATCTGTGGAGGGAATGGGCAGACAATGTTTTGGGTTGGGACTCTTCTTCAGACAGATAGAGGAGGGGTGAGAAAACTGCAAAGGAGAGGCAGGGGCAAGGCAAAGCCTGGCAAGTGATAGGTGGACACAAGGAACTGCAGATCTGGCTTTCAAAAAACAAAACAAGTGCTGGAGTCGCTGGGCAGGTCAGGCTGCATCTCTGGGGGACATGGATGGGTGACGTTTCAGGTTGGGATCCTTCAGAATTCCTAACCAGGAACATTACGTACACATGTGTTTAAGAAGGAACTGTGCAGATGCTGGAAAATCGAAGGTAGACAAAAGTGCTGGAGAATCTCAGCGGGTGCAGCAGCATCTATGGAGCGAAGGAAATAGGCAACGTTTAAGGAAATAGGCAACGTTTCGGGCCGAAACCCCTTGGGTTTCGACCCGAAACGTTGCCTATTTCCTTCGCTCCATAGATGCTGCTGCACCCGCTGAGATTCTCCAGCACTTTTGTCTACCCATTACATACACATGTTCCCCACATGTTACTCCAGCACTTTGTGTCTTTTCTAACCTTTGGGAAGAGCAGAGAAGCCTGGATGTTGGGGGCTTAGCAAAGACACCTGCGACCAGCCCCAACCGTGACGGGTAGTGATTGGGACTCTGAGCATTGGAGATTAATTTAAGTATGGGTTTGGTTTACCATTGTCACATGAACTGTGATACAGTGAAAAGCTTTTGTTTGAGTGTTATCCAGACAAATCAAATCATACTGTACAAATGTACAGTCAAGCCTTTCGCAAGTAGGGCAAAGAGAAAAATATCAGAGTGTAGAATATTGTATTGCAGTGTTAATGTTAACCTGGATCTATAAGCACTGTAATGCCCTTGTCCCACTTAGGAAACCTGAACGGAAACCTCTGGAGACTTTTCGCCCCACTCAAGGTTTCCGTGCGGTTCCCGGAGGTTGCAGGTGGTTGCCGGAGGTTGCAGGTAGTGGAAGCAGGTAAGGAGACTGACAAAAACCTCCGGGAACTGCACGTAAACCCTGGGTGGGGCGCAAAGTCTCCAGAGGTTTCCGTTCAGGTTTCTTAAGTGGGACAGGGGCATGAGGCCACAAATCTACCGCTGCGCCATCGTGCCGCCCTTTGGTATATAGGTCAAAGTGCCTAGAAAACATGAGGGAAGTGCGACCTCTTCCCTTGTATTAAAAAAAACATTAAATTGGGAGAGAAGGAAAATCATACAATACTGAATATCCTTTGGGATCTCAGAGCAAGGAGAAGTGAAGCTGTTTCTCTGCTAGAGTTCTGATGGGGCCAGAATTCTTGCAATCTCAGTACACCAGGAATATGTTACATTTCTAAATAATGCAATGTAAAGCCAGCACATTAATCAGTGTGCACAGTTGCCAAGATGTCATTAGAGAACCAGATATCTCCACTGTGGACAGGAATAGCCGATGACTCAGCAGAGTGGGTTGTGTTGCCACGACAACGAAACCTCCAATTTTATAGCTTCGCTTAAATGCTTCAATATTCGGTAAACATTTACTGCTGAGCTCAAATTAGCTTATTTGTTTACTCAACACAGGCGGCATGGAGTTGTTGCCTTACAGCCCCGGAGACCCAGGTTCGATCCTGACTACGGGTGCTGTGCGTGGGTTTTCTCCGGGAGCTCCGGTTCCCTCCCACACTCCAAAAATGTACAGGTTTGTAGGCTAATTGGCTTCGGAAAATTTGGAAATTGTCCCTGGTGTGTGTAGGATAGCGTTAGCGTGCAGGGATCGCTGGTCGGCGCAGACTCAGTCTTAGGAAACCTGAACGGAAACCTCTGGAGACTTTGCGCCCCACCCAAGATTTCCGTGCGGTTCCCGGAGGTTTTTGTCAGTCTCCCTACCTGCTTCCACTACCTGCAACCTCCGGCAACCACCTGCAACCTCCGGGAACCGCATGGACACCTTGGGTGGGGCGCAAAGTCTCCAGAGGTTTCCGTTCAAGTTTCCTAAGTGGGACAGGGGCATTAGGCTGCAATTGCACCACTGCACCACTGCGCTGCCCAATGGTCTAATGTCTTATGGTCTGGGGTATAATAGCTATCCTCAGGAAATAAAACCAAGAAACCGATTGAGCAAAATTCTTTAATGTGCAGCGATATTAATTGCACTCTTTGATATAGATTAGCAAAGCTACCAGGAAACAGTTGCAATGTTACCCCTTCACGTGTGGAACTATAAAACTTGCATTAGATCAAGGTGATTTTCCCCCAGCATAATTAATATGGAGAGACAGTTCAGCACATTTCACCATGAGCTGTAGTTACATCTCTCCAACTTGTATTAATGTTCTGCTGATGAGGAAAGAGACTTGCTGTGCCCCAGAAACAATCCTTCTCATTGTAAGTGCAGTAAAATGAGAGTAGGTGAAAGGGGAGATAGAGCGGAGAGATTTACACCTGCTACATTTATTAAAGAACCATTTGCAAAAGAAATATGAACATTTAATGTACCTCCATCTCTAGAAAAGCGATTAATTCCCTGAAGAAAACGGTACAAAAGTAACAGACAACTCATTTATGAGCAAAATATAAAGTGTTGGAGAAACTCAGCAGGTCAGGCAGCGTCTGTGGAGGCAATGGACGCACGATGTTTCAGGTTGGGACCCTTCTTCTGACTGATGGGCTAGCGGGGGATAAAGCTGGAAAAGAGAGGAGGGATGATAGGTGGATACAGGTGAGGGGGGTTGATTGGCAGATGGATGGAGTGAGTGACTAATGGTACAGGTGAAAAGGAGTCAAATGGAAGGAAGATAAGGAAATGTAAAGCCAGAGGGAGGGATATGGGTGATCGGGGACAGGGGGAAGGGAAGAAGGTTTGTGCCAGGCTTTGTCCTATCCCCATCTCTCTTTTCCAGCTTTTCCCCCCAACTCAATCAGTTTAAGTAAGGGTCCAGACCCATAAGGACACCTGCCCATCCCCCCCAGCAGATACTGCCTGATCCACAGAATTCCTCCAGCACTTTGTGTTTTGCTCACGACTCCAGTCTCTGCAGCTTCTTGTGTCTCCAGCTCAGGAAGGAAGTTGCCTTCTTTCACGCTATCAATGTCTGCCAGGCTGAGGGTGATGCAAGGGGAATGGGTAAAACTCCACTGGAACATCTTCAGCTTCTGCCCCATTGGCCATTGGCTTTATTAGCCAATTAGAACATAGAACAGTACAGCACAAGAGCAGGCCCTTCGGCCCACAACATCTGTGCTGAAATAATACCAAGACCAACTCATATCTGCTTACATATAACGCATATCCCTCCATTCCCTGCATATCCATGTAATATGCAAGAGTCTTTTAATTGGCACGACCGTATCTGCCTCAAATATCAGCCCCGGCAGCAGGTTCCAGGGACCCACCAACATCTGTGTAAACAAACTTGCCCTGCACATCTCCTTTAAACTTTGCTCCTCTCACCTTAAAGTTACAGTGTGTCCTCTAGTATTTGATTTTTCCATCCTGGGGGAGAAGAATCTGACTGTCTACCTTATTTATGCCTCTCATCATTTTATATCCTTCCATCCGATAGGGCAGCCGACCGAGATCAACGACTACAGACCGGTGGCCCTTACATCCCATATCATGAAAACAATGGAGCGGCTACTCATTCGTCTCCTGAGACCACAAGTCCAGCACGCACTCGACCCACTACAGTTTGCATACCAGGAGAACATTGGGGTGGATGACGCAGTCCTCTACATGCTGCACCGGATCTACTCCTTTTTGGACAAACCCGGTGGCTGTGTGAGGATTATGTTCTTCGACTTCTCAAGTGCGTTCAACACCATCCAACCCCTGATTCTGAATGACAAGCTTAAGAAGATGGGGGTGGATTCCACATTTATCTCCTGGATATACGACTACCTGACGGGTCGACCACAGTTTGTCAAGCTGGGGGACAGTGTCTCTGGCACAGTGGTGTGCAATGTTGGAGCCCCACAGGGAACGGTTCTGGCCCCGTTCCTCTTCACCCTGTATACAGCAGACTTTAACTGCTAGAGTCAGTTATTAAAGATGGGATAGCAGCACATTTGGAAAGTGGTGAAATCATTGGACAAAGTCAGCATGGATTTACAAAAGGTAAATCATGTCTGACGAATCTTATAGAATTTTTCGAGGATGTAACTAGTAGCGTGGATAGGGGAGAACCAGTGGATGTGGTGTATCTGGACTTCCAGAAGGCTTTCGACAAGGTCCCACATAAGAGATTAGTATACAAACTTAAAGCACACGGCATTGGGGGTTCAGTATTGATGTGGATAGAGAACTGGCTGGCAAACAGGAAGCAAAGAGTAGGAGTAAACGGGTCCTTTTCACAATGGCAGGCAGTGACTAGTGGGGTACCGCAAGGCTCAGTGCTGGGACCCCAGCTATTTACAATATATATTAATGATCTGGATGAGGGAATTGAAGGCAATATCTCCAAGTTTGCGGATGACACTAAGCTGGGGGGCA
Source organism: Amblyraja radiata (assembly GCF_010909765.2). Taxonomy (NCBI): domain Eukaryota; kingdom Metazoa; phylum Chordata; class Chondrichthyes; order Rajiformes; family Rajidae; genus Amblyraja; species Amblyraja radiata. Next base: position 20,260,145 of record NC_045989.1, on the reverse strand, counting down.
GTGTTAGCTGTGAGGAGGATGCTAGGAGACTGCAAGGTGACTTGGATAGGCTGGGTGAGTGGGCAAATGTTTGGCAGATGCAGTATAATGTGGATAAATGTGAGGTTATCCATTTTGGTGGCAAAAACAGGAAAGCAGACTATTATCTAAATGGTGGCCGACTAGGAAAAGGGGAGATGCAGCGAGACCTGTGTGTCATGGCACACCAGTCATTGAAAGTGGGCATGCAGGTGCAGCAGGCAGTGAAGAAAGCGAATGGTATGTTAGCTTTCATAGCAAAAGGATTTGAGTATAGGAGCAGGGAGGTTCTACTGCAGTTGTACAGGGTCTTGGTGAGACCACACCTGGAGTACTGCGTACAGTTTTGGTCTCCAAATCTGAGGAAGGACATTATTGCCATAGAGGGAGTGCAGAGAAGGTTCAACAGATTGATTCCTGGGATGTCAGGACTGTCTTATGAAGAAAGACTGGATAGACTTGGTTTATACTCTCTAAAATTTAGGAGATTGAGAGGGGATCTTATAGAAACTTATAAAATTCTTAAGGGGTTGGGCAGGCTAGATGCAGGAAGATTGCTCCCGATGTTGGGGAAGTCCAGGACAAGGGGTCACAGCTTAAGGATAAGGGGGAAATCCTTTAAAACCGAGATGAGAAGAACTTTTTTCACACAGAGAGTGGTGAATCTCTGGAACTCTCTGCCACAGAGGGTAGTCGAGGCCAGTTCATTGGCTATATTTAAGAGGGAGTTAGATGTGGCCCTTGTGGCTAAGGGGATCAGAGGGTATGGAGAGAAGGCAGGTACGGGATACTGAGTTGGATGATCAGCCATGATCATATTGAATGGCGGTGCAGGCTCGAAGGGCCGAATGGCCTACTCCTGCACCTAATTTCTATGTTTCTATGTTTCTAACTATAAGTCTGACACATGCCACGTACAGAAATATTCAGATGATACAGTGATTGTGGCATGTGTAAGGAACGGGCAGGAGGAGGAATACAGGAACTTGACCAGTTCCTTTTGTGCCTGGAGTGAAAAGAACTGTCTCATCCTGAACACAACTAAGACTAAAGAGATGGTGGTTAACTTTGGCAGGTCCAAGCTCCCTCTTCAGCCGGTCAACGCTGCAGGGGCTGACATTGAGGTGGTGCAGACATATAAATACCTTGGAGTGCACCTTGATAACAAACTGGACTGGTCTGTCAACTCTGACTCCCTCTACAAAAAAGGCCAGAGCAGACTCTTTTTCCTCAGAAGGCTCAAATCCTTCAATGTGTGTAATGAAATACTGCACATGTTTTACAACACTGTGGTTGCAAGTGTTATTTTCTACGCTGTTGTCTGCTGAGGCAACAGCATTAGTGCAAAAAACAACAAGAAGCTGGTCAAACTGGTTAAACGAGCTAGCTCAGTGCTGGAGGGGAGAGTAGACTCTGGGATGGATGTGCTTGAGAGGCGTATGAGGCACAAGGTGCAGGTCATCCTGAAAAACCCCGGGCATCCCCTCCATGTAATTCTGGAGAGTCAAAAGAGCAGTCGGAACAACAACCGGCTCCTCTCCCTGCCCTGTAGAACGGAGCGGTTCAGGAGATCCTTCACCCCTGCAGCCATTAGATTTTATAATTCGGACCGCTAGGCTGTAGGGGGATGCATTTTGCAATTTTTTAATTTTTAATTGTTAATTATTGGTCTTTTTAAGTATTTATTGCTCTCAGGTAGTGTCCACATTGTATTCTATGTATTTTCTGTCTGCATTTGTTTTGAATCTGTGGGTTTGTTGGTTGGGGGCTTCTGGACATCTGAATTTCCCTGAGGGGATCAATAAAGTATTTATTATTATTATTATTATTATTATTATCCGGCCTCCCTTACTACTCCAGCATTCCAGTGAAAACAATCCAAGTCTATCTCAGTCTGAAGAAGGGTTTCGACCCGAAACGTCACCTATTGCTTTTCTCCAGTGATGCTGCCTGACCGGCTGAGTTACTCCAGCATTTTGTCTATGATTCTATGATTGTCGTAATTTTAAATTCTTACTTGTTCAGACTATAAAGACAACCGAGTTATTTAGTTGTGGATTGGAGGCAAGTTGTTAAATTAATTTTAAAGTTTGCAGTGAGTTCCTTAGCTGCTACTTTGAGTTAGGGCTGGCCATTTGCATCCTGGTTTACATCAGACTTCACCTTGCTCCTCTGCTTTGAAGCCAGAGTGCAAATTGCTTTTTTTCGGTACTGCCTCCCTTGGCTTCAATCATTCCACTGCAGCTGAAAATTTCCGGCCCTCTGTCACCGCCAGATTCCACGAGGGATTTGTATTCTGGCTTGGTTGTTTTAGAAGATGCTTGGAATTATGTACTGGCGTTGGAGAGGGTCCAGAGGAGGCTTACGAGAATGATCCCAAGAATGATTGGGTTAACAGACGATAATCGTTTGACAGCAATATGCCTGTACTCGCTGGAGTTTAAAAGGATGAGGGGACTCCTCATTGACATTTACCGAATAGTGAAATGTCCTTGATAGAGTGGATGCGAAGAGGATGTTTCCACTAGTGGGAGAGTCTAGGACCAGAGGCCAGAGCCTCAGAAGAAAAGGCCGTACCTTCAGTTAGATGAGGAGGAATTTCTTTAGTCAAAGGGTGGTGAATCTGTGGAATTTGGTTTGTTCGAACATCCCAAAGACGTACAGGTTTCTAGGTTAATTCTAATATTGCTCCTAGTATGTAGGGAGTGCATGAGAGAGTGGGATAATACTGCTTCAAACTTTGCTTCTCTTGAATTAAAGTTAAGTATAAGAATATCTGACTTTATTGCAAATAAACTGCACTTTTCCTAAGTATGGCTAATGGAAGAGGAGATGTATTACTGATGATTAATAATGATCCATTCTCTCTTAGTGTGATTGTGCATGTGGTAGTAAGTCTGATAAATTGCCTGCAATATCATGTAATTTTATTAATTTTCGACCATTCATCAAACGTTGTCTGCCAACTATCAAAATTAGTCATTGTTCTGTGAATATTAATGGTACTCGCTGATTATTTACACTGGCAATCAGTTGTTGTGGGAAAATGAAGGAATTGAAGAACTAACACATTGCAGAGAACGGAGGAGATTACAGAGATAATAATAATGTCTTTATTTATATAGCACAATTTTAGTCAACTTGCATTGACCCCAAAGTGCTTCACATAATTACATCCACACACACAGGCAAAGGTGGGTGAAGTGTCTTGCCCAAGGACACAACGACAGTATGCACTCCAAGCGGGATTTGAACCAGCTACCTTCCGGTTGCCAGCCGAACACTTAGCCCATTGTGCCAAGATGGTAGACCTTGCCCGTGCCATCGCATGTACACCCCATCATCAAAGGGAACTGCAGAAGGCGCTGACCCAGAAAGGCAGCTAATACCATCAAAGACCCACACCACCCTGCCCACGCTTTCATATCACTTCTACCATTGTATTACCAAGGTATAGGAGCCTGAGAACTGTGACCACCAGATTCAAGAACAGCTTCTTCTCAATAACCATCAGGCTCTTGAACACTGCACAACACTAACCTCAGCAACTATGACCTTCCATGGACTGTGTTTAGAGATATAGCGTGGAAACAGATCCTTCGTACCACCGAGTCCGCTCCGACCAACAATCCACATGCACACTAGCACTATCCTACACACTAGGGACAAACCTGTACCTCTTTGGAGTGTGGGAGGAGACCGGAGCACCCGATGAAAACCCACGTGGTCACAGGGAGAACGTACAAAACTCCTGCAAACTCCAGTGTCTTTGGTCAACTATGGTTACCTCGTATCATGGTTATTAGTTTCCTGTATGATTGATCATAGATTTATCTGTGTTTAATTGTGTTTGTCGGCCTGTTAAGATGCAGCAAGTAAGAATTGTCACATATGGCATATGGCACATACCGTACATATGGCAATTAAACGTTCTTGACTCACGATCTCCTGAATATTTCCAGCATTTTTTATAGTTCAGCTTGGAATATAACAGCATCAACAATTCCTAGGTAAATATATTATTAGATAGTGCAAACAGCAAATTCAAGCAGATCTTCAAATTGATTTTTCATTATTGAAGTGCCACTAGAGCAAATGCTCAAGGCAATCTCTCAGGAACGTGACACTGAGAAACTAAGACACAGATTAATGTTAACACTCCAGCACTTCTAACATATTGAAGAACGTTCATTTGTCTCTTTTATTGGCAGAGGCAATGGACAAAGCAACGGTGATTAGCTGGTATCAGAGAGTCAGGTGTAGAAACAAAGAACTGCAGATGCTGGTTTATACCAAAGATGGACACAAAGTGCTGGAGTAACTCAGTGGGTCAGGCACCATCTCTGGAGAAAAAGGATAGGACGTTTTGGGTCAGGACGCTTCTTAAGAGTGTCACTTCATTGGGCAAAGTAAGCTTTCTTCAGCAAACATGTTAATAATGTGTGCTGACAATATTATTATGGAGTGATGTAGTGTTGTTGCTGAGATTCTGTTCTTTCCCGTTTTGACATCTTTACTTTGATTAGTTCTCAGGTTCACACGCACAGAGCATAATTCATCCCTAGGCGGTACAGTGGCGCAGTTGGTAGAGCTGCTGCCACACAGCGCCAGAGACGCGGGTTCAATCCTGACCTCGGCTGCTGTCTTTCTATGCTCCCCCTGTGATTTTCTATGCTCCCCCTGTGAACATGTGGGTTTCCTCCAACTGTTCTGGTTTCCTTCCATATCCCAAAGTCGTGCAGGTTTGTACGTTCATTGGCCTCTGTAAATTGTCCCTGGTGTGTAGTGAATGTATGAAAGTGGGATAACATATAACTAGTATTAATCAATGGGTTATTTAGTTTAGTTTGAAAAACAGCTCAGAAACAGGCTCTGTGGCCCACGTGAGTCCGCGCCGATCAGCAATCTCCACACACTAGCACTATCCTACACACTAGGGACAATTTAAAATATTTACTGAAGCCAAATTAACTTACAAACATGTACGTCTTTAGAATGTGCAAGGAAGCCCCAGCACCCGGGGAAAACCCACACGGTCACGGGGAGACCATACAAACTCCGTACAGACAGCGCCTGTATTCAGGATCGAACCCGGGTCTCAGGCGCTGTAAGGCAGCAACTCTACTGTTGTGCCACTGTGATTAATGGTCGGCATGGACTCACGACGGACTTGCTTTCATGCTGTATCTTTGAATCAATCAATCATTAAAAGCATAGTTACTGATTATTCGTCTCATTTTGTTCATAAGAACCTGCGATATTCAGTTTGCTTTCTGGAATAAGAGACACACTTCAAGTATAATTCAATCAAACTAAAGTCCTTGGGGGATGTTTGGAGGGTGTGATAAGTTCCCTTTTAAATTTAACTTCCCCTTTCTCTGTCAAATTCAGCTGAAATATTCACAAGCCCTGTTCCAGTCCCCCGAGTCACTCTTGAAACTATTCTAACAGTTGACTGTCCAAATACAGGGCAAGGGAGTGTCTTGACTTTATTGTACAAAGCTGCAAGAAAATATCTTTGTGTAACAGTGCAAAAATGAATTGGAGATTTGCTTAATCCACGATGGATTTTGTTGGAACTCAGCAAACAGATGAAACCATATTGGTTTTTGGTTGAAATTTTTACTTAATTCCTATCTAAACAAAAGCTATCAAACATTTTGAATTACTCAGTTTTACCTTTGAATGATTCTCAAACTGAATGATCTTCCGTTTGTTTTAAGTTGACTTAAGATTTGAGTATAGGAGCAGGGAGGTTCTACTGCAGTTGTACAGGGTCTTGGTGAGACCACACCTGGAGTATTGTGTACAGTTTTGGTCTCCTAATCTGAGGAAAGACATTCTGGGGTTGGACAGGCTAGATGCAGGAAGATTGCTCCCGATGTTGGGGAAGTCCAGGACAAGGGGTCACAGCTTAAGGATAAGGGGGAAATCCTTTAAAACCGAGATGAGAAGAACTTTTTTCACACAGAGAGTGGTGAATCTCTGGAACTCTCTGCCACAGAGGGTAGTCGAGGCCAGTTCATTGGCTATATTTAAGAGGGAGTTAGATGTGGCCCTTGTGGCTAAGGGGATCAGAGGGTATGGAGAGAAGGCAGGTACGGGATACTGAGTTGGATGATCAGCCATGATCATATTGAATGGCGGTGCAGGCTCGAAGGGCCGAATGGCCTACTCCTGCACCTAATTTCTATGTTTCTATGTTTGCCATAGAGGGAGTACAGAGAAGGTTCACCAGACTGATTCCTGGGATGTCAGGACTTTCATATGAAGAAAGACTGGATAGACTCGGTTTGTACTCGCTAGAATTTAGAAGATTGAGGGGGGATCTTATAGAAACGTACAAAATTCTTAAGGGGTTGGACAGGCTAGATGCAGGAAGATTGTTCCCGATGTTGAGGAAGTCCAGAACAAGTGGTCACAGTTTAAGGATAAAGGGGAAATCTTTTAGGACCGAGATGAGGAAAACTTTTTTCACACAGAGAGTGGTGAATCTGTGGAATTCTCTCCCGCAGAAGGTAGTTGAGGCCAGTTCGTTGGCTATATTTAAGAGGGAGTTAGATGTGGCCCTTGTGGCTAAAGGGATCAGGGGGTATGGAGAGAAGGCAGGTACAGGATACTGAGTTGGTTGATCAGCCATGATCATATTGAATGGCGGTGCAGGCTCGAAGGGCCGAATGGCCTACTCCTGCACCTATTTTCTATGTTTCTATGTTTCTAAGATAAATTTGCCTTTCCCAATATCACAAGCATTTATACACCCAGCGCAATAATTATCAATAATCCTTCTGATGTTCGCCAACATGACGAATATTCATTGTGTCAGTGATATGGAGTGGCAAGCAGTCTTTATCTACATGTCACTTGCCAGGCTTTGTTTTTCCACCTCCCCCTTCCTCCCCCACTCCATCAGTCTAAAGAAGGGCCCAGACCCGAAACATTGTCTGTCCATTCCCTCTATAGATGCTGCATGAGCCACTGAATTATGCTGAAGGTTCCACCATATGCAGTTTCTGTGTCTTTAGGTGTCAGTTACTTTTCTTCTCTTAAAATGTGACGTGACATTTCACAATCTTCTATTGTTCGGCATCCATGCCATTTTTTTGGCTGCATGATGTGATGTCATCAGATTCTCCGAAACATAAGAAATGAAAATTGTATCTATTATAATGTATTAAAAAAAATTTTCTCTGTGAATTATTGGAGGCATAGAGACATACAGCGCGGAAACAGGCACTTCACCCAACCTATCCATGCCATCATCAAAGCTAATCCCATTTGCCTACATTTAGCCCTTGTCCCTCCAAACTTTTGCAAAGGTTAGGCTAACTTGTACCTGTGCAAGTATCTTTTAAATGTTATTTTACCTGCCTCAACTACCTCCTCTGACAGTTCGTTCCATAGACCCACCTCCCTCTGCATGGAGAATGTTGCCCCTCAGGTTCCATTGACATTTTACCCGTCAAATTATGAAATGATTTGTTCGTGTGTGTGTTTGTTCGTGTGTGTTTGTGTTTGTTCGTGTGTGTGTTTGTTTGTGTATAGTCACATCTTTTTGTAAAAACAATGTGCTAATGGTAACATTTTTACATATTCCGGTAGAGATTTCCCCCCTGGAGTCTGAAATCACCTTATCTGAAAACTTCATGCTTTATTTCTTGAGTTACTAATGAAAATGTTCAAAAATCTGACAAAACTTTGAATTTAAAATGTTTTTTCCTGTTAAAATCATCCCTCACAGCTTCCAACACACTTCAATACAAACTTGCAAGACAGGAACACTAGCAGGAACACTCTGAACTTTTCAGCTCAATGGCATCTCACAGCAAGTGCACATTTGCAACAATGTTGCCATCATAGCTCCTGGCAGGACAGGAGGGGGAGGGTCAATTGGTGTTGCACTTGGGGAGGTGCTATTGGGATTTTTATTTCAACTCCAGTGCTGGGGGAGGCTCACGAGCTATGATCTTTGCCGAGGAGTGCTCAAATCTTACCTTCGGCAACTGGTTGAGTTGGAGGACCACGCCTCCCCGGGAGGGATGGGTGCGTTGGGGAAGCAGACCCAATGGGTCTGCACTTGGTCTAGTCGTATTATAAAATGACAACATGGTAATTCTGCATCTCTTCAGTTTGACTTCTGAAATATAGTATTTAGTATTGAAACGTGCATCAATGTGTTGTACACTTGATGCCTCATTAGTTAAAATTAAAGCAAATGATTTTTGTTCTGTACAAGTAATTTCACTTTAAGTGAAGCTCTTAGGAGACAGGAGAAAGCAAGGATGCCAGAGAATTGGCAAATCTTTTGTAAATTGATGCTGGCTCTTCATGAAGCTCAGACAATGCATGCATTTTGATGCAATCGATTGACTGATCAAGAATAACAACTGAAGGCAAGGTTGGTTATTTTTAGAATGATGATGCACGCTAAAGTGAAGGCATTCTGACATTGGATGTAGAATGAACAATATCAAATTACCCAGCCATTAGACACTAACTGAATTTTTGTTCTTTATCGTTGAAAGATACAGTGGGGAAACAGGCCCTTCAGCCCTATGAGTCCATGCTGACCTTAGATTACCCATTCATATTAGTTCCATGTTGTCCGACTTTCGCATCCACTCCCCACACACTAGGGGCACTTTACAGAGGCCAATTAACCTACAAACCCGCGTTGCTTTGTGTTGTGGGAGGGAACTGGAGCACCAGCATCCAAGATGGCACCAGAGCCAGGCCACTCTCTGCGTGCTGGTCCCAGAAGTGGATTTGCAATCACTCATCATAATCACTCCACTCTTTTAAACCTCTACTCCAACAGTAGCATTTCACTAAACGTTATTCCCTTTATCCTGCATCTGTTCACTATGGATGGCCTCATTATAATCATGTATAGTCTTTCCGCTGACTGGGCAGCACGCAACAAAAAGCTTTTCACTGTACCTCAGTACACGTGACAATAAACTCAACTCAAAACCCAAGAGGTGACAAAGAGAACGTGCACTCTGATCTGGTGAGTTTTTCCTGTTTTAATTCAAATTACCAGCATCTGCAGTCATATTAATTTTCATGTTTCAGAGTATCCTATTCCTAGAAAAAAGTTACTCTGGAAAATTTTAAAGTTCGAATCGACTTATTTAAATTAATTTACGATGTACAATTTACTGAGTATGTAGAAGGAAGATTGTTTGTAATCTGATTTGACAAAGTTCTCTTCTGGATCATAGAACAATATGGGACAAGAAAAGGCATCAGCCCACAATGTTTGTGGCGAACATGATGCCAAGAACTCATATCTGCCTGCACATAATCCATATCCCTCCATAAAAATGTGTACTTAAACACGACGAAATGTAATGAGGTGCGGATACTTAGAAAGAAAAGTGAAATCTCTACCGAAATGGAAATGATCTCGGAGATTGAGCGTCTGGATTCGGCGTGGCAATGAATCAAAGGAAGAAATGCAGCCGGCAGCCGTACATGTAAATGGATCCATTCCGATAGGACATCTGCGAGCATTGTCCATTCCGATTGGACATCTGCGAGTATTGGGCATTGTGACATCACACGATGGAACGAATCAAAAGGCAGAAAGGCAGCCGGACGGCAGCCAGACGGCAGGCGGCAGGCACAGAGTTTTAATAGTATACTAGACCAAGTGCAGACCCGTTGGGTCTGTTTCCCCAACGGCATTTGCGGGGGGGGGGGGGGGGGTGAGAAGAAGGGAGGGAGGGGAGAGGAGGAGGAGGAAACGGGATAGATTTGGGAGGGAAAGGAGAGCGGGGTAGGGGGTGAGAGATGGGGAGAGAGATGTGGGGGAGGGGGGATGGGGAGAGGGGTGGGGGGAGAGAGGAGAAAGAGTGGGAGGGAGAGTGGAGGGGAAGGGGGAGAGAAGTGGAAGAGTGGGGAGGGAGGAGGAGAGGGGTAGCGGGAGTGATGGAAGAGGGACAGAGGGATAGGGGGTGGGGGGAGAGAGGGAAGGGGGTGGGGCAGAGAGAGAAGGGGGGTGGGGGAGAGAGGGATGGGAGAGGGGTGAGGAGAGGGGGAGGAGAGAGTGGGAGAGAGTGGGAGAGAAGTGGGGGGGGGGGGGAGCGAGCATGTGTCGTCACACACAAAGATCTTGTAGCGGAGAGCTCCGCTATAAGATCTTTGTTCACATACTAAGCACGCGCCTCCACAAACAGATGAGCGTCTTCTTGAATGGAGAGCGTGTGGCTGCCTCCACAAACAGTCACACACACTGTGGACCCGCCCCCACAAAAAATATTGTGTGAGGAAGGGGAGGAGGAGGGTGGAGAGGGAGAGGGGGAGGGGGGAGAAGAAGAGGGGGAGGAGAGGATGGGGGAGAGAGGTGAAGGGGGGGGAGGGGTTGGAGCGGGCGTGCATGAGTCGAGAGAAGAGAGAAGGGCAGAGAGAGAGAGGCTGGTACAACAACAAAAAAGCTGGATAAACTCAGCGGGTGCAGCAGCATCTATGGACCGAAGGAAAAGGGCAACGTTTTTGGCCGAAACCCTTCTTCCGGGTTTCGGCCAAAAACGTTGACCATTCAATTTGCTCCATAGATGCTGCCGCACCCGCTGAGTTAATCCAGCTTTTTTTATGTCTACCTTCGATTTTACAGCATCTGTAGTTCCTTCTTAAAGACAGAGACTGTGCACGGTAAGGGAATGAGGAGGGAGAGGGGGAAGAGTGTGGAGGGAGGGGGAGAGTGGGATGGGAGGGGGAGAGGGGTGGGGGGAAAGAGGGGAAAGAGTGTGGGGGGGGAGGGGGGAGAGAAGTGGAAGAGTGGGGAGGGAGGGAGGGAGGGGGAGAGGGGTAGCAGGAGTGGTGGAAGAGGGACAGGGGGAGTGGTGGAAGAGGGACAGAGGGGTAGGGGAAGTGGTGGGGGAGAGAGGGGAAGGGAGGGGGAGACAGGGGTGGAGGAGGGAGAGGGGTGGGGTAAGGGGAGAGAAGTGGGAGGGGAAGGGGGCGGGGGAGAGAGGGAAGGGGCTGGGGTAGAGAGGGAAGGGGTGGTGGAGTGAGGGATGGGAGAGGGGTGAGGAGAGGGAGAGGGGGAGGAGAGAAAGGGGAGAGAAGTGGAAGAGTGGGGAGGGAGGGAGGGGCAGCGGGAGTGGTGGAAGAGGGACGGGGGAGTGGTGGAAGAGGGACAGAGGGGTAGGGGAAGGGGTGGGACAGGGAGGGGAAGAGAGAGGGGTGAGGGAGGGAGAGGCGTCGGGTAAGGCGATAGAAGTGGAAGAGTGGGGAGGGAGGGGTAGGTGGAGTGGTGAAAGAGGGACAGAGGGGTAGGGGTAAGGGGGTGGTGGTAGAGAGGGAAGGGGGGTGGGGGAGAGAGGGATGGGTGGGCAGGGAGAGGGGTGACGAGAGGGAAACATAGAAACATAGAAATTAAGTGCAGGAGTAGGCCATTCGGCCTTTTGAGCCTGCACCACCATTCAATATGATCATGGCTGATCATCCAACTCAGTATCCTGTACCTGCCTTCTCTCCATACCCCCTGATCCCTTTAGCCACAAGGGCCACATCTAACTCCCTCTTAAATATAGCCAATGAACTGGCCTCAACTACCTTCTGTGGCAGAGAATTCGAGAGACTCACCACTCTCTGTGTGAAAAATGTTTTTCTCATCTCTGTCCTAAAGGATTTCCCCCTTATCTTTAAACTGTGACCCCTTGTTCTGGACTTCCCCAACATCTGGAACAATCTTCCTGCATCTAGCCTGTCCAACCCCTTAAGAATTTTGTACGTATCTATAAGATCCCCCCTCAATCTTCTAAAATCTAGCGAGTACAAGCCGAGTCTATCCAGCCTTTCTTCATATGAAAGTCCTGACATCCCAGGAATCAGTCTGGTGAACCTTCTCTGTACTCCCTCTATGGCAACAATGTATTTGAGCATTGGGCATTGTGACATCACACGATGGAACGTTCACCAGGGGCTGGGGATGGTGCTGCTTCTATGGGTGAGAAGCCAGTTTATTTTTGAAATATTGGGGGGGGGGGGGGGGGGGGAGAAGGGGAGAGAAGTGGAAGAGTGGGGAGGGAGGGGTAGGGGGAGTGTGGAAGAGGGACAGAGTGGTATGGGGGAAGGGGGCGGGGGGAGAGAGGGAAGGGGGTGGGGTAGAGAGGGAAGGGGGGTGGGGGAGAGAGGGATGGGTGGGAGAGGGAGAGGGGTGAGGAGAGGGAAACATAGAAATTAAGTGCAGGAGTAGGCCATTTGAAATATTGGGGGGGGGGGGGAAGGATTTGATTAAAAACGTGTACTTAAACACGACGAAATGTAATGAGGAGCGGATACTTAGAAAGAAAAGTGAAATCTCTACCGAAATGGAAAAGATGTCGGCGATTCTGCGTCTGATTTCGGAGTTGCAGTGAATCAAAGGAAGAAAGGCGGCCAGCAGCCGTCCATGTAAATGGATCCATTCCGATTGGACATCTGCGAGCATTGGGCATTGTGACATCACACGATGGAAATGAATCAAAAGGAAGAAAGGCAGCCGGACGGACGGCAGGTGACAGGCACACAGTTTTATATATTAGATAGATAGATAGATAGATAGATAGATAGATAGATAGATAGATAGATAGATAGATAGATAGATAGATAGATAGATAGATAGATAGATAGATAGATAGATAGATAGATAGATAGATAGATAGATAGATAGATAGATAGATAGATAGATAGATAGATAGATAGATAGATAGATAGATAGATAGATAGATGAAGATAGAAGATAGATAAGCAGCTTTCCTTGCAAACTCTGGCATTCCAGAGAAAATATCCAAGTCTGTCCAGCCTCTCCCATTGGCGAATACCCCAGGCATTATTCCGCTAAACAGTATCTGCACCCTTTCCAAAGCCTCCACATCCTTCTTGTAAAGTGGCGAATAGAACCGGACGCAATACTCCAAATGCAGCCTAACCAGAGTCCTTTAAGAGGTAACATGACTTCTTGACTCTTATACTCAATGCCCTGAAGCACACCATATGACTTATTTTTCCACTCTATCTACTTGTGTTGTCATTTTCAAAGAGTTATGAACTTGGTTCAGCACTGGGGCAGCACGGTGGCGCAGTGGTAGAGTCACAGCCGTACAGCACCAGAGACCTGGGTTCGATCCAGACTGTTGACGCCATCTGTACAGAGTTTGTACGCTCTCCCTGTGTCCGTGTGGGTTTTCTCCGTGTGCTCCAATTTGCTCCCACACTCCAAAGAAGCACAGGTTTGTAGGTTAATTGCCTTCGGTAAACTTGTAAATTGTCTCTAGTGTGTAGGATAGTGCTAGTATACGGGGTGATCACCAGTCGGCGTGGACTCGTTGGGCTGAAGGGCCTGTTTCCATGCTGTATCTGTAATGTTTAGTTTAGTTGTGAGATACAGGGCAGAAACAGGTCCTTCGTCCCACCGAGTCTGCGTGACCAGCAAAAACCTGTACGTTTTTGGAGTGTGGGAGGAAACCGAAGATCTCAGAGAAAACCAACGCAGGTCATGGGGAGAACGTACAAACTCCGTACAGACAGCACCCGTAGTCAGGATCGAACCCAGGTCTCTGGCGTTGTAAGTCAGCAACTCTACCGCTGTGCCACCATGCCATCTAAAGTAGTTTTCTGCAATTCCATAACACTTCCATCTTAAACATTTAAAACACATCCTCATCTGCAATTTCCAGACAAACTTCAGGCACAATATGTATGCATCTGGATGTTTCCTGGGTCACCACATACAATCATGTTTCATTTTACAGGTCCACTACAAAATCTTCTCAAAAGTATGCTGCTTGGAAGTTTTCTCCCCAATACTTGGCATACTAGCGTAGCGTTAGAGCTACTGCCTTACAGCGTCAGAGACCGGGCTTCGATCCCGACCACGGTGCTTGTCTCTAAGGAGTTTGTCCGTGACCTGTGTCGGCTTTCTCCGAGATCTTCGGTTTCCTCCCACACTCCAAAGATGTATAGGTTGGTAGGTTAATTGGCTTGGTATAAATGTAAAATTGTCCCTCATGTGTGCAGAGTAGTGTTAGTGTGCAGGGATCGCTGGTCGTTGCGGACTCGGTGGACCGAAGGGCCTGTTTTCGTGCTGTAACACCAAACTAAACTGAACGACTCTATCAGCCTGAAGAAGGAAGTGTCCCAACCCGAAACATTGCCTGCCAATTTCCCTCCCCAGATGCTGCCCGACTTGCTGACTTGGTTTTGGGCTCAAGATTCCAGCATCTGCAATCTCTTATTTCAACATGATCCACCGTTTTTTTTTTTTAAGTTTCTGCTCTTGTTAGCTGAAGTGGAGGAGAAAACTGGGGATTTCTGATACAGATTACAGTCCACTATTTTCAGGGATGTCAACAGATGTCACTTTAACCCAATGGGTTAATGGGGAGCACAGTTTTTAACAGTGTCTGAAGAAGGGTCTCGACCCAAAACATCACCCATTCCCTCTCCCCAGAGATGTTGCCTGTCCCGCTGAGTTACTCCAGCACTTTGTGTCTGTCTTCGGTGTTAACCAGCATCTGCAGTTCCTTCCTACACAGTTTTCAACCTGCCTGCTCTCGATAATCTTATTGATTCCAGAGATTTGACTTAAAGGTGTGAATCTTAAATTTGATCTGAGGGCTAAATTTAAATTAAATTGAGGACCAACAAGTGCAGAAACTCAACAAACACAAAAAAAAGACAATGGATCATATTGAAAAAAGAGATTGCAGATGCTGGAATGCTTTCTATAGTTGAATTAAAGTGCAGGGGGGGAGTTAGTTGTTGAAAGTTGCACTATTGGAGAGGAGGGCCATTCGGCCCGTCCACTGGATGCTGTTCCTGGGGTCGTGCCGTGTTTTGTTGCCAACCTCCCCGCCTCCTGCTCAGACTCAGAGCGGCGGAGGTTGCGAGTGAGGGAGGGAGGGAGTGTGTGTGTGTGTGTGCGGGGAGCGGCTGCTGTTGCTGCGGGGAGACTCGGAGCTTCAGGCCGGTCTTCAGAGAGGGAGAGGGCGATGGCCGAGGCCCAGGCTGCGGCCCAGCGGGAGGCCGGAGCGGCGGTGGCGGCGGAGGAGGAGGCGGAGGAGGAGGCCGAGCTGTGGCAGAGCCTGGCCCGCACCAAGGCGCGCTGGTACGGCAGCACAGCGAGTGTGCCCGCTCCCCTGGCCGAGCGCTACGTCCGGCACCCGGTGGGCGGCGGCGACACGCTGCGGGGCCTGGCCCTGCGCTACGGGGTCACGGTGAGTGAGTCCGGGGCTTCGGCTGCGGCTAGGCCCGGGGGGGGGGTCGATCAGCGGGGGAGACACTGGACACGACATCCCCTTTTGTACCCCAGCCCCCCCCTCACCCTCTTCTACCCACTCTCACCCCCTTTCTAATTTCCCCTCCCCAACCTGATCCCCCTCCCCTCCCCAATCTGATCCCCCTCCCCTCCCCAATCTGATCCCCCTCCCCTCCCCAATCTGATCCCCCTCCCCTCCCCAATCTGATCCCCCTCCTCCCCAATCTGATCCCCCTCCCCTCCCCAATCTGATCCCCCTCCCCTCCCCAATCTGATCCCCTCCCCCCTCCCCAATCTGATCCCCCCCTCCCCAATCTAATCCCCCCCCCCCTCCCCAATCTGATCCCCCCCCCTTCCCCAATCTGATCCCCCCTCCCCCTCCCCAATCTGATCCCCTCCCCTTCCAAGCTGATCCCCCTCCCCTCCCCAATCTGATCCCCCCCCCTTCCCCAATCTGATCCCCCTCCCTCCCCAATCTGATCCCCCTCCCCTCCCCAATCTGATCCCCCCCCCTTCCCCAACCTGATCCCCCCCCCCTCCCCAATCTGATCCCCCTCCCCTCCCCAATCTGACCCCCCCCCTTCCCCAATCTGATCCCCACCCCTCCCCAATCTGATCCCCCCCCTCCCCAATCTGATCCCCCCCCCTCCCCAATCTGATCCCCCCCCCCTCCCCAATCTGATCCCCCCCCCTCCCCAATCTGATCCCCCCCTTCCCCAATCTGATCCCCCACCCCAATCTGATCCCCTCCCCTCCCCAATCTGATCCCCCCCTTCCCCAATCTGATCTCCCCTTCTGAACCACCTCCGCCCCGTCAATTCTGCCCATCTATCTTCTCGCACCCACTTCTGCCCCGGATCCCACATTTGATCCTGGTGCTCCCCATTGTGCCACCTGCACCCTACATCCCCCCTTCTGTTCCCCACATCCTGCCTTCTGCCTCCCCCTTCAAAACCCTCCTCCACCCCTTGTGCCTCTGCTCTCACCTTCTTCAGGTTCCCGTCTGCCCCCTCTGTACAACCCCCACCCCCTCCCCCATCCTACATTTGCTCCTAATGTTCCCCATTATCCCACCTGCACCCCACATTCCCCCTTCTGAGGTGCTGTTCCTCCAATTTGCGCTGGGACTAACTCCATGACAATGGATGAGACCCAGGACAGATAGGTTAGAATGGGAGGGGGAATTAAAGTGCTGGGCAACCGGTAGTTCAGGTGGGTTGAGGTGGACTGAGCGGAGGTGTTCAGCGAAACGATCGCCGAGCCTGCGCTTGGTCATGAGTTGTGGATCCTTTTGTTAGCTATAAACATTCACTGTTTCTTAACTAACTTTTCGAAATAAACTTTTCTTTGGAGACCATGGATAAGTGAGGTTCTGAGTTTGTTTTGGTTTCCAGGTTTTGTCCTGCCCCATCTCACTTCCAGTTGTCCACACCTCATCACCCCCCCCCCTACCACAGCCAGAAGGGTCCCAACCTGAAACGTCACCTATCCATCTTCTCCACAGATGCTGCCTGCCCCACTGAGTTACTGCAGAACTTTGTGTCATTTCTTATAAGCCCACATTTTCAGTTCCTTGTTTCTCTATTATAAAACCTATTTATATTGCTAATATTAAACCATAGGCCTTAAGTTCTTGCATGAATTCAGGTGGTGTACATCTATCATGAACTAAATTGCTACCTTCAATCAGTCCTTTGCCGTAAATAGTTTGAAATATTTAAACTCTTCAGCGGAATTTTAATAACAATTTTCCTTGGGCTTCCTGTAATTAATTCTAAAGCGTTTCATACAAAGAGGATTAAAGCTATTGCGGGAACATTCGGTGAGTGTTCCTGATTTTCAGGGCAGAGAATAGAATGGATACCATAAAGCAACTAATGGCATGCCAGGAAGCTGTTGCCAGGAAGCTGAGACGGATGTACAGTTATGTAGTATTAATATCTTTTTAATATCTTGTTTGGGGATATGGCATTTGTTACTGTGCAGATTTTGCTTTGTCTTGGTTGATGTCTTAGTCCAAACAAACTGCAAGACTCTTTAATTTAAGGCTATGGCTGCAGATTGAAATGACAATGCGAGAGAAAATGTAGACAATATATTCAATAAGTACCTATAGTCTAGTTTGCTGAATTCAAAGTTACTAAATGCCTAAATTCTTTCTTTCCAAAGTTGTTATATTTCAATTTTGTTTTAACAATAATTGTACCTAGTGCTACCTTTTTCCGGAATTTATCCAGATCCTTTCCGAATGTACTTGGATTATGAGACTTGAGTAAACTTGAGTATTGATCTGGGTGGGTTTTTATTCTCCTCTGGAAAATGTTCAGCCTCACAGTTTAGTAAGGTGTCTATTGAATTAGCTTGGCAATTTTCAATAGTTCTTCACCTTAACCACTATCCCCACCCCACCAGCAGCTGAATCATAAATGCTTTTAACTTTAGTCTGACTGTTACCACTGTTTTCCTTTTCTCTTTCTTTAACCCATGCTTTAACCCATGGGTTAAAGAAAGAGAAAGCCTTGCATATATATCCATCGCTGCATTGATATGATTTCAGCACCACAGTGCTGAACACCTCAAGGCTGGAGGTCCATGGCTTCAAGTAACCTGATCTGGCCTGACAACATTGCACAGCCATCCGTCCTGTTGCTTTGCACAGCTAGGGTCTTATCGATTGTTGCAAGGCAACTTGTCGCAGGCCTCACTGCGGACAACAGGCATTTTAAAGTTTTGTAAATGGAATTAATGGTACTATTGCCTTTAGACTGGTAGCACGGCATACCTGGAACCTACAGTAGTTTGGGCACAGTATTAAACCTATGTTTATTATGTGACTCAAATAAACCCCAGAAAATGCCAGAAGCACACATTAGGCAGACGCAAAATGCTGGAGTAACTCAGCAGGCCAAGCAGCATCTCTGGAGAAAAGGAATAGGTGACATTTCGGGTCAAGACCCTGCTTCAGACTGTGAGTCACAGCTGAGTGCCCCCCACCCCCACGGACGATCTCCCTCGGATGGTCACGTCGCACAGACACATCTGCACTTTAGTCTGTTTTGACAATTTTACTGTTGTAATGTTCTTTGTACAAACCATGTTCACGGGGTATCTAAACCTAAATTTTAGTAGTTATTTAAGTTATGATGTAGGATGGAAGCTGCATACCCAAATCTCGTTGCACTTATGTGCAATGACAATAAAATATATTATTATTATTATTATGAAAGGGAAATGAGAGATATAGGACAAATGAATGGAAGATGTGCATAAAAGCAATGATAATCAAGGAAAGATGGAGCTCACAATGGTCCTTTATTGGCTATGGGATAGGTGATAACGAGTTAAAAAGGCACTGAAACTCAACAGGACAACAGTGAAACTAATTTCCCTTTCCCCTGAGTCTGAAGAAGGGTCTCGGGCCAAAACGTCACCTGTTCCTTTCCTCCAGAGATGGTGCCTGACCTGATGAGTTCCTCCAGCTTTTTGTGTCTGTCTTTGGTTTAAACGAGAATCTGCAGATCCTACACACATTTTGTCAGAAGCACACATTAGGTTGGGCAGCATCTGTTGAGAGAGAAACAGGATTGATGTTTTGAATGGGTGACATTTTTCTTAATCAGAGCTGAGAAAAGTTAGAAATCAAACGTTGGTAGTCAGAACCTATTTCTCAGAGTGGAATTGTCAAAGATTGTAGGGCATAGCTTTAAGATGAGAGGGGCACAGATTAAAGATGTGGGGGGCAGTTTTTTGTACACAGAGGGTGGTGGATGCCTGGAATGCGATATCAGGGATGGTAGATAGTGGCATTTAAGAGGCTTTTAAATATGCACATGGTTGTGCAGGGAATGCAGGGATATGGATCACATGCAGGCAGAGGAGATTAGTTTATCGTGGCATCATGTTCGACACCGACATTGTTGACCGAGCGGCCTGTGCTGTACTCTATGTTTTAACATGTTTTAGGTTGCAGAGAATGAAGAGGAGTGAATGGTACAGAGAGTACCGTGACAGGGTGGATATCAGGAAAGACTAATTGATGGTGGTTCAACTTGTTAATTGTTCCTGATCTGCCCGGAGGTGAAAGTTGTGGGAAGTGATGAATACAGAGGTGCATGTTGGTGGCACAACAGTTAAAGTGCAGGATTAATAGTTTAGAGATATGAGTTCAAGGCTGCCGTGGGAATTTAAATTATCTTGTGTGGCCGGCAGGGTGGCGCAGCAGTAGAGTTGCTGCTTTACAGCGCCGGAGACCCACGTTCGATCCTGACTACGAGTTTGTACAGAGTTTGTACGTTGTTCCCTGTGACCGTGTGGGTTTTCTCCGGGTGTTCCAGTTTCCTCCCACATTCCAAATACGTACAGGTTTGTAGGTTTATCGTCTTCGGTAGAAATTGTAAATTGTACTTAGTGTGCAGGATAGTGTTAGTGGATGGGTACCAGAAGTAAGGGAAGGGTGGGGGAGAAAGGGGACGATGTTGGGCGGGAGGAGGGGGTTCCTCAGAAAGGTGTGCACTTCAAGGGCAATTGGGGATGAGGAATAGATTCTTGCTTGAGATATCCAAAAAAAATGAATGTACTGCCTTCATGATTTACTACTGAATTCAACAATTTCCGCTAACCTAGAACCAAAGAACTGCAGATGCTGGGTAATACACAAAGTGCTGGAGTAACTCAGCAGGTCAGGCAGCATCTCTGGAGAACATGGATGTGTGTCTGCCTTTCACCTGCCACGCTTGGTACTGCCTCTCCTCTCTCCCCGCTTTCTTTGCCCTGCCCTACAATCAGTCTGAAGAAGGGTCCTGACCTGAAACATCACTTATCCATGCTCTCCAGACATGCTTCCTGACCCGCTGAGTTACTCCAGCACTTTGTGTCTTTCCATGGCTTTATCAGCTCGACATCCGACCATTGAAGAAACTGTGCGTTTCCGTTGTGCGTTGTAACGTGTCTGGCCTCACAATGTTCCAATTATTTCATCCGCTGTGCTCTCACCCACTCACTCGATCAGATCATCTGTTTCCCCTTTATACTTGCAATTGCTTTCAAGTCGAATATATTACATAACATTTGCATTTTTAATTTGTGTTTTATGTCAAGTATTCAGTGCTTTGTCTGATATGCAATTGCCTTTTATGAGGTTTTTTTTCAAAGTAGCTTTCATAATTGCTATTTAAATGATGACATTCTAAAATGTATCAGTGCATTCATATTGGCTGTGATGTCATCTTGGGAATTCGGAGACCTTGCTTTCAGCTTGATGCACGTTGTTTGCTGTGGCCCAACTTATCCATTCCGACTAAGATGCCCCGTCTACGCCAGTCCCGCCATCTTGCAACTTCTAAGTCTCTGACAATTCCAAACTTGGCCCAATGAGGTATGCATTTTTTAAATTTTCTCACTTTAAGGCCTGGTGCCGTGGTGGCACTGGATCTATGAAGTAGGGGTGGGCCTGGCTCAGCTCGAGGGCATCTGCTCCTTCCACCGCCTCTCCATGCAGCTGCTGCAGGCTGCGCATGATCCTCTCACTCGCCCGGCTGCAGTAGGGCCCCTGCAGCCTCCTCTGCCCGCGTGTGTGTCAAACTCATTTTGAAAATAATCCAATTTCTGTCCTCTCCCCAACTGGCCACAGGCTTTGTGCTGCCTGTGCTTCTTGCCATTTAATCGTGATGCTGAATGTACAAAGTCTGCTTATTCAGGCCTTGTGTCTGCAGAATGAAGAGAAAGGCTCGTTCCCCTTTGTTTGAACACTCCACGGTGCTTGAGATTCAACATGACCCAGGATCCTGAAATAAAGGATTTCCGTGCAACATTTTTAGAATTAAAGACACAAAGTGCTGGAGTAACTCAGTGGATCAGGCAGCATCTCTGGAGAACATGCTCAAGTGATGTTTCGGGTCGGGACCCCTCTTCAGTCCGAAGAAGGGTCCCGACCCGAAACGACACCTGTGTATATTCTCCGGAGATGCTGCCTGACCCGCTGAGTTACTCCAGCACTTTGTGTCTTTTTTTGTAAACCAGCATTGCAGTTCTTTTGCATCTACATTTCTAGAATTGGTTGCTGGGATGACCTATTATATAACATGAGTAGGTTGCTTCGCAGGAGTGCAGTGTCTTTGTCATATGTAGTTGGGGGTCTCTGAATAGTGTATTGTACATTCAGTGTTTGTACACTTGAAGCGATTCTGACAGAGGATATTCCTGTGTCTGCCTGGACATGTGGAATGGCATTTGGCCAAATGCAATGACAGATGATGAATTCAGCACAGGAAATATTTAAGATCATATTACAGATCCAGTGGCAGAAAAAGTTATTTAAGAATCCTGTAAAACTGTACAATTGGCAAGTACCAAAACGGAACTTATAGCATTGACACTTATTCAAGATACATATTTTGTTGCTTCTTAATCCTCTTTCCTAAACATCTTTTAATGGTTACCTTGTTCATGTTCAAAAGTGACAGGAGCAGAATTAGGCCATTCGGCCCATCAAGTCTATCTTTACCTCTTAACCCGATTCTCCTGCCTTCTCCCTGATACCCATACTAATCAAGTTAGCCTCTCCAGCAATGCTTCTCCAGGTGGGAATTTCTGTTTGATTTCCATTTTGTTTTAATCCTTGAACAATGTATCTGAATCATCTTTAAGAGTTCTCTTCGTGGTTGTTTCAATCCTAGTCAAATAATCTTAAAGAAATGTCTAACTTCCATAACCTTTCTTCCTTGCTTGTACCATTTCAAGGACAATCACTCTCCTAATAGATAGGAAAGGATGAGAGGGATACCAAGAACCAGAGGACATGGGTTTCAGGTGAGAGTGGAAAGATTTGATAGGAACCTGAGGGGGAACACAGATGGTGGTGGGTATATGGAACGAGCTGCTAGAAGAGGTAGTAGAGGCAGGTATGATAGCCACATTTAAAAGAGTAGTTACAACATAGCAGTATGAACGTTGAATTTTCTAAGTTTAGGTAACTTCTACATGCACTCTCCTCTGCCTTTCCTTGCATTACACCTCTTTCCCTCCCCCCTACTCCCCCTCCAAACCAAAATGTATAAAAATGTCCTTTATTAAAATCTGACAATGTGCACTTTAACCACATGTGATTTTTTTTTCTATTACAAATCTCAAATTGTGGAGTACAGAGGCAAATAAATATATGATGGGTCTTTGTCCCAAACTTTATGGAGGGCACTGTAACTACATTCGGATAATGCATTTGATGTAAGAATAATCGTGATTAGTTAAGCCTCCGTTTATGTGAGCTTTGTTGCGGACTTCTTGCGTTCAAGGTAATGTGGATGAAGCTTAGTACAGCTTTCAGACTTGGATCGATATAGATCACCATGCAGTCTGCAGCATCATATATCTTGGAATTTGCCTCCATTCCTCCTGGGATCTGAAATTATTGATTGATGTTACATAAAGACTCCATTCAAGATTTTAAAACCATTTGCAGTTGACCATTTATTTAGTTTTACATTTTCAATTCTGTGAAACCCAAAGGGAAGGATCACAGTCACTCTCTAATGAAACGTGGAACAATTCAGTGTGTAGGAAGGAACTGCAGATGCTGGTTTAAACCGAAGATAGACACAAAAAGCTGGAGTAACTCAGTGGGTCAGGCAGCATCTCTGGAGAAAAGCAATGGGTGACGTTTCAGGTCGAGACCCTTCTTCAGACTGATGATGTCTCCCCATAACCACTGGCATACTGAGAAAACAAGTCAAGTCTGTCCAAACTCTCCCTGTAGCGAATACCCCCCTAATCCAGGCATAATTCTGGAAAACATCCTCTGCACCTTTTCAAAGCCTCTCAAATCTTTCTTGTAATGGAGCGACCAGAACTACACACAATACTCCAAACAAAGCCTAAACAAAGTCCTATTATACTGTATCATGACTTCCTGATGTTTATGACCTATGAAAGTAAGCATGCCATATGCCTTCTATACCACACTATCTACTTATTTTGCCACTTTCAATGAGTTATGAACTTGGACCACAGGATTTCTGAGTACATCAATACTCTTTAGGGTCCTACCATTAATTGTATATTTCCCCCTTACATTTGTCCTCCCAAATTGCAACACCTCACACTTGCATGAATTAAACTCCATCTGCCATTTTTCCGCTCATTTCTGTAGCTGACATATATCCCGCTGTATACTTTTGACAGCCTCCCTCTCAGTTCGCGACCCCAGCAATCTTGATCCTGAAGATTCCTCTCCAATAGTTTTCCTACCACTGACGTGAGGCTCACCAGCCTATAATTCCCTGGATTCTCTCTCCTACCCTTCTTAAAGAAAGGAACGACATTACCTACTCTCCATTCCTCCAGGACTTTGCCTGTGACTAGAGAAGACACAAAGATCTTCATAAAGGCTCTTGCAATCTCCTCTCTTGCCTCTCAATAACATGAGATAGATCCTATCAGGTCCCGGGGATTTATCCACCTTAAAATGCTCTTCAATAATAATAATGGATGGCTCTTCAAGAGCCTCAACACCTCCTTAATCTCAAACTACCCTTGTATATTAGTATGGATTTGACAGCTGACCCTGTTCTGATTTTGCGTCTTCAGTGAATGGTGGAAATTGTTGTGGAATTTGGCAATGTAAGTGACAACCCTTTGTGGATTTTATTGCACTGTGATGATTTGTAACATTCTCATAGAAGATTCTGGAAACAATTGCCATTTGAAAATCATGCAAATGTAATGAATATGTAAAAATATTTTAAATCTCCTGGCGAACTCTGTCAAGAACAATGCCCAGGGAACATTTTGAATGTCGTCAATGTTGCTGGAAGACATTTAGTTGACAATTTTATTCATTTGATTTACATTTTTATCCAGTCATTTGTTCTTTTTACAAAATGAAGTAATTGGAGATTAACGCTGAAACAGGGTTTTGACTCCAAACGTCACTTATTCCTTTTCTCCAGAGATACTGTCTGATCCGTTGAGTTACTCCAGCTTTTTGTGTCTATCAAAGGTTTACTGAATATAGTTTCATTGCGTGGCAGCACAGTGGCGTGGCTGGTAGAGCTGCTGCCTCATAGCACCAGAGACCCTGGGTTCGATCCTGACCTCGGGTGCTTGTTGTTATGAGCGGTCCCCGTTCCAGGCAAGCCCCAGGCTTTTGCGGGTCTCCAGTCATCGCATGTACAGGCAGATGAGATTGGTTTAACTAGGCATCATGCTGGGCACAAACATTGTGGGCTGAAGGTCCTGTTCCTCTGTGAACTACGTTGTGTATTTAGTTGGGCTTATAGGAGTTGATATTACTATCCCCACTATAATTGAAATTACAATCCCCACTTACTCTCTTGAGTAGGGGTAGGGGGTAAAAACTTCATTGGGGTCATCAGGTGGGCACCCTCCTTCCTTGGTGTTTTGTTGATAGGCCCACAACACCTCAACAGCAACACCTGGAGCCCCAGGTGCGCTCCCCACCGTTTCACCCCTCTTGCTGGTCATTTTGCAGCCCAGTTGGAGTCCTTCCTCTTGAGCCACAGCCAGTTGCTGCTTCGTTCGCAGAAGACACTGACTCATGCCGGAGAATGGTGCAGCAGGCAAACTCATCGGCCAGTCGCCATGGGAACCTGCCATAAATAACAGTGAACTTTTCAGCCTTGGAAAGATGGTCACCGAGTCTGATCTTGTGCTTGAGCATGGTTTTCCTACCAGGAATTGGTTTATATCTTTCAGAAGAAGCAGTACATCAAGGTTGTTGTATGATCCTACAATTCGTATAAGCTTTCAAAGCACAAACCAAGAACTTGAACTTGGTTCCAGTGGACCTGCATGGCAGCTCTACATCAAATTTGCTGATGGCGGCAGATTCTTGAATAAAACTGCTGAGATTGTTTGAAATCTTGTTGAATATATACTAGGAGCTCGTACATTTGCATTTTTGAAGTACAAATGGTAGCCTTGTGGCACAGCAGTGAATGTTGCTGCCTCACAGCTCCAGAGACCTGGGTTTGATCCTGACATTGGGTGCTGCCTGTGTGGAGTTTGCACGTTCTCTCTGTGAGTGCATGGGCTTCTTCTGGATGCTTGCTTCTCTTCCATAAATGTACGTCTACTGTAAATTACCTATTTTTGTGGGAAAGTGGCAAAAAATAGATTTGATGCGCATATAAAAGCAAATAATTTGCAGGGCTGCAGGGAAGTAAGGAGAAAGGAAATGGGATTGCCATACTGGGTCTAGCATGGAACCAATGGGCAGATTAGCTGCCTCATTGTGCTGTAGTTAACTGGTCTTTTACAAGAAGATGCCATAAAGCTGGAAAGAATGCAGAGAACAATTACGAGGATGTTACCAGGACTAGAGGGCCTGAGCTATAGGGAGAGGTTGGGCAGGCTGGGACATTATTCCTTGAACGCAGGAGGCTGAGGGGTGATCTTATAGAGACGTATAAAATCATGAGGAGAATAGATAGGGTGAATGCACAGAATCTTTTACCCAAATAGGGGAATTAAGAACTAGAGGGCATAGGTTTAAGATGAGAGGGGAAAGAGTGTGGTGGTCATATGGAACGAGCTGCCAGAGGAGGGAGTTGGGGCAGGTACAATAACAAAATTTAAAAGACATTTGGATGGGGACATGGATGGGAAAGGTTTACTGCGGGCTCACTGCATGCAAATGGGACTGGCTTAGATTGGGCATCTTTATTGGCATGGGCAAGTTATGATGTCAGGTTAAATCTTTCCCCTCATCTTAAACCTATCAATTCCCCTCATGATTTTATACACCTCTGTAAGATCTTAAAGAGCTATGGGTTTTTATGAACTTTCTAATGAGGTCATGGTTTAAGGACTATGAATGTGATATTCTTATGCTCGTCCAACAATCTAATTAGTGTTTGAGACTTGTATCCATTAACTTACGCCATATATCATTCACAACTGTGGGAAGATGGCGTTTTTAAGTACTGGATTACCCTTGACAACTTGTCATCTGAAGGCTTTTATTGAAATCCATTCAGAAAAGAAAGAAATCAGCTGGACTGTCAAGACAAGTTAATGTTCAGCAACAGTACATCAATTGGGGGTCAGATTGGGGCAGAGTCCTGGTTGACTGGCCACCCTTTTTTCAGTGTAGGAAGGAACTGCAGATGCTGGTTTAAGCCCAATTGTGCAGGTGCTCAGCAGTGGTTCCTGTTTCACAAAGCACATTTATACAGCCTGTAAAAGTACCAGCAGAAGCAGAAGTAGCCAGCACCTTTTAGTTTAGTTTAGAGATACAGCCTGGAAACGGGCCCTTCGGCCCACCGAGTCCACAGTGACCAGTGATCCCTGCATACTAACACTATCCGACACACACTGGGGACAATTTACTATTTTTTTTCACCAAACCAATTGGCCTCAGTCTGAAGAAGGGTTTCGGCCCAAAACGTTACCTATTTCCTTCGCTCCATAGATGCTGCTGCACCCGCTGAGTTTCTCCAGCATTTTTGTGAGCCTACAAACCTATATGTCTTTGGAGTGTTTGAGGAAACCGGAACTCTCAGAGAAAACCCACGCAGGTCATGGGGAAAACGTGCAAACTCGGTGCTGACAGCACCCATAGTCGTGATCAAACCCGGTCACTGGCGCTGTAAGGCAGCAACTCTACTGCTGTGCCACAGTGCCGCCCTTTCATAGGAGCAACTCTATAACTGCATCACCATGCCTGTTAACTGAGGGATGGTAAAGTGCCTCCAATTTCAAAATGTAGTTTAGACACTCCAGGAGTCTTTTTTTTTGCTATGTTACATTATCCTGTTGAATTTCTAAAAACATTTGGAATTTTTAAAAGACATTTGGACAGATATAAGGATTGAAGGATTAGGAGTGATCTGGAGCAAAATGCAGGCACATAGGACTAGCCCAATATGCCAACTTGGTCACATGGGTTGGGCCGAATGGCCTGTTTCTGTGCTGTACAGCTCTATGCCTCGATAGCTCCGTGACTTAAGCTATGTCCATGGTGAGGAATACTGTGAATTTGTGAGATGGAGCATGTTAAGGGTTTGCTGTGGTTCCGACGGCTGTATTAATATAATCTTTCGTTAAAATGCACCAATGTTTCTTGCTACAACCATTCCATTCCTCAAACTGCCCTCGCAGAAATCACCCCTGATTTACCAGATGTTTTTGAAGCTTAAAAATTGCTTTCACTTTCCTCGCTCTGCTAAAAATATCCAATTGAGTTGCAGCCACGGGATGTGATTAATGATCTGGGCTGCCCACACGGACACAAGGCGCGAGTGGGAATGGGCTGCCCGCCAGTGCGGTTATTATATTCTGCTGTCACATACAATATCACTTGTGCATTGTTTGCCAGTTATAAAATATTAATTGAATTCAGTGCTGGCTTTTTGCTTTTGAGGGAAAGAAAAGTATGTGAGACAGTTAGATTTGTGTAAAGTGTCCTGAGGCTTCTTGAGATTTTACTCGGTTATTTGGGACATGACTGGATGTAGAGATATTTCGAATCGTGAAATGAATCACCAGGAAGAAAGATGAAGGACGCAAAGTGCTGGAGGAACTCAGCGGGTCAGGGAACATCTCTGGAGAACATTGATGGTTGACGTCTCGGGCCGGGATTCTTCTTCAGATGAAGAATGAAGGCCTGTAAACCTGTTATTGAAGAATCCACCACTGATTCCTTTACCATAGATATGTTCATCTTGCCCCTCAGTTACAATTTAATTCCTAGAATCACTCCTCTATAGATGAAGGGAGGTGGAGACGGAGTGAGGGGGAGAGAGACAGGGACGTGCACACACACTGTGATTATGTTGACTGCCTCCATCAAGATTATTTTTGATGTGCACCTTTAAGGAGTTACAAGGAACTGCAGATGCTGGAATCACGAGCCTAACAGGAGGCTGAGGGGTGACCTTCTTGAGGGGCATGGATAAAGTGAACACTCACAGTCTCTTACCCAGGGCAGAGGAGGATTAAAACTTGTAACTAAGGGGCATAGTCTTGTGAGAGGGGAGAGATTTAAGATGGATCTCGGGGGCAATGTTTGCACTTGGAGGGTAGTCCATTATCAATTACAGCTTTCAAAGACATTTGGACAGTTACATGGATAGGAATGGTTTAGAGGGATAGCGGCCAAATGCAGGAAATTGGGGATAGCCCAGCTTGGCGATTGGGTCAGCATGGGCCTGTTTCTGTGCCGTACAGCTTCATGTGTCTATGATGAACACTGTCTATGTACCTACTGCATCGGGAGCTTGTTTAACATTCAGAACGCAATCCCAAGAGCAAGAGTGCTGATGGAATCATTGCCCAAAAGCCATGTGGTGGCCTCATGCATGACTGACTGCATTGCTGCGCCAGGCAGCTGGCAGGCATCCAGTATTGATCTGCACGTTGATGGTGTGGGGAGACAGCTGGTGTGAGTGGGTGTTGGGCAGGCTGGGGGAGGGCTGTGCGTTTGCTCAGTTACTGAGCTGCGGGGTGGAGTCTGGTTCAGGTGTCGACAGACTGTGCAGACCCTCTCTCTAGCCTGGTGCTCACGGGAGGCGGGACAACCAGCATGTTGGTGTTTGCCCACTTCCAAGGACAGCAGGAGGTAGCAGCTTCCATTCAAGTGTACAGCAGGCGTCGAGGGACTGTGGCGTGCAGGCGGTTTGTCAACAAACGGGGCAGGTGTTCCCAAGTCCCCAGGGCTGGTCATGTGTACTGCGCTGGCATTTGTGGTACATCTCCGAGCCTCGCACCTACCTCAGTGCTGACTGACTGCACTCCTCATCCCAGGCAGCCAACACCAGTTTAGTTTATTGCAACGTGTACCGAGGTACAATGAAAAGCTTTTTATTGCATGCTAACCAGTCGGCGGAAAGACTATACATGATTACAGTCGAGCTGTCCACAGTGTACAGATACATGATAACGGAAATAACGTTTAGTGCAAGATAAAGACCAGTAAAGTCCGATTAAAGATAGGCCGATCGTCTCCAGTGAGCTAGATTGTAGCTCAGAACCACTCTCTAGTTGTTGGTAGGATGGATGGATCAGTTGCCTGGGGGTAACAGCCGGGAAGAAACTGTCCCTAAATATGGAGGTATGCGCTTTCACACTTCTGTACCTCTTGCTTATGGAAGAGGGGAGAAGAGGAGGCAGCGGCGTCCATTACATGAGGCGCTGAGAGAGACTGGCGAGACATTGTGATTATGCTGGTGACCAACCTCTCCTCACCAAGCCCTGTGGAAACCAGTACCAGGACAGGGATTCACCGGCTCCCAGGTACAGGAGCGGGGAAAGCAGGAGTCATGGTTATACTGCGTGCAAACAGACCCTTTGGCCTAACTCGTGCACGCCGACCGACATGCTCCATCTACACAAGTACCACCTGCCTGCGTTTGGCCCATATCCCTCGAAACCTTTCCTATCCATGTACCTGTCCAAATGTTGCTTGAGCGTTGTGACAGTACCTGCCTCAACTCCCTCCTCTGGCACTCACGTCAGCCTCCTAGTACAGTGCCACGCAGCCCTGAGGAGACACCTTTCTTAAAGCATAAGTAGTCTGGTTCTATAAGCACTCAGATGGAGAACAAAGGTGCTATAACAATGTAGTGCCTGACAGATACCAGCTCAGAGCTCTGCATGTATGGTCATTCCATAAGAGGATTCTTCACTTGCTGTAGATCAACTGGTAAGCTACAACTGGAATAAACTGCTGGTATAATTTTTAACTCTCTGGCTGTGGATATGATACCCCCAGCTCCAGAAATACCCCTATAAAGGGCACTCACTGCTGGGCAGTGGGGCTTTTTCCCCCCATGTCCCACATCAGTTGTTCATGAGATAGTGAGTCAGTAGTCATTAAGATACTCCTCAAATGCAGTTCATTAAGATGCTTTATTGCTAAGTAATGGTTTCATCCCATCAATCTGCATTAGAGGCTTGGTCCCAAGGTAAAACTCCAGCGTCTTAATAAATCTTCATTGTTTAGTTTTCCCTGGAGTATTGGTACTTCAACCAATTTAGTAGAATATGGTGGCACAATGATAGAGTTGCTGCCTCACTGCACCTGAGACCAGGGTTCGATCCTGACATTGGGTGCTGTCTGTACGGAGTTTGTACGTTCTCCCCGTGACCATGTGGGTTTTCTGCGAGTGCTACGGTTTCCAAAGACGTGCAGGTTTGTAGTTCAATTGGCTTCTGTAAATTGCCCCTGGTGTGTGGGATGCGAGAGTGGGATAACATAGGACTAATGTGCGGGTGATCGTTGGTCAGCGTGGGCCGAAGGGTCTGTTTCCACACCATATGTCTAAATTAAATTAAACTAAACCAGCTGAGTTTACGCCAGAGTACAATTTATACCAAAATGCCACCATTATTACAGGTTAAAATGTATTTTGCAGACATCACAATACGGGGTATATAATATTGTAAAACAAAACAAATCTGCAGCTAAGATGTTGTTAACGTTTATCCTGATTTTGTTCTAGACGGAGCAAATTAAAAGGGCAAATAAACTCTTCACAAGTGATTGCATATTCCTGAGGAAAACCCTCCTCATCCCAGTGATATCGGAGAAGGGGTCACTTTTTAATGGACTGAACTCGTTGGACTCTCCTGAGAATGAATCCACAGAAACGTATGCATTCAGTGACGGAAGGCCTCTGAATAACGAAGAAGACTCTCCATCTCCAAATACAGAAGATCCAGACACCAGGCCCACGCAGCCTGAGGAACTGTCTGCAAAAGACTACTTACAGAGACTGGACTTGCAGATTAAACTATCAACGCAAGCGGCTGCTAAAACAATACAGGAGGACGATCACGGGTAATTGTATTTTATTTAAATGCACAATATATATGCACTGCACTGTAGAGAGAGGCACAAGTAGAGTGGATGTGGAGAGGATCTATCCAGTGGTGGGAGTCTAGAACCAGAGGCACAGCCTCAGAATAAAAGAATGTTTCCTTAGAATAAAGAAGAGGGATTATTTTTTTTTGCTTAAGGTGGCGAATTTGTTGAATTTATTGCCACAGACAGCAGTGGAGGCCAAATTGGGTATTTTTAAAGCTGAGATTGATAGGTTCTAAGGTTACATGGAGAAGGCAAGAGACCAGGGTTGAGAGGGAAAATTAGATCAGCCATTAGATTATTTCTGCGAAAAATGCAGTAATACATTTAACACATAAACCTTGTTTTTGGTGGATAAAGCTGAAATTATTTTAAAGCCATTTAATATGGATATTATAAGTTGACCTTTCAAATAATAATTGCGACTGAAGTTGATATTTTCAAATATTTGGTTAAATTAGCACATGTTTACACTGGAGTACAAAGTAAGTCAACAGTGAGGATTTGAAGATATGGGACATTTTGCCTTTCAAGCCAGACCCACCATTCAGTGTGATGATGACCAGTTGACCTAACTCTGCATCCCCACCTGCAACACAGTTACCCAAATGAAGCTTCATTTGTCAAGATGGAGTCTATTGATCGGCGGCACGATGGCGTAGCAGTAGAGCTACTGCCTCACAACGCCAGCGTTTGTACGTTCTCTCCATGACCTGCATGGGTTTTCTCCGAGATCTTCGGTTTTCTCCCGCACTCCAAAGACGTACCAGTTTGTAGGTAAATTGTTAGAATTGTCCCTAATGTGTGTAGGGTAGTGTTAATGTGCGGGGATCGTTGGTCGGTGCGGACTTGGTGGGCCGAAGGGCCTTTTTAAAAGAAACTAAAGCAGGACAGGCAGCATCTCTGGAGAGAAGGAGCGTTGCCTGACCCGCTGAGTTACTCCAGCAGTTTGTGTCTATCTTCGGTGTAAACCAGCTTCTGCAGTTCCTTCCTAAACTAAACTAAATGCATTTCTTGGAGCCTGCGCAGATTATGCAGCTTTGCGTTACGGTAAATGACGATGTAGCTCGTTCTCTGGGCATGCATCCCCACGCATCCCTCCGCAATGTGGGGTTCTCTGCGTATGGATGGACTGCAGTAGGGTAACCAGGCATTCCTCATCCATGATTAGCTATTGACCGGGGTTCCAACACGCTGTTTTTATGCACGACTCCTGCAGCTTTCAGCGTTATAATCTACTAGACTGACAGCTCCCGAAAATGAAAGGATGGAAACCTGACGCTATCAGCAGTGTGAACTGTGCAGGTGAAGTATAGAATGACAAAAAATAGAAGCCTTCAACTTCCTTTTGACAGAACGTTAATTGTACATCACCTTCCATTTATCCACCTCTCTGTGACAGCACCACATTGCAGGTTTTGCATGGTTATAATCTTTCCTGCCACAGAAACTGCTGGCAGCTGGTCTGACATTGAGGCTTTCTGTTGCCTGGGAGGAAGCTCGAGAGCTTCTAACAGCAGGGCGAAGGTCAGAACAATTCCAGATGATTGCAGCGTTTGCATGTGACAAATGTTAGATTGATGCCAAAACTGCTCAAAGCCTTTCAAATTCAGCAGACCCTTTGATATGCTCATCAGATACAAATAATGTGGTGTGCTTGATGTTCTGGTTTAAAGCAAGCCTTGAAATTGCCAACTTCTCGTGATATCTGCTCCACATTTCCCTCTCATAAATTAAGTTAATATTTGCAAATAAACAAATCACATTGCATACATTTGGTTGTTAATTCTGAGGTAATGGTTAGTCTTTTTCATGAGAAGAAAGATTAAAACTAGACATTCAATATTTCTAGCTGCAGGCTATTTAGATAAGAGAGTTTCCCAAGAATCAGATCATTACCTCAATTATTTGCGATATATATACGATGAAGGTAAAAGTCTAACGTGTCCACAATTACCAATAACATGAGAATGGTTGGGGGGGGGGGGGGGGGGGGGGGGGGGGGGAGCATGTTGTGATGAGGGTATCAGGACAGATGTTTTAGAGGTACAGCATGGAAATGGGCCCTTCGACCCACCGGGTCCACACCGGCCATCGATCATCCATACACTAGTTCCATGTTACTCCACTTTTCCATCCTACACACTGGGGGCAATCTACAGAAGCCAAACATATAAACTCTGTACAGACAGCATCCGTAGTCAGGATTGAACCCGGGTCTCTGGTGCTGTGAGGCAGCAACTCTACCGCGGCACCACCGTGCTGCTGACAGGATCTAGATCGATTGACTCAATCTTGACAAATGAAGCTTCATGTGGGAAACTGTGAGGCCATGCACCACGGTAAGAGGAACATAAAGAGATTATCCAAATGGAGAAAGATGGCAGATGGTTCAAGGAACAGGAGACAAGGATTTAAAATGATGAGGAAAAGATTCCGGATAGAAATGAGAGAAAACATTACAAAAGTGGTTATCATGATCTAGCACTTGCTCACTGCAAGAATGTTGGCAACAATTAGGAATTTGCAAGTGTGAGATGTTGCACTTTGGGAGGTCAAATGCAAAGGAAAGTATACAGTTAATGGCAGGACTCATAACAGTATTGATGTACATAGTATCTTGGGGTCCAAGTCCATAGCTCTCAGAAAGTGGCAACACGTCTAGATGGAGTTGGTAAGCACATCGTATACTTGCCTTCATCAGTGGAGGCTTTGAGTACAAAGGTTAGGAAGTCTTGTTGCAGCCTTATAAAAGTTTAATTTGGTTGCATTTGGAGTATTGTGTGCAGTTCTGGTCACCCATTATAGGAAGTATGTGGCGGCTTTGGAGGGAGTTCAGAATGCTGCTTGCATTAGAGGCTATTAGCTATAAGGAGATGTTGAACAAACTAGCATTGTTTTCTCAGGAGAATCAAAGGTTGTATATAAAATGTATTAGAGGTATAGATAGTGTAGGCAAAACCATTTTCCCAAGGTGGAAATGTCAAAGACCAGAGAACATAGATTAAAGATGAGAGGGATAAAGTTTAAAGGAGATGTGCAGGGCTAGGATTTTACAGAGGTTGGTGGGTGTCTGGAACCCGCTGACATTAGTGGTGTTGGATAAGAGAGTGGCGTTTAGGAGGCTTTTTGATAGACGCATGGATATGAAGGGATATGGATCACATGCACGCAGAAGGGGTGAGTTTAATTTGGCATCTTGTTCAGCACTGACATCGTGGGCAGAAGAGCTTGTTCCCGTGCTGCACTGTTCTATGTGGAGGTGTTTAGACCCGAGTCTCCAGATTCTGGGTGGAATGTGTGCAACGTGGTTCAATGGTATTTTATTTTCACGTGTACCTAAGTATAGCGATATTTTTTTCCTACAGTTCAATGATAATCCTACCACACATTAGGCACACTCCTGATAAATATAAGAGTGTCAGACAATAGACCACACTGAGTCAGTGCACAAGAGACGCCACGTTTCAGGCACCATCTTGTATCCTTCAAATCAAAAGTTTAAAAAAATTGTTATGGTCTTAACTGGGCCATAAAGCCACGCTGAACTTAAACTGGCAACCAGAGATTTATTTATTTCTGACACATTGGTGGAGAAGATGTTGTCAAAAGAGTCTCGGGACATCAGGCTGTAACTTTTCCTGGTGTGATACACATGCATTGAGTTTGCCAGCGGATAACCAGTTAACTCAAAATTCAGTCACCTCGTTGTCCTTTTCCTTTCCTGTTTGTACATTTCCTTGATCATCGTCTGCTTTGATCTGTCCTATTCACACCTTGCATGCTCTATGTACCCTTCCATATCTCTAGTTTCCCTCTCCCCTGACTCTCAGTCTGAAGAAGGGTCTCGACCTGAAACGTCACCCATCCCTACTCTCCAGAGATGCTGCCCGTCCCGCTGAGTTACTCCAGCATTTTGTGTCTCTTATCTTTGGTGTGAACTGGCAGCTGCAGTTCCTTCCCACACATTCAGTCATCTGGTTGTCCGTCTCATCTGAGTTTGAAGGATTTTACTTGCAGTAATTCAGGTCTTGCCCAGCCTTGAGGAGAGAGAAGCTCAGTAACAAGGTCTGCCTTGACCGTGGTTTGAGTCTTGTGTTTGCTGTAGTGCTGGGGGCGATTGGAACAAACGTTGCATCAAACATTGAATATTGAGAGCAACAATTGTTAACTGGAGACACATTTTTATCACATGCCTGGTACTTCACAATAACAGTACGAGAGGATATTTTATTTCAAGGCTACTGTTTTTTTCTTTGTAAAATGCTGTACATTTGATATTCTCACCATCTATTCTCAAACCCCATTCTAGTTCCAACTTTCATTAGTTTTCACGTTGCCTATGACATTCTGAACTTCCTTAATTTCTACTGTATTATGCACTTGGTAGTGACTTTTGTTGTTGTCAGCAGTACTTCTGATGATCCATTTCAGTGGTAAGTTCAACATATCAAACTTCATACAGTTTGAATGTACTGAAAAGTATATTTTTACTCGGGTTTTAGAAATATCTTCCTCACCGAGCTGCACATGGACTAAATGCAACCTATTATTTTCCAAATGTGAAGTATATTTTCCATTGGTTTTTATTTTCACATTGTTTACATGAACCAATCCCTCCTCCCCTCCACTCCCCAAAGATCCCTGAACAAAGTATAGGTTTTAATCTTCAGTGCTTTGCCCTCATGGAATATGTAGTTTGCAAAGTGACATTTTGTTGTATTGCTGTGAATGTAAATTTAACAACTTCTTGTTGCCCAGCTTGTGAATGTGAACATTTGCCAACATGGAGAATAGTTTTATTTTTGATTAGAGAAACGCTAAATGTTCTGTTGTCCCACCATATACTGCAATTTTGCAGTTAAGTTGCAATGGCGGGGACCAGAAATGTTGCAAGTTTAGGCCTTCAGATAAACCTGGTGATAGACACTAAATGCTGGAGTAACTAAGTGGGTCAGGCAATTTATTTTGGAGACAAAAGGGACTGCAGATGCTGGAATCTAGATCAATACAAAAATTACCGGAGTAACTCAGCGGATGGGGCAGCATCTGCGGAGGGACTCCATTTATTTTACTGCTTTTGGTGACAGCCGTACTCCTGAGATCTATTCAAACCTGTGGGGTTTTTTTAACACCACCGAGTTGCAAGAAGCGTTCCTGAATCAGTTTTGAACTTCATAAGTTCATAAGGGATAGGAGCAGAAATAGGCATTCGGCCCATCAAGTCTACTCCGCCATTCAATCATGGGTAATCTATCATTCCCTCTCAACCCCATTCTCCTGCCTTCTCCCCATAACCCCTGACACCCGTACTAATCAAGATTCTGTCAATCTCTGCTTTAAATATACCCATTGACTTTAAATATACCCATTCACACTTGGCCCCTTGAGACATCTCTGCTGTTCCATATGCTCATCAATGAGCTAATTATGGTGCCAGTTCCACATTCCACCAAGCCCTGTAACTTCAACCCCTTGTTCATTAAGCAGGCAAGTTGAGTTGGGAATATATAGAAATTAAATCTGGACACACAATGCCATGGGGACAGTGTGTGTTGGTTGGGCCTGTGGTTACCGTGTGTTGAGGTTAAGGAAGGTAGTACCACTTCTCTCTTTGGAGCACTGTGGATAAACCAATGTAGGAGTTATCTGAATTGCATTAATCTTTACAATATGTACTTTTTAAAACCATATCCTCTTTTTTTTTTACACAGAGTGGTGGGAGCCTGAAACATGCGGCCGGGGGTGGTGGTGGTGGAGACAAGATATGATGGGAGTGTTTAAAAGGTTTTTGATAGGCACATGGATATTCGGGGAATGGAGGGATATGGATCACACACAGGCAGATAAGGGTTGGTATCATGGTCAGCACTGTCATAGTGGGCCGAAGAGCCTGTTCCTGCACTGTGCTGCTCTATGTTGGGTTAACCCATTGCCAGCCTCACAGCGGCAACACTTCCAAGACTTAGTGAACTTGGTTATGTATCATCAACATTTTCTGCATAGCTACTGCAGATGTCAATGTAGACACTGTCCGTGGCACTATTTAGCACAAGTGTGTGATGCTATACCTTGGGAAGATAACCAGCACAAGAGATTGCAGACTTTATAGAGAAGCACTTTCAGTTCCTGGATAAACAAAATTGGTTTGGGAATCTATAAATCATAAAGAACTGAGATGCTGGACTTTAGCTGACGCATTGAATATTAACGCTGAGGTATGCTACTGCAGTTACAGAGAAAGCTGCTGATTTTTCATTTGGAGTATTCAATGAAGGCGAGAGTAAAGCACTGCAGGAGGGAGACATTGGCCAAGGAGGGATTCTGGCAAGGTACCAGGTTGCGGCACTGGGTACAACTAGTTGTGTTAAAGGGCTAGCTAGTTAAACTCGGACTGTGTAGCTCAGAGCTGTGCAGCGTTACGTTAGACTTTGGTGGTACTTTAGCGGAAACAGGCCCTTCGGCCCACTGAGTCCGTGCCGACCAGCGACCATCCAGTACACTAGCACTATCCTACACATTAGGGACAATTTACAAATTTACAAAACCAATTAACCTACAAACCTGTACATCTTTGGAGTGTGGGAGGAAACCGGTAGCACCCGGAAAAAACCCCACACGTTCACAGGGAGAACATGCAAACTCCATACAGACAGCAGCCGTAGTCAGGATCGAACCTGGGTCTCTGGCGCTGTAAGGCAGCAACTCTACTGCTGCACCACTGTGCTGCCCTCAGCTTAGATATGTGGGCTGTGCAAAAAGAATTTCACTGTGCAGACATGACAATCAAGAACCATTGTACCATTGAACTATATAGATGGTTCAGGTGTACAAAATAAATGACTAAAGTGGTACATAGGAGGACAAGAAACTGATCCGTGGAACCCATTGTGCCTTTCCCTAAGACCACGGCTAATCAAATCTTGGCCGCCACATCACTTACCATTCCCTTCTCATACTCCTGACTCCCATGCCTGTCAATCTTTGCCGTAAATATATTCAATAACTATATTTATTAAATATATTGCGTGCAGTTCTGGTCGCCTAATTACAGGAAGGAAGTGGAGGTTGTGGAAAAGATTTAGAAGAGGTTCATCAGAATGCTAAAGATAGACACAAAATGCTGGAGTAACTGAGTAGGTCAGGCAGCATCACTGGAGAAAATGGATAGGTGACATTTTGGTTTGGACCATTCTTCAGATCGAACAGCCTGTATCCAGACTGTATCTCTAAAGTAAACTATAATTTAAACGCTACAATAATAATGCCATCTGTTATCGGGCAACTGAATCATCTTATCACCAACTAGAGAGCAGTCCTGACATACCATCTATCTCATTGGAGATCATCGGACTATTGTGTATCGGACTTTACTGAACTTTATCTTGCACTAAACATTATTCCTTTATCCTGTATAAGTAAACTGCGGATGGCTTGTTTGTAATCATGTGTAGTCTTTTTGCTGACTGGATAGCACACAATAAAAATGCTTTTCGCTGGACCTCAGAACACCTGGCAATATTAAACTAAACTAAACTAAAGCGGAGGTTGGGCGATCGTTTCGCCGAACACCTCCGCTCAGTCCGCAATAACCTACCTGAACTCCCGGTGGCTCAGCACTTCCACTCCCCCTCCCATTCCCAATCCGACCTCTCTGTCCTGGGTCTCCTCCATTGCCAGAGTGGGCAACACCGGAAATTGGAGGAACAGCACCTCATATTCCGCCTGGGTTGCTTGCGTCCGGGTGGCATGAACATTGAATTCTCCCAATTTTGCTAGCCTTTGCTGTCTCCTCCCCTTCCTTAACCCTCGAGTTGTCTCCTCCCATCCCCCCGCCCTCGGGCTCCTCCTCCTCCCTTTTTCCTTCCTTCTCCCCCCCCCCACCCCCCATCAGTCTGAAGAAGGGTTTTGGCCCGAAACGTCGCCTATTTCCTTCGCTCCATAGATGCTGCTGCACCCGCTGAGTTTCTCCAGCATTTTTGTGTACCTTTTATAGTTGGCACTGCTTGTTCTGTGAAAATTGTTGTCCCTCAGTGGGTAACGAGGTCTTAGGAAGCATAGATATAAATCAAAGTATCTGAAAGAAAAATGCTTAATTACAGAATAGGGACAATATGGTAGAGGCCAGGAAGCAAAGTGGGATTATGTGGAACATAACAAGCTCCATAGAAGAATGACTACTGTTTATATTTTTGTTTAATTGAGTTTATTGTCACATGTACTGAGGTACAGTTAAAAGCTTTTGTTTCGTGCTAACCAGTCAGCGGAAAGACAATGCGTGATTACCATCACGCTATCCACAGTGTACAGACACATGATAAAGGGAATAACGTGAATAATGTTTGTGCAAATTAACGCCTTTTAAGCCCGATCAAAGATCGTCCGAGGCTCTCCAATGAGTTAGATAGTAGTTCAGGACTGCTATCTAGTTGTGGTGGGATGGTTCCGTTGCCTGATAACTAACAGCTGGGAAGAAACTGTCCCTGAATCTGGAGGTGTGCGATTTCACACTTCTAGAAACATAGAAACATAGAAAGTAGGTGCGAGAGTAGACCACCAGGTCCGTCGAGCCCGCACCGCCATTCGCTCATGGCTGAAC
The DNA here is from genome assembly GCF_010909765.2 of Amblyraja radiata. NCBI lineage: Eukaryota > Metazoa > Chordata > Chondrichthyes > Rajiformes > Rajidae > Amblyraja > Amblyraja radiata. Next base: position 20,220,464 of record NC_045989.1, on the reverse strand, counting down.
ACTAAACAGACACACTTACCCACAAACAGTAGACACAAGACACAGAACACAAGACACTACCCTCCCCTTTATACCGCTATCACCCCTCTCCACCCCAAGAACCTCGTGATCTCCTGGGGGAGGCAAAAAACCGGATAAAAACCCAGGTCCAATTCGGGAAAAAAATCCGGGAAATTCCTCTCCGACCCCAATCCAGGCGATCGACACTTGTCCAGGAGATCACTCAGGTCTTACTATACTAACCATACCTAGGTCCATATCCCTGCCCTCTCCCCGTAGCCCCTTATCCCCTTGGCAGCTAAAAAAACATCTATTTTAGTCTTAAATATATTTAAAGTTTCTGCTTCCACTGCTCCCTGGGGCAGTGAATTCCATAAATTAACCACCCTCTGGGTGAAGAAGTTCTTCCTCATCTCAGTTTTAAAAGAGCCCCCCCTTATTCTGCAACTATGTCCTCTAGTTCTAGTTTCCCCGATCATTGGGAACATCCTCGGTGCATCCACCCGATCAAGGCCCCTCACGATCTTATATGTTTCAATGAGATCGCCTCTCATTCTTCTAAACTCCAAAGAGTAGAGTTCCAGCCTACTTAACCTTTCCTCATATGTCAATCCCCTCATTGCAGGAATTAATCTTGTAAACCTTCGCTGCACTGCCTCCAGGGCTAGTACATCCTTTCTTAAGTATGGACCCCAGAACTGTACACAGTATTCCAAATGTGGTCTCACTAATACTGTGTACAGCTGCAGCAAGACCTCCGTGTTTTTATACTCAATCCCCCTAGCAATAAAGGCCAAAACTCCATTGGCCTTCCTGATTGCTTGCTGCACCTGCATACTAACTTTTAGTGATTCTATACGTTTTGCCCGATGGGAGAGGGCAGAAGAGGGAGTGGCCGGGGTGCAACTCATCCTTGATTATGCTGCTGGCCTTGCCGAGGCAGCGTGAGGTATAAATGGAGTCGATGGAAGTGAGGTTGGTTTGTGTGATGGCCTGGACTGCATCCGCAATTCCCTGCAAATTCTTGCAGTCGTGGATGGAGCTGTTATATTCTAGTTTACAAGTCTATTGCAGGTATATTTAAGGGAACAACTTAAGAAGATCTTAAATAAATGCGCAGCTTTAGCATGTTCAGTCAAGGTTCCACAGTATACCGTTGCCAATAAACTAGATTAGTTGAATGACGACATTGGGAATATTCAAGTTTTGCTGTGTTAAATCCTGCATTGTCTCAGATGAGCATCTGCCCATGGCAGATGCTGTCACCGTCTCTGTGTGAAATAGGTGTGGTGCATTATAATTGGATTGACAAGCTAGCTACAAGATTAGAATCAAAGCGCAAATTTTCACACGTTGTTGCGTCAGTAGAAGAAACGGTGATTGCAAATCTGAAAAGTGGCCCTTGCATTCCCTCTCTCTCCGTCCATCCCACCCCCACCCTAATCGACCTGCTAGTTTCACTGTTTGTATCCCTTCAATATCATCTCCTGCACAGCCAACAATGGACCATTGTGGGCTCATTGGCCATCGGTACCAGCTCTGATTTGTTCTATACCTTTTCATACCTCTTGTTTCCCTCTCCCCTGCTTCCCAGTCTGAAGAAGGGTCTCGACCCGAAATGTCACCTATTCCTTTCCTCCAGAGAGGCTGCCTGTTCCGCTGAGTTTCTCCAGTATTTTGTGTCTATCTTAAGTGAAAAATTCAGCAGCTTAATCTGCATCCATGGAGAACGCAGACTCATTGTTCAAAAACATTGATCACACCTGCTTGTCGAGTGAATCTTTCATTCTCTGTTTTAATTTCTGAAAGCTTGTCTGCATGAGCTTTTATGCTTTTTATGTGCCACAGGCTCCTGTTCATAGAATAAATCTGAATGTCAGCGATGATCTCGATCAATGAGCAATCAAATACCAGAGCTTTTCTTAAATAAAAACAGAAAATGCTGGACCATACTTGGAACAATGTGTACAGTTCTGGTCTCACACCTACATGAAGGATGGCATTGAGTTGGAAAGGATGCAGAAGAGATTCACCAGGATGTTATCTGGCCTTGCAGTATTGAGTGTGAGAGGGAGAGGTTAGATCGGCTTGGACTCTTTCTTTGCAGTAGGTGGCTGAGGTGTGACCTTATTGAGATGTACAAGATCACAAGAGTCAAGGATAAAGTGAATGCTCACAGTCTTGTGCCCAGAACGAGGATTCTTAAACTAGATGGCATAGGCTTATGGAGAGAGGGGAGAGATTCACTAGGGACCTCAAGAGCAACTTTTTCATTCGGGGGGATAGTCCGTATCTGGAATGAGCTGCCAGAGGAAGCTATGAAAGTGGATACAATAACACTTTTAAAAGACATTTGGACGAATGTACCGATAGGAAAGGTGGAGGGGGCTAGGGGGCAAATGAGACTAGCCCAAAATGCCAACTTGGTTGGTATGGACAAGTGGGCCGATGGGTCTGTTTCTGTGCTATACAGCTCTGTGACTCTATGCCAAGGACCGTAGGTGGTCCAGCATTGGAGTCAGCGGGAGCTGAGGAGTAATTATTTCACTCGGAGGGTAGTCTGTATCTGGAACGAGCTGACAGAGGAAGCAGTTATAACTTTTGTAAATATCTTATCTGGAATTTGCATCAGAGGTTATTGGGGTGAGGACATGCTCTTCACAGTGGAGAGAGCTGGTGACTTGGAACGCATCCATTAAACTGTGCAGAGTACATACTGTTGGGGATATGTTGAATAGATAGTTTTATCTAGTCCTGCCAAATACTCTTCAGTTCCTGGAAGCCCATCGGTATCATTCTGTAAATCCTTCAAGTCGACTACAGACCTTGTAAACAATAATATAAATAGCAGCCATTCATCTCTATAGCTCGCTCTGCAATGGGAATTCTGTTGCTTAAATCCCAATTTTATGCCTGGCTCCTACCTTTAATGTCCCTATTTTGTAGTTAAACATTTATCTCCCCGTAAAGTACTTTGATTTATATTGTTGTCCTCCTTCGATTTTTCAAGAGTACAGAGAAGATTTACAAGGAGGTTGCCAGAACTCGGAGCTCAGAACAATAAGGAGGGGTTGGGCAGGCTAGGATTTTATTCCTTGGAGTGTAGGAGGCTGAGGGGTGATCTTATAGAGGTGTATAAAATCATGAGGGGAATAGATAGGGTGAATTGTACAGTAATTCTGTCCTCAGGGTTGGAGAAGCAAAAAAACTAGAGGGTACAGGTTTAGGGTGAGAGGTGAAAGATTTAGTTGGAGCCTGAGGGGTAACATTTTAACACAGGGTGGTGGGTGTATAGAAAGAGGCTGCCAAAGCAGCAAGGTAGTTAAGGCAGGTACAATAACATATTTAAAAGACATTCGGACAGTTGTATGGATAGGCAAGATTTAGAGGGAAAGATTTAAATGGAGACAAATGGGACTGGATTAGATGGGGCATCATGGACGAGTTGGGGCGAAGGGCCCGTCTCCATACTGTATTACCCTGTGAATCTATCAGATTAACCGGTATGAAATGCATGAATAGGAAGGAACTGCAGATGCTGGTTTAAACCGATGATAGACACAAAATGCTGGAGTAACTCAGCGGGACAGGCAGCATCAGACGGGCGGATGGGCTGTAGATTGCAGTGTGAAGCTTTCGCTTATTCTGCACCTGAGATCTGATCATGGTGTTAACATCCAACTTGTCGTTGAGTCAGGGACCGTATATGCCAAGCATTATGACAGCATGACAGAGCTCCAGTGTGACATATTTTCTCACTAAAACCGTGCAAATTAGTTTACAGCTTGGAATAAATGTGGTGCCTTCACTGCCAAAAGTTGTCATTCTCAAAACCTTCATGCCTTCACAACCAAAGATCCATTACAAAATATCATTTCAATATGCTTTCTTTTAAGACTGTTGTTTCTTCAAAGATATTGTGTCACCGTCTTTGCCGAGCAATAATCAAATTCTTTACTTCCCACAGATCTGGTGACACCGGACACCAAGATGACCCCTCGGCCACATCTTCCTACCAGAGCCTTGATTAATGGGATCCATGCTCCCAGGATGCTGAAGGATAATCGGTTTTCCCGTTACGTGTGCATAGAGACTGCGTGACCTCGTTTGATTTCCGGGTTTTAAATTTGCTTTAAATCTAAGCCATTGCTGTGTACACTTCGACGTGGCAGGGGACGAGAGGGAGACTGTGCGTCTTTGGTGTGAAGTGTGAGCTGCTGTTACCTCTGTGTCTCCCTCTGCCATCTCCACTCGCTGTTTTATATTCCCACAGCAAGATTTGCAGTGTGTGCTTATCGCCGCCCACCTAGTGCTGGCCTGAACTTGTGTGCTAAGCAGTGCGATCGAGCCGGTTTCAAATCCGAAGCCCATTGTGCATCTTACACGTGTTGGCTGCTGTGCTTTCTCCTAATGTCCAGCACGTGTGGGTCTGGGTCAGAGGTGAGTGCATTACTCCCAACATTAAGCTTAGTTGAAGTAATTAAATCACAACCAAAACACAACCTTATTATATTTTTGCAAAATTAGATGAAACCGAAAGGAAGAGATCTTATTTTACCCGACAATCCTGTAGGCATTAGTAGTGATTCGAAGAGCCTATTTGTTTGAAATCTTCAAGTTGAAACCAAAAATAATAGAGTACATTCAGTGCTAAGCAGTGATGTTGATTTAGGATAAAGACAATGGATTAATGACAAACTTTATTATTTTTTTTAAATAAGAGGAATCATATTTCTTGTATAAAGTTACAAACACAATGTGTGGGTATGAAAGCCAAACAGGCCATTTGCTTTTATAGGGAACCATTGTGGTGCTGTTTCACACACGTGGCCAGTTTATGCAAGGGCCGTGTACAAACAGATAGCCTTCAAAAGAAATTGCCGTCAGTGCTGGGGAGAGGAGAGGGGTTTCTGGTCATCCTGACTCTTGAATCGGCTAATTGGGATACGGAATCTGACCTAAAGCTAATGACGATCTGAGGCCTGCAGTTCTGAGAGTGGTCTCATTCTTTATTGTCCACTATTACTGTGTTCCAGTAGGTAAGGCAGTTGGTGCCATTTTCAATCACTCTGTTCTCCAAGTCTGAGTTTCAACCAGTGCAGACAGACTGTTCTCCCCGGGAGATCTCCCCGGGAAATGTGAGCCGCGGTAGAGTTGTTGCCTTCAGCCCCAGAAACCCGGGTTCGATCCTGACTACGGGTGCTGTCTGTACGGAGTTTGCATGTTCTCCCTGTAACTGTGTGGGTTTTCTCTGGGTGCTCCGGTTTACTCCCACACTCCAATGGCATGCAGATTTATAAGTTAAAAGGCTTCTGTAAATTGTCCCTAATGTGTCGGATAGAACTAGTGTACGGGTGATTGTTGGTCGATGTGGATTAGGTGAGCTGAAGGGCCTATTTCCACACTGTTTCTTTAAATCTAGTTTCCCCCTCTGTCATAGATGAACACCGCGTGCTATGTCCAGGCTTCTATCTCTACACTTGTGCATTTACTTTCTCTGAATAGTGATTATCTGATTCGATAGTGGATCAATTGTCCGTTCAGTGGGATGGGGAGACAAGGGGAGACTTTTTATCCCTCTTCTCATCTTTGTGGTCTCTTAATTGCCTGAACTGGCTAAAACTTTACTTAAGGGGAACGCAGTTGTCTCAGTATTTTGTGACATTGCTGCCTGGCCAGCTCCTTCAAACTCCTCGGCATATCGTTTTTATTTAAATGAGACCAATTGTGCACCAACTAAATTGGAATTGATGAGCCTAACAATTGTTTCTTTCACATTCTGACTAAGCTGCAAAGGTCTGTTAAATAATTCAAGCGGCGTGGACTCGGTCATTTGATCTGCCTGCTCAGTGTCTGACAATAACAGGCGGGGGGGGGGGGGGGGGGGAGCTTCTTCCCCTGTGGTGGGTATGATGCCAAAATGCTCATTCCAACAAGCTGAAGATAGACAGAAAAAGCTGGAGTAATTCAGCGGGTCAGGCAGCATCTCTGGAGCAAAATGGAGGGATGATGTTTCGAGTTGGGACCCTTCGTCAATGATGTGTGGAGAACGATCATGTCCTGAAACTTTGTTTGTCCATTCCATTCTAATGATGAAGATAGACACAAAATGCTGGATTAACTCAGTGGGACGGGCAGCATCTCTGGAGATGCTGCCTGTCCCGCTGAACTAATACAGCATTTTGTGTCTATCTTCGGTGTAAACCAGCATCTGCAGTTCCTTCCTACACATTCCAACAGGATTTCTGATTGAAAATTTGTGATGAATCATTTTATAATTCTATCAAACATTTAGTTTGACATTTTATTAGTAGTTTTAAGTACTCATTCAAATTAGCTTTGGCTGCTGCCTAATTTTCTCCGTGACCTGATTTCCATTTGCCTGCCCAGCCCCTGTCATGGGTTTGGTTAGCACTTGGTTTGCAGGGTTAGCTGCTCATACCCAGCATGGAAGAGCACTTTCTATAAGACAGGCTGGAATGGTACCACAGCATCTGGCCATGCCTGCCCTTGCACTGGGAGGATGCTGCTGTGGATACTGGGTGAAAGAAGAGTCTGCGATCAATGAATCAAATGAAGGGTCGGCAATAACAATGTCCTGGGTGTCCACAAGCGATGGACCTAAATGTATGGTGACAGAGAAGCAGCAATTACCTGCAAGTACTGCTCTCTCAGATAGCTAGGTTGACTGTCAGCATACAATTGCAGTAATCAAATGCTCAAATACAAGGAACTGCAGATGCTGGTTTACCAAGAAAGACCCAAAGTGCTGAAGTAACTCAGTAGTCTGAGCCAATCCCATTTGCCTGCATTTGGCCCATATTCCTCTAAACCATTCCGCTTTAAGCATCTGTCCAAATGTCTTTTAAATGTTGTTATTGTACCTGCATCAACTGCATCTTCTGGCAGCTCGTGCCATATGATATTCCCACCACCTGTGTGGAAAAAATGCACCTCATGTTCTTATCTTTCTTTTCTCACCTACAACCTATGTTCTCTGATTCTTGTGTGAATCATTCTGTGCATTTGCATCGTGATTTTATAGATCACCCCTCAACCTCCTGCACTCCAAGGAATAAAGTCCTGGCCTGCCCAACATCTCCATATTGCTCGGGACCATTTGAGGTTCTGGCAACATCCTTGTAAATCTCTGTACTCTCTCCAGCTTAATGGCATCTTTCCTGTGGCAGGGTGACCAAAAGAGAACATAGCGCACCAAGTGTGGCCTCGCCAGCATCATGTCCACCTGTAAAGTAATGTCCCAACTTCTGTGCTCTGCGATTGAGGTGCTTGGCTGCTGCTGAGACTGTGGTGAGCTGTTATTTAGCGGTGACAACGTTCTAACATACATTCGTTCAGGTGACTAAAACTGTGAACTCTGTCGGTGAATGTATTGATATTATGATGACAATTCAGGGATTAACGTGGAGAAACTACACACATTATGAGCTGTAGGCATCATGGCTTGCTATATTTTCGACTTGAATATATCAAATATTTAACTGAACCATATCTATCGAAGTGCTTTGCTCTATAACAAAAGACAATTTACATTTTTCAGGCAATTTTAAATATAATGTATAGAGAGAGTGTGACATATCAAGTGAAAGCAGAATTAACATGAACTCTCATAACCGATAGAAATCAAATCATCTGATACCAGATAGACACACCTGGATTGCCATCTGAAGGAGCAAGGGGCATATATTTTATTCCAGGTAGGATATTTATCAGCATCAGCAAAGTATGTAAAAATTCCAAGGGTGAAATTTTATAAATATTTATCCAGCTTAATACATTTCAGTCCTACTCTTTTATTGTTTATGAGTAGCGTTACATGATTTTCATGTACGTTTATGTCTAATTACTTTATCGGGGCCAATTATTTTCAAGTTTGGCATGAATTTTATTTTATTTTTCCTTTTTCAAAGTTTTAAAAACAAATTCAAGCGGGAAGATTAAGGAACTTATATAGTCAATCAAGAGCTGGCAGAGTCCCTCTTCCACTTCAGTATTAAAAAATATTATTTTAATCATTATTATCATTTAATAATGCCTTGTAGTTTTTAACTGCAAAGTAGCACATTCCTGATGACCAAACTCTGGCTAAAGATCTTGTTATTAAAAAGTAAATCACATTTCATTATATAATGTGGGCTAGTTTTTAGAGCATATTAACAAATTTCCAACACAGATTAAAATATCCCTCACCTTAGTTGGCACAGAGATTTAAATTAAATTTTCTTCAATTCTTCTTCTTTTCCTGGTTTCTACTACATATCCAGATCCCCCAAAATATTGTAGAAACCTGCAAAAGGAAACAAAGTGCTGGGATAACTCAGTGGGTCAAGCAGCTTCTCTAGATAACATGGATAGGTGGGTCCTGGCCTGAAACATCACCTATCCATGTGATGCTGTCTGACCCGCTGAGTTACCACAGCACTATGTGTCTCCAATATTATTGCATTAATGAGCCAGCTAAGCTGCAGTAATAATAATTTCCTGGTTCCATTAAACAGTCTTGAATGAGCAGATAGTGATTTGCTGTTTACCACCCAGTTGTGAGGTTGCAATTGCAGGCGGATGACCTGTCATAGAAACTAGCTGGTATTTATTCTCATTCATTTCAATCTATCTGCAACTTGAATTCTATATTTATTGTCACTGTTTGGGCTCTGTGGCAGGGGTTGGATCACGTGTGATTGTGGCATTGTATGTAAGACCTGTTCACCTGTGGTCCTTCTGAGATTCAAGTCTGGTTTTGATTTTCACACGGACAAGACTGAGTGTAAGTGGACTGAAGCGGTAAAATGGTTGCTCATTCCAAAATCGGATATTGTCACAAAACAGTATTAAACTCTGTAATAGTTATCCATGGATAGTATTTACAGATGGGGGATGAGAGCGATCCACGTGGGCTGTATTTTTAAAATCAAATTAAATTCCGTTTTGTTTCATTGCTTTCTGTTAATAGTCCTAAACTGTGCAAAGATTATTCAGGACTAAGATTGGGCAAATATGCTTTGAAAGAACATTGTTCAGGGTGATGATTCCAAACTTTGTGAACCGTAACTTGTTATTCAGGACTCGAATGGGTGAACTAATGCAGTGACCTTTTTATGCATGAATTCTTTGTTTGTCTGTATGTTGTGGCCTTAGATATTTAAAAAAAAAATGATGTATTGGCGATGAGAACTTGTTCTATTTCATTTGAAAATCTGCAATAAATAGTTTTTGTTACAACTTCAACCCAAAGTTATGTATTCCGTGTATTTCTTTAGCTTTTTGCAGTGTGTGCTGGTTACTCAGTCATTACACATACTATTATAAAGATTATTACTATACATCTCTTCACCTCTGCCTATCCTTAGCCCCACGTCCCCGTCCCTTTTCATCTGTGCATTAATGGCCTCATACTGTGTTTTGTATTGAATTCTGTCTTTACTTTGTGTACTAGTCATGTCTCTACTATTTATTTCATTCCCCTTACATGTTTTTCCTCTACATGCTCAATTTTTGTAAGGTGTCCTTGAGACTCTTGAAAGGCGCCCATAAATAAAATGTATTATTATTATTATTATAAGCGCTGTGTGCCTGCAAAAATAAAACCTGCATGTTGGTTGCAAAAATGGATCAGTGGTCAATGGTTCAATGGTACTTTATTTGTCTCATATACTGATGTATGGTGACATGAATTTTTGTATACTATTCAGTATAGCTATCACTATACGTAAGCACCCAGATACATCTTAGATAAGCATCTCAGACATAGTACAAGTGTAGAGTTAGGATTACGCTGAGACAGTTCAGAGTCACCAGGTTTGGTGCCATTTTCAAGTCCCAGTTGTTATAAGAATAGAATACTTGACCTGACCATGAGGGCTGGTTGTCCTGGCGGCATTGCAGGGTCGGTCAGCCTGGTTGTTGGTGTCCTCCGCTGCTGTAGGGCCTCCAGTGGCCCACTCCACCATCGAGGGCGTGCACTGCCTCCCACAGCCGGTCTGCCTGATGCTGCCTCCCTCCTGCCCAGTCCACAATGTGAGCAGGGGCCAGGCTCGGCGGGTTCCCTCTCTGTATGGTTCCCAGTTCCACGGCAGGGTAGGCAGGCCTGACGTCGGGGATGGCCGTGGCACACCGGGGTGAACTTCTGCCGCACAGCATGTCGGGTAGCCTTTTGTATGTTTTGTACAGATATGTACATTTATTTCACTGAGGAGATTCTATTGGCCACGCCAAAGCGAAGACTGTCTGGAAGTGTTGTCAGTCTGTATTAGAGACTGGTGGGGGTGGGGGGGGGTTGCATATCTCTGCAGCCAGTTACAAATGACAAATGTTGTGGGCCAAAAGGCCTGTTCCTGTGCTTTACCAATGTCTACGTTCCATGTTTAAGAAACATTTAGACAGACACATGGATAGGACAGGTTTAGAGATAGATATATGGGCCAAACGCAGGGAGGTGGGACTAGTGTAGATGGGACATGTTGGCTGGTGTGGGCAAGGTGGGCCGAAGAGCCTGTTTCCATGCTGACGACTAAACTAGTGATACTAAATTATCACTGACAGAACTATCTGGTCAGGCAGAATATAAATCAAATCATAACACTCCTCCATCTTCCCTGCTGTGACCTGGTGCATAGAAAGCCCGGTTGCTGAATATTTTAACTCCCCTTCCCATTCCCACACTGAACTTTCTATCCTGGGCCTCCTCCACTGTCAGAGTGAGGCCGCACACAAATTGGAGGAACAACACCTCATATTTTTCTTGGGTAGCTTACATCCCAGCCTTTGCCCGAAAAGTCACCCATTCCTTCTCTCCAGAGATGCTGTCTGTCCCGCTGAGTTACTCCAGTGTCTATCCAGCAGTATAAATTTTGGTTTCTCTAATATTAAGCAGCATACTCTATATTAGCTCTCTCTCCATCCCTCCCCCACCCATGTTGTTGCGCCAATTCCACTGTTCGCATCCATATATTCCTTTGTTAACAACTCTTCCACTGCCAACAATGAACCATTGTGGGCTCCACCTTTCCTTGGTCATCGGTACTGGCTCTGATTTGTTTTGAAACTTTTCATATCTCTAGGTTTCCCCCCCTCCGTTTCCCCCGTCTCTCAGCCTGAAGAAGGATTTCGACCCGAAACATCACCTATTCCTTTTCTCCAGAGATGCTGCCTGTCCCGCTGAGTTTCTCCAGCACTTTGTGTTTTGCCATCTTGATTTGTAGGATCATCAAGGGCAGTGAATTTGTGTCAATTCTCTGAAAAATTACGGCCAACATTTTTTTGTGTTATTATGTAATTGCGATATTAACGGCAATTACGAATATCTATCCGATGTATTATGATTTGGACACATTTTTTGCATGGATATGAAATGCGGAGACCATTCTGAATTGACACTTGTCCCAGGAAAAGTTAAGTTCGTAAAGAAAACTCAAATCAATTTAATTGTAGCATTTTTACACGAGTTTGAAAGTTTAACATATATTTACACTTGAACAAAATACTTCTTACATTTACTGACAACCACATGATGGGGAATCATTTACACAAAGGAGCCAAGATTCAATGTGTAATCCATTCTGGAGAAGTGAATGTATCTAATTTCCACCACCCCCTTCTCTACAAACACAATACACGTGACTTTGTGATGCAAACACAACATACAGCGACTAGCTTAGATGGGGCATCTTGGTCGGCAGGGACCAGTTGGGCCGAAGGGCCTGTTTCTGCGCTGTTCGACTACGATGCAATCAGTTTGGAAAAGTTACTCTTCAAACAGAGGGAAGAGATCTTGCCACTTGAGTGCCCTTTGTAATTTTACAGAAACCACTTCTTGGTAGGAAAAGTCAGTGTTATTTTTGAAATTAAAGATCTACCAATGTAATGGAACAAACTAAATTGCCGTGGAGCAAAATCGGGGGATAAACATTTGATATCATTTACATCCAAACAAGCTTTGGGGGAACTCTTCCAAACCTGTATTAATTCACCACAATTCCTTGCAAATAGTTAATAAAAAGGTATACTTCGTAAATTCATCAGATGGAATATCGTTAGCAAGAGATGACACGGAGGCCAAGAGATAAATTTAACTGGGAAAGGAAATCAAAGTACATGGATAATCTCCTGTGAATTCAGACTTTGCCTTGACGTAGCAAACTGCTTGGTGGGTCACAGGTGGTGGAACTTAGGGTTGTAATGGTTGGTGAGGGGAACAGCGGAACAGGCAGGGTGACTTGGCATCATGTTCGGCACAGACATTCTCGTGAAATGCCTTGTTTGAGGAGGGGTGTTAAGGGCCTCTCCCACTGTACGAGGTAATTCAAGAGTTCTCCCGAGTTTCCCCTGATTTGAACTCGGAGAATTACGGTAATAGCCGCTCGTAGGTACTCGGGGCTCTCGTGGACATTTTTTTTACATTTTTCAAAAACTCAGGAGAGCTCTTGAATGACCTTGTACAGTGGGACGGCCCCTTGAGGATATGAAGCTTTGTCGTGTATAACAGCCCTGCAGTAAATATGCAGTTTCTATTCAGAAGCTGGGGGACAGTCCGTTGAGACTGCGGTTGTGTGCTTTCAGCTAACAGCAGGGCTGAAGGGGACGTGGGTGGGGTATCATCTGCCCCTTCCCTGCCAGTCCCCTCCCCCCCCCCCCCCCCCCCCCCCCCCCCCCCCCCCTACCAGTTCTTGCAGTCTTTGTGAAGTTTGCAAGTCCCCCTGTTACTGCGTGGGCTTCCTCTGGGTGCTCTGGTTTATGTTCATGTGATAGGAACAGAATTAGTCCATTCGGCCCATCAAGTCTACTCCACCAATCAATCATGGCTGATCTATTTCAACCTCATTCTCCTGCCTTCTCCCCATAACCCCTGACACCCGTACTAATCCATGGGTTTTCACATCCCACATTCCAAAGACGTGCGGGTTTGTAGGTCAATTGGCCTCTGTAAATTGCCCTTAGTGGATGAGAAAGTTGGATAACGGAACTAGTGTGAAAGGGTGATCGATGGCCGGCATGGACTCGGTGGGCCGAAGGGCCTATTTCCGAGCAATTTTTCCAGTAATGAGTCCCTGAATCTGCTTGACACGACAGAATAGCCAAGGAAAAAGAAAATTAAAGCTTATTAAATATCCTAATACAAACTATATGTAAATAAACTTATAGGGTCAGCTGTTGTTGAAGGATGAGGATCACTTCCTTTGTGCGTTAGAGGGTGTCACAGGCTATCATAGATACGTTTGATAATATCCCCTTCTCCTTCCTCCAGGATCCCTTTTTGTACGTAGTTGTCAACTTGTTGGTCAATGGTGTCTCGCAACTTCTCAAGCTCATAACCTGCGGTAAGACGTAGAGCACAAACATTTTAAAAAAATCAATTAATATAAAAATTATTATTCAATTATTATAAAAAATAATATTTACAAACCAAAACAGTGATAATGCACACACCGCCATAATACTAAATCACCAAATTATCTAATCACTACATTTTCAGATAACTATCTTCATCCTTGTCAAGGACACATTCCACCCACCGCGGTGTCCAGCGGTCCCGGAAATGCCCCAGGGTGCCTGTGGACAGAGCGTGATCCCTCTCAAGTATCACCCGGGCGCGGACGTAACCCCGGAAACGGGGCATAGAGCGCAAACATTAGCACTGAGCTCATTCACTGTTTGAGATGAACATACGTAGATGGAACCATAGATCAGTACTGCACAGGAACAGGCCCTTCGGCCCACAATGCCTGTGCCGAACATGATGCCAAGTCACCCTGCCTGTTCCGCTGTTCACATCCATACATCCCTTCGTAATCACCTATTCCACAGGCAACAATGGACCATTGTGGGCTCCACCTTTCCTTGGTCTTTGGTGCCGGCTCTGATTTGTTCTGAACCTTTTCATACCTCTCTCTCTCCCCTGACTCTCAGTCTGAAGAAGGCTTTCGACCCGAAATGTCACCTATTACTTTTCTCCAGAGATGCTGCCTGACCTGCTGAGTTACTCCACGGAAACCTTGGGTGGGGCGCAAAGTCTCCAGAGGTTTCCGTTCAGGTTTCCTAAGTGGGACAGGGGCATAACACTACCTCACACACTAGGAATAATCTACATTTATGCCAAGCCACTTAACCTACAAACCTGTACGTCTTTGGATTGTGGGAGGAAACCGAAGATCTCGGAGGAAACCCACACGGACACGGGGAGAACGTACAAACTCCGCACAGACAGCACCCGTAATCAGGATTCAACCCGGATCTCTGGTGCTGCAAGTGCTGTAGGCAGCAACTCTACCACTGTGCCACTCTTTTTATGCTGTATCTGTTAATCAATCAATCTCATTGCTAAATATAAAATTCTGTCAATGTGGAATGCAGAAATAAAATAAAAAATGCTGATAATTCTTAGAAACTCTGGCAGCTTCTGTAGTGAGAAAGACAGAGTTCTTGTTTCAGGTTGATGACTATTGAATGAAATATTACTACACTCTGCTTTATGGCTATTTCTCTGCTGCTTCTGTGTCTGATGTATTTAAACATTTTACAATTTGCCTTTAAGCAGAAGTTGGTTATTTTCACTGCTGAAAACAAATGTCAATCTTAATACGTGTAAACCTACCTTCCCCGTTCCCCTGCTTGTGTTTCTTCAGCCACTCGATATTCTTTCTGATTGCCGAAAGGTAAGACTCTGTTTTGTCAAGTTCTGTTGATCAAAAGGGAGATCGTGCGTCCCATTAGCTAATGAGTAGTTAGGGCAGTCTGTCATTAACGGTGTTTAAACTGGCAAGAACATTCATGAAAGGTTTGGGCTCGTAAAGCACTGTGACCGTGCTCGGACAAAACATGCACACCTTGGTTCGTGGGCAAAGTATTGGAAATGACGGAGTGACATTTTATCCCTGCTGTCATTCCTCCGACCAACATGCTGGGTAGGAAGGAACTGCAAATGCTGGTTAAAAGGGTCGAGACCCTTCTTCAGAGTCTAGAGAAGGGTCTCGACCCGAAACGTCACCCATTCCTTCCCTCCAGAGATGCTGCGTGACCCGCTGAGTTACTCCAGCTTTTTGTATCCATGCTGGGTTTGGGTCACTGCCCAGAGATGAGGCTCTAACAGTGTCAGTGGATATAAGTAACTATGTGGAGGAAGGAACTGCAGATGCAGGTTTATACCGAAGATTGACTCAAAATGCTGGAGTAACTCAGCGGGTGACTGCAGTCAGAATAAGAGTCTCGACCTGAAACGTCACCCATTCCTTCCCTCCAGAGATGCTGCCTGCCCCTCTGAGTTACTCCAACATTTTGTGTCTATCTTGGCTATGTCAGATTAATTTCAAGTTAGTGTTTCAATGTCACCCAAAAGCCTAGGCTAGGACTCTTTTCTTTGGAGCGCAGCAGGCTGAGAGGTGACCTTATTAAAGTGTACAAGATGATGTGGAACGCTCACAGTCTTTTTCACTGTCTGGAAGATTCTAAAACTAAAGGCTCAAAGTGAGAGGGGAGAGATGTGAGAGAGGTGTTTGTAGTTTGTTTCACCAGCACTTTATGTTTTGTTCAATGTTCCAGACAGGTCCTTTCTATTTTTCTGTTTTGATGTTAGAATAAATAGGTGCAAAATAACATTGTTAGAATAGATTTCAAATACAACAATGGAACAATTAATGAAAGGGGCCGTAATGTTTTTCTTTCAATAATGCTTGAATTCCTCTGTTAATAATGCTAGATCTCACAACAGTTAATTCCAACCTCTGGCAATTCTAGCATGGTTTCTGTGCTGGGAATGTACGCAGCGTTTGGTGTACATCCACGGTGACCTCCCAGCTGCTGCAGTAGAACCAAGCAGGTGGTGCGTGCCTCAGGGGACCGTGCGGAGTGAATCAGACAGGAATTGCTGAGGTCGGCAGAAGCACAATTCCAAGTAAGACTTCAAGCCAGCATTTTGTTCTCTTCTTCAGGCATAACGACCTTTACAGAAAACAAGCCTCTCATAAATATCTGGAGAGACTTCCCTCCTTATAAGGGACAACCCTCGCAATAACGGACCTGTGACGTGTTGATGTTTGGCGGACACTGTGCAGCGTTGGGCAGTGAAGAGGCGGTGGTGGGTAGAGAGAGCGAGCGGTAAAACACTCGAGGAGCTTTGCGTTGGACGCGGAGTTGCAGCGGCTGCACCAATGTGTAGGTATGTTGCAAAGCCTACCCGAAGCGTCGTTGCAGATCTGCCGCTGCGGGTGTGCGCGATTTTGGCGCCGTTTAGAGGGGGGCGGGTTTAAAACGCGATTTTCTCTAAGCTGTTCCAATCGAAAATGTTCAGCCTAGTTAATTATTAACGAAAAATCGCTGGAAGGCCCCGTCGCAAAAGCTATTATTAGGTTTAAAGGCCTTGAATAATAGTTATAGTAGTTTAAAAATCAATCTTTAAACCCGCGACCGTCAGCAACCGCAGGGTCTCATAAAGAAAATAGCAGAAGGTAGGTTGTATATTTTTACATTCAAAAGGGCTTCTAAAGATCCTTTTATACAAAGTTTAATATTGCGAGTAGCTCAATTTGGGCCCATTATGTCGCGCAGTATTTTTCTCGGCATTTGAGGCACAAATCTACCGCAATGTGAACGTTCTAAACCAGCGCGTTCCACAGGATCCCACTGGAAAGCTGATTTAAATGGGCATTTATTTACAGCAATTAAACACTAAATTCCTTCCATTTGGCCTATAAATTAATGTAAATGAGATTTAAAAATCATGTTTTATTGTGAATTATTTGTGAATATTATTTGGACATTTAGGCTATTTAAAAATGTTAATCATTTATTAAGAAATGGATAGATGTTTAGATCTAGTAATTGAAGTCTGAAATTAGCTACAATTAGGTAACTAACTAATTATATGCTTTAATTTCAGGTCATCCAAGTAAGATTATTTTATATTTGTATCAGAATGCTTCAATCTATGATAACTGAAAATTTCATTCAGTTCTCTTAATTTTTAAGAAAGTTATGGGCTTTTGACTGTTCACGATCACAACTTTTTTGTTATGTCCATAGAAAATCAATAGGGAACAAGATGCTCATTTCCCAGTATGAAAATGGCCATAACTTTTTAAATACTTGAGATATGAAAGTGAATTAGGTGTCAAATTAAACTTATTTTTATGCTTTATCTGATGGGATAAATTACAGACTTGATTTTTAAAATCTCAAAATTTTGTAACATTGCTACAATGTGAGGCCCACGAGAGGTGCTGGATGCAACAAACGCCACTGCACCTGCATCTGCTTTGTTCTGGCAACGTGCGGCAGTCACCTGGTGACAGAGCGTGGCTCCCAATACACCGCCTCCATCCACCCCCCCTCCCACCCACTTCCATGAGGTTACCTCACTAGCTGGCGCCACGTGATGTGTTTACAGGGTGGGAGCAGAGAGCAAAGATCATAGAACGGAGCTCCGTGATCTTTGGTAGAGAGAGCGACCAGCATGAAGGTTGCGTGAGTACTGGGCCTGTCCCTGGTGCACCGCGTGTGGGGCTGAGGACTCTGTGGCTCCCCACCCTGTGAAACCCCACTGGTTTAACATCCCCCCCCCCCCCCCCCCCCCCCCACATGGCCTTGGGTTAAACTAGTTCATATTTATCCTCCACACCCAGTTATAGGTGACAATCGTCAACAACGAGAGTTTACTGTAGGGGGAATGTTCAGGCCATTATGACAATGCAAGAGGCAACATTTTGTTTCTGGAAGTCAACACTCTCATGACTGAATGTGTGCAATGTATGTCCTTGTTAACTGCGTGCTTAGAATTGTGCCGGGAAATATAAATAGAGTTGGCTATCCTTGAATAACAAATTATTAACAGAAGTAAACTTGTCAAACATGTTATTTGCTAATAAGTGAAGTTGTCAAACATGCTTCTGGCGTCGATGTGGGCGCCGGTCGGGGACGGCGGTCGTTGAAGGTGCGGCGGTCGCGGACAGAACAAGTGAGAGTCGGAGGACATGCTGCCGGGAACAAAGGAGGACCCGGCGTGGAGGGACCACCGTGAGAGAGGGGGGAGAACAAAGGAGAACCGAGTGACTTTGTAACTTTGTCAGTGCCCTTTATGTGGCGGTTATTTGCATACCTTGGCACGGTACGCAGGCAAAGAATTTCACTGTGACTGGTCACATGTGGCAATAAAGTATTAAACTCTATTCAATTCAAAATAATTCTGTATCATTTAAATGGCATTAAAAGTTTGAATGGAAAAAATGCTCGACGCACATAAAAGTTAACCAAACTTCTGAAGGGTCAGATTCTGTGCTGTTTGACACAATAATACTATTTACAAGAAGAACAGGCTGGCTCAGCACAGAGAGACACCTGCAGTAATGCAGATGCTCACTCGTCAGTGTGCTTTCAGCAGTTCTTAAATCTATTCCAGTCACTGACGTTCAAAAGGCACATCCAGGACAATAAGCATTGAGCAGTTCTTTTATATCTCTGCCTCACGACTGGAAACGCACCAGCTCCATCCATTCTCTGCCCAATCCAATCAAACAAACTACCTCCTGTGAGTCACTGGTGATGACAGCTTGTTTCCATCATACCGTTGACTCTTTCAATTTCTCTCCACGCCCATTCCAAATGGATCTGCGAAGAGGTTTATCTGCAAACCATCACTTAATCTGGATCTTCTGATTTGTAAGTGTACACGAGACAAAGATATGAACACAGTCCCTCGTTGTCCCACTTTGGTAGCTTAGAACCCAACGGTATGAAGATTGAATTCTCCATTTTCAAGTAATACACCACTACCCCCCCTCTTTTTCCACTGCCCACCCACCTCCACCCTAGTATGCACCCATTTCCCATTCACCTTGCTCCTTTCCCCTCCTCCGTACACTCAATTCCTACCCCAAGTCCTATTTTCCTTTTATTCCCTTTTTCCCTCGCCTCAGTTCCACCCATTTCTCCTATCCAACCTTCCATTTCAAACCTCCTCTTTTCTCCTTATCTGACACCCTTTTGTCTCCTTTTCACCTCAAGACTTTGTCACTTCCTCCACCCATCTGCCACTCCCCCACCCCCCCCCCCCCCACATCTCCCGTATCCACCTATCACTTGACAGGCTTTACTCCTCCCCTCCCCACCTCTATTTTCCAACTTTCACCCCCCTACTGTCCCGACCCGAAACATTGCGTGTCAATTCCCTCCACACATGCAACCTGACTCGTTGAGTTACTCCAGCACTTTGTGTTTTGCTCCTTGTGTCTCCATTCTATATTTGTATATCCCACTCCCCTGTTAACTTGTGCTTGTAATCTCATTTTACTTTAGTTTAGAAATACTGCACGGAAACAGGCCCTTCGGCCCACCGAGTCCGTGCCGACCAGCGATCCCCGCACATTAACACTATCCTACAGGCATTAGGGACAATTTACAAATTTTACCAACGCCAATTAACCTACAAACCTGTACGTCTTTGGAGTGTGGGAGGAAACCGGAGCACCCGGAGAAAACCCACGTGGTCACAGAGAGAACCTTACAGATAGCACCCGTGGTCAGGATCGAACCCGGGTCTCTGGCAGTGTAAGGCGGCAACTCTACCGCTGTGCCGCCTATGTCACCATTTCCTGTTTGGCTCTTTCACAGAAATGACACGGTCAATAACTTGAACTGTTTCAGTCCTTATGCAGAGAAACGAGACGTGTGGTTAAACGAGTGAACTGCCCACCTTTCTCCTCTTCTGTTTCTTCCACTATCTCTTTCGTGGAATCCTCAGAATTAGCCGTCTCTTTGTCCTGCTTTACGTAGTTCTTTGTGCTGTCTAAGTTATCGATCGTACCTGCAGAAAGTGATTAGATCTCATTTTAATTTTTTTAAATTGGCACAAAAAACCATCCTTGAAGAAATGGTTTTGTTTTAACTACGTTGCCCAATAGATTTAAACATAGATTCCAAGTTTACCTTCTGTTTCCTTACTTATGGCATAGGGCTTGACTTTGCCGAGCTTGTTTTTTGTCTGCACTGCGATCATTGCATCGAGATTCTCTGGCGGGAAAAGAGAGTGACTTCAGTCATAAATACAAAATCATGCATCGCCTATTCAACGCAATCTGTCAATATAAACCCAGGGAAAACTCATTGGAAACACCCAGTGCTCGAGGAACTCAGCGGGTAAGTCAGCATCTGTGGAGGGAATGGACCGATGGCGTTTTGGTTCAGCACCTTTCCTTGTGTAGGAAGGAACTACAGATGCTTGTTTATACCGGAGATAGACACAAGCTGCTGGAGTAACTCAGCGGCTCAGCCAGCATTTCTGTAGAAAAGGAACAGGTGACGTTTCAGGTCGAGACCCTCCTTTGGTCTGAAGAGGTGTCCCAACCCAAAACATCAGCATTAATGTGAAGAAGCATCTCGACCCAAAATATCGCTTTTCCATCCCCTCCACAGATGCTGCCTGACCCGCTGAGTTCATTCAGCACTTTGTGTTTCTCCCAAGATTCCAACGTCCACAGATCCTTGAGTCTGCAAACTAATTTAGACAATAGACAATAGGTGCAGGAGTAGGCCATTTGGCCCTTCGAGCCAGCACCGCCATTCGATGTGGAGGCCAATTCACTGGATGTTTTCAAGAGCGAATTAGATGTAGCTCTTAGGGCTAACGGAATCTAAGGATTATGGGGAAGAATTATGTGGAACGGGGGTACTGATTTGGGATGATCAGCCATGATCATATTGAATGTCGGTGCTGGTTCGAAGGGCCGAATAGCCTACTCCTGCACCTATTTTCTATGTTTCTATGTGTACCAGGTACAATGAAATACATTTCTTTCATACAGATTTGCAGGACAATCCCCGTACTTAAACACAATCGCCCCAGTTAGTGCAGTATACACACAGAGCAGGCCAGATGCAAGAAACTCCATTTTGGCGTCCCAATTACTTCCGACACATTTTTCCAGATAAGGGATCCTAATTATAAACTATCCTAACAAATGGTCACTTGTTCGGAGGGGACAATGCCTACAGTGTATATCTTGAACAGAGAAGCAGTCTTAAGATAACCTCCTGCACTAATGCATTATCTCTGATGATTTTCAGCCTTCTAGTTGAAGTTAAAGGAAATCATATCCCCTTTACTTTATATAGTTTATTTTAGAGATACAGCACGGAAACAGGCCATTCGTCCCACCGAGTCTGTACTGACCAGCGATCCCCGCACATTAACACTATCCTACACACATTAGGGACATTTTTACATTCATACCAAGCCGATTAACCTACAAACCTGTACGTCTTTGGAGTGTGGGTGGAAACCGATCTTGGAGAAAATCCACGCAGGTCACGGGGAGAACGTACAAACTCCATACAGTTAATTATCCATAATCAGGATGGAACCCGGGTCTCAATAGACAATAGACAATAGGTGCAGGAGTAGGCCATTCGGTCCTTCGAGCCAGCACCGCCATTCAATGTGATCATGACTGATCATCCCCAACCAGTACCCCGTTCCTGCCTTCTCCCCATATCCCCTGACTCCGCTATCTTTAAGAGCCCTATCTAGCTCTCTCTTGAAAGCATCCAGAGAACCTGCCTCCACCGCCCTCTGAGGCAGAGAATTCCACAGACTCACCACTCTCTATGAGAAAAAGTGTTTCCTCGTCTCCGTTCTAAATGGAGATTGGTCCCGGCACTAATGCTACGCCACCTTGCAACCCTGTGTCTAACACAAGTATGCAATGTAATTCAGTTTCTTGTGTCTCCACTTTACTGCTCCACTACAGTCTGTAGAAGGGTCCCCGACTCAAAACACCATCTGTTCATTCCCTCCACAGAGGCTGACTGACCCGCTGAGTTTCTCCAGTACTTTGTGTTTTGCTCAAGATTTCTGGGCCCGCAGTCTCTTGCGTCCCTACTTCAATTATAACTCAATGAAGTACAACAAACTTGTGAGATTCATAGACATAGTGGTGATGGTGGAACTGGATCTCAAATTCAGTTCTACGCTTGGCGTTTCAGTTTAGGGTTAATCTCTGGAGTGAATTAAGCGCATTCAGGAACTGCTTATGTAAATATCACAGCTGCAAACAGCCATTGTTTAAAGGCAGATCATTAAAACTTCAAATAACAGCTGAATCACAGTGAATATTCAGTAAAAGCAGAATCTCAAGTAGAGATGTTGGCTGCAGGCTAATGGAGGATTAGTATCTCAGCAACCAATGCATTTATTTGCTAATTCCCTGAGGACCATACCAAGCACATTAGTTGCCATAGCAACTGTCATCCTAGGGTGAAGGTGTTTATTTGACTATTTAGTATTTGCAGCAATTTGCTGATCTTGCTCAAACAGTTTGGCCAATCTAATTGGGATGTTTTGATTGTTAGGAACACTGTTAATCATGCCTGCAAATTGCACCTCCTCCAACCTCATCTACTGTATCTGTTGTTCAAGGGAAGAGCCCTCGGCGAGACCAAACGCAGACTGGGCGATCGTTTTGCTGAACACCTCCGCTCAGTCCGCCTGGGCCTACCTGATCTCCCGGTTACCAAACACTTTAATTCTCCTTCTCATTCCTGCACTGACTTCTCTGTCCTGGGCCTCCTCCATTGTCAGAGTGAGGCCAAACGCAAATTGGAGGAACGGCACCTCATATTTTACTTGGGTAGTTTACACCCCAGTGGTGTGATATTGATTTCTCTAACTTCAAGTAACCCTTGCATCCCTTCTTTCTCCGTCCCTCCCTCACCCTAGTCGTTGTATCAGTTTCAATGTCATCTTGGTGAGTTTCATTGTCTATAACTCATTTTCACCTAGCCCTCAGCCAACAAAGGCCTGTTTTTTTAATCATTCGTTACTTTTTTGTATATCTTTCATTAATTTGTTCTATACCACTGTCTACATCTCTCGTTTCCCTTCCCACTGACTTTCAGTCTGAAGAAGGGTCTCGACCCGAAACGTCACCTATTCCTTTTCTCCAGAGATGCTGTCTGACCCGCTGAGTTACTCCAGCTTTTTCGTGTCTATCTTCTGCTAATTACAAAGCAGGTTTCTAAACATTATTGGGTCTGGCTCGCAGTCTCGTTCCTCTGGTTTCTGAAAACGTGCACTCATTTTAATCAAAGGTACACAAAATTGCTGGGGAAACTCAGCGGGTGCAGCAGCATCTATGGAGCGAAGGAAATAGGCGACGTTTCGGGCCGAAACCCTTCTTCAGGCCAGAGCCCGATGCCTGCGTGCGGGCGGTGAGGAGCGGGGGGGAGTTTTAATCAAGACTGGTGTTTTATAATTTGGAAATGAACCTTCCCTGAATATTATTAATCTCCATAAATCATTACTTAAAATAGATATTACTGTGTACAACCAAACATTAGGTACAGACAGGCTGTATCTTCCCCTTAGGTGTGTTTTTTATTTAGCGAATGCAAAGTCCTTTAGCCAAGCAGTTGCCTCTTGATCTGCTGTATGAAGGGTGACAAGTCCTCCTTTGAGTCTTTGTTGAGGGCATGCTTCAATGATGTGTTGCATTGTTTGCTGCTCTCCACAAGCACACCGTGGGGTTTGGGCTGCTGCCCCATTTGTGAAGGCTGGCCAAGCAGGGGCCATGTCCAGTCCTGAATCTATTCAGCGTCGTCCACTGCTGCCTTGGGAGATTGGTGCCAGGGGCCGGTAGGGTGGGGTCTGACACCAGATGTTTATTTGGGACGTCCTTGGACTCCCATCCCTTTTTCCAAGCTGATTGGATGGTGAAATCAGCTGGTGGTGGGTTCTTCCAAATTGGTCGTCTAGATGGAAGTCGAGCAGTGGGTGGGTTGAAGATGTCCATGTGAATTGGCAGGTGAGGGGAGTTTTTGGTCTTTTGGAGCATCCTTTGAGTGAGGACTACTCGCCGGATGTGTGGAGGAGCTATGTTGGATAGGACAGGGAACCAGGGGAGTGGTGTTGAGCGGATTGTTCCTGTGATGATCCTCATTGTTGAGTTCAATTGGGTGTCCACATGGTGTGTGTGGGATGACCTGGACCAAACAGGGGCACAATATTCGGCTGAAGAAAATGCAAGGGCTAGTGCTGAAATGCACAGTGTGGGGGCTGCTGCCCCCCACTTTGAGCCAGCAAGCTTACTGAGGAGATTGTTTCTGGACTTCACCTTAGCTGCTGTTCTTTTGAGATGTTCCTTGAAGGATAGAATCCTGTCAAGGGTCACTCTGAGGTAGGTTGGAGTGGGGGCATACTTCAGTTTGGTCCTGCTCAGATAGATGTTTGCTTCTCTTGTGGCTTCTGCATTATGGAGGTGGAACACACTGGAGACCGTTTTTTCTGGGCTTGGTTTAGGCGCCAGGTTTTGCAGTACTCGTCCAGTTTAGCAAGGTCTTCATTGTGCACCTGTTCCAATGTACCAAAATCTGGTGCTTGGAAGGCCAAACAGATGTCATCTGCATAGATGAATTTGCGGGATTTGGTGGTGGGTAGGTCATTTGTGTAAAGGTTGAACAAGGTTGGGGTTTCTGCGTTCTCCATGCACTCTTGTTCTGTACAAGGTGAACTCTGAACCTGCGGTTGGAGAGCAGAGATTTGATGGTTTCTGATGCCCAGGCAGGGAGTGCTTTGGTGAGTTTTAGGAGGAGGCCTTTGTGCTACACAGTGTCATAGGCTGCGGTGAGATCAAGGAACACTGCCCCGGTCTTCAGTTTGTTCTCGAAGCCGTTTTCAATGCAGGTGGTTAGGGCCAGAACTTGTTCTCCTGTGCTGCGGTCCTTGCGGATGTGTGTACTTAAGTTTAACCGATTGCATAAATGTATGGTATATCGGTTTGGATACTATTCAAAACACTGGACCTTAGTAAATGTGTCAAAATAATATGCCTAAGTCTAAATCTAAATTTTTGAAGTAGAGAGGAGGCCAAAGAATAGACAGCCATGAGCATTGTCGTACAAAAACAACGGTATTTAATTTGCTATCAATAGCATCAGTTGAGACGTTGGCCAGGAGATGTCATTTTCACTCAGTGGCGTGGGAGATTTCACACAAAGCACACCATGTTTTTTTTAGATAGGAACTGCAGATGCTGGTTTAAATGGAAGGTAGACACAAAACTCTGGAGTAACTCAGCGGGACAGGCAGCATCTCTGGACCGAAGGAATGGGTGACGTTATATTTTATAATGTTTAATAAAGATAGCTTTAAAATCCTGTGGTTTAAAGGTTCAGCTGCAAATCTGCTTCAACAAAATTAATATTTAATCTCAGTTTGATATATTTTCCAGTAAGTCTAGGTCTGCTCTCTGGTTAGTAATGGCATTGTAATGGTTCTGTGTGCCATTGGGGGTTGTGAAGGTGAATTTTAAAGTGAAATGCTGATCACTGATTGGAATTAATGGCAAATAATTATTTGCATTCTTCCTAATGTATGACTTTATGAGATTTGCTCAACTCCACATGCAATACAGATTAAAATTGAAGTTAATTGCCAGTGTTGCAGAACCTTGTATTAATCACACTTGCCTGAGCTACACTATAGTATTTTAAATGACTTCCATTAAAATTAATTTTAATTATTTTTAACTTCTCAACCTTTACTACCCATGCACGTCTACATGTCTGATGAGGAATTTACATTTCACTCCATCTCTTCTCTCCTTATTTCTGATGCCCTTTTGTATCCTTTTCACCTGTAGTCTTTGTCACTTACTCCACCCATCTGCCAATCAGCCACCCCTCCCCCCTTCCCCCCCTTCCCCCCCTTCCCCCCCCCTCCTCACCTGTATCCACCTATCACTTGCCAGGTTTTGGCCCACCACATCTCTCTTTTCCAGCTTTCTCTCCCCCACCCCCCATTTCCTCGGTCTGAAGAAGGGTCCCAACTCAAAATGTCGTCTGTCCATTCCCTTCACAGATGCTGCCCGACCTGCTGAGTTCTTCCAGTACTTTGTGTCTTGACAGAGATTAAAACTGTAGATGGATTACACAACAACTGGGGAAAGCAATCTGCATTGGTGTTTACTTCTGTTTCCTCCAAAAACATTTAACCATATATCTTGAGACATTTGTCTATCAAACAGGCTTAGCGTCCTGCTCTGACAGAATCTTTCATTGCCAGAACTCTCTTCAGAGTTAATCTACAAAACTCAGGTTTTGTAGATTAATTTGGCTTTGGTAAAAATTGAAAATTGTCCCTAGTCTGTAGGATAGTGCTTGTGTACGGGGTGATCACTGGTCGGTGGGCCGGAGAGCCTGTTTCCATGCTGTATCTCTAAACCAAACTAAACCAAACCAAACCAGACTAAACTAAACTCCCCTGCATGAGCAGAAGACAACATGCCCTGAGAGCTAAAATGGCTGTCGACTCCCAAATCTTGTTCAATGCTGCTCTTATCCAGGTTTATGCACTCCCTCCTTATTATAGCAGACTGCAAATGCAACTTTATAATATGAACTTGTTTGTCAGCAATGCCTCAAAGCTACCTTTACCCTAACTCATAATTTCCTTCCTTCTCCAACTTCGAGGCCATAAAACATAATATTGTTGCCACTCAAACACTGGACTCTGGTTTGCTTTGCCCTTTCCAGTATTCAACATTTGTGACGTTTTGTTCCAGCGGGAACTCATTGCTCATTTTATTTTATCAGTTTAAACATTCAAACAGAAGCTTTTATACAGTATATATATATACAGTATATGTTCTCAGTTTCAACAATGTATATAAAGACTGCAGTCAAATATTTTGCTTACAAATCAACAAATTGAATTAATTACTGCAACCTGCCAAACTGATTTGGTGCTGTGGAATAGCAAATTCATATTATATTTAGTAATAGTTAATACTATTCCAAATAATAGTATATTATTTACTAGACTTGATTAGTAAGGGTGTCAGGGATTATGGGGAGAAGGCAGGAGAATGGGGTTGAGAGGGAAAGATAGATTGAATGGCGGAGTAGACTTGATGGGCCAAATGGCCTAATTCTGCTCCTATCAATTATGAATAAGTATATTATTTAGTATATTATATTTAATAAGTTTACTATACTTATTTATAGTATGCTATTTATAAGTATTCCAATTCATATACTAAAGTATACTAATTTATATACTAATAAGTATACTAATTGTATACTATATGAAATAATAGTAAAAACTATGAAATAATTTAAATTGCTTGTGCATTTGAAGCAAAACATTGCGACTGATTATTCAATACATTTGCCAATACCTCATTGAAGAGCTTTGAACTATCTTTAATTGGTCTGCGATGTTATATCTTGCACTGAATATTGTACCCTCTGTGCAGAGTGGGCAACCTTATTGTATTCTTGTACAGTCTTTTCTCTGAACGGTTAGCATTCAAACAGAAGCTTTTCACTGTCCACTTGACAATAGTAAATTAAACTAATACTTGCTATCGCAGGAAGGAAATGGCATCTGTAAGATTAATTCCAATCCAAATGTTTGCTCAGCTGTTGTCAGATGCACACAGGATCCGGAAATGCGAAGAGTTTTTAGAACAATATTTGTCAAGTACTTCACTTTATTTTACCTACTAAATTAGAAAATATGAGGCTGAGAACAGAAAGCTGAAAAAGTAAATGATCGGCATCGATCCATTGTAATTAACGCTAGTATTGTCGAGCCACTCTGGCATTAGATCAAGGTATAAAGGTTTCATTTAATATTTTTATTGTTTACTCTGTGAATGGAAGCATCATGACAAACAATGAAATTCAGTCTGAAGAAGGGTCTCGACCCCAAATGTCACCCATTCCTTCTATCCAGAGATGCTGCCTGACCCGTTGAGTTACTCTAGCTTTTTGTGTCTACCTTCTGAATGTAGTTAGACACAAAAAGCTGGAGTAACTCAGCGGGACAGGCAGCATCTCTGGAGAGAAGGAATGGGTGACGCATCAGGTCGAGACCCTTCTTCAGACTGCTGAATGTAGTTGTTAGTTATCAGGTTCTATTTTAAGTTGTGGCATGAACAGTCCACTCTCTGCATGCTGATACTTTTCCAAATCCATGAACTATTTGCTAAACTTTGAAACCCTCTCTCCGCGCTCTTCATTTTCTCTTCACAGACGCTGGCCATCCTGCAGAGTATCTCAGAGCATCTGAACCATCCTACCAACAACTAGAGAGCAGTCCTGAGCTAATGTACTAGCTACTTCATTGGACTGTCTTTGATTGGAGTTTACTGGACCACACCTTGCACGGAACGTTATTCCCTTTGTCACGTATCTGTACACAGTGAATGGCTCGGTTGTCATCATGTATTGTCTTTCCGCTGACTAGTTAGCATGCAACAAAAGGCTTTTCACTGTACCTCGGTACACGTGACGATAAACTAAACTGAACTAATTAAGCTAGTGTTCTCTGTTTCTATCAAAAGTGAACATAATATTCCAAGCACGATCTTATTAATATTTTGCACAACTGTAAAACAGCGTCCCAATCTCCATATGCAATTCCCTGCCCAATGAAGGCCAGCATGCCAAAAGCCATCTTCACCACCCTATCTACCTATGATGCTACTTTCAAGAAACTATATACCTTTTATCCGAGATCCCTCTGCTCTACAACATTCCTCAGGGCCGATCGTTCATTTTGAAGGTCCTGGCCTGGTTTGACTTCTAAAATGCAAGACCTTGCACTTTTCAGGTCAGGTCAGGGGGAGTTCCTCCAGCCACGGGTACCATGTAATCCCATGCTACCTGCTCCATGGTCGGATAGTCGGCGACCAAACTGTCTCCCCCCCATGGTTTTCCAGGTGAGGAGGGGGCTGTGGACCCCCAGCAGCACCAAAAACAAGACCTGTCAAAGGGCAGATGAGCTCCTAGCGAGCCAAAGGCCATCCACACTTCAGTAGAAGTTGCGCTATCACTGTCGTACATAGCATTGTAAGGAGTGAAGAAAAATTCTTCCCTCTCCTTGCTTCTTACCAGAGAAGTTGTTAATGAATGCACTTCTTGATCATTAGACACTAATATAAAATGTAATCAGCGTATATTTAAATGTAATCTCACCCAGGTATGAAACGCCTTCTTCTGGTTTAATTGTTCCGTATTTCACCATCATCTTCACAAAATCAATTAGAGTTTTCATGATGGTTATCAATGTTTCCTTCTCCTTTGCATCTTGTTCTGCATTAATAAAAAAATATTTAAGTGGGTTGGGTAAAATCTGCATGCAACATACAAAATAGGACAGTTTTAAATCAATCCAGAAGGAATATTGATCTGGATTTCAATTATATGTCAATATTGTGAACAGTAGCAATGTTTTAATTGAGATTGCTTAATTGCTTTTGATACAAGGATTAAATAGCTGTTGATACAGGGATTATGTAGCAGAAGGCGACTGCTCTTAAAATAATATTGATTCTAAAAGAATATTAATTCCAGTTCTTTTTGCTGCATATGACAACTTATAACGTATATTGTAATATTGTCCACCATTTTGATATGGTCATCTTGATTTGCAGAGTTACAATTTTGCAGAAAGAAAAGATTCTTTCATTAATTGTGCAATCACCTCCTCAACGTAATTGTAACCTGGCATTAATATCACGCTGTTTTAATCATTAAATGTTCAAGAAAGAACTGCAGATGCTGGAGAATCGAACGTAGACAAAATTGCTGGAGAAACTCAGCGGGTGCGGCAGCATCTATGGAGCGAAGGAAATAGGCAACGTTTCGGGACGAAATGTTGCCTATTTCCTTCGCTCCATAGATGCTGCCGCACCCGCTGAGTTTCTCCAGCAATTTTGTCTACCTTTTAATCATTTAATGACTGATACGGATTTTGAGTTCAATGAACCAGATGTTGGGGGTTGGCAGTAAATGAATGGTGCCAGGCGCAGCAGTAGAGTTGCTGCCTTACAGCGCCGGAGACCTGGGTTCAATCCTCACTATGGGTGCTGTCTGTATGGAGTTTGTACGTTCTCCCTGTGACTGTGTGGGGTTTCTCCGCTTTCCTCCCACACTCCAAAGAGGTACAGGTTTGTAGCGTCATTTGGCTTCGGTAAAAATTGTAAACTGTTCCTCGTGTGTAGGATAGTGTTAGTATACGATCGCTGGTCGGCACGGACTCGGTGGGCCGAAGGGCCTCTTTCCTCGCTGTACTAAAGGAAAATTATTCACATTTTAATAAACAATAATTAAAAGCTGAGTAATATTTGTAAAATATAATTTTTAGTGAAAGAAAGGTTGTAGGCAGCAAACAAGATTCTGCTGTTTGAATCACTTCCCTCTGGAAGGCGACTCCGGACTGTCAAAGCTGCCACAGCCAGACATAAAAACTGTTTTTATCCATGAGTAGTTGCTCTACTCAACAGCCAAAAATCTGTAGCCTCCCTTTGATCTGATATTTTGTTGGTTCACATGCTTGATCAATGGTGTTTCATCGTTAATGTTTTATTATTAATAATGTTTAGTGTTTTCGGAGTCATTCGTAACTGTCACTGTATGTCATGTTGTTACTTGTGGGCGGAGCACCAAGGCAAATTCCTTGTATGTGAATACTTGGCCAATAAACTTACTTACTTAAATATTTCTCACACCGTACATATATATTTTTTCCCGGACTGTTGGAAATTACTAATTGCAAGGACATGTTGGTTTGCTGGGACGCAAGCAGAAGCCTCCACGTGGCGCATCCCGGGCAACGCTGACGACAGAAACTGCACCGCGGTGACCGACTGAAGTAGCCAATTCTGCAACCACCGACCGTCAGCCGTCACTGACCGACCGGATAGACGTGATACAGAAGATGTCCGGACACGAGGAAGAAGAAGTTGGTTTGCTGTTTATAGAAGCACCATCCTTGCAGGAGCAGAGCAGTGTTAACTGTACTTCTCCAGTGACTTTGATTAGCCGCCTTATTTGCACGTTAATGCCAGTGAACACTGCTTGTTCTCCGCCCCTTCCTTACAGAATTCATCCCGATTTCCCAATGTGTCGGATGGAACTGCAGATGCTGGTTTATACCGAAGATAGACCCAAAGTGCTGGAGTAACTCAGCGGGTCAGGCAACATCGCTGGAGAAAAGGAATCGGTGACGTTTCGGGTCGGAACCCTTCTTCAGACTGAAAGGTGGAGGTGAAGGGGGGGGGGGGGGGGGGGGGGGAGGTGGGGGGGGAATTGTACTGGAGGAAGGAAAGGGCCAGAACAAATCAACGCTGGCAACAGATGATCTCAGGAGGGTTGGAATCCAGAATGGCCCATTGTGGGCTGGGGAGGATGTACTAACAAGAGGGGTACAAGGATGTGAACATTGGAACTGGGAAGATAACTAGGGTGGGGGAGGGGGGAGGGAATACAGGAGTTACTTGAAATTAGAGAAATCAACGTTCGTACCACTGAGTTTAGTTTGGAGATACAGCGCGGAAACAGGCCCTTCGGCCCCGACCAGCGATCACCCCGCACATTAATACTATCCCACACACACTAGGGACAATTTACACACACACCAAGCCAATTAACCTACAAACCTGTACATCTTTGGAGTGTGGGAGGAAACCAAAGATCTCGGAGAAAACCCAGGCGGTCACGGTGAGAACGTGCAAACTCCGTACAGACAGCACCCATAGTTGGGATCGAACCTGGGTCTGTAAGGCAGCAACTCTACTGCTGCGCCCGCTCTGACCCCCAAGGGTGTAAGCTGCCCCAGCGGAATATCAGGCGCTGCTCCTCCAATTTGTGTGTAGCCTCTCTCTGACAGTGGAGGAGGACGAGGATTTGTCATTTACCTGTGTTTAAACTCTGTAGCAGGTTGTAGAAGTTGGGAAAGTATTGAAGATCATCCATGTCCTGGGCAACTGGTAGATTGTTTCCTTGGTTCTTGTTAATGGTGGGTGTCCGGTCTCTCTCCTTCTTCACAAGCTCGCGTTGTTTCTTTGCAGCTTTTGCGATTTTCTGTGAAGGAAGCGAGGAAATAAGAAAAAAGCCGCGCAAACATAAGCCTCTGCTCAAAAACCGTACAGAAGGGAAAGCAGAAAGAACCAAAGTGGTTATGGGGGGAAGGCAGGACAATGAGGTTTAGAGGGGAAGATAGATCAGCCATGATTGAATGGCAGATTAGACTTGATGGGCCGAATGGCCTAATTCTGCCCCTATCACTTATGAACTTATGAAGCCAAGGGAAATATTTTGATTTCACCAGGATCAGTGAACTTCAACCTCATCACATCCAGGAGTGGACCAAAGCATGGAGTTCCTGAGGTGAGATAAGAGATGGCAGCATTTAGTTAAGTGTGACATCAAGGAACCCTTTTCTCCAGAGATGCTGCCTGTCCCGCTGAGTTACTCCAGCACTTGTGTCTATCTTCGGTATAAACCAGCATCTGCAGTTCCTTCATACTGATCCAGGAACCCTTGTTTATCTGAAGCCAATGGGTATCAAGGCGAAAAGACTCCAATGGTTGGAGTCAAGCCTCACAGAAAGGTAGATGGTGGTGGTCACAGGAGGACAATGATCACAGCCCCAGAGCTTCCTCTCAATAGGGTCCTCGATCCACTGACTGCTCCATCTGCCCCATTTGCAAGGGTCGACACAGCTGGTAGAGCTGCTGCCTCTCAACACCAGAGACCCACATGGATCCCGATCTCGGGTGTGGTCTGTGTGGAGTTTGCACGTTCTCCCTGTAATCGCGTGGGTTTCCCCCAGCTGCTCTGGTCCCAGCTCTCCCACATCTCAATGATGTGCGGGTTTGTAGGTTAATTGGTCGCTGTCTAATGCCGCTAGTGTGAGGGTGGGGGATAGAATCTGGAGGGAGTTCATGTGAATGCGGGGAGAATAAAATTGGAGTGGATCAGTGTAGGATTTGTGTAAATGATGGTTGATGGTCGGCAAGGACTTGATGGACCGAAGGGCCTGTTTCTGTGCTGTATCTCTCTTTGACTAGCTGACACTATATAATCAGAAATGGAGGCGATCACTGACGACTGTATTCTTCTCTAAATATAATCTATGCCCGCACTTCTGCCCGGCAATGACCCATATCTGAGGGCGGCACGGTGGCACAGCGGTGGCACAGCGGTAGAGTTGCTGCCATACACCATTAACATACAGCATCTCCCCGTGTCCTGCGTGGGTTTTCTCCGGATGCTCCAGTTTCCTCCCAGATTCCAAAGATGCGCAGGTTTGTAGGCTAATTGGCTTCGGTAAAAAATGTAAGTTATCCCTAGTGAGTGAAGGGTAGTGTTAATATGTGGGGATCGCTTCTCGGCCCGGACTCGGTGGGCCGGAGGTGACCTGTTTCTGCGTTGTTACTCTAAACCGCGCTGTCACTCTTGCCCAACTTATTGAGGAAAGATTTGTGAATATCCTGACATATAAAACTATAGGGCATATGTGCAGGCATCCTCCCTGGGATTCTGCCTGTTAATTAATATTTGATCTTCTTTTTCCAACAACACAGGGGTTGGCATTTAATCTCAAAATTATGAAAAACTGTTCAGCGCCTAGATATTTTTGATGGTCAGGGCTGGTCAAAGCAAGTTCTGTGTGAACAAACACTGCCAGTACGGGTGTCAGGGGTTATGGGGAGAAGGCAGGAGAATGGGGTTGAGAGGGAACAATAGATCAGCCATGATTGAATGGCGGAATAGACATGATGGGCCGAATGGCCTAATTCTGCTCCTATCACTTATGAACTTATGACCAAATTCAACTTGAGAAAATAATAAGATGGTGAATGTGCTTCTTTTATAGTAAAACTATTAGGCTTTCTACACGACTGTCATTTGTATCCGGGTTTACACACACGAGGGATCTATCTTAGTTACTTGCTTCAATGATCCTACCTCGTCCTCCTCCCTGTCTCGATCACGCCGGTCGGCTTCTGTCTTCAGAACAGGGAGATCATCATTTTCATCCCTGACTTCATTCTTATGGGCTTCATTGGTGATAAGTTGTTGCAAAGAGATGGCAACTTCTTCTTCCAGATTGTCCGCCTGATTTTCTGTTATCTATCAGAAGAGCATGTCAGCATTGTCAGAGATGCAGATAGACACAGCAATACCCTCTTTCAGTTTGTTGCTTCCCCCCGCACAATTGTCTAATTTCCAAGTGCCCCTGTGTTCACTCTGTGCTGTTCCATCTGCAATGAGAACTCCCATTATCTGTCAGCATGATTCTCTTTGTCTAATATCTTCATGCAGAAAAGAGCCAAAAATAACAAACACCTTCACCAATCTTGTAATAGTTGAAGCTCAGCTGTGAATGTTAAATGGTGTTGGGGGTGGGGGAGCAGCGGGGAGGGAGAAGTATTTTTCCACAGTTCTTGGATTCAATTTATCTTGCTCATCTCTGCTCATTTTGTAAATGAAATGTGATTCTCCTGCAGTTTTTCTCTAATTTCCCTGAGGCACGAACGGACGGTTCGCTAATTAACTGTCAGTGATGTAACAAAGAGGCTTTCAGCGTGGACCTGAATCAAAGCGTTTGAACAGGGTAAGATTACCCCTGCTCTCCCTCCTGCTAATCTCTGCCTGCATAATGGCTTTCCTTCTTTGATTGCATGCTATATTAACTCTTAAATTTGAGACATTTTGCGCGGCACGGTGGCGCAGCGGTAAAATTGCTGCCTCACAGCGCCGAAGACCCGGGTTCGATCCTGACTACGGGTGCTGTCTGTATGGAGCTTGTACATTCTCCCCGTGACCTGCATGGGTTTTCTCCGGGTGCTCTGGTTTCCTCCCACAACCCAAAGACGTACAGGTTAGCATGGGTTTTCTCTGAGATCTTCAGTCTCCCCCCACACTCCAAAGACTTACAACGGCTTGGTAGAAATGTAATTTGTTCCTAGTGTGTGCAGGATAGTGCTAGTGTGCGGGGATCGCTGGTCGGTATGGACTGGGTGGGCCGAAGGGCCTGTTTCCAGAAGGGCGTTGTATCTCTAAAGTAAACTAAACTAAACATTTACCAGTCCTAGGTTTAGGAGTTTAGAAACGATTCTGTCAAACACTCCTCTGTCATTTTCTTCGTAAATTCTATTGGCGATTTTCTGGACAATGTCTTCGGCAGTCAAAGGTGTTCCATCCAACTGGTGTAGACCATCAGGGTCATCTGCAAAGATAAATAACTTTGGAGCACATCATGTCATTTAAAGCAAAGTATTTTAGAACCTATGAACCAGTAAATCATAAGTCTATAACTAGCAAGCCTTGTGTATGTAAAGACAAACTCAATACAAATGAAAAGATAGTAGTATCATTAATCATTGTGTATCAGCAGTCTAAAATCATGAGGGGAACAGATAAGGTGAATGCGCAGAGTCTTTTAGCTGTGGTAAGGGAATCACAAACAAGAGGTCGTAGGTTTAAGGTGATAGAACGGCACGGTGGCACCTTACATCACCAGAGACCTGGGTTCGATCACGACTACTGGTGCTGTCTGTACGGAGTTTGTACGTTCACCCCGTGACCTGCGTGGGTTTTCTCCGGGTTCTCTGGTTTCCTCCTACAATCCAAAGACGTACAGGTTTGTATGCAAATCGGTCTCGGTAAAGTTGTAAATTGTCCCCAGTGTGTAGAATAGTGTTAGTGTACAGGGTGGTCGCTGGTTGGTACGGACTCGGTGGGCCGAAGGGCCTGTTTCCGTTCTGCATCTCTAAACTTAAACTAAAAGAGGAAAGATATAATATGAACCTGAGGGGCAACTTTTTTTACACAAAGGGTAGTGGGTAAATGGAATAAACTGCCAAAGGAGGTAATTGAGACAGGTACAAAAACAAAATTTAAAAGACATTAGGACAGGTACATGGATAGGATAGTGTTAGAGGGACAAAGGCCATACGTGGGCAAATGGGACCAGCGTAGTTGGGGCATCAGGACAGGTAGGGCTGAAGGGCCTGTTTCCATGCTGTATGACTATGACTCTACTATACATGGCAAATGAAAGGTCAGTAAGAGGAAGAAACCTTCATCTTTGTAATCCATTGCATTCTTTGTGGAATCGTCGTAATCGTGAGCGAGTCTCCTGCTTTTGGTGGAATTGACACTGCGGGCGGGAGGAGCGGAGACGTTGGTCGGAGAGTCTTTGCTAACGTCCCCCGCCTTCTCACTTTCTTTCTCCGCCAATGATTTCAGCAGCATGAGGTCATCCGCAAACGAGTCATTCTGCAGCGGGACCTTGTTCTCTGCAAGGATATCAAATGTGATTTGTTGAGCAAGGATAAAAAGCGACTTGAAGACCAGATTGAATTTCTGTATTCGTAAACTAAAAACCTTATGTCTACCTGTCGATGATGAATGGCCGTCCAGTTCCTGGAGGGGGAGGAAATTAACAAAGTGTCACGTAGAAACATAGAAAGTAGGTGCAGGAGTAGGCCATTTGGCCCTTCGAGCCAGCACCGCCATTCAATATGATCATGGCTGATCATCTAAAATCAGTACCCCGTTCCTGCTTTCTCCCCATATCCCTTGATTCCGTTAGCCCTAAGAGCTATATCTAGCTCTCTCTTGAAAACATCCAGTGAATTGCCACCCACTGCCTTCTGTGGCAGAGAATTCCACAGATTCACAACACTCTGGGTGAAAACGTTTTTCCTCATCTCAGTCATAAATGGCCTACCCCTTATTCTTAAACTGTGACCCCTGGTTCTGGACTTCCCCAACATCGGGAACATTTTACTGCATCTAGCCTGTCCAATCCCTTAAGAATTTTATATGTTTCTATAAGATCCCCTCTCATCCTAAATTGCAGTGAATATAAGCCCAGTCGACCCATTCTTTCATCATATGTCAGTCCCGCCATCCCGGGAATTTACCTGGTGAACTTACGCTGCACTCCCTCAATATCAAGAATGTCCTTCCTCAAATTAGGAGACCAAAACTGCACACAATACGTCGGAGATTCACCGAAAATTATTGCAAGGGATTCTCCACAGAAGGGTTGACTATGCAGAGTATGTATCTACACCAGATGGCAGTCAACACTAAATGTCTCTGTAAGACATGATTAGACCATTCTGGACAATATCAACAATTGCAAGGGCATTATAAAATGGGAAGCACATCATCAGGGATCGGACCTTATCTTGCACTAAACTTCATTCACTTTATCCTGTATCTGTCCACTGTGGATCAATTGCACATATAGTCTTTCCGCTGACTGGATAGCATGCAATGAACATTTTTGTTGTTGTACCTCGTCACACGTGACAATAATCTAAACTGAAACGATTTTTAATTGTAGGTGAAAGGTAGGTGAAAGTGGGAGCCAACTGATCGAAGCTCGTGTGTGAAGCTGCATGGCATCATTTACCTGTACTTCCACTGGTCTTTCCGCTGATAACTCCAGATTAGATACAGCTTTGTCTGAAATGAATGGAATAAACGTGAGCAGAAATGTATGGAGAAGATGCACATAGAACATAGAACATAGAACATAGGAACAGGTTCTTCAGTGCACAATGTATGTGCTGAACATGTTGCCAGGTTGAACTATTCTCCTCTGCTTGCATCTGGTACAACCCCTCCATTCTCTGCACATCCTTGTGCCCATCCTAAAGCCTCTGAAATACCACAATTGTACCTGACTCGAAACGTCATCTATTCCTTCGCTCCATAGAAGCTGCCTCACCCGCTGAGTTTCTCCAGCATTTTTGCCTACCTTCGAATTTTCCAGCATCTGTAGTTCTTTCTTAAAAATTGTACCTGACTCCATCACCAGTGTGTTCCAGGCATCTCCTTCAATCTGCCCCCTCTCACCTTAAATCTGTGCCCTGTAGTCTTTGACATTTCTCAGCCTGGGAGAAGGGTTCTGACTGTTGATCCTATTTAAACTTCTCATAATTTTATATATTTCTATCAGGTCTCCCCTCAGCCTCTGGCGTTCCAGAGAAAACAATCTAAGCCTGTCCAATACATCTCTACTTCCTGAATATCCAACAGACCAAGGTGCAAATGGTAAATAGACAATAGACAATAGGTGCAGGAGTAGGCCATTCGGCCCTTCGAGCCAGCACCGCCATTCAATGTGATCATGGCTGATCATCCCCAATCAGTACCCCGTTCCTGCCTTCTCCCCTTCTCCCCATATCCCCTGACTCCACTATTTTTTAAGAGCCCTATCTAGCTCTCTCTTGAAAGCATCCAGAGAACCTGCCTCCACCACCCTCTGAGGCAGAGAATCCCACAGACTCGCCACTCTCTCCGTTCTAAATGGCTTGCTCCTTATTCTTAAACTGTGGCCCCTGGTTCTGGACTCCTCCAACATCGGGAACATGTTTCATGTGTCCAAGCCCTTAACAATCTTATATGTTTCAATGATTCCTTCTCATCCTTCTAAACTCCAGAGTGTACAAGCCCAGCTGATCCATTCTCTCAGCATATTACAGTCCCGCCATCCCGGGAATTAACCTTGTAAACCTACGTTGCTCTCCCTCAATAGCAAGAATACAGACACAAAATGCTGTAGTAACTCAGCAGGACAGACAGCATCTCTAGAGACGTTTCGGGTCGATACATTTCTTCAGAAGGGTTCTTCCTACACAAGGTGCAATGGCTATAACATTGCAGTCAATGTGGACTGTGAGCGGAAACAATAGTATTTGATGTGTAGGAAGGAACTGCAGATTTAAACCGAAGATAGACACACATAGCTGGAGTAACAGTGGGACAGGCAACATCTCTGGAGAGAAGGAATGGGTGACGTTTCAGGTCGGGACCTTTCTTCAGACTGAATATTTTCTTCAGACTGAACAATAGTTCTTACCAGTTTGACAAATGGAAATCGTTACCAAGTCGCAAGGCTATTCCCATTCTGGATAAAATGACGTTACTGGCCGTGTGACTGAATGTAGAGTCTATTGTACGTTACAGTCTATTCTGGGGCTGTTCCACAGAGAGCTAATTTGTCAGCAATGCTTGTCCCACGCGATGATTCCGAGATTTTTTAATTAGTTTAAGATTAAAGTATCAAAGATTGTGATGCCACTTGCAATCGCCTCCCTCGCCGTGACCTGAGAACCGAAAACTGGCTGCGTTTTACAGCCCCACGATTAAACAAATGTGACTGAAACCTTCCCAATGCGGATAAATCGCCTGGACCCATTAACATCTCAATCTGACCAGCATCGACGCAGCGGGCCGAGCGGCCTCCTGTATATCTTCCATGTACCGTCCCGAGAATAGAACGGTCTGCATATCCCCGACCAGGTCGCTGGGCTGAACAAAGCGCGAAGCCCTGAGCTGAAATATTGATCAACCTGCCTGTAGGAGGAGGGTCTCGACCCGAAACGTCACCCATTCCTTCTCTCCAAAGATGCTGCCTGTCCCGCTGAATTACTCCAGCTTTTTGTGTCTATCTTCGGTTTAAACCAGTTCCTTCCGACACAAACTCTGACCAATACCAGATTTACAGAGATAACTCGGGAACAATGGCAACGCCGTTTTGCTGGCTACACCCCGACACACAAAGGACTCGCTTGGATGCAACCTTCTCATCCGTTCAGTTTAACTGCGGTGGATTAATCTGGCGAGGTTAATCTGCGCTCGTGATACACAGTCACCCCTTGAATCCCAGTAACTCAGCGGGACAGGCAGCATTTCTGGAGAGAAGGAATGGGTCGAGACCCTTCTTCGGACTGATGGGTCTCGACCCGAAACGTCACCCATTCCTTCCCTCCAGAGATGCTGCCTGTCCCGCTCAGTCTCTCCAGCGTTTCTGTGTTTGTCTTCCGTTCAAACCAGCATCTGCAGTTCCTTGCTGCACATCGAATCCCAGTGCTATTTTTTTTTTAAACGCAGATGAACCGGGACCTACCTTGGGCTCCTGCAGGAGTTGGGAATGCGTTGACCTGATGTAGCACCAATGCAGCAGCCTGCAAGAGGAGGACACATGCAGTGTGTCTGAGAGGCATGGCTGCGATGGCGTGGCGAGGCGAAGCGAAGCGCTGGCTGCAGTTTCAGGACGTTGGACAGCGGTGCCGCTGGAGCCGGGACACCAGGGTTGAATACAACAAGGAGGTGGGGACTGGATGCTAATCCAGCCTCTGTGCGTCAACTCTCTCCCAGCCTGCGTCACTCCACACACACACACACACACACAAACACACACACACACACACACACACACAAACACACACACACACACACACACACACAAACACACACACACACACACACACACACAAACACACACACACAAACACACACACACACACACACACAAACCCTCAGCTCAGCTGGGCGATAGAAATATATCTGGCGTTTTAATCTGTGTTGAAGGAACCGCAGATGCTGGTTCAAACCGAAGATAGACACAAAAAAGCTGGAGTAACTCGGCAGCACCACTGGAGAAAAGAAATGGGTGAAGTTTCGGGTCGAGACCCTTCTTCAGACTGGTTAGGGACAAGGGAAACGAGAGACATAGACGGTGATGTGGAGAGATGAAGAACAATGAATGAAAGATATGCAAAAAAGTAACGATGACAAGGGGAACAGTCAGCGGGTCAGGCAGCATCTCTAGAGAAACAGAATAGGCGAGTCCCTTCTTCAGACTGATATCAGGGGAACGGGAAACGAGAAATATAGACGGTGGTTAGAGAGAGATATGGAACTAATGAATGAAAGACATGCAATAAAGTAACGATGATGAAGGATATTCGGTCCATTTGTTGGCTGTGGGCTGTGTGTAAACGAGTTTCCATTTCATTGACTGCCGGGGCTCGGCACCTCACATTATAGTTCCACGTTGCAAACACATTGAATGCTGAACAAAAGATCCCGTGTGTAACAAATCACATCAGCAAACACTCTCCCGACAGCGAGCCGTCAAACATTGGATGCTTAACACATTTGATGATTGATGCCCTGAGCTGCGAATAAGCTCTTTTTAGGCATCTGCAGGAGTGAAGAGTGTTTAATTGTCATATGTACGGGCACTGAAACAAAGACATTCTTATTTGCTGCAGCTTATCAGGTCTGTGACGCAAATAACACCCAGATGAAAATATATAATAATCATTAATACCATGAATTAATGACCCTGCCACGAGGTAGCCATGATTATGCAAAACCAATCTGTTGTGCAACCAAAGGCACAGTCTATAGAAGATCTTAGTTGTTAAAGTTAATCTTTAGTTTAGTTTAGAGATGGCCCACCAAGTCCGCATCGACCAGTGATCCCCGCACATTAACACTTCCCTACTCACACTGGGGATACATGTTTACATTTACACCAAGCCAATTAACCTCAAAAACATGTTCGTTTTGGGAGTGAGGGAGGAAATCGAAGATTTCAGAGAAAACACACGCAGGTCACGGGGAGAACGTACAAACTCCGTACAGACAGCACCCGTAGTCAGGATTGAACCCGGGTCTCTGGCGCTGCAATATGCAGTTGCTTTACCAATACGCCACTGTGCCACACTGTTGTGCAGTGTTTAAGAGCCTGATGGCTGCAGGGAAGAAACTGTTCTTGAATCTGGTGGTCACAGTTTTCAGGCTCCAGTACCTTCTTCCCGATAGTGGTCGTGAAATGAAATAGGGGTCTTTGATGATATTACCTGCCTTTTTGAGGCAGCGCTGTAGATCCCAGTGACGAACCAGTGATGAACCAGGCAGTGCCTACCTACATATTTGGGCATTGGAGTTGCTAAACCAGGCTGTGCTCCAACCAGTCAGTGTGCTCTCCACTGTACACATTCAAGTGTGTATTTGACAACCTACCACATCTCCTTTTAGTCTTCCAAGGAAATAGAGGTATTGATAACTTTCTTGATGATTGCATCGATGTGCTGGGCCCAGGATAGATCTTCACAGATATGCACGCCCAGGAACGTGAAGGTGTTGACTTTGGGAAAGGCATAGCATAATAAATGGATAAAAAACAGGGCTGATATGATTCCACTGAAGGCAAGTCCTTCATACTGGAATCAAAACACTGTGACATTCCTCATTATGGGTTTCATTGGAAAACTGTTGTCATATACATATTAGACTGTGTGCTCACAATAGTGTTTATTTGGCTTCAGTTTAAAAAAATGTTTATTTTAAAGTCACGTGTGATGTTTACAGAAAATCGAAATACTACTACAAATATAGGGTTAGGTTTAATATTGTCGTGTGTACTGGGGTACAGTGAAAAGTTCATAAGTGATAGGAGCAGAATTAGGCCATTCAGCCCATCAAGTGTACTATGCCATTCAACATGGCTGATCTAACTCTCCCCCTCAACCCCATTCTCCTGCTTGCTCCCCATAACCCCAACACCCATACAAATAAAGAATCTATCTATCTATACCATTAAAATATCCCTTGGCCTCCACAGCATTCTACGGCAAAAGCTTTGTTTTAAATGCTATCCAAATAGATCAGATATACAAATAAATACAAATAGTTCAAGCTCAAGTACAATATGAAATAGAACCAAAAAACATGCAGTTGGTCAGGCAGCATCTGTGAAGAAGGAAAGAGAGTTAATGTTTCAGAATATCAGGAGAGGTTGCGATTAGTGATAGTCACCTTTAAAGAAAATACAGAGTTAGGGAAGGGACCGAGGGAAGAGAATAACATGGGAAAGCCTTGTTGTTAGACGGTTGTTAGATGGGCTGGGTGTGTGGCAAGGGTAGAAACGATTATATGGACTGATTTAAAGCAAAAAGGGACTGATATAAAAGAAGGAACTGATATAAAGCAAAAAGTTGCGGTGTGGGACAGAGAGATCGAGGAGATAACGTGGTTATAATCAGTCAGCATTTGTAGATTTGGCATCTATATATCAGTTTGCTTTACTTTGATTCAGTAGATTGGCAGAAATGTCATCAACACATTCCACGCAATAAATGGATTTTACCATGGAAACACTTACTTTTTAAAAACTATTCTGAACAAACAAACACACTCAATAATTGCTTCAAAATATGGCATTTTATTTTCGTGAGGAAAGCAACATAATGTGCGCTCTAGAAACTAAAATTATAACAATGCGACAAAACTTTCATAAGCTGAAGGAAGGAATAAATACATGTTTCAGATGTCCATTGGAAATTGAATCATACTTATAGTCCAATGCAATCTGTCACAAAGTTTATAAGGATCTATTGATTATACACCAACGCAGAACATTTTGAGAACTCTATGTACCAGATGAAATCATTCAGAGTGCTTTCTGTTGTAGTGTGAATGTCAGAGCCAT
This sequence comes from Amblyraja radiata, assembly GCF_010909765.2. Classification (NCBI taxonomy): domain Eukaryota; kingdom Metazoa; phylum Chordata; class Chondrichthyes; order Rajiformes; family Rajidae; genus Amblyraja; species Amblyraja radiata. Next base: position 20,177,365 of record NC_045989.1, on the reverse strand, counting down.
TGGTTATGATGCAAACAAACACATGAAGATAATAAGAGGTTTTAAACCAATTTCCAATGACTCGGGCTAAGAGAAGCTCAAGAGCTTACATTGGAAATACTGATAATGAAAAGAAACTTTTTTTTCCAATTAAAATAGTGATAAGGAATTTGAAACTAATATGTAACATATCTCACAGGTTGAAATATTATTGAAGATGGAATCCGCCCACACTTAAAGTATTATTATAGGAAGTAAAGTATTATTGCTGCAAACATTTCAACCACAGCTTGTATCGTTCAGTTAAGGAAATTATAATTGTCTGTATTTCCACTTTAATGGTGTCAAAGAGTCATATAGCATGGAAACAGGCTCCATAGCCTAACTGTGTAGGAAGGAACTGCAGTTGCTGGTTTACACCAAAGATAGACACAAAATGCTGGAGAAACTCAGCGGGTGAGGCAGCATCTCTGGAGAAAAGGAAAAGGTGACGTTTTGGTTCGAGATCCTTCTTTAGACTGAGAGTCAGGCCACTTGGAAATTGGAGGAACAGCACCTCATATTTCACTCGGGCAGCTTACAACCCGGTGGTATGAATATTCAGTTTCACTGGACAAGGCTGAGTAAGATGCGCCATCTAAGCTGGTCTCATTTGCCTGCAATTCTTCCAAACCGTTCCCATCCATGTATCCATCTGAATGTCTTTTAAAACCTCAGGACAAAGACTGTTCAAAGACCTATACTTGAGACAACAATCCACCAACAGATCTAACTCAACTGCGACATGCCCTCAAACTCTGTCTGAACCTAATGCCCAGATTGAGGAGAGAAGTGGTGTTTGGGCTTTTTCTTTTTCACAGTTGTGAGTCTGTGGAATTCTCTGCCTCAGAGGGCGGTGGAGGCAGGTTCTCTGGATACTTTCAAGAGAGAGTTAGTTAGGGCTCTTAAAGATAACGGAGTCAGGGGATATGGGGAGAAGGCAGGAACGGGGTACTGATTGTGGATGATCAGACATGATCACATTGAATGGTGGTGCTGGCTTGAAGGGCCGAATGGCCTACTGCACTATTGTCTATTGACCTAGGTCATGAAGGTTCCCCAGTGCGTCTTGTTGACTTCAATAGAGATTGTAAAGCAAGAAGCTGGAACATAGATGCTCTGCTGTAGAGTTGCTGCCTTACAGCGCCAGAGACCCGGGTTCGATCCTGACTACGGGTGCTGTCTGTGGGGAGCTTGTACGTTCTCCCCGTGAACTGCGTGGGTTTTCTCCGGGCGCTCGGGTTTCCTCCCACATTCCAAAGACGTACAGGTTTGTAGGTTAATTGGCTTGGTATAATTGTAAAAATTGTCCCTAGTGTGTGTTGGATAGTGTTAGTGTGCGGGGGATCGCTGGTCAGTGCGGGCTCGGTGGGCCGAAGGGCCTGTTTCAGTGTGGTATCTCTGAACGAAACTAAGACCAGCCCACCGCGCCCCCTGGCGGCCGAAATGGTGCAAAGCCGAAATGTTTCCAGCGCCCCCCAGAGGTGTAGCGCTGCTTCTGGTCACGGCGCCCCCTAGCGGCCGGGATGGTGCTGCCTCTGGTCGCAGCGCCCCCTAGCGGCCGGGATGGTGCAGAGCAGTGTCTGGCCACGGCGCCCCCTGGCGGCTGGGATGGTGTAGCGCTGCCTCTGGCCACGGCGCCCCCTGGCGGCTGGGATGGTGTAGCGCTGCCTCTGGCCACGGCGCCCCCTGGCGGCTGGGATGGTGTAGCGCTGCCTCTGGCCACGGCGCCCCCTAGCTGCTGGGATGATGTAGAGCAGCCTCTGTCGCAGCGCCCCCCTGGCGGCTGGGATGGTGCAGCGCTGCGATGTTAATAAAGTTTTGGATCGAAAGCGGCGGCGGCAACAACAAGATGGCGCGACCCAGGGCGGAGCGGCGGTGAGGGAGAGGGGCTGGAGGAGCAGTTACAGGGACGGGGCCGAAGCCGAGGCCTCGCCACGATGAGCGACGTCATGGAGAAGACGCTGTCGGCGCTGCCCAGCCTCCTGTCGCTGGAAGGCGGCGCCGGCATCACGGCCGCGTCCCGGCTCGGCGGCTTCATCCGCGGCCTCACCGAGCTGGCGTCCAAACAGGTGGGAGCAAAGATGTTGTAGATGCTTTGGTTGGGAGAGGGAGTGGGAGGTGGGAAGCAGGGCGAGGAGGAGGAGGAGGATTGGGGGAGAGAGGGAGCGGAAGTGGGAGGATTGATGGAAATCCTTCTGGCTTAAGTCCTCCCACCACCACCTCTAGTTTAAATTCCATTTGGAATATTTTGGAGGACCAAGAACCAAGAAAGAAGGAGGGAGTGAGCGATGGAGGGGAAGAGGAGGATGGAGGGAGAGAGGAGGAGGAGGAGGGGGAAGTAGGGAGAGAAGGGAGGTGGGTGAGGGAGGGATGGATGGGATGTGTTTAGACGGGGGCAGAGTGCAGACCTTTCCCCTCCCTCACTTCACTTTTCCAATCCTGACCAATCTACCCCGACCCTTCCCAGACTATCATTCCACCCAACCAACTCTCCACCAAATCCTCTTCTGTACAACCCCTCCAAAATGCCCCCCTCCACAACCAACCCATCCCCACCACAACTTCCCCTGACCAAGCCCACCCACATTTGACAATTCCCCCCCCCCCTTCCCTCTGATCCTTCTCCCCAAATATACTAGTATCTTTGCTTCTCCCCTTCATACTTCTCCTTCATCCAATTCTCACCCACTGCCCATCCCTTTTCCCACCTCACGTCCCCTGCAGTCACCTTAAACAGACACTCCTTTCCCCTTATGTCGTGTTTCAGGTTAATGAAAGGTTTTGATAAATGGACATCAACTTTAAGTTTTGACTCTGTTTCTTTCTCCTGGGTCGCTGCTTGTTGCGAGAGGATTTGCAGCACTGTCTTTTATTTGTTTTTCTAGTGATCTTGGTTGAAAAATAAATGCGAGCTAGATCACTGGGGGAAAACTCTTTTGTACTTCTTTAACATGGGTATTGAATATTTTGCATCTACCTAGTGAGTAGATTGCTGATTATTTGCATAAAGAGTAGTTTTGAAATATTTGCTCCACTTGGAATTTAAATGTGTCCTGTGTCAGAGGATAGTTGAAATTAATTTTCTGGATTTATTTTCCCTTCAGCATCACTAAGGCTAAGATGATTTGAATAACTTACCCAACCTCCCACCTATCCCACGTTTCTGTGTACAATTAAAAAAAAGGAGACTGTAGATCGCTGGAGTTCAGAAGGATGAGGGGGAGATGTCATTGAAAGTTACCGAATAGTGAAAGGCCTGGAGAGAGTGGATGTGAAGATGGTTCCATTAGTGGGAGAGTCTCGGACCAGAGGCCGCGGCCTCAGAATAAAAGGACTTACCTTTAGAAAGATGAGAATAAATGTCTTTGTCACAGACGGCTGTGAAAGCAAAGTCAGTTGATATTTTTAAGATGGAGATTGACAGATTCTTGATTGGTAAGGGTGTTAGGGGTTATCTAGGGGTTCTGGGGAGAAAACAGGCAAATGGGGTTGGGATGGAAAGATAGATCAGCCATGATTGAAAGGCAGAGTAGAGTACATGGGCTGAAAAGCCTAACTACTCCTAGAACTTACGGATTTATGAAGATTATTTTCACGCACTTTTGTGGAACTGTTTTACTGATGCTTTATCTATTCTGGAAAATTTCTGGTTCATTGTTCAGATTGTGAATTCAGCAATGTTCTGTCACTGAAAATGTCATTCCTAAATAGTTGGTATTTGTGTTTAAGGATGAGGAGAAACTGATCAAGAAGGAATTGGCTGCGTTAAAAGAACAGGTCTCTGCTCCCACCACATCTCCGGTAATTCTTAATTTCCTCTGAAGGAATTGATTATTTTTGCTGCCTTTCAATAGTCTTTTGTAACTATGGTTTGGAGCTCGCTATGCTTTAAGTCACTTAATCACACACACCTTTTATCGTGGTATTTTCTGTTGTCAAGTTAGTCCTGAGGTTACTGCAATTGTTTTTTTTGATTGATTGATTGAAGCATTGAAGGGTACAGCATGGAAATAGGCCCTTTGGCCCACAATCTAGGCTGACATCCGTTCACACGATTTCTATGTTATCCCAATTTCTCATCCACTCCCTACACCCTAAGGGCATTTACATGGGACAATTATCCTACAAACCCGTATGTCTTTGGGATGTGGGAGGAAACTGGAGTGGTCGCAGGGAGGGAGAACATGCAAACTCCACACAGACGACACCCGAGGTCAGGATTGAACCCGGGGCTCTGGCGCTGTGAGGCAGCAGCTCTACCGTTGTGGAGCCACCTTTGACGTTGCAACATCTCAAATTTTCTTTCCTCCCCCACAACAGTGTTATTTGTGCAAGGTTAGCTGAGTTGCTTTGTATCTGAGATGAACCTTCAGACTTTGAACGCTGCAATTACTGTTTGAACTAATTGTTCCTTAATGCCTTCTGGTGTTGTTACAGAAGCAAATGTGGGAATGTTTGGTGCGTCTGATCTACTGTGAAATGCTGGGGTACGACGCCTCCTTTGGATACATACACGCAATCAAATTAGCTCAGCAGGGCAGCCTGATGGAAAAAAGAGTTGGTATGTTCCCCTGTGTTTTTTTAAATACACAGCATATTAATTGTACAGTTTGGCTGCTGGTGTGGCAGCACTGAGGTGGTACTGAACCGTCTAAGGCATAGTGTTTGCAATTCCACTTATTAGTCAGTGGTTCACTATTCTGTTCACTTGTAAAGATTCTAAAATTGGCCACTTTGTGGATGCAGGGAAAGAAATAAAACAAAACTTCTCATGCTTGTGATGTGAGGGCAGGTTTTAGTTTTAGAGATACAGCATGGAAACAGGTCACTCGATCCATGTTGACCAGTGATCACCCATACATTAGTTCTATCCCACACCACCAGGGGCAATTTACAGAAGCCAATTAACCTACAAACCTGTATGTCTTTGGAATATAGGAGGAAATCAGAGCACCCAGAGGAAGGTCACAGGGAGAATGTACAAAATCCGTACAGACAACACCCGTAGTCAAGATCGAACCCGGGTCTCTGGTGCTGTAAGGCAGCAGCTCTACTGCTGTGCCACTGTGCCACCCAGGTTTAATTAATTTTCAATGTATTCTCTGATCTTTGTTGATTAATTGTCGTTTCTATGTTCAATCCTCGACATTGTGGCTACCTTTGAGTAGACTAGTCAGGCGGTGAGAAAACTGTCACGTTGTCAGCCTGCATTAGCTGAATGTGATATTTGAGTTTGCCAAAGGTTAGCACTAAAGATTTCTGCAAAATATGCACATTGTCATGCTGAAATTCTGCAGTGGAGCTCTGTTTGAGAATCATACTGAGTGCACTCATGTTTACTTGTTTATTTATTGCTAGGCTACTTGGCCGTTTCTCTCTTTCTAAATGAGGGACACGAGTTGCTGCTGTTGCTTGTGAACACCGTCCTAAAGGTAAGAAATATCCAAACTGATCAATTATACATCCTGACTATTAACCTGTGAACTGAATTAAAAACGAATGGAAGTGTTGTCTTAACGTTTAATGTCTTGGTGTGGGTCAGTTTGCAAGCCTCTTAATTCATCACCAATAGCGTCCACAAAACAAAAAGGTGACATAGCAACTTTTTATTGCAGGGCCACGTGTAGTGTGCAATCTGTTTTTATTGCATGAAAGTCTGGCTTTTACTGGCCTTTTAGGAATGTCTTCCTTCATTTTTAATAATCTTGCATTGAAAATCCGACACCAGCGTCAGTGAATCACACCCTGTCATTTCTGGGGGATTGATTGATTGAATTGATTGAAAGGTACAGCATGAACACAGGCCCTTCAGCCCGACAGGTCCATATTGATCACCCGTTCATAAAGCTTTTCACTGTACCTCGGTACACGTGACAATAAACTGAACTGAACCCATTTAGACTAGTTCTATCTAGTTCAAGAATTTCATTTTGTGCATTGTTTTATATCATTTTGTTTTAACTGCTTTAAAGATGCTGAGAGAATGGAGCGGCTGGGCTTGTACACTCTGGAGTTTAGAAGGATGAGAGGGAATTTCTTATTGAAACATATAAGATTGTTACGGGTTTGGACATGCTAGAGGCAGGAAACATGTTCCCGATGTTGGTGGGAGTCCAGAACCAGGGGCCACAGTTTAAGAATAAGGGGTAAGCCATTTTGAACAGCGATGAGGAAACATATTTTCTCACAGAGAGTTGTGAGTGTGGAATTCTCTGCTTCAGAGGGCGCTGAAGGCCGGTTCTCTGGATAGTTTCAAGAGAGAGCTAGATAGGGCCCTTAAAGATAGCGGAGTCAGGTGATATGGGGAGAAGGCAGGAACGGGGTACTGATTGGGGATGATCATCCATGATCACATTGAATGGTTGAAGGATCGAATGGTCTATTGTCTAAGAGTAATATTGATTCCATACGAGTTTTGTTGGCTAAAGTAAAATTGCTCTCTGTGGTATCAATGTCAGTGAGTACACCAAGTCATCACACAGTTGTTTGATGATCTATATGATTAATACACGAGTAACTGATGTAACTTAAAGAACACCTAAAATGATGAAAAGCTGTGTAGGGTTTCTGGAAAGAGCATTACAATGTTGGAAGTTTGCCAAGACTGAATCGTTTATTTTAGTCTTTAGGCTTAGAAACCTGACCCTTCGGCCAACCGAGTCCGTGCGACCAGCAATCACCACGTATACTAGCACTAGCCTACACACGAGGGATAATTTACCACTTACAGAAGCCAAATAACCTTCAAAGCTGTATGTCTTTGGAGTGTGGGAGGAAATCCACAGTCACGGGGAGAACGTATAAACTCTGTACAGGCAGAAGGCAAAGTCAGGATCAAACCCGGGTCTCTAATGCTGCATTTTCTTTACATCGAGAGAATTGAATGATAAATAAAACTTCTGCTGTACATCCATGTAAGTTAATGGAGCTTGTCCAAGTAGTTGAGAAGATGTATCCTTTGCATTTTTATCTCAAGCATTTGGTGCAATTGTACTAATTCTAAATAATCTTGGTCTACTTGTAGGATCTCCAGAGCACTAACCTTCTTGAGGTTTGCATGGCTTTGACTGTTGGCAGCCAGCTTTTCCCACTGGATATGATCCCTGCCGTTCTTCCTCTGGTTGAAGAGAAGCTTCAGCATTCAAAGTAAGAGACGAGAACGGAAGATGGCAACATCTTGGATGTAATTTATCGGGCATTTGTTTCACAGATGGAATCTTGGTTTTAAAATTCATAATTATGAGTGCAATTATGTAAACATAACTAAAATGAAAATATTACTTCATAGGGAAATGATAAGAAGAAAAGCAGTGCTTGCGCTGTATAAGTTCTATCTTATTGCTCCAAATCAAGTTCAGCACATTCATGACAAGTTTAAGAAAGCTCTGTGTGACAAGGATCCTGGAGTTATGGCTGCCTCTCTTCACATCTACCTTCTGCTGATTAAGGTACCCTGGTGTAATAAAATATTTTTGTTGTTGTGGTTTTCTTCTCTTGCCTCATAAATGCAATATTGTCAAACCTCATTCTTTTCCCAACAAGTCGTACTGAAGTATTGGATGTAGAACGCCAAATTAAAATTATCTAACTGTTTAAGAATTCAGTCAGTCCATTAACTCTGGGATATGTTATTGCAATCATAAACAGTGTGTTTGTGTGCGCCTACATAAGTAGTGGCATTGTATGATTGCTGACTATTGCAGATTCCACCATCTGCAGTCTCTTGTATTTCTATTGCAGCTGTTGGATTCTCCATCATTCTCATATTTTCTAATACAATGGAATGAAATCCCTCATTGATTTTCCCCATACCTCTGAGTGACCCATTTAGAGCGATTTGGTAATAGTGGATAGTCAACCACTTATTAGAAATGAAACTATGATGAAAATACTTGTTTAGTATGACTTAGCATTAGTCTGAACTGTGCCTCTCTAAGACAGCAGGGAAAGAGTGATGAGCAGGTTGGAATTGAAACGGTACACACAAGGAACGGCTCGAATCTTGAGCAAAAAAAAAACAAAGCAGTGAAGGAACTCGGCGGGCCATGCAGCATCTCTGGAAAAACATGGGTGACATTTTGGGTCGGGACCCTTTACTACCTTGAGGAGATTTTGCAATGGAACAGTAAAATGTAAAAACAATGAACTGCAAATGGTTTACAAATGTGAAGTAGAGTCCTGACCCGAAACGTCACCTATCCATGTTCTCCAGAGAGCAAAACCGTTATAATGGGTGACTTCAATCTACATATAGATTGGGTGAATCAAATTGGCAGGGGTGCTGAGGAAGAGGATTTTTTGGAATGTATGCGGGATAGTTATCTAAATCAACATGTAGAGGAACCAACGAGAGAGCAGGCTATTTTAGACTGGGTATTGAGTAATGAGGAAGGGTTAGTTAGCAGTCTTGTTGTACGTGCCCCCTTGGGCAAGAGTGACCATAATATGGTTGAGTTCTTCATTAGGATGGAGAGTGACATTGTTAATTCAGAAACAATGGTTCTGAACTTAAAGAAAGGTAACTTTGAGGGTATGAGACGTGAATTGGCCAAGATTGACTGGCAATTAATTCTAAAAGGGTTGACGGTGGATATGCAATGGAAGACATTTAAAGACTGCATGGATGAACTACAAAAATTGTTCATCCCAGTTTGGCAAAAGAATAAATCAGGGAAGGTAGTGCATCCGTGGATAACAAGGGAAATCAGGGATAGTATCAAAGCGAAGGATGATGCGTACAAATTAGCCAGAAAAAGCAGCATACCGGAGGACTGGGAGAAATTCAGAGACCAGCAGAGGAGGACAAAGGGCTTAATTAGGAAAGGAAAAATAGATTATGAAAGAAAACTGGCAGGGAACATAAAAACTGACTGCAAAAGTTTTTATAGATATGTGAAAAGAAAGAGATTAGTTAAAACAAATGTAGGTCCCTTGCAGTCAGAAACGGGTGAGTTGATCATGGGGAACAAGGATATGGCGGACCAATTGAATAACTACTTTGGTTCCGTCTTCACTAAGGAAGACATAAATAATCTGCCGGAAATAGCAGGGGACCGCGGGTCAAAGGAGTTGGAGGAATTGAGTGAAATCCAGGTTAGCCGGGAAGTGGTGTTGGGTAAATTAAATGGATTAAAGGCCGATAAATCCCCAGGGCCAGATATGCTGCATCCCAGAGTACTTAAGGAAGTAGCTCCAGAAATAGTGGATGCATTAGTAATAATCTTTCAAAACTCTTTAGATTCTGGAGTAGTTCCTGAGGATTGGCGGGTAGCAAACGTAACCCCACTTTTTAAGAAGGGAGGGAGAGAGAAAACGGGGAATTACAGACCAGTTAGTCTAACATCGGTAGTGGGGAAACTGCTAGAGTCAGTTATTAAAGATGGGATAGCAGCACATTTGGAAAGTGGTGAAATCATTGGACAAAGTCAGCATGGATTTACAAAAGGTAAATCATGTCTGACGAATCTTATAGAATTTTTCGAGGATGTAACTAGTAGCGTGGATAGGGGAGAACCAGTGGATGTGGTGTATCTGGACTTCCAGAAGGCTTTCGACAAGGTCCCACATAAGAGATTAGTTTACAAACTTAAAGCACACGGCATTGGGGGTTCAGTATTGATGTGGATAGAGAACTGGCTGGCAAACAGGAAGCAAAGAGTAGGAGTAAACGGGTCCTTTTCACAATGGCAGGCAGTGACTAGTGGGGTACCGCAAGGCTCAGTGCTGGGACCCCAGCTATTTACAATATATATTAATGATCTGGATGAGGGAATTGAAGGCAATATCTCCAAGTTTGCGGATGACACTAAGCTTGGGGGCAGTGTTAGCTGTGAGGAGGATGCTAGGAGACTGCAAGGTGACTTGGATAGGCTGGGTGAGTGGGCAAATGTTTGGCAGATGCAGTATAATGTGGATAAATGTGAGGTTATCCATTTTGGTGGCAAAAACAGGAAAGCAGACTATTATCTAAATGGTGGCCGACTAGGAAAAGGGGAGATGCAGCAAGACCTGGGTGTCATGGTACACCAGTCATTGAAAGTGGGCATGCAGGTGCAGCAGGCAGTGAAGAAAGCGAATGGTATGTTAGCTTTCATAGCAAAAGGATTTGAGTATAGGAGCAGGGAGGTTCTACTGCAGTTGTACAGGGTCTTGGTGAGACCACACCTGGAGTATTGCGTACAGTTTTGGTCTCCAAATCTGAGGAAGGACATTATTGCCATAGAGGGATGCAGAGAAGGTTCACCAGACTGATTCCTGGGATGTCAGGACTGTCTTATGAAGAAAGACTGGATAGACTTGGTTTATACTCTCTAGAATTTAGGAGATTGAGAGGGGATCTTATAGAAACTTACAAAATTCTTAAGGGGTTGGACAGGCTAGATGCAGGAAGATTGCTCCCGATGTTGGGGAAGTCCAGGACAAGGGGTCACAGCTTAAGGATAAGGGGGAAATCCTTTAAAACTGAGATGAGAAGAACTTTTTTCACACAGAGAGTGGTGAAACTCTGGAACTCCCTGCCACAGAGGGTAGTCGAGGCCAGTTCATTGGCTATATTTAAGAGGGAGTTAGATGTGGCCCTTGTGGCTAAGGGGATCAGAGGGTATGGAGAGAAGGCAGGTACGGGATACTGAGTTGGATGATCAGCCATGATCATATTGAATGGCGGTGCAGGCTCGAAGGGCCGAATGGCCTACTCCTGCACCTAATTTCTATGTTTCTATGTTTCTATGCTGCCTGATCTGCTGAGTTACTCCATCACTTTGTGTTTTTTGTTGTTTTAAACCAGCATCTGCAGTTCCTTGTTTCTACAAAGTACTGGAGGAGCTCAGCGGGCCAGGCAGTACATTGGAGGGATATGTAGACACAAGAAACTGCAGATGCTGGTTTGCCAAAAATGGCACAAAATGCTCTGCAGAAGGAATGGACAGATGATATTTCGGATCAGGACCCTTCGTCAGACTCTGCAGATGCTGTCTGACCTGCTGTGTTGTCCAGCATTATGTTTTGTATTGAGTTGAAAAGGTCATTTTTGCTTCTAAGACTTAAAGAAAATAAAGTTAATAGTTCAATTCCTGTATTTTAGGAAAATCCAGATGGCCATAAAGATTTAACTGGGAGCTTTGTAACTATTCTTAAGCAAGTGGTTGGCGGGAAGCTTGCAGTGGACTTCAACTACCACAGTGTGCCAGCGCCCTGGCTACAGATCCAGTTGCTGAGGATTTTAAGATTGTTGGGAAAAGATGATCCAGTGTAAGTTATTCCTTGCTTAGTTTTCCATTTTGATGTATAATGCTACCATATTTGAAAATGAAAGAAAATCTAGGAAGTACACTATCACCATTTTTGTATAAGATATAGGAGCAGAATTAGGCCATTCGGCCCATCTAGCCCACTCTGCCATTCCGTCATGGCTGATCTCTCTTTCCCTCTCAACCCCTGCTTTCTCCTCGTATCCGCTGACACATGAACTAATCAAGAATCTGTCAATCTCTGCCTTAAAAATATCTGTTGACTTGACCTTCATAGTCTTCTGTGGCAATGAATTCCACAGATTCACCATCCTCTGACTGAAGAAATTCCTCCTCATCTCCTTTCTAAAGGTACATAGTTTTTATTCTGAGGCTATGGCATCTGGTCCTAGACTCTCCCACTAGTGGAAACATCCTCTCCACATCCCCTCTGGACTGAAGGGCTGTGTGAATATTTGTATCGGCTGGTTGAGGCTGTAGAAACACATGTGGCCCAAGTAAGAATAATAAGCAATGGCATTGCCAATTAGTTCTAATGCAGCTAGTTACAATCTTGTATACAATTATTTTAATTACAGATTGTTCTTCTGTAAAGTATTCAAGAACTTTTTCACGCAAAGGGTGCTGGGTGTATTGCACGACCTGCTGAAGGAAGTAGTTGAGGAAGTTACTATCACAACGTTTAAGAAACATTTGGACAGGCACATGGATATGGCAGGTTTAGAGGGATATGGGCCAAACGCAGGCAGGTGGGACTAGTGTAGATGGGACCTGTTGGTCGGCGTGAGCAATTTGGGCCGAAGGTCGTGTTTCCACGTTGTATGACTCTAAATTGAAATGAAATATCATTATATTAAATCTTATTTTAGGTCGGGATTGTTTGCGAATATCGATAGATAGAGAGTGGTTCCCATATTAAATGTCCTTGTTTGTATTCATTCCTTTATCTATATTTATAATGGTAACTGTCTCTGTAAACTTGTCGCACTGTAATTGTACCCTCTCTCTCCCTCAGCAGTGGTGCAGCAGTAACTCCACTGAGGGGAAGCTTGACAAGTGCACAGTGGCAGCTTCCACTATAAATGTGGGCGTAGGAATTCAAAATGGAACAGTTGCATCCAGGTGAGGTTTTGAAGATGCAGACAGGGATTATATTTATATCCAGAGATTTCTGCATATAAGGGTTATCTATTTTAAAGCATGTGTCATGTATTTTCAACAACGTAAGAATCTCTGTTGTTGCTCATCATTAAGATGCCAGACCTTGCATGTAGAAAATGGAGCTTATATTTTAAAAGGGAAATGCATTTCAATACAGGTGCACAACCTTTTATCCGAAAGCCTTGGGACCAGACACTTTTCGTAATTCAGAATTTGTCGGTCTTCGGAATGGAATTTTTTTAGCGTAGATTTTAATGGCTGGCTCAGTGGTAGAGTGCTCGGCTCATATCCGCAAGGTCGCGCGTTTGCGCCTTGATCCCGGCAGTTACTCGATCGCGAGTTTGAGTCTTCAATGTAGTTTTTTCTTGCAGAATAAATGTTTGTATGAAATGCAGTGTAGGAGAGGTGTACTGACTGTGTGGGCAGAACTTTGGAAGTGATTGCCCACCAGTCTAAAAAGCCGCTGTGTCTCCCTGTCCCTGGGATAGCAGGGGGCGATCAAACAGCACAATACCCCCCTCCCCCTCCAACTCCAGAGGAATCCGCTCCCCGATGGGCCGCTACGGCGACAAGTGGCAGTTTGCCCACAGCCCGAGCTGCGCCCCCTCATCCGCCACCCCAAGAACAAGACGTACCTTGCACACCATCAGCTTCTGCCCCTACGTGTTCCTCTGGAGTTGGAGTGGGGCTGGGCTGGAGTTGCTGCTGGCTGTGGGTCTCTGGGATCTCCGTGCTTGCAGTGGGCCTGGGGGTCGGTGTCCCGTTGGTCCTGACGTCTCCGGCCACCCCCCTGGACTGGAGCTGAGACTGGGAACTGTACCGCCCTTGCCCCCTCCCTCTGCAACTGCAAACAACCCCACTCTCCTGCAAGGGCGGTACAGTTCCCGGAGGATGACAGGTGGCCGGAGACGTCAGGACCGACAGGAACCCGCTCCCCGATGGGCCCCTACGACGCCCCGAGCTGCGCCCCGTCATCCGCAACCCAGGTTCCTCTGTAGTTGGAGCGGGGCTGGGCTGGGCTGCTGTTGGCTGTGGGTCTCTGGGATCTCCGTGCTTACAGTGGGCCTGGGGGTCGGTGTCCCGATGAGGGGGCGCAGCTCGGGGAACGGCTCCTGGCGGTCCTGACGTCTCCGGCCAGTTTGCAATTTTCCTCTGTAGTTGGAACGGGGCTGGGCTGCTGCTGGCTGTGGGTCTCTGGGATCTCCGTGCTTGCAGTGGGCCTGGGGGTCGGTGTCCCGTTGGTCCTGACGTCTCCGGTGACTGGCACAGTCTGCTGGTATCGCAGACGCGAAGACAGTGCAAAGCCCCCGCGCCGGTGCAATGGGCGGGGAGCTGGAGAGGGGTGGGAAGGGGTCACACACATGGCCGGGAAGCAGAGGGGTGGGTGTAGGTGGGGTGAAACTGAAGGGAGCGACAATCTGCTGCTGCTTGCGCGCTGAGTTAAAACGTTCCCACGCAATATACAACTGTACACGCCCTGTACACGGTAGACTCACGATACACAGTGTATCGTGAGTCTACCGTGGGAACTTTTTAACTCAGCGGACAGGCAGCAGCATATTGTCAATTATTAACCTTCCCGCGCAATATACCCTCACCTTCTCTTTTATGAATGGGGATTTAGTTCCCCTTTCTTTGAGGACCGACCGGAGGTTCCGCTGTCACCTCTGCAGGCCGTCCTCGGTGAACGTTTTCAAGGACCTTTCTTCAAGGACCGAAAAAATGGCCGCTATTCGGAGGTTTTCGTTATTTGGATCTTCGGATAAAAGGTTGTGCACCTGTACTGATAATGCTTCAGAAGTATTTAATTGTCTGACATGGAAGATAAGGAATAAAAATGTTTGCGCCGAACATAATGCCAAGTTAAACTGATCTCATCTGGATACTGATGGAATCCAGTACTTCATGTCACAATCTCAGAATAAGACGTTCTTTAGGAATTATATTGTTTCACCAAGAGTGTGGTGAATCTTTGCATTCTCTACCCTGGCTGTGGAGGCTCAGTAGTTTATTCAGAATAGAGAGAGATAGATGATTAGATATTAAGTTACTTGAGATGTGGGACTTGACTGGATCATAATAATTCCATTGGAAATTAAATTTGTTGCTTTAAAATAGTTCTGCTACATGTTACAAGATCATAAGGTTTTCAAGGTCAAATCCCATTCCAATGACCTGCGTAAGTAATTTAGGAAGTGGTCACACTACTGAGAGAATGCTTGAATATCTGGTGCAATCCTTTGAATGAATTATTAAATTGAGATCATGCCTGAGTGTTTGACTGAACAGTAAAGTTGCATGGCAATTTTGAAGAATAATAGTTATTAGTGTCATAGTCACACAGCATGGAAACAAGCCCTTCGGCTCAACTCATCCATGCCGACCAAGATGCCCTGTCCACGATTGTTCCATTCGCCCACATTTGCCCCATTTCCTTCTCAACCTTTCCTATCCATGTATCTATCCAAATGCCATTTAAAATGTTATTGTACCTGCCTCAACTACTTCCTCTGGCAGCTCGTTCCACCTGCCTACCTCCGTGTGAAAAGGTTGCCCCTCGGGTTCCTATTAAATCTTTCCCCTCTCACCTGAAACCTATGCCCTCTAGTTCTTGATTTCCCTACCCTGGGGAAAACACTGCATTCACCCTAACTATTCCCCTTGCGTATAAATCAATTCTGCCTATATTAAAATAGCAGCTAAAATTCACAATTACTGCTGTGAAATTCTTTGGGATGTTCTGAACTAATGAAAGGCACTGATAAAAGTAATCTGTGTTCTTTCTTTGTACTAGCCACCTTTCTTTAAAATATCCAGCATTTTTAATAATTCACTTAATGAATCTAAATTTGTATCTTTGCAATGTGTTTTTATTTTGGTGCAGAACTAGTGAATTAATGTATGATGTTCTTGATGAATCTTTACGAAGAGCCGATCTGAACCACAACATAACCTATGGTAAGTAACTGTGTCCACTTGACTTGACTTCTGAAGGTCTACACCAACGAGCAGATGCCTGTAGATAAACTTTCAAACTGGGAATTCGTTAACTAATAGCCTCTCCAGTGACCACATACGGTATTTGTTCTACAGTTCTTGTGCTCAATGGTGCATTATAATTATCAATTTTGGGCCTAAACTAAACCAATCAACCTTAAATCCTCTGAACTGGACTGCTAATTATAGTTGGTAGACAAAAGTGCTGGAGAAACTCAGCGGGTGCAGCAGCATCTATGGAGCGAAGGAAATACGCAACGTTTCAGGACGAAACGTTGCCTATTTCCTTCGCTCCATAGATGCTGCTGCACCCACTGAGTTTCTCCAGCACTTTCGTCTACCTTCGATTTTCCAGCATCTGCAGTTCCCTCTTAATTGATAATTATACTTTTTCTCTCTGTTTCTGAAGGCGGAAGAGTTTGGATTGCATGGACGTAATCTGGTAGCCTCCTGTGGTTTGAATGGGAACCATGCCAGTGATTCCATAGGAAGATCTTTTTGTTGGCAGCTTATTTATCTCATTTCTGGACTCGCTGTAAACCATGACCATTGTCTTCAGTAAATAATACTCTGACATTAATCTCAACAATTTGAATAAACCCAAAGCCGTCTCTGGTGCAACTGTACGAATTTACGATGCACCATAAATAATCTTGCTAATGTTTTAGCTTTAGCTGAATAGTTCTGTTGGAATCATTTATTATTCTAAGACCTGACTCTTTTAAGTATTTTTCAGTTGAATATTTTCCAATTAATTAATTTGTAAAGAAAATGTTGGCATTCAATCACCAATCTCCTGGTTGCCAACTATTTTAACTCCCCTACCCATTCCCATACTGATCTTTTCTGTCCTGGGCCTCCATAGCAAGAGTGATGCCACATGCAAAGTGTAAGAACAGCACCTCCATATTCCGCTTGGGTAGCTTATAACCCAATGGTATGAACATTAAATTCTCCAATTTTAGGTCATCTTTAACAACCCCACCGCCTCCCCCTTTCCCCTCACACCCCCTTTCTTTCCTTCCTCCCCCACCTGCCCTGTGCCCCACCTGTGTCTTCCCTCCACCTACGTTCCTTCCTCTGGCTTCACAATTCACAACTCTTCAATTCTTTTGTCTCACACTTTAAAAAAAAAATCTCTGGCCTTTGTCCAACCATCTGCCTATCAAAAACCTCCCTTGCCTATGTTCACCTATTACCTGCCATGCTTTGTCCTGCCCCTCCTCTTAGATTTCTTTCTCCTTCCCCCTACAATCAGTCTGATGAAGAGTCCCAACATAAAATATTAACTATCCGAGTTCTAGAGGGATCTTGCCTGACCCACTGAGTTACTCCAGCACTTTGTGTCTATTGTTTTGCCAGTAAATCTTTGCCAGATTCAAACAATTACCAATTCTTTGAAATCCTAATGCTCAGTTCTTTTTACATTTTGTCTTAAATATGTATATTGTTCTTTTTCCAGCTGGCTCATTGTTGCAATACAGACGAATAATTCTTTAGGCTCTCATCAAGAAACAAGTTTCTGCAGCTTCCTTATTGCATCTTGCACCATTTTAATCTTGTGTTTTTCAGCAATATTGTTTGAGTGTATTCAAACAATATATACCATTCATCCAAAGTCAGAATTGTTGGAGAAGGCAGCAAAGTGTACTGGAAAATTTATCTTATCACCAAAAAACAACTTAAAATATCTAGGTGAGGATATTAGATGATTTGTCTTGTAACAGTTTTATTTTGCATTGCATTGTTTATGTTGAAAAGTGATCATTGTATTTAAATGTTCCAGGATTAAAAGCACTCACATACGTAATCCGGCAAGATTTGAATCTAGTTCTTCAGCACCAGTTGACAATAATTGAATGTTTAGATCACTCTGACCCGATTATAAAGAGAGAGGTAAGTCGTTTTGACCCAGGCAGTTTGCTTGATAAGCCAAATGAAATTATTTATATTCAAAACATTGATTTGAAGGTTCATTAAATCTTTACCAGTGGATTGTTTTACTGTTCTTGTTTTTATTCTAAATTAATCTAAGTTCAGTTGGCTTCAAAGTTGATTCTGGTGAGTGGAAATTGCATGGGAGCCTTGGATTGTTCATTCTTCCATATCCGAGTGGACTGCTTTCTGAAATGACTCCTGATTTTTCATTCTGTAAAGCACAAAAGTGTTGGAGGAGCTCAGCAGGTCAGGAGAGAATGCACAGATGTTGATTCAGGTCAGAACCCTTCTTCAGACTGAATGAAGTAGAGGAGGAAAAACTGGAAAAGAATTCCAGTCAGTCTGAGGAAGAGTCCCGACCCGAAACGTCGTCTGTCCATTTCCTCCACAGATGCTGTCTGATCCGGTGAGTTCCTTCAGCACTTTGTACTTTGCTCAAGATTCCAGCATCAGCATTTTTTTGTGTCTCCTCATTTCATTCATATTGTTTTAACTGTTTTAAAATGATCCAAGTTGCACTCTTTCCACAGACGCTAGAACTGCTCTACCGAATTACCAATGCACAAAACGTAGCTGTTATAGTGCAGAAACTGCTGGACTACTTGAGACAAAGCAAGGACGAATACATCACCATCAATTTAGTTGGCAAAATAGCACAACTTGCAGAACAATATCCTTTAACATTTGACGTGCGTTTGAACAAATAGGCATTGATTATATTTTGCATCATAATGGGAATGAGATGCTGAGACTGAGAATATGTAGATTGAACAGAAAAATATGCTGGCACTGATTGTAGATAACATTAATTATTCTGTGTGAAATGTTAGTTGATTGATTGGAAGATGCATCATGAAAACATGTCGTTCATGTCACCAAGTTCACGCCAACCAATGATCACCTGTTCACATTAGTTCAATGTTATCCCACTTTCTCATCCACTCCCTATACACTCTAGGCAATTAGCAGAGGCCAATTAATCTACAAACCCGCACGTCTTTGGGAAGTGGGAGGAAACCGGTGCACTCGGAGGAAATCCATGCGGTCGCAGGGAGAACATATAAACTCCACACAGGCAGCACCCGAGGTCAGGATTGAATCCGGGTCTCTGGCGCTGTGAGGCAGCAGCTATACCTACCTACGTGCAAACTCCACATAAACAGAACTCTAGTTCAGTATTGAACCTGGATTTTTGGCCAGCTGTGCCACTGTGAGCTCAGAAGTATTCCCACGTGTAAATTAAATGAGAAAGCTGGTGATTTTGAAATCACAAATAGGAAAAAACTCTATGATAAGGCACTTGCATTGGACATTCATTGTCATATTTTGAATGCGTTTAAGGTGAGGAAAGAATGCAGTGATTTCTTTAAACCATTCATTATTTTGCAGGATCTGGGTTGTCATGAGTTTCCTGCTCCTATACCCCAAGTATTGGCAATGTGAAAATTCATCCTGCCAAACTCTTTCAGCTTAGTTTCTCGATCACTCCTTACATACCAGGTGCCTTCTGATGGATTAGAATAGACACTAGAGAAATATTTTTTTTTAAGAAGATTCAATCCTACATTTAGTTTTCCAGGGTAACTTAAATTGTTAAACTTAAAAGTCTGACGAATTATATATGACATCATGTAAACAGACCCTTTGGCCCAACGTGTGCATGCCGACCAAGTTGCCTGCCTGGGTTAGTCCCATTTGCTTGCATTTAGCACAATTCTCTCTAGACATTTGCTATCCTTGTACCTGTCCCAATGCCTTTTGAGTGTTGTAATTTTACCTGCCCATACCTCTTCAATGAGTCTGAAGAAGGGTCTCGACCCAAAGCGTCACCCATTCCTTCTCTCCAGAGATGCTGCCTGTCCCGCTGAGCTACTCCAGCATTTTGTGTCTACCTTCGATTTAAACCAGCATCTGTATTTCTTTCCTACACTAAAAACTTAGTGTTTGTAAGGTCTTCACCGTTGATAGTTGTAATATACTGGACATTAAAGAAAATGAAAATTTGCACGATGTTTCAGTCTGCATTGCTGATAGAGGCCTGGATGTTGCAGTTCACATTTTAAAAAAAGTTCTGGGATGCATAGATATAATTGAATTTAAGTGGACTTCCATTCTCCCTCTTAATGACTGCAGTAGTTTAAAATGCAGATTGGTTGAAACTCTAATCATGCATCTAACCTAACCCATGCATCTAGGATGTGGTGTAAATTGCATCCATGCATGGTCTGGCTGCAGGATGCCAGTGAACAGGCAACTTTGCATCACTTGCTAATCTTAGCAAAAGGAAATCTGAGAATAATGTGCGAGGTACTATTCTATAATTTTTCCTAAAATGTGCAATGAAAATGCTAATT